>NC_063189.1:14587830-15285330 GCF_017589495.1 Alosa alosa
ATCACCATCAATATCACAACACTACCATCCCCCCACACATGACATAAATATTATCCCTCACCATCAGCCCACACACAGCGTTAATATTATCCCTCACCATCACCCCACACACAGTGTAAATATCCCTCACCATCAATATCACACTACCACCCCCACACATGACATAAATATTATCCCTCACCATCAGCCCACACACAGCGGTAATATTATCCCTCACCATCACCCCACACACAGTGTAAATATCCATCACCATCAATATCACAACACTACCATCCCCCCACACATGACATAAATATTATCCCTCACCATCAGCCCACACACACAGCGTTAATGTTATCCCTCACCATCACCCCACACACAGTGTAAATATCCCTCACCATCAATATCACACTACCACCCCCCCCACACATGACATAAATATTATCCCTCACCATCAGCCCACACACAGCGTTAATATTATCCCTCACCATCACCCCACACACAGTGTAAATATCCCTCCCCATCCCCAACACCATCAAGATTATGGCCCCTGGACGCAGAGTAAATATCCATCACTATATATCATATTTACCAATACTAACAGAATTACTTTTACTATTGCTAGTTAAACACTAGACATTGTTGTGTGACATATTCATGTCTGTTGTGTGACATATTCATGACTATTGTGTGACGTATTCATGTTCGTTGTGTGACGTATTCATGTCTGCTGTGTGATGTATTCATGTGATGTATTTGATGGTGCAGGACGATGAGGGAGACAGGAGTGAGGTGGACGTTGGCATGAGCTCAGAGGTGAGTCTGCCCACCAACCAGCAACTCAAATGAGAATTAAGTACCCATCAATGTCCCTAAATAGCTATATTACCAACATAGAACCATCCACTACTTAAAATATTTCTCTACTAAGGGATGGCTCCTCACAGAAACCACACAGCCTTTTAAGGACCCAATGCACAGGACCCACTCATTCTAAACCCCATCATCCTTTGCTCACTAACAGTATCTGTGAAAGTATGAAATGAAAGCGTAAATCCAGAGATGCTCTCTTCTTAGTCCATCAACAGAACTCTTCGCAGATGACTTTGCAACATTTTCCCTCCTAAAACGCATTACCTTATGTAGACTTAGAAGCATTGTTGGATTAATTATCTTACCTTGATGAGGAAGACATTTCTATACTTCTTCAACAAAGTTGTCCAATCACAGGCCCTCTTCCATCCACTTTTCTGCAGTCTGTACCACTCACTATTCTACCTGCTATACTGCTCTACTGGTGACAATTATAGGAAATAGTTATAATGCAGTATCCAAACCCTCACACACACTTTCCCACAACTCCTCTTTTCCTGTTTACTCTCTTTTACACGCTAAACTAAACAAACCGATTAATTAATTAATTAATTAATCACACACACACACACACACACACACACACAAACACACACACACACACACACACACACACACACACACACACACACACACCTTAGGTTGAGTGCTAGGATAAAGCCGGCTCTAGGCAGGGATTTCGAATGCTACAGTAGTGGATCTGGTTCACCTGCTGTCCCTAGTGAACTGAACTCCCATTAGGACCCCTCTAACCCCCTTAGGCAGACCTGCTGAAAGCCATTAGTAATCTCTGGTGCTCCTTTTTGTTGTGTCCCACAGGGCCAGAGACCTCGCCCCGGGGTGCCCCCCTCCCCCCCAGATGGGAACGGGCTGGGGGGGCCACTGTCGCCCAGGAGGGTTCGTCCCAGAGGTAGCAGCCCCTCTACATCCAGCCAATCACAGTCCCCCACCGCGGGGAACAGCACCCACCTGGGACAGGTACACATGGTAACAGTGACCTTGAAGATGATGATGAATAACACAAAGCTGTAAAGCTGATGCCAAATATTCAGAAAATAAATATTGATGTAGTGGTAATAGTGTATTAATATTTTAATATATCAATATATTATATACCATATCCAATAGTATTTAATAGTCATTTAATGGTTGTAAATCTGAGCACTCCTCCATTCTTTTCCTTTTTCTTTTTTTTACTCCCTCTTTCTTTTGTCTCTCTCTCTCTCTCGTTGTCTGTCTGTCTCTCTTGCAGGGAGGGGCACGATCACCCTCTCCCCCCCGACGGGTGTCTCTGACTCCAGGATCTCCTCTTCATCCTCCTTCTCATCCTCTCCCCCCTCCCGCTCGACACGTACTCCACCCCCCACCTCCCTCTAGGTGAGTCACAGCTTATTCTTGCTAGTCTTACTGGTCTCCATCCAGTTAGATCTGTACACTGTGCCTCAGCGAAGAGCCAGTATATACATTGATTACTGTACCTCAGTGATGGCTAACTTCTGTCTCTTCTTTTTTAAATGTTCTCTTTCTCTTCCTTTTTTCTGCTCATCTCTCATTGTGCCATTCTTTCTCTCTTCTCTTCTGACTCCTTCTCTCTTGCCCCCTATTGTTATCATCCTCTCTTTCCCTCTGTTTCTCTCACTCCCTCTCCCTCTCTCTGGCCCCTCTCTTCCTTCTCCTTTTTTCTTTCACTCGCCTTTCTCTATTTCTCTCTCTGCTGTTTCCCCTCTCTTCCTCTTCCCCTCTCTCTGTATTCCCTCTTTTCTCCCTATCATTCTGTTTTCCTCCATCTCTCCCTTTCTCCCATCATGTCTTTCTGCTCTTAGATGTCTGAGGAAGGCAGAGGGTAGAAGCTGCTTGTCCATCAATCACCTCTCTCTCTGCATGTGTGTGTGTGTGTGTGTGTGTGTGTGTGTGTGTGTGTGTGTGTGTGTGTGTGCGTGCGTGGGTGTGTGTGTGTGCAAGGGGGGTGGCTCTGGTGCCTTTCTGCAGTGTCCTCACTCTCTATTAACTCTCAGTTCAAACACATCAAACACATACACACACACACACACTTTTTTTCTCTCTCTTTCTCTCTCTCTCTTTCTCTCTCTCACACACACTCACACACATACACAAAGCAAAAGACAGATCACAGACGCTACAGCAGACACACACACACACACACACACACACACACACTCAAAAGCTAAGGCATCAAAGCAATTCTCAGGAGGCTGTTTGCAAAGGTAAGAAGACAATATCCAGACAGCCTCAACTGTTTTGAGATTCACTTATATATATATATATATATATATATATATATATATATATATATATTTATCATATAATTCCCTTCAAGTATCTGTGTTTTATTTGCAGATGTCACCCAACTCCTTCAATCATGTTCCAAGCCCCTACTGTCTCTTCCTGAAAGTTCCTCCCTGATGGACCAATCAGGTCAGAGGTCACGCCCTTCACTAAGACCATCCACGCAATGCCCCTCCTCTCTGTGGCTGTTGGATAATCTTTCACCAATCAGCATAGACCACTGTGTAAGGACAAGCGTCGGTGGGGCTACTGGCGAAACCGCCCTCCTTCAACACTGTTTGTATTTTTCTCTTGCTACTCTGCACGAAGCACAGCGGGGAAAGGACCTAACAACTATTTATATTTTCCTCTGGATTGAAAGACCCAGGCGTGTGGGGTTTACTTCAAGTGTCCACTGAAGCTTGGTTCACAACGAACTCAAAGGGAGAGCTTTCACTCACTGACCCCAATTCAACTAGTATAGATGGGACACTCTCTCATGCACAGCCATAACATCTTACTGCTGTCAACAGATCCATCTTTGTGGTCTAGTGTTCTTTCTCTCTGATGATACTCATAGTGCTGTTCTTTAGCGGTTTCCTAATTGGTTTCAGTGTTGATTTGACAATAAAGAACATGGGACTTGGTTTGCCTGTGAACCTGCAGTATTTTTGATGATAATGTGAAAAGTACTTGTTGGTGGTAGCCTAGCCTAGTTGTGCAAAGTACTACTGATGTGTATGTGCCATGAGGGAAAAAAAACAGAAACTCCCTGAGATAGCTGTGCCATTTCCAATTAACAAGTCGGCAAAGCGGACTGCTGAGTTAGTGTAAGCATTATTGTAAGGACAATCAGTGTAGAGAAAGAACATCACTTAACACAATGGTGGCAGGTTAAGGTCATGTTAGCCAGGCATATTAACAAACACGTATAGAGATAAACCAAGGTGAACCACTAAATATTGGTGGCCATGATTAAAGCATTAAAGGTAGGGTCCATAATCCTGGTGAAATATTTGCTGGTTTTTGAACTCAAGAGCCAATTAAATTACACCCCTCCCTTCCATGTTCCTGAAATAAAACTACATGTTAGAGAATATTGTTATTGAAAATTCTTGGCCGGTCCAAGGCCTGAAGGCAGGGGTGGAAGGGAAGGATCTTAGAAGCACAGGGACATGCAGAAAAAGCAAGGGGAAGGGTCAAGAGGAAATATGGGTGTGGCCTTTTCCAAGCTCATTTGTGCAACTCGAGTTTCAGCAAGTAAAACTAAGGCTATGTTCACACTTGGCATCTTCTTTTGACAAGAAAAGTGTGCCAGGGCACTTTATCGGGACAAAAAAAAACGCTGGTGGAAAAAAACAGTTGAAGGAGTCTTTTTCTGCCATACCAACATGTGCTAATTAAGAGTTAAGGTTAGCTAGCTAGTATGCAATAGACTGCAATACTGACCAGAAAATGTGGGTCCAGTTTTACTAACGAATATGAATATGGTGATAAACTTTAATTCTCACGTCATATAGCTCATTTTGCTCAAAGTCAATCGCAATAAGTTTCTCCACTGCCGCTGTCTCCATTTCTGCTGGTTGTTATGGAATACGAATGTCTCATTACTCAGCACTCAGCTTGTAATTGGTCAGCCGTCAAAAAAGCGTTAGGGCGCTTATTTTTGAGAAGGTGATCTTTTTTCAACTTTAAAAGAAAAAAAAACGCTCAGGACTTGGACAGGATTGTAATGTAAAAAGGACGCTGCAGCTTCAAAGAAGACGTATGTGAACACAGCCTCAGACAGGTAACTTATGTCACAGTATGTCAAGTGTCTGCATCGCATCTGGCTCTGCTTTATGCTTTATATTAAGGCAGTGTTTCTCAAAGTGTGGTCCGGGGACCACTGGTGGTCCGCGAGCAAACGTGGTAATTGCAATAGTTGCAGTATTGAACCAACTTGTATGTAAATCCTGCAACACTGCCTATAGTTACGCCAGTTTAAATCATATGAATCCTCTGACACAATAAGCAAGGTGCAAAAACAGTAAGCAAGGTGGTTCAGTGAGTAGGCCTATTCTGTAATATAATGTTGACGTAGGTCTACTGTTTTTTTTTTTTTTTTAGCTAGGTGGTCCGTGATTCTTTTTTTATTGGTTAAGTGGTCCTTGGTCTGAAAAAGTTTGAGAAACACTGTATTAAGGCATCATTAACTAACATTAATTATTAACACAAATAAACTCCAGTCTCAATCAAACATTCTAGATTGCTTCAGATAAACTTTGGTATTAATTAATCAGAAATGTAAATGTATAAAAAAAAAAGTTTATTGTGTTGTTAATGTTAACTAAGTACATTTTACATTCAGGATCACTTAGATAACTTGGTTCTTAAATTAAATTATTAAATATTAACTGAAGAATTAACACACATAACACAAATAATACATATTGTAGTCCATGTTTAATTAATGTGAACTAAAAATCTTAATTCATGTTGGTTAATGAAAACCCTAATGTCAGGCATTATCAAAACCATTAAATTGGTCTTCTGTGTTTTTCAACCTTAAATGGCCTGATTAAACCAAGGACATGTATAAACAACTCTGCGCGGTGTAGGTGTGTCTTTGAGTGTGTTATGTGTCATTATAACCAACATTTAATTCAACCAGCCCAGCATGTACCCCCTCTCCAAACCACTCCATTCCATGACTGTAATATAACATTCTTCCATGGATTTGTCAGTATGATGACAGTAAGTTTTGCATAGAGCCTAATCTTATGGTTGTTCAGTAGATTCTCTGCTCTCTCTTTCTCCCTCTCTCTGCAACCCCCTGCCACAGAAAAGACAGAAAATAGAGATGGAGAGAATAAGAAGAAAATGGAGATATGAGAAATAAGATATGCGATATAAGATATGAGAATTAAGACACACATGAGCAAAATGGCAGCATCCTGAGTATTGTCCGCACTGATGATTTCAATTAGTGTGTGCACAACATTTGTTGGATTTTATTCATTGTATCATTTTAGACCTTCACCACAGCTCACCACAAATTGTAATACCGATGGCCTACACATGTTGGTAGATATGATATTTGTAAAGTATTTTGCTTAATTTAAAACATATAGTAGCCTAGCCTGGGAATAATCCTATAGAGAAGGGTCTGTTGTCAACAAGGCTATAGCCTTGAAGCTGGTTAATACAATGCATACCCATAACCTATGTACTGTCAGTGGAGGGAATTTCTATTGGGCTTTTGAAATCGGAAAAACTAATTGTTACAGCACAGCAGAAACCCCAATGTCAGAATAGAAAAATGTATCCTGATATCATCAATGAATAGTGTTGAAAATGTCTGTGTGTGTCCAAAGAGCCTAGTGCCATGCCTACATACTTGCAACAAAATTCAGGTTTGGGTAACTATTTAAATTACTATCATTTTCTTAACTTTTACTATTGGGTTTCAAAACATTTTCAACCCACAAAATGTCTACTTTTGTAGGCTAATCAAGGTGGTTTTGTAAATAATCATGTGTTTCATCACAGGTCACAGCAGTTATAGTTAGACTATAGGCCTTCGCCTTGCATACAGCCTTTGTGTGCAAATTTTTGGTAAGAAAAATAATGCACTAGGTCTCATTCACTTTTAAGCATTTATCTTTCAGTATTTTAATCAATCTTTAGGCTATTATGTTTTTTAAAAATATCAATAAAAATACAGCCTGCAGCCACACGCAATTCACTGGGAGTGCTGTTAGGGCGTGGTGTCTCTCTGGTGTTCAATTTAGGGATCTAGTTGAACATTGTTTGACAAATCTGAGGCACTCACACGAGGACTATGTGTATTAAAAGTCTTTAATCTCACATGGTCATTCACTTAAACCATGCATTCAGCCTTCATTGTAAGTCAAAATGGTTGAGTCCGTCTGGGTATTCCCAGGCTAGGTTGAGTAGGCTACTAGCCTCTTGGTTTGACTTCTGAAGACCAATCATATTTTAGCGACCGCCTACCCGGAAGTCAACAACACGTATTTGAGGCAGTGATGACCAAGTTATCAAAGTGAAATCTTTTGAAGTGTAAGATTATCGATTACAATTACATTCCTTTACAATTATAATTCTAGACGTTTACTAGTCTATCTACGGTTGATAATTGGTCAATTATGTTATCTAAAGACTGCAACAGTGTTAATGTTCAGTCCAGGTTGTCTTCGATCATGGAGGTGTTGTCTAAGTCAGCTGTTGCCGAGATAACTAAGGTGTTTGATGACGGTTTCCTACTCTTGCGATTGGAAATGTGTCGGAAGGACGCAAAAATCGAGGCTTTAAAGCAAAAAGTGGTCGCTTTGGAAGATGATTTGCAGTCAACACGTCGAATGACAGGCTCCGCACCTCTGCCCTGCTGCGAAGAAACAGCGGACGGTGAAAGGAAACACGATGAAGGTAACAGCCTACCAGCAAAAGCACGTATAGTAGCCTATCTTGCTCTAATGCCTGGTTTATGCTCAAAATGAAGAATTTATGCCAATGAAACTGTCAGTGAAATCAGAATGCCAAGTCCTTACTCCATTGTTTATGAACAAAATAGTCAAACTGCTTATGTTGTCAATATAACAGTTTAGGCTAGTATTTTTAATGAAAAATGCACAAGGCAGCACTTCTGCGTGGTATAGTCTAGCTAGCTATTTCAAAACTTCTAAGTTACACATTATTGTGTGAGACAGATTGATTGCAAAAGACTGGATGTTTCAAAGTTTTTACTTCGCCTATGTAGCCCACTGCACTGTTTGTAGAAAACAAATGCTTTTACAGCATTGTGCAAAGATTTACAAATTTACAGTAAAACATAGGAAACACACCTGGTCAGAACGGTGCACCTCTGTAAGTCAGATTTACTGGATAGATAAATCTTTGATACATCTTGATTCCTGACATTCCTGTATGTCAGGCCACACACACACACACACACACACACACACATGCACATAGCCTACTGTAATTCCCTTTAGTGTAATGTGTGACTACAAAATTGGCTAGCATAGAGACTGTTGCTGTTGCTATGGAATAGTTCACTTGGCTTTTTGCTTTTCTGTTCAGGACTTAAGGAATGCCATGGAGGAACCGGCCAGAACCATCACATATTTCCGGTGATGCAGCAGAGCCTGACCAGTCCTCCGCAACAACTCGAGGGAACGCACTCTCTCGTCTGTCACAGTGCCGAATGCGACGCAGAAATCTCACAAACAGAGGACGGCAACACAAAGGTCCCACACACACAGGACTTCAGTGCGCAGACCAGACAGAGGGTGGACTTGGACACTCCAGATGTGTCGAACTCAAACCCACACAGCGCACGTGCTCACACCTCTACCTCTCAGCTCACACACACACATCTCACAGACTCTCAGGACTCGGCCTCTGCGCTCACACACACTCAGGGTCCGGTGGGGGTTGGGGAGCTGCAGCTGGAGCTGAAGGCTGAGCAGGAGGAGCAGCTGGACCAGACCCTCCACCAGGGGGCAGTGGAGTGTGAGTACACGCCTGGGGCAGCGGAGCACGGCGGCCCCCAGTCATGGGCAAACAGCAGGGCAGAGTCACACCACATGAGTTCTGAGACAATGGGAGGGGCTGGGGCAGAGCTTACAACACAGCCACAGGAAGCAGAAGCACACCTGGAGCCCTTTGCGATGGACGTTTCTGGAAGCGGGCAGATCTCCCAGATGGATTTGCGGCCTGAGGAAGTGGAGCAGAGAGACCTGCAGCCGTGGCCTCACCGCAAGGAAGAGCTAGAGGGGCAGGGACATCCTGTCAGTCACCACCCACTGGGTGTGGCCTCGCTGGTCCACCCCTCCAGTCAGCCATGGCTGGCCGTGTCTCCTAACAGTGGATCAAGGGCAGGGCCTAAAAGAGGCGGTTCGGCGGTTTGGAGCAAGGCTGTGTCCGCACACATGCACACAGCAGCTTTTCCAAAGCCAACACAGGACGTGATATCACACCTCAGCCTGCAGCCGTCTGCCTCTCGGGATAAACACCTCCAGGCTCAAAAGACATCTGTGCAAGGCCAGGTAAACAACAACGTTGTCATGGACAACCACAGTGGCAGAGCTGGCGTTGGTGGCGGCGGCAGCAGCGGTGGCAGCGGGGTTGTGGGGAGGAGCGCTGTCCAGAGGAGGGCACCGGTGAGGGAGAAGTGGTTCATCTGCTCGTTCTGCGGGAAGAGCTTCGACCGCTTCAGCCACCTGCAGATGCACCAGCGCGTGCACACGGGGGAGCGGCCGTACAGCTGCGGCGTGTGTGGACGCTGCTTCACCCAGCAGAGCAACCTGCGCACCCACCAGAGGGTGCACAGAGACCGGCTCACACACACGCTGCCACACACACACGCACGGACATACCGGTGATCAATTTTAAACACACTACCACACACACATAGGTCTCTACCATGGATAATTGGTTAAACAAAGAGATGCATACATTAGAGGGTCTACAGTGACTGGGTAACACATACAGAGCCAATGATTGATTAAGTACAGGTACACACACACACACACACACACACACACACACACACACACACACACACACACACACACACAAGGTTGCATAGTGACATGGCTAGACACACTTATAGCCACATACAGTACACCCAGACGTCCCTACCAGTGATCGGTTAAACACAGATACACACACCAGTTGGGCAGCAGTGACAGCCCTGCGCAGTCAAACATCCACACACATTCGTGTCCCTACCGATATACCAGGACACACAAGCTTGAAGAGGGACCACATGGACACACACACACACACACACACACACACACACACACACACTCGTCCTTACTGATGAGGGGGTGAACATAAAGACCAAGGCCAAAGGCACACAGAAGTAGAGCCAGACACCCAAACGCAAAACATAGCCATAATAGCAGCCACAGGACCATACGAAAAGGTGCACACAGTTAGGGCCTAACAAACTCACAACCTGCTGATTCTGGCTCATCTAATGACTCAAACACAAAAACAAAGACAGTTGCAAGAGCATTTTAGAACCCTTAATTTTACTATGGTCATTACCTCTAAGGAAACTTTTTTACAATCAACAAAGGACACCAAGTTCTATGCAGTGCATTCAAGAACCGTACTGCTATGTGACATCAGTGCAGGCACATTAATTGTGTTGTTTAAAAGGACGCCACACTGTGCAACCTGCTTAGAAAGTTACCCCCCAACTGTTACATGGAGTAAGAATTCTAGTGACATAGTTTTCTTTCACAACTGAACTTTCTCAGTCACCCAGTGTAATAGGCAGTGTCCTTTAGGGGTGGAAGGGTAATTTATGATCACCCTTATTCTACTATTATATACTGTATATTGAAACACAAAACACCCAGACTATAACTGTCTATTTTAATGTCATGTCTTCCATGCTGCCAGTTATACAACCCCAAATCAGAAAAAGTTTGGATGTTGTATAAAATGCAAATAAGAACAGAATGTGATAATATACAAGTCTTGTAAACCCATATTTAGCAGCAAAAAGGACATAGACAACAAATCAAATAGAAAAAAATGAAAGTTTGGACTATTTCATGGAAAATATGTTCATTTTAATTTGATTTGATGCCAGCAACATGTTTAAAAAAAGTTGGGACAGGGAATGTTTACCACTGTGCTGCTTCACCTCTTCATTTAACAAAATTCTGTAAATGTTTAGGAACTGAGGAGACCAGGGGCCTATTGCACAAAACTAGGATAAGGGATTAAGCCGGGATATCTTGGTTATCCTGGCTCAATTTATCCGTGATCCAGTTGCACAAAAGCGGGATAGGGGGCAACAGGATATGTTATGGTATAAGTTACCATGGCGATTTATTCTGTGGAGCTGGCCTGCTCCAGACCTGGCCTGCTCCAGTGTGAACGCTTTTATCGTTATGGTTATAGTTATTGTTATCATTATCGTTCTTGGTGTGAATAGGCCTTTAGTCATGTTTTTCATCTAATTTGACAGGTCTGGACTGCAGACAGGCCATTTTAGCTCCTGGACTCTTCCTCTATGGAGAAATACTGAAATATATGCAGAATTCATTTTGCATTGTTTCCTGAAATTTTCAAGGTCTTCCCTGGAAAAGACATTGCCTGGGTGGCAGTGTAGCTCAAACCCTGTACACCTCATTCAGAATTGATTGTAATTTGGCAGATGTGCCAGATACTCATGCTGTCACCTCCACACCATCATAGATTCGGTTCATAGGTTTCAAACTGAGCACTAAAACAAGCAGGATAGGTTGGATAGGCCCTCTCCTCTAGCCCAAATGAGTCCATGATTTCCAAAACGAATGGCATTTGTAATTTAAAAAAAATTACATTGTTTCATCATTTGTGCACACAGGTTTACACAGAGTGATAAATACCCCTACATCTTTACTTCTAAGAGACCCTGCCTCTCTGGGATGCTCTTTTTCATTTCCAATCGTGTTGCCACTTACCTTATTATGGAACATTCCTCCTTTTGTTTTCTTTATCATTACACAACATTTCCAGCATGTTGTTACCTCCATTCCAACTTTTGAAACATGTTGCTGGTATCAAATAATATCAAATATATATCAAATATCAAACAAAATTAACATATATTTTTCATTAAATAGTCAAATTTGTCACTTTCAACATTGGATATGTTGTCTGTGTCCTTTTTGCAACTAAATATGAGTTTTGCTGATTATTACATTGTTTTTATTCACATTTTACACAATGTCCCAACTTTGTCTGATTTGGGGTTGTTATTGGGTTTCATGACTTACAAGTTGAGTGACTTGCAATGAAACTGAATATTAAAATCAGTACATTTGTAATTCTCCTGACTATAACCAAAGTACTTTTAGGCAAGTCCCTCCACTCGGCGGCCATATTGCAACGCTTTTTGGGCACTAATCGGGCATCTGTTTCGGCAAAAATGCGCATGTGCAAGGCTTCACGACACCAATCTTGCTCCAGCGGCGAGATCACAACACATGATTGGCACATGCCTTTGCAACACACCACATTATTGGCTCAATGTATTCACAACACAGCACATGGTTGGCTCAATGTATTCACATGTCGACGTTTTGCAGCGGAAGGGGTGGGATATGTGTAGACAACTGCCATATTGCCGTTACAAACTAACCCCATGAGGATTTTTTGAGTGCTGTATCTCCTCATCAGAAAGTCTCTGCTATAACTAGTAGCCTGGGTGCCAGCCGAACCTAGTCCCGCCCACAACATTTGAGATCGGAAAGTTCGGTCTGGCATTGCTCCGTTGTGGAGCAACTATGCTCGCCCCAAATCTGGTGGACCAATCAAATCGGGCTTTACGATGATGGACAGGTGAGCAACAGCGCCTCGTCTATCACGTCATCTGAGCATGCTTAGGTCATGGGCGGATTATGAACTTTCGGGCCCCTGGGCCCAGATGTTTTAAGGGCCCCCCACTAATTGTCGCTTATGTGGGAGGGGGGGTTTGGGGGTCTTCCCCCAGAAAATGTTTAATTTGTTTGTTGTGATTTCCTGTATTCTGGTGCATTTTGGGGATGGCCAATACTAAATTCAACCAGATTCATAGCCTACATCCTGATTTGTTGATATTGAGGCAATGATTCCATGCAAAGGCTTGGGCTTTAGGGCTCCCTGACCCCTTGGGCCCCTGGGCCTGGTAGGCCCGTGCAGTAATCCATCCCTGGCTTAGGTTGATTATGTTTGCAACAAAAACGCTGTGGCTAGAAGGAGACAGATGGCTTCTGACCCCATATGGAAAATGCATATTATTTCAATGAGGTTTTATCACTGAAAACAATTATTTCTGAAAACTTTGGCCAAAGTTAAGATGTGGGAAAACTCATAGTTTCACTGCATTGTGACATGTTGTTACCTCGTTCGTTTGAAATCTCTTGATTGACCACCTGTTTGAGGGATTTGCGACAGCCTTTCCCAGCTGTTTATAATATGTTTGTAGCATATCAGTGTTCAACAGAATTTTTTTAAAAACGGAGGGGTTTTTTCCTAATAGCCTACCCTACGACGTATCTCTTAGATTTCGCTAATGAGTGTTGTAGGAGATATTGATGGCACAATAACTTTTACAAAAAGTGCAGAGGCATTCCCCCCGTATCGGTTGAAACACGCCCCATAATTACGTCCCAATGGAGCAGTATCAGACTCAACTGACTAGAATTGATTATGGCTATGTCAGGCTATATAACTAGCACCTTGTCTGCTGTCTTTCTTCTGTGCCTGACATGTTACCTTTACAGCTGACAGAGGTCATCCTCAGTCACCTGCTTGGACCAATGACATACTGTAGGTTTTAATACATGAAATACTTAACACTGTCTAATAACACAAAAATAAAAAATGTTTTATTCATATGCAACACTCAAAAGAAACATATGGTAATACAGTAGCATCAAGTAAAAAGTAAGTCTGAGAATAGTTTAAAAGTACAAATATTAGTTGTGACTATTAAATAATGAGACTTATTACAAGTACACACAATGTATATGGGTATAACGATTTTTTTTTTCTCATTACAATTGCGCTATCAGTTTCATTATCTAATAGTCACACCTCATATACAGATCCTCAGGAGAAATTCTGTTGTAAAAGACTAATGTAAAGTTGTCACTCTTAATAGTCATACTTCAGCTTGCCTTGCATACACTTGGGCTTCAGGTGTCCAAACAGCACATTTTCTGAAAGACTGTCCAAGTCATTCAACAATTGTATTGTAATAACTGAAGTGTTAATTAGTTATCCATATGGAGTAGAAAGTGTATGTTCTTCCATCATGTTAGTCTGTCTTTTGATGTATCACACTGAGCAGGTTTCCGATTGAGGTTCTTCCAACCACAATTTATAACCTTACAATTTGTACAAAGCTGTAAAAATAAGTGTCCGATTTCATTGTAGCAGTGATTGAGCTTAACTGAAAACGTCAGGAAGTTGTTGCAAGTTGTAGTCACAGTGATTGCCAGGATATCATGTCACACCAACTGAACAAATAACAGTCACATAGCAGTTGATCCTGGAACTGATCCGGCCTGGGGGAATTTGCTCCAACTCTGGCCAACCGCCGTGCTAGTCCTGGGTCAAAACCATGTTCAGTTCTATTTGGTATTTTTATTTGATGTATTTAGTAGACGCTTCTAAGTGACTTTGTGACTTAGGTTGCCTTCACACTTGGTCCGTTTAAATGGACTGAACCTGAGTGTGATTACTCCCTCCTAGCCCTGCCCCAGCTGGTCTCTGTTCACATTGTTTATGTCATAAACACTAGCTTCTATTTGCCAATATCGCTTGGCAATGCCACAAAAAAGGCAGTAGAATCATATGGACATTACGTTATCAATAGCGTTTCTTTCCTGGTTTTGCACCGGAGTTCTAGCGAACTGTACTCTACTCCAGACCACTGATTTTTGGCAGACTTTGGTCCAGTCTCGGTTGGTAGACTGACATTATCAAAATTTAATAAGACTTAATTTAAGAAGACTTAAATTTTAAGGAGTCTTATTATCAAGACAAATTTACTCAACGCACTGGCAGACAAATTTGCTTGTTTTTCAGACAAATTTGCTTAACGCACTGGCAGACAAATTTGCTTGTTTTAAGTATAAGTATATATACTCTTTTGATCCTGTAAGGAAAATTTGGTCTCTGCATTTATCCCAATCCGCGAATTAGTGAAACACACTCAGCACACAGTGAACACACACTCATGCCTACTGGTCGGAGTTCATACCGGCAACCCTTCAGTTACAAGTCCGAAGCGCTAACCAGTAGGCCACGGCTGCCCCTGTGGATGGGATGTCTTAATTTAAGAAAAGTTTGACTTATTTTAAGTCAAAGGATTTCACAAGAAAGTGCTAGGTAAGTCTCTTTATACTGAAAACAATACCAAATAATTTATCTTGATATAAGATTAATTGTTAGATAAGCAGTTTTTGCAGTGTGGTTAGGTGCTTTGCTCTAGCCACAACGTTGTCCAAGACCCCTGACACTCTGGCTATCCCATTTCCTTATCCTCTAAGCCACCACTGCCCAGTCTCAGGTTGGAACTTTGGCAATTTTGGTTTGGAGTCAGTTCTTGCTTGAAACCATACCAGTTCTAAGTCAGAATTTGTTTCTAGGCTGGGTCTAGTCCAAAAAAAACGTATCAGAGCCACCAACACCAGTCCCAGTAGCTAGCAACGGCCCTAACTTCATCACCCAGCCAGAAGCTCTGGCTGAAGCATTTGCCGCAGCTTTGATCATTAAAAAAATAAAGCGTCTACCAAATACTTTTCAGGGTACAAACATGATTAGAGGAGAAAGGATGAAGAGGATAGAGAGTTGTGATGTACCCTCGCTGGTCCAATGGAGGGGGAATGGGGTTTGATAGTTCATCATTTGATTTGCCCTGGTGGGTGAGTGGAACAACACTGGGGGTGGGGTAGTTATACGATTTGCCCTCGAGGGTGCAGTATAATTGCATTGGGGTGAGGTTTGGGCCGCAGAAACCCATTGCTGTAGTGGAAGTGATTGGACAGCGCCTCAGAGATCTGGACTGAGCTTGTTGCGTCATCGTCCTCGTCCACCCCCTCTGCCACCCTCTCTCTCTGCATCCAACCCTCCGTCCGGCCATCCACCATTCTTACTTGCGGAGACCACCCATCGGCCTGTCCGTCCACTACCCCCTCTCTGGAGGTCCAGGGCTGCATCTCTCCCTCCGTCCCCCCCGAGGGGCTATGGCTCTGGGACTCCAGCAGCGGGGCCTCTGAAGTCAGAGGAGGAACCAGGGAGGAGTGAAGCCCAGAGTCCTAGAGATACACAGTAGAAAGAGAGAGATTAGATACATTAGATAATAATAATAATAATATGTTTATTTTATATAGCGCCTTTCTCAAACCCAAGGTCACTTAACATAGTAGAAATATAAAAGATATATAGATATAAAGAGAGATCAGACATAAAGATGCCCATTGTCCCTGGAGCAACTTGGGGTTAACTGCCTTGCTCAAGGGCACAACGGTGGAAGCCGAGAATTGAACCCACAACAGCTACTGCATGCAAGCCCAACTCCTTAACCACTATGCTACCACCGCCTGACAAGATTAGATATGCAAAAGAAAACAACACAACAGCAGGAAAGACAAACCGATAATTGAACAATAAGGTGGTGACAAATCTTCTCAATTCACAGAACAAACCAGGGATGAGAGACACCCAGAGTGGATAGGAAAGGAGAGAGAGAGAGAGAGAGAAGAGCAAGAATAGAGAGCATCGGAGAGACACATTAGGAAATACATTAGACAGAGATAATGGTACATTAGAGAGAAAAAATGAATGAACGAATGAAAGAAATAATGAATGTATGCATTGATGAACGAATTGATTAATTAATTCCCTGAGGGAAAAAGAAAAACAAAGACAGTTTATATAATACATGCATATACATAAACACACCCAATGAAATAGATGGCAAGGTTTACAGATACAGAAAAGTATACAGAATTGAGGGAGAAAAGACTAGAGAAATGGAAAATGGAGAGGCAGAGAGAGAGAGACGGGTGAAGGGGAGGCGGGTGTAGGGTGGTTTAGGATTTCATCTTTAGGAGTGACCGACCTCAGATGAGGACCAAGGAGGAGCGCAGGCCAGAGGTCTGAAGATGGATAGCATAGAGAGAAAGGGAGGGAGAGGAGGGGGTGTATGACAGAGCATGTCAGAAAGAGAGGAGGGAGGGAGAGAGAGATTAAGAGAAATTACTTTTTCAGTCCGTGGAGTCAGAAATGCATGAGGACAAGAACATGAAGGAGAGTGAATTGGGGAGGTAATATTAGAAAGAACAAGTTTAGGTGCAGAATGAGAGAGTTGTATCCAGAGAGGAAGAGAGGGGTAAAGAGATGAAGGCATACAAATACGGAAAGAGGAAGAACAGATTAAAGAGTCATCAGGGAAGAAAAAAGATACGGCTAAATTTGACAGTCAGGTTAAGCACATCTGTAATAAGGTCAAACCAAATTTAAACTGTTTTCGTTTTATCAGAAGGAACCTGTCACACCAAGCTGCAACACTATACATGCATGCAATGATTTTCTCTCATTTATCATATTGCATCACACCATGGTCACAGGCTTCTTCAATACTATGAAACCTATAGTCACAATATACAAGCAAGCAATAAAAATCATGGACCAGAAACCACTGAAATGGCATCACTGCCGCATTTTAAGCATACACAACCTTCTCACTTTTGAAAACGTTATCAATTTTAGTACTCTAAGATTCTTTTTTAAATGTCTAAATAATCACGTGTAAAAACTGTTTTCTGCAGTGGCCATCAGGCGTCAGAGCTCTCACAGATGATCACACGAGCCTCCACCTGTGATGATTGTTCCATCCCTAGCTGCAAGACCTCTTTCTGCCAGTCTGCTCTCTCTGTAAAGAGGACCAAACTTTGGACCTCTCTACTCACTGAGCTAAAGTTAGAAACTAACAGTAAAGCTTTTAACAAAGGACTCAAACAATGGCTAAAGTCTAAACAACAGTGCTCACATGAATTGTCCTTTAACCGGTTGACTGCTTGCTCAGATTGCCTTTGCTCTGTATCTTATTTATGTTCCTTTTTTTTAACATTGAAAATTTATTGTATTTCTTTGTATTTCTTTTTTCCTTTCTGTTTTTTTTTTCTATCTTTGTCTGTTTTTTTCCTCTTCCTTTCTTGATATTTGAATTGCTCTATCTTTTCAAAAGCCGCCTATGGACAAGTGTTGCGAATTAGCATCTGTGCTAAAGCACTCAAACAATGCATCTGGTTTGTCCAATGTAATTGCTATGTCCATATCAAATAAACATAAAAAAAAAATAAACAGATGAGGATGGAAAAGGAAGGATGACTAAAAAAAAAGGATGAAAAAAGAAAAGGAAGAAAGGAGAGAAAGAGAAACAAAAAACACTGTGGGGAAAAGCTTGAGCCTCTCCCTACACTGAATGTGCTGAACATTACATTTTTGTATAATAATGTATGTTTTAGTTCAGGTTTACATACTATATGTTATGTTTCGAAAGAAACCAGGTTCTTCTTCAGTATTTGAGTGTCTCACTAATGCAACAGCCATTCTTGTACATCCAACCTGGTCGTCCATGAATGGCTCTCTAATAAAGATCATTCGGCATCCATTGTTAGGATAGTGAGGGCATTCCCTGAGGCAGATAAGTGATATGCATTGCCTATGCTTCTGCAGAGAATAGTGCTGATATAGAATTAATATTATGTGATGCAGCCTCCAAAAAGCAGGAGAGACTGAGGAGTGTATATGGGGTACTGTGCTTATTCCTGAGTTGTCTATTGTCTGCTGGAAACTGCAACATGATGGTCATGTGTTTTATTTAAGTGTCCATATATTGTCATATGTCTGTACGCAATGAGTTTGTCTAAAAACAATGTACCGGTAATTGTGTATTTTAAACCGGTATAAGATGGGGCCTTGCCCCAGAGAACTTTGATTTGCTGCTGGAACTTTGTTGCTGGTAACATGTCATGATTTTGGTTGTGTACCTTTCCTCACTGCCATCACCAGTAAGAAAACACCATCTCTCTATCTCTCTCTCCCACACACAAACACACACACACACTAACTCACACACGTGGACCAGAGAGTGGACCCAGCTCTTGATGTAGGTCTCCATGCTGAGCTCTCCATCTCTCAGACACACACACACACACGTACTGTATGTACTACTATACAATATAGTAGTCGATGCTCTTAAGGTAGGTCTCCACAGCCTAAACACACACACACTGTTACACACATTCCCTCACAGCATACGCACCAGAGAGTGGTCACTGTTTTTGAGGTAGCTCTCCACACGGCGCTTGCTCTCTTCCCTCTGTTTCTCTCTCCAGGAGTAGTTGTCGCTGGGGTGCTGAAAGCTCGAGTAAATGGGGGGGCGGCCCAGACTGTCCAGCTCCTGCTCAGACACTCCCCCTGGTGGCTGGCGTAGGGCAGAACACTCCTGGCACCACACAGAGGGACAGAGAAATAGATTAGCAACCTTGCAACCCTGCAGTTGTCATCTTAATCTAATCATTAAGAGGAAAATGAACGGATTCTACAGCCATTAGACTCACCTCCAGAGATATACTGTTTTTAGTCACAACAAACATATCATCCATCTGAGTGAGAGAGGGGGTGGGGGGGGGTTAACAAGAGTGTGATTACACAGATCTAGTGACATTATATTTAGATCTTCCCTGCATTCTGTGTTTATGTGTGTGTGTTTACCTGACTTCTAAGGTCTGTGCTGGTAGAGTTTAGTCTCCTTAACGAGGTCTGTCTTGATATATTGTTAATTTCTTCACTGAGGAGATGAAAAGAGCAGAGAGAGAGAAAGGATTTAAAATTGTGTTCGAGACATTGTGATAGTGGCACTGCTATATTTTCTTAGTTCAGAGAGGAAACAGACTCACGTTCTCTCACAAAGCTCCCTCTTCAACATCCTGTTCTTGCGTCTATGGTGATGGATCACAATGATGATGACAATCACCATAATGACCACTATGGCTCCAGCAACCCCGGCCACGATGATTGTAGGGAAGGTGTCGACTACTGGCTCAGGCAACCGCACCTCTGGACACAGACATAGGGTTATTTTACTCTCACACAGACATGAGATTAGAGTCCACACACACAGAGAGACATCAGGTTAGAGTACATCACACACACACACACACACACACACTTAATAAAAGCCAGCCTTTCACATACATAATGGCAAGCATACACATGGTCTCTCTCACACAGTCTTGGCATAGACTAGGCTATTACATTATTCTCTCTGTCTCTCATTCTCTGCATACACCTCAGATTAGTCCACATTATTTTTCCTGGTTTATTTCAGCCAATCAGAGGTGACACATACCTCTCCATCCCTCACTAGGAAGTTGTAGGAACTCTGAGCAGAACCCTCTGTTCTCTTACACAAGTGGAAGCTGATCGCCATTACAAACACTTACCACCAGGGGGCAGTACACACATACAAAACCAAACAGGCTTTTTTAAAACTCCTTTAACCAAGCTAATGTGGTTTAATGTATGTTCTGTTTTTTTGTTCTGTAGAAATGGCCACATAATTGAGACATCAGATGGACCCCTCACTTCGGTAGGACAAGAAATAAGAGAAGTATGTGTGTGTTTTACCCCCACGTTCCATTTTCATTATCTTTTCATTTTCAATTTCAGTGTGTTTCTATTGTTTCTGTATGTCTGTACAACTGTGCTATAGTCAAATGAAAGAAGAGTTGTTAGTTGTTAACTGTACTGAAATCAGATGTGACCATCACAACAAGTGCACCCACCTCTCACGGTCACCTGCAGCTCTCCTTTGTCCGCCCCCATGCGGTTCCTGGCCTCGCATTCATAGACACCTGCGTCCGTCGCGACTAGCGGCCTACCAAAGACAAGCCGGCTTCCTTCGGCAGATACATCTTCTGGTAGATCTCCACCTCTCCTGCAAAGTAAAAGTAAGGTTAGAGAGGAACATTATCAACTGATCAACTGCAAACGCATACTCATACGCATACCCTCCCATAGTCTTCACTCTAGAACTTAATTTTTCTAGAGCTTTATTTGAAATGGATTTCTAGGTCAATGTTGTCATATGGCCATGAATATACATGTACAATATAACGCCAATCAAACTCAATTTCAGGTTTTATCACAAGAGTTTATTCGGTTCCACTTCAAGAACATGGGTACTGGGTAGATCAGTTTGGTAAGGTCTGTGATCCCAATATCAGGTTCAGTTGGCCATTTTAAGTTGAAGAGGTCTGCACTGCACTTGCATGGCTAGGTATTATTATGCCTCTTTGAACCTGATGTGACACACACACACACACCACACGCACAAGGTTGTGCAACCTTCCTGGTTCACGTCACCAAAAACCTGTTAAACCTGACTGAGTACCCTTTGCGTGATAACACAAACAAACAAATTATCTAAAACTGTACTTTAGTTACACACACATAGACACGATGTGGCAAAGACTAGACTGGGGGGTTTACCTTTACATTCAGAGTTGTTCAGTACTGACAAGACTGATGTACAAATTGCTCTCTTTCTGTAGTCAGGCATTCCTAAGAGTGGCCTTTTTCTCTATAAGGAGTTCATGTGACAAACAACACACAACAGGTATGTATTAATCTCTTTCTCTCTCTCTCTTCTTCTTTCTAAATCTCTTGAAACAACACGCCCCAAAAACTGATGAATCAAGTCCTTTGGGGGATCATGTTCCCGTAGTAACTACGGAGTTGTCTGTCAAACCGTTCTCAGGTTGGTGGCCCCACCCCTTGCTCTTTTCTGGGTTCACAATGGCCCATTATCCCATGGCACACCTTCCTACCACAGTCACCATAATAATTTACATGACAACAGCCACAACCATAGTCACCTGTACAACAATGTCAACATGACAATTGGCCTTCTAACTCAACCAATCTAACCCCATTGCAACTTTAATTAGAAGAGTGCAAGGCCTTAACTCGACTCCATAGGTCCCATAGGTTGATTAATTACTGGTGGCGTGCCACAATATCAACATCCACCGCCACACAATGATTTTCCATGCTGTACTATTTCTATGCTGTGCTATGACAGTTAGGTGCAGTGACACATTAGTATTGTCATATGTTAATCGCAGTAAAACATGTTCACATCACAAATCAGACTTAATTATTGTAGCCTATTACTTCCTGTGTGTCATATAGCATATATAAGCACATTTCTTTCAATAACTTTTACATAGTGTACATGACAGGTTACACATAAGTTTCTGTTTATGACCATGTTATAATTTATATTGTGCACCCAATTTGATTTAATGTGAAAGCAATTGCAAGGTGTAGCCTATTTAGAATCCAAGAGGCTACACCATATTAACCGTAGACATAGCCTCCTTGATAATCTTCTTTCAAAAAGGAGACAGCTTATTATGTAGTGTTTGGGAAAATCAGATCAAATCTGGGTAGGCCTACTTGTATTTATTAATAGAGAAGGCCAAGATGCATTGAGATGCATTAAGAATCATTTATTAATCAAATCATGACCCTCTGAGTCTGAATTGTAATCAAATTCAAATTCTGCAGGTGAAGATTAGGCACCCTCCCCCCCCCCAAGTTGGCTACCACCACAAATAGAATCAAATTCTGTGGGAAACACTGTACACCTTTATAATTAAGTTTAGTCAGTTTACGGTTTACACAACGGCACCTTGATTGAAACCACTGTTCCAAATGCCACAGTAAAACATCTATTTAGTTTTGCCTGATGAGGAACAGAACAGACCAGACCAGACCGGCAGACTGGTGGTGGAGGGCTCCTTCATTACCGTGACTAGTAGAAAGAGTGTTAAGCGGGGCTTTAACTTGGAGCACCAGACTGTACGGATCACAGCTGACTCATCAGTGGCGGCGCGATGCTAAATTACCCCAAACACCGGACTGAGCGGCAGCACAGAGACAGCTGTGTCTGTGTCTGATCTGCCTCATGCATGTCTCTCTCTCTCTTTCTCTCTCTCTTTGAGTGATCTGTTTTATCCTCCTCTGGCTCCTGCAAGGAGCCTTTCATCACTATAGACTACTATACTGCCTCTATGGATGGGGGAGATGGGGCTGGGACAGCTCTATGTGTGTGTGTGTGTGTGTGTGTGTGTATGTGTGTGTGTGTGTGTGTATGTGTGTGTGTGTGTGTGTGTGTGTGTGTGTGTGTGTGTGTGTGTGTGCGTGTGCCTGCTTGTGTGAACTAGACATAATTTGTCTGTATGTATGTGATTGTGTGTATGTCTGTGTGTGGTGTGTGTGTGTGTGTGTGTGTGTGTGTGTGTGCGTGCACATGCTTTGTTTGTCTCAACCACGTGCACCCTGGGTGAGCTCAGCGTGGCCCGTATGTGTGTGTCTCTCTATGTGTCTCAACCATTTGTAGCCTCCTGCATATACACATAGCTGCTGCCTTTAAAGTGGCTGCGCAATTCTGCACAGATCTTAAGCTTAACGCACACCAAGCCAACTTCAAAAGCACTAGCTGCGGTGTCCACTGACTGTTGAGTCCCCTTGTGTTGCCTGTGTGTGGTAAAAAGTTTCACGGGATCACACAGCAAAGACTATGGTCCACAGACATCTAGTATGTACACTGGTGTGCATAAGTTAAGGAACCCATGCTAAAGTTGACTAAAAAAAGGATTAAAAATGATCTTTTGGAAAATTGATCGTAATGCCTTAATTAAATAAATGAGGAAAAATCCGACCTTAAAGGACACCAATTTTCTTTGTGAATGAATCATGCATCGTACATAAATAAATGTTATTCCTTGAAATACATTTTAAAGGCCAGTTATTTCATGGATCCAGGATACTATGCATCCTGATAGTTCCCTTGGCCTTTGGAATTAAAATAGCCCCACATCATCACATACCCTTCACCATACCTAGAGATATCATGGTTTTATTACAGTTAGGCATTAAGATCTATTTCCAAAATATTTGTTATTCCAACTTTAGCATGGGTTCCTTAACTTATGCACACCAGTGTACATTCTGCGCCTGTAAGGTAGGCCGAAATACAAAAGCACATATATATATTCCATTTCCTACACTGGACTATTTGAACTTTCAACAATGGGACCGAGACACTAAATAGGATTCATGCATTATCATACCGGACATGTGACCATCCCACCTCTTGTAACATACACCTCAGGTGGCTTTAAACACCATGTTCTATTCTCTACATCTGACTAACTTATGCATTTATTATGTATACAGACCTTACTGTTCTGTAACTGACCCCAGGCAGATGGGTCAGGGCCTTGAGTCGTGGATCTGCTCGAGGTTTCTTCCTATATGTATCTCCAACTCTCGGAAGCTTTCCCTCGCCCCAGTTACCCATGGGCCTTCTTTTCTTTTCTCCGATTGTCTAACATTCTGTAAAGCGCCATGAGACAAGTGTAATGTTTTGGCGATCTATAAGTGAAATTAAATTGAAAATTGAAATAGATATACAACACGGAAACAAAGCAGCGTGTGCTCACCATAGATAGTTTTATAATTGTTTTACCTCTCATCAAGAATATGGTTGATAATAAGTAGCAAATAAGTTCACTGGCATTGTCAGTCCTGGATATTTTACTGTGCTTCTTGGTAACAGGTAGGCAAGCTAAGCAGCCAGCTGGAGCACCCTTTTCCCCAATGGCACCAACATTTTGAATTAGCCAGCTGACTTCTGTCTATTGTACCCTTTTCTGACCCCTGTCTCTTTCCTCTGTAATTTGATATCCCCACCTCCTGACTCCTGTCTGTTTTCCTATCTGTGTGTGCTGTATTTTCTATGTATCTCTGACCTGAGTCTGCCTGAGTGTCTGAGTCAGTGTCAGTGTTTATCACTATACCTGTCTGACTGCATACCATACAGTATGTGTTTGTCAAGATGTGCAACTGTGTGCTCATGCGTATGTTCCCGTATCACTTAATATTCACTGGAAAAACACTTAGGTTTACAGGAAGTTCATTCAGTGTGCCTTAGGACAGGTATCAAAATCTCATGATGTACCTCAGGGGTCAGTACTTGGGCCCCTTCTTTTCTCCATTTACACCACTTAAGTGAGATCATTCGACCCCATGGATTTGCCTGTCCTATTATCATTGTTATGCGGATGATACACAATTTTACCTCTTTCCCACCTGATGACTACAATTCCTGCATGCCTCAGGGATATCTCAGAATCTCTCCAAAAGATTACAGCTATTCCACAACAAATCAGCATCCAGGTTGACACTGACCCCTGCTCAAACAGCACATCACAATTGATGACCTACTCAATTTCTCTGAGCATGTAACCTCAGTCACAAAGTCATGTTGGTTTATCCTATAAAATATTTTGAAGATCAGACCATTTCTAACACAGTGTACCACACAACTTCTTGTGCACGACATGGTTCTTTCCAAACTGGACTGATGCAATGCATTATTAGTTAGCCTTCCTGCTTGTGTAGTGAGACCATTATAGATGATTCAGAAGGCAGTGGCACGTCACACATGTAACTTTGATAATCTTTATTGCTTTCCTATAGCAGCCACAATTAATTTCAAATCCCTCACTCTGGTCTATCGGACACTTAATGGATCTGAACCTTGCCATCTTAATTCCATGATCCAACTCTACGTCCCCACTTGCCCGCTACGGTCCGCTGATGAGCATCTGCTATGTAACACTGAGGTCACAGTCAAGACTCTTTTCTTATGTGATTCGCTGTTGGTGGTATGATTTCCCTAATGCTCTTCATTCTAGCAATAGTTTTGGGACCTTCAAAAAGCATCTAAAGACCTTGCTTTTTTAATTTAGGAAATCACTATAAACTGTTAATTCTAATGTTTATTGATGTTTATTGATGATTATCGATGTCACTTTAAGTTGCTTTGGATAAAACCGTCTGCTGAGAACCATAAACATAAATATAAGTGCACCCTGTGCTAAAAGTGTATCTATCCATTTTTCTGAAATTATGTTCAAGTTTTATTAAATACTCACATGGCAGTTTTGCCAAGAAAACTGAAATGCATGAGCATTTACAGGCTGAACAAAAGAGTAAAATAAAAAGAGTATTAAAATACATAAGATTAAGATGAGTTACAAAGTATTTAAAACTACTTTAATGTCCCATTTAGAAGTCCTAGTCAGAAATGGGATGGGAGACTTTCTATATCTCTCCGTTCTGGCTTGGGGAGTCTGGTCAAAACCCATTATGACCCATTTAAATCATTGCAGTGTTGGTGAAATGGCTGAAAATTCAGGTAACTTAGTTGCGTAAAATGCAATCCTGCATTAGATGAACGCCCCATGGATCCTACACTGAGAACATGAGAAACAAGCCCTCCTCATCACCCAGACTGGCACCTACTGCGCGGTCTCTCTAAACCCAGACCTTTATCGTCCCCCATCACTGACCTTCTCCAAACCCAGACCTTCATCACCCCCATCACTGACCTGCTCAAACAGCGAGGTGTGTGCGTGTGTGTGAGGTGGAGTAAGCATGCTGCCGGTTAGTGAAGGGTTAAGAGGAGAGTCAGCAGCATCCTATAATAGGTATCAAGTTGGGTAATTGCCCCCTGTGTCATCTGACCAAACATCCTGGTGTTTAATTATGATTCAGAGAGAGACAGAGGGAGAGGAGGGAGAGAAAGAGAGAGAGAGGAGGGTGAGAGGAGAGAGGGAGGGACAGAGAAAGAGAGGAAGAGAGAGGATGGAGGGGGCAGAGACAGGAGGAGCGAGAGAGAAAGAGAGAGTGACAGAGAGAGAGAAAGAAAAAGAAAGAAAGAGAGAGGCATAGAAAGAGGGAGAGAAGAGTGACAGAAGGATAGAAGGAAGGTGAGAGACAGAGACAGAAAGAGAGAGAACAGGCTACCGTTGAGCTGTTTTAAGTGGTATTTTGGAGCCAGTCAGCAGCAGCAGGCTATTATGAGCTTAGAACACGTCTCTTTCTTCCCCACTCCTCTCTGTACTCATCTTTACATCTCTGTTTCTCTCTGTCTGTCTCTTTCATTCTTTCTCTCTGGCACTTGTTCTTCTTCCTGTTCCCCCTCTCTACTCTTTGTTTCCTCCTTCCTCCTGCCTAGATTTAGATTTTGGCTCACGTTACTCCTTCCCCCCTCTTCTCTGGGTCTCCCAAACTCTGTTCCACTCCACTGTCTAGCCTTTGGATCTCTCCTTCTCTCTCTCTCTCTCTCTCTCTCTCTCTCTCTCTCTCTCTCTCTCTCTCTCTCCCCTCCCTCGTGTGAACATTTCCCCTCTTTTTTTCGGTGACTGCATCTAGCTGCAATGCGACACTCCAGCTTTTATATCACAGTCAAAAGAAGGAGTCGACTCAAATTCACCATTCTCTTTTAGTGGACAGCGGTGTGTGTGTGTGTCTGAAAAAGAGAGAGAGAGAGAGGTAGGTGTGTGTATTTTGTGTGGAATGTGTACATGTGTGTGTCTCAGTCTTTATCTGAGTGTCTGAGTTACAGCTTTTATGGCATGTCATCACGAAACACAAAAGGTGCCGCTAAATGGCTTACTAGCGCGTGCCACTCCTCTGAACGACCTAAAGTAGATAATAAGAGTTTCTGGGGGAGGACTGACATTCTAGCAGAGACAAATACACATCAGCTAACACTAACCCTAACCCTAACAATAACCCAGACAATGAAGGGAAATCATAGGGATTTAAACTGACTTTAGTATAAAATACAGATGTGGAGTTCAATGGAGAAAAAATATGTTTTCTTATAAACTAACAGATACTCAGACGGAGACATGAGCATAGGTGGTAATTTACGACACAGACAATGGGAACGAGAAACAAATATGTAGGCAGAGGCTGTTAAACAGGTGTATGCAGACAGAGAGGTTACCTGGTCCAGGTGATGTTTTCTACCTTGGGGTTTCCTCCAAACTCACAGGTGAGTTCAACGCTTTCCTGTCCGACAAACCAGTTCCCATCATAACCACTGATCACAGCATTAGGAGGAACTGATCAACACACACACACACACACACACACACACACACACACATTTGTCACTGTGACTTTCTGACCAGGAAGAGTGAGATAGAAAAGGAAACAGACTTGTGTAGTTTGTTAAACAGCATAATTCAGAACAAACTGCATTTGCTATTAAAAATAAAACTTTTTCTAACGACATAAGTGACAGATAAGTGTACATAGAACAACCATACCCTGCTTTACTATGAATTACCTTTGAACTGTAAGGTAGGCCAAGAGTATGGACAAATGCAGACATACAACAAAACTCAAAACAAATCTTTGACAATAAACAGTTTAATCTTATGTTATGTAACTGTGGTGAATCACGTATGATGGGCTGTTGGTATTATTTTTGGTGAGTGTAATGTACATTGCACTTGAGTCAGGAAGTCAGGAAGACTTACAATGCACTACTAGTGTGTTCCTGAGGCGGTGGGGGCGCTCTAGAGTGGGGTGGCTCACTAGGCAGTCCAGCTTCCTGCCATTCATGTTCCGCAAAGGATGCAGGGCAAACTGGGAAGAGACACGCCCACCCTCGCCCGTCCTGTTCTGTGATTGGCCAGGGAGGTCAGTATCCCAAGAGAGAGTGGGTGGTGGGTGGGCTGTAGAGCGACAAAGGGCGGCGACTCGAAATGTTTGCCCCTCCTCCAAAATCATAGGCTCCAATAAAGAGATGGGTATTGCTGGGGGGGCACAACAAAATATCAGGATTGGGAGACATCTCAACCAATCAGCATTCAGGCGTGTGTGTGTGTGTGTGTGTGTGTGTGTGTGTGTGTGTGTGTGTTAATGTGCATGTGGAAGTAAGTAAGGTGTTAAACAATTTGGGTTCATATGAAAGGGATGGAGGGGAAAATAAGAAAAGATATTAGAGGAGGAGGTAGAAAAAGAGGAGGGGTGAAGAGGGAGGAAGAGGGTCTTACTCCAGACGGTGAGGCTTATTGGCCTCTGGGAGGTTCCAGAAGGGAAGGTGATGACCTGGCAGGTGTAGCGTCCCTCATCTGACATCTCAGTGTTGAGGATGAGAAGAGAGGAGTCGCGCAGCGGGTCCTGTGACTGGAAACGCACTCGTGTAGCTAAGCGGCCCACCACTAACACACACACACACACACACACACACACACACACACACACACACACACACACAGAACACAAAGAGAGAGAGAGAGTTTTGAGTATACGCAGAAACATATATACATGCATTACAATTGTTTACAATCACAAACATGCTAAATTGTTAAATCTGCAGTTACATTTTCAAAATTAGCCTGGGGCCTCTCAATCTGCCATACTATTAACAATTTTGTTTTCAAGCAATGTAGTCAATAAACATGGTTCTTACATTTTCTTTACATACATGCTCACCCAATGAATTATGGATCTTTTTGTCTTATTCACAAATGCTTACACACAAATTGCCAGAAATGAAAACCGAATGTTCAAAACTAGAAATTAGAATAAAACCTTAATTTAGACTTAAATAAGAATAAACACTGTAACAATAGTAGTTCAAAAGCCATATTGAAACAGCTATTTTTGAATGAACAGATAACTGGACCATTTAGAAGGTTGTGTAAAGTAGACCAGTTCAATCAGAGACATAGCCAGGTGTTAAAGGTCTTTTCAGTTGAAGTATATGGACATACACAGTAAAAAAGGGACCTTTTGTCTTTTATGTACAGGTACTTGTACTGTAGATCTGATACATGAAAAACAATATGGATTTAGTAATACCATCAACTGTTTGTATTTTGGAAAACTGGTATGCTAGTATTGACTACAACTACATGTTCATCATGGATGAAAACATTTGCTATTGTACAGAAAGAATTACTTTTTTTCACTCAGAGATAGTTTCTTGCAGTTTGAAATGTAGACAAAGTGTGATTTTGAAGAAAATATTCAGTGTGAAAGAGGTGTGTGCATGTGTGTGTCTGTGTGTCTATGTATGTATGTATGTGTGTCCATATGTATGTGTCCATATATGTGTGTCTGTGTGTCTATGTATGTATGTGTGTCCATATGTATGTGTCCATATGTGTGTGTGTGTGTGTGTGTGTGTGTGTGTGTGTTCACCTGTTCCCTCTGTGTGGTGGGCAGTGATGATGACTTCGGAGTTTCCATCTGCTTGCTTCTTGTTCCAGTTCACCTGCACGACACTCTCTCCCTCCTGAGGGTCGAACCGGCATGGCAACCGGGTCTCCGACTCAGCAACCGACCGCAGGGAGAAAGATTCCGGCGGTTCCACAAACCCTCCGTACACACAAACTACAGGAGACAGAAGTAAAGCGGGACAGAGAAGTTTACTTCAGTCTAATGTACATAATGAAGACAATTTGTTGCACTTACAGTACATTGCAGCTGATGTACAGTAACACACTACAACCTGTGTGTGTCAAGGACACACAGTCCTGGCACTATACATTGGAATCAAACGTAGTGGCTCAGACTGTGCCTTAAGATGGAATGTAGGGGTGTCATTTAATTGGACGTCCATCAACATCCTTTCCCCAGAATCACAGACTGTGTGACGTTTGAGTGTGCTCTCGGACTGCCATACCACCGAGCCTGGTTTGTGTGCATGTACGCAAGTTCAAATGTTTATGTGTATGCTGATGTAATGTGATTTTCAGGTATCTGTACTTTAAATGAGTTTTTATTTTTCTGACAACTTTTTACTTTCACTCCCCTACATTTTAACATAAATATCCGTTCTTTGTATTTCATTTTCAAAACAGGTTTGTTACTTTTCTTTTGAGGCTATTCAGAGACTTCTTCCACACATGAAAACAAATATCAACTGTATATGTGATGCAAAATATGCAGGGGATGCAGGGTGCCAAAACAGGACTCTAGATAGCACCAGTGAAGATGGAAATAAATCTATCAGGGGCACTGAATAGAAAAAATAGGAAAAAATAGAATATGGGTGAAATAAAAGAAAAGTGTGGAGGAATGATTACAGGTAGACTTAGAACTTTGGGATTTGTTTTACTTTTATATTTTAAGTACATTAGACTCTGTACTTTGTTACTTTCACTTGAGTAAAGAAGTTGAATCAGTACTTTTCCAGAGTCTTTTTAACACAAGCGTACGTACTTCAACTTGAGTATAGAAAGTGTGTACTTTTGCCATCTCTGCTTATATTTATGTGTGCACAAATGCACATGTGTGTGTGTGTGTGTTTGTCTTGCACTGTTAGTCCAATGGGCAACTGGATCAGCACAGTGACATTAACCTTGCAAACACACACACACACACACATTCAGGTATGGGAACATTTCTTGAAAGCCTTGGGAAGCCTTTGGCTACCCATAATGCACTGAAGTTTCACACGCTGTTAAGCTTTTTCTCACACTGTTTTTTCTTAACTAATCACTATATGCCATTTACCAGGCAAAGCGCGAGACAGAGATTCACTCTGTCATGCCATCAGGAAGGTGGTTTTATGTGTGTGTGTGTGTGTGTGCATGTGTGCGCGGGTGTGTGTTTAAGGGGACACATGAAATAAAGTGCAAACACAACCCTTTGTGGGAAAAATGTTTGCATTTGAATGTGTTTGTGGAGAGAGAGAGAGAGAGAGAGAAGAGAGAGAGAGGTGGGTGTCAGAATATTAACCAGAATCATTAATGATTACACATACAGACACACGGGCACATGCGTTTCTGTGCAGCAGGCAAACACTCACATGCACTTTTTTTCTCTCTCTCTCTCTCTTTTTTCTCTCACACACTCTCTCTCTCACACACACACACACAATGGTCTGTTTGAATGTTCAACACAACAGCTCCTGGACCAGAATAGAGAGGGGAGGGACACAGCATTTGTCATTCAATACAAACTTCACTATTGGCATAGACAAGTAAACACAAAACTCTTTCACTTCTGTACTGTGAACTACTTTTAACAGTAAAAATGTATTGGCCAGGACTCCCAAACCTATACACACTACAAGGGATGACCTCTGATCTCAAGCGCACAACCATTTCCTGCTGTCTGGCCTGCAAAATTTGATGGGCAGATAACTGAGCAATAGCAAGTACATATTGAGTGCACCAATCAAACACACACACACACACGGCTTATTGTTAAAGCGTAAGTTACTTCCCAGATCACTGCTAGGAAAAGTTCAGATCAGTGCCATGCTTGTCCAGAGTAGACTGTCTAAAACTGTTACAACTGGATCGGTGGTAAAGCAGTACTATTGTGGCAATTGGCTTGTCAGTGTCCACTGTATTGTTTTCATTTGAGGTGGGAGCCCTGTACTTTGGCTTAGGATATTATGCAAATGTTGCTAAACTGGAAATGTTCAATTCAAAGGCATGATAGTGTGACACTCAAGGCATTTATTTGATTTCTACAGTCAGTATACTTCTAACTGTCATATTCAGATGGAGATAAATGTAAGAAATTAGGCTAAGGTGTAATTTTGGACTACACTGGACAATAACATTTGATAAGCCTCTTGTGTGCTTTAGTGGCCAACAGATTAAGCTCAAAAGCTTGCACTATTTCTTAAGTTAAGACATATTAATATCAAGTCTTTACTTTTCTTCAGTCTTACCCAGAATATTGACCAGAAGGCATAGCCTTCTGCTCATGACACTTCGGAGCATTGTTTCAGCCCAGTTCGTCTCCGATCCTGGGGTCCTAGGCAAGCGGCTGGTCCGGTTACGGTCGGTGAAGGCAGCCAAAAAACAGGTGTCAATCCGCCGGATACGATCCCGCTGCCCCGCGGCGAGGCTAATTCGCAATGAATGAAAAAAGGGGAAAAAAACTTGGAGGCACAGCTGGTGAAAAGTTTATCTCGTCTTTCTCTTTCACTCCGATTCGCATATTACTTGGGTTTCCTAAACAGGTAAATCCAGTTCACAGTGGCGCGCGGCAGAGTAGAGCATTCCTCGGGGATAAGACGAAACATCTGTAAAAGGTCAACTATTTAAACTTTCGAATATTAAGTGAAATGCTGTTACGCGTCGTGCATTTTCAGTAGGTTAAAAAGAACTTCTGACCAACCGGCCAGCACTGTATCCAAATCCACCTGCGTGCACGACCACACGTGTCGCCATAGGCAATGCACTATCTACCCATAGGCACAGCATGCAGGTGGGACTGCAGGCCAGTGTGCGCTCCCGTTTTGTCCCCTCCCTCCACTCCGCCCTCTTTCTCGGTGTGTGTGTGTGTGTAAAGAGTCGCAAGCCGAATTCTCTGTTGACCCTATAAAGACCTTATAGGGAATGGCTGCATTTGGTTTACAGTTTTTACAATTGTTTACACACGTTTTCAAACTCTGTGTCTATTTTTCAAAACTCCACACACAAAACCCACAATTGCTCACACAAAATGCAAAATGCCTCAAATCTCCAGCAAAATGACACAACATTCAAAATGTCAAAAACACATCTTTAAAGCAAACATTCGCCTCACATTACAAACACTTTTGTCATAATATGACATTTTGGATACATCATGTACACACTGTTGCTCAAAACCTAAAGCTCTTCTGTCTTAGGCTTTCTATATGTATTTCCATACAAGAGTGAAAGTTACGGTATCAACAAAGAGAAGTTGGGTGATTTTTCCCAAATAATTTGCTGTTGCGAATACAGTATGATACAGCAAACAAGAAAAAAATCAAAGAAGAATACAGTGACCACCAGATGTACATGGAGTTTTGAAAACACTAATTTTGTTTTTTTCCAAAGACAAGTGTGTGTGTGTGTGTGTGTGTGTGTGTGTGGGGGGGGGTGTTTTGCAAAATTTGTTTTAGTCAATTGAAAACTGAGTCAAACACTGAGAATTAGTGTATGGTTTTGCAGATTTGGTGTCGGGTTATGATGTTTGGAGGACATGTTTAGAAAATTGTATGACAAGCAAAGATTTAGTGTGTAAGCAGTTGAAAAAAACTGTAACCTAGTTTAAATGCAAGATACAATTGCAAATGATCACGCAGACTGTAGACATGACGACAAATGTCATACAGTATTTCCCCTGCGGATTGGGCAGTGCCTGAAGATATTTTGGCAGTGTCAAAAACAACGCAAAACCTGCCTGTCGTAAACAATGAGATGTAGGCCTAGGCACACTTGCTTTCAGTCACCAACACAAAGTGTGACATTCCCATTAACAAGATGTCAACAAAACAACGCCCAAGTCACAATGAACTTCTGAAACTGTGACCACACACACAATGTGACATCTTAGAAATTATGACATTTAGGACTAGGCTTGCTGTTATGCCAGGAGGACAATGGACTACATGACATACCGGCTTACACTACAGCCAACCTATGAAAAACACTGTGCGTACATACACCAGTCTACAGGCATACAGTAGGTCTACACAAGCTGCCTGTTATCCTGCAAACTAGTGACTAGTAGTCTCCATTTTACTCCTCTCTTTAGACTTCCCACATGCAAATACAAACTGAGCCCATCCAGAAAACGCCTCAGGTGTAACGGAAGCTTATCACAAGCAAGTGTAGGCCTCCCCAGTGAAAGATGATCCCCTCTTTTGCTTTCTTTCACACACACACACACACACACACACAAAAAGCAAAGAACGCTGTAGTGCTCTCTTGTGGTTAAATTGGTCACTGTCATGAACACGCAGACTGATGCAGAGAAAGCCAAGAAACAAGAATGCAGTGCTTACAGTTTTTTTCTGAATGCTTAAACACAACCGTGATTCTTATAGCACAATTTCTAAAACTATTAATACTTATAGCAAAACCACTCACTGAGTTTGCAAAACTAAAAGCACAAACACTGCTTTGCACTCAGTTTGCAATTTTTGTAACACACACTTTGCACAACTGTAGGCACAATCCACTGCACAGCACTCTTTTTGCGGAACTGTAAACACAACTCACTGCTTTACACTCAATTTCCAAATGATTAACACACTCCTAGCAAATCTATACACATGTATGGCTATTATTTACACTATTTTGCCAACTTTCTGGCACACTTTCACTGAAAACTGTTTTAGATAATTAGTTCACTTTGCAATCAACCTAAGCACTATAAATAAGCCACAGGTAATGTACAATGGGTACAATGGAGGGAGCAGGAAGAGTGAGAAGAGAAAGAAATAGCCCTTTTACAGACAAAAAAAAACAGTGTACATGTGGGGATTTTTTCATGTCAGGCCTGGATACGTCATTCCAGAATATATTTTTCCCGGTGCCTTGGACTAGGACATTACATGTGATGTAGACGGAATTTTGAGAGAGATGTAGACTGATTTGTTTTGTCTCAGTGAAATTGCTATTTGTTTTGATGTGTGTAAATAAACACCAATACTTGAAGTTTGGATCCCTGTATGTTTACAGAACTATGACAAAAGTATGACCTCAAACTGATATAGTCTACCTTGTGCACAGAGAAAATAAAAGCCAGATGTGTTTTTTATTCAGACTATCAGTGTGTAGTTGGCACATTGTGTGCTTACAATTGTGAGGGCTTGTGTTTACTGTTTGATATGAAAACATAATTTTTACGAAGGTGTGAAGAGTTAAGCAAGTTGTGTTAGCTTTTGCAAGAGAACTACAATGTTTTGCTAATTGGGTGAAAGGTTTTCCTATTTGTGTGTAGAGTTTTGCAAAAAAAAGCCATTACAAATGTGCTTAAGCAATCAGAAAAAACTGTAAGGAAAAATGCCCCATGTCAAACAGTGCTTGGGGTAGCCTATAGGCTTGTATACTGTTTCCTAAGTCACTGAAAACAGCTGTTGTAAAGCCACTTCTCAAGAAGAATAACCTGGATGCCTCCATGCTAAACAATTACAGGCCCATATCCAATCTACCTTTTATTGGCAAAATTATTGAAAAAGTAGTCTTTAATCAATTAACCACCTTCCTAACATCAAATGGGTATTTTGATTACTTTCAGTCTGGTTTTTGGGCAAATCACAGCACTGAAACAGCTCTCATTAAAGTTTACAATGACATACGCCTCAACACAGATTCAGGTAAAACATCAGTCCTAGTGCTACTGGACCTTAGTGCAGCATTTGACACTGTTGATCACAATATTTTACTACACAGACTAGAACACTGGGTTGGATTTACAGGCATAGTTATCAGCTGGCTAAAATCATATCTACAAGAAAGGAGCTTCTTTGTTGCCATCGGAAACTGTACCTCAACACCAACGTCCTTGACCTGTGGTGTTCCCCAGGGGTCGATCTTGGGGCCACTATTATTCAACCTCTACATGCTCCCACTTGGACAAATCATTCAAAATAATTTGATTTCATATCATAGCTATGCAGATGACACACAAATTTACTTAGCTCTATCACCAAACAACTATGGTCCTCATGAACCTATGTGTCAGTGTATAGAACAAATCAACACCTGGATGTCTCAAAATTTTCTTCAGCTGAACAAAGAAAAAACTGAAGTAATTATATTTGGTAAAAATGAGGTAAGACTTAGGGTTGCCACTCTCCTTGACACAAAAGGGTTGAAGGCAAAGGATACTGATAAAAATCTTGGTGTATTAATTGACAGTGATCTAAATTTCAACAGCCACATGAAAGCGATACAAAATGCAGCAGCTAGGACTCTAACAAAAACTAAAAGAACTGACCACATTACTCCAATTCTTAAGTCCTTGCACTGGCTTCCAGTAAGTCACAGAATTGACTTTAAAGCACTATTGCTTGTTTATAAATCAGTAAATGGAGCAGGACCTAAATACTTGTCAGACATGCTTCAGCAGTACACACCTTCTCGTCCTCTCAGGTCCCAGGTGAAAAACCTGCTAGTAAAACCTACAGTTAGAACTAAACATGGTGAAGCAGCTTTTTAGCTGCTATGCTGCTCAACTGTGGAACCAACTTTCGGATGACATTAAAAGGCCCCAACTGTAGCCAGTTTTAAATCTAGACTTAAGACCAAACTGTTCTCAGATGCTTTCTGCTAACTGTGCCGAGTTACAAATTCTGAATCTGCCTTGATAATTATTCTACTTTGTCTTTTATTACTTTTTTTTTACTACTTTTGCCTTTGTTTTTGCTTACTAATTATTCTTTATTTTTAAATGATTTTACCTTGTGTTTTATGCCCTTCTATGCTTTTATTTGTTATTATTGTTTGGTTTTGTTTATGTAAAGCACATTGAATGACCTCTGTGTATGAAATGGGCTATATAAATAAACTTGACTTGACTTGACTTGACTAGCCTAGACTTATTTTAACATCCCATCTCCCAAAAATCGGCGAAGTTTTATTTATTACAGTTTTTTTAAAATGCTTACACACTAAATCTGTGCTTGTCACACAATTTTCTAAACATGTCTTCCAAACATCATAACCCCACACCAAATCTGCAAAACCATACACTAATTCTCAGTGTTTGACTCAGTTGTCAATTGACTAAAACACATTTTGCAAAACACCACACACAATTTTCTACTTAACACACAAAAATCAAACAGGAAGTAACTTGATTTCACACAACCCATCAAAATGCCACACTAAACCACCAGTGCTTCACTCTCTCTCTTCACATGTGTAAACACTCATTACTTTACGGAACACCATCCAGTCATTGTCATAGGCCTATGAATAGATATACTCTATATGTAGGTATGGACCCTTTCAATCTGGCCCTATAGGATTTCAGAACCAATGCAGATACTTAGAAAGGAATGTTCTACAAAAAGTCGACTTTATGTACAGTAAAACTTATCTTTTTTACTATATTTTTGTGTTACCATTAGCTCAATATAATACAAGTTACCATTAGCTCAAGCAGCCCCCCCCCACACACACACACTTACTGTAAACACACACACACACTTTTCTTTGGAAAAAGCAAAGTAATTTGATAGTAGTCTGCCATTTCCATAGGCAAAATCTGCTTTTTCAGAACTCCATGTACATCTTGTGGTCATTGTATTTTGCTTTGCTTTGTTCTTGTTGGCTGTAAAATACTGTATACGCAACAGCAAATTATTGGGGAAAAATCACTATTTTTTGGTTTCAATATTGCTTGCATTTTTACTGTGTATTTTAACTTCTCTCTCTCTCATTTTTATTGTGTATTTTAACTTTAACTTCTAGATCCCATAACTTTCACTCTTGTATGGAAATACATAAAGCCTATGAAAGACAGAAGAGCATTAGGTTTTGAGCAACATGATGTATCCAAAATGTCATATTATGACAAAAGTGTTTGTAATGTGAGGCGAATGTTTGATTTAAAGATGTGTTTATGACATTTTGAATGTTGTGTGTCATTTTGCTGGAGATTTGAGGCATTTTGCATTTTGTGTGAGCAATTGTTGGTTTTGTGTGTGGAGTTTTGAAAAATAGACACAGAGTTTTGAAAACGTGTGTAAACAGTTGTAAAAAACTGTAATTCTAAAGTAATGAGTCAAAATCACTTCAGGCGGCGCTCTTGTCCACCATCTAGCCTGGCCCAGCTAGATGGTGTTCTCCCCCTGGTGCTCATGGTTCAGTCCAACCACAAGCGCAAAAGAGGAAAATTAGAAAATTGACGCATCATTTCAATTTTTAACTTCTGAACAGAAATCCGTAACTGTGCTCAATTGAAAATCAAAATAAGCATCAATAACCCATTTACTGTGCCGTCCTAAAGAATGGATAACAGATTTTTAAGCCTATTTTTATATTTTTTTCATGTGAATTCTGCAAATAGAACACAGCACTGCAAAGCGTTACACGGACCGGTTATGATGTTTGGAAGATATGTTTAGAAAATTGTGTGACAAGCAAAGATTTAGTGTGTAAGCAGTTGAAAAAAACTGTAAGCCTAAGAGCGTCGTAAAGTCCCTCTTACGAACGTCTTAAGGCCCATTCACACCAAGAACGATAACGATAACTATAAATAAATATTGTTCTCGTTAATATGAATGACGACGTTCACACATAAACTATAACGATAACGACATAAAGAATGATATCGTTGGGGATCACTTTCAGAGCAATTTTCAGAACGATAAAAAGCTAATAGCCAATCAGAACCCATCAAATTTTAACCGTCACATTCATTAACACAAGGAGAGATTTTGTTTATCGTTGTTCAGTGTGAACGCTTTTATCGTTATGGTTCTTGGTGTGAATAGGCCTTTAACCTCCTGAGACCCTGGCCTCGTATGAGGACATAACATTTAGGCTTTGCAGGACTTTCTACTTCAATATTCTGAATACATTTCTGTTGCCCTCATATCATATCACAGTTTTTTGCACCAGTTAGTGGTAATAAAAGCACATTATACTATATTGGGTAAAAACAAGATGCCGTCGATATCAACCTAAATGTTTTATCAGCGGGCACATGACAACTGTCGTCATAGTAAAGTGCCATTGTAATTTATGGGGTTGAAACTTGTTTATTCATGCTTATTAACAGTTCTAGTATTTTCACATTTATTTTTTATTGTAACACATCAGGAAGCTTTTATCTTTTATGTCCTCATTTGAGGACATCGGGACTTAAAATGTGTGCTTCCAGATTGCTTCCACATAATAGACCTATGGTCCTAGTTCTAAAAGTTCAGCAGTTTCCAATACACACATGCACACACATTGTTTTTTGCATTTTGCACTGTTGTTTTCACAAAGTTTTGTCAACTAAACTTAAAATGTATTTTTTTAATTATATGTTTCAATGAATATGCGCTCGTTTTACTAAATCATGCGCTCATTTTACTGAGTTGTGCACTCATTCTAGTACATAGTGTGCTCATTTTACTAAATTGTCCACTCTTTTTAGTAAATAGTTCACTCATTTTACTAAACTGTGAGCTCATTTGACAAAAATAGCTAAATTTGCTAAATCATGCTCTCATTGTACTAGAATGTGCACTGGCAAATGATGTGCTCAGTTTCATAAATAGTGTGCTCATTTTACTAAATTGTGGGCTCATAGCTAAATTGTACTTGCATTTAGCTAAATTACACACATTTTTAGTAAAAGTAAAGTACATTTTCTTGATATACACACAAATATCTTGCAATGACACCTCCAGGGTGCCATACTATCACACACACACACACACACACACACACACACACACACACACACACACACACACACACAGTTTGCATTATTTTGCACATCCTTGAATTTAGTGTTTAATTTCATTGTTTATGTTTTTGTTACAAAAAAAACAAAAAAATTCAATTGAAATACATAGGTGCACTCTCTCACATGTACCTGTGTATACCTTTTTTACTGCGCTTGTCGCACAACACACACACACACACACACTAACACACACACACACACTAACAAACACACACACACACTTTATACTTTTGTTTTACTCTTAACTCTATTCTATTCTGATGAAATAAACAGAGTTACACTTTGTTACACAATGGCGATTTAGTTGTGTTTCATGGTAAAATAGACCCAATGTCCTCAAATGAGGACATCACTTTTCTCAAAAACTACTTGATGTACAGAGGTGAAATTTATTTTGTATACTCATGAAGCCCTAATAAACCAAAATAACTGAGAGAAATAAAAAATGCATTCAAATTTATACCCCGGGTCTCAGGAGGTTAAGATTTGCCGACTGTTTCCCGAAACCATCGTAGCTTAAGAGCGTCGTGAAAACACTCGTAGATCTACGAGTGCTCCAGAGTTCTCGTTACCGGCTAAGAGCGTCTTAACAGTACTTCTCACTGAGGTCACCAACAGGACATACAGAGGAATTACAACTTACGTTCCCATTCTTTATTGTGTTTACCTGTGATGAATCAGATTTTAGCGTGCAAAATAGCATAGCCTACATTTAATGGTCATAATAATGTGATGAAAAGTGGACAAAAATGCAATCAAGTTCTGAAACGAGACGTTGCCAGAATAGTTTGCCATTATCTTTGCAAACTGAAGGCTATTTTATCTCAAATATTTTGCAACACACTTATGTATGTACTGTCTGTAGTAAGTGTAACACTGAACGAAAAAAGGCCTAAGTCATTATGATGAATGGAGAAGAAGTGTTTTCCATTCATCATAGTATTTTATATTGAGCATGTTAGTGCTCAACTGGTTCTTATAAATGTCTATTCATATGATGGTTTGTGTGTGTCATTTGAAAACAAAATACCATTTTGAGAAGAAATAACATGTTTTGAATGTAAAGTTTCATTTTGCAGGAGGGGCGCAGGAGATATTTTGAAAGTGAGGGGGACCAAATTATGAACACAAACCCATAGTGAGATCAGATTTCCAGATATCGGATCGCCACCTCTGGCCCACTTTCGACCATCATATTTTAAACTTGCCAGAATATTAAAATAATACCATTGATTGTTTTCAAAATATTTTTTGATTAAAATTGTCAAAACTGTGAGATGAGCACAACGCCAGATCTGCCCTCAGACCAGCTTCTTGCTATGTGCAATTCTACTTTTATTTAATTTTTTTAGATTTATTTTACACTACTTGGGCCAATGGTAGAATGGTAGAAATGGTAGAAGCAACATGATGTTGATATTTTATGAAGCCATGAATGAATCATCATGCCAATGATCCAAACATAGACTACATGATCAAATAACCTAGTTAGGCCTACAGTACCTAAATTGTCTGGTATAAACCAAATCAACTCTCCACTATGTGTCTGCAGTTAATATTTATGCAATGTTAGAACATGTTGACTTAACAAGTTACCAGTCCAGAACACACAGAAAATTGCAACAGAAAGTTGCCTTTATAATCAACTACTATTTGTTCCAACAGCATTTAAACAAAGCTTTTATAAAATTGAAAAAAATATATATTACATAAGAAGTAAAATAAAATACTGTTACTGTAGTAACTGTACCACATTATCCCAAGCTTCAAAGAGCTCCCCATGTCTGTGACAGCCAGACGTGACACCGCTAAATTCTCAGCTTGTTTATACCCCACACTGAACGCGTAAGAAAGGCCCATCACTCTGGGGTGTGGTAGCCTACTCTCTGGGATTTATGCACCAAGGTAACTGAAGTATCCAATTTGTGTCTTGAAATAATGTTTGAAATAAATGTCTTAGAACAAAATCTTTGGATAGGCCTATATACTTCTATTTTATAGTTAGGCTAGTGAAAACGAGTTTATCAGTAGGCTAGTTGAGTTTGTTATCAATAAACATAACAGCTAATGTCATGTTGAGCAGGAGATAGGCTACCATAAATCCTCAAATTATGCCCGGGATTGATTCTATTTATAGCCGGACAAATAAAGGCAGGTTCCCATATTTGCCTATACCATACCAACAATTGCCATCAGTCCACCAGCACCAGAAGACATTGCTTCGATTTAAGTCAATGAAATAACATCTGTTCTTAATATTTTATTATATTGTTGGTTGTATTAATAAAGTCGTTTTCCTACCATGGGTCTCCAACACACGTTCTCAAGCTCATTGTCTTGCCGCCCCTTTTGAGCTAATTGCCAGAGGCTGAAGCCTACTACATTTAACGCATAATTAAACAATAACTCAATTTAGGCTACTTGGCTACGCAAAAAGGTTTCTATTACAGCACAACCCCTATTCAATGAATGGCTGCCTTGTCTTGCAATAAATAGCGGTGGAAATCCCGACACTTTTTCAACTGCATGAAACATAACAGTGAACCATCAAATATCTCCCAGAGTTCAGTGCCCATCAGTCCCAACATTTAGCAATATAATCAAACAATCCAAAAGTAAATTAGATCCCAAACCGAAAATGTTATGCTTTAGATGGCCTACCAGTATGCCGCTTCAAACTAAAAACATCTCTAATGATGGTTGTTAGTAGACAAACTGGCTTCAGATATCCAACAGAGTGAATATAAGATTGTGCACTCTTACAGTACTGTAGATGGCTGTGGTTAGTGATGTGATGCTGTTAATGGGGAGTTTTACATAGTTAAGCAAAAACCCTATAGGTTATTATTTATTTAGCGTATATAAGGCTTTTTTTCCTTATCAAAAGTGAAGGGGACGACGGCCGTCTCTTCAGCACTGCGTGGGACATATCCCCCACGTCCCCCATGCCTCCTGCGCCCCTGTTTTGCAGGAGAATTGAGGGGTTTTGCCCTTTGTGTGTGTGTTTTTTGATTTGTGTGTAGAGTTCTGAGAGTACGAGGCATGCTTTCAGTAAATGTGTGTAAACAATCGAGAAAAACTGTAATCATGATTAATCTAGATTAATTCATTTCAAAATATGAGATTAATTAGTTACTTTTTTTTTAATTGTTTGACAGCCGTAGAGGGTACTATATATATATATATATAGGGCATATATATGGGCTTTTGTGCCTGTGAAGTATGTGAAGAAAGTGACAAGAAGCAAGTGGGAGAGAGATAGGGTGTTTTCTATCTTTTTCCACGTAATAAAATCCATATTTGTCAGCCAAGGGGCCAAATCCGAGGCGCCTAACATGATGCCTGGTCAATTTCCCCACATGTAGACTGATTTTTTTGCCTGTAAAAGGGCTATTTCTTACTCTTCTTACCCTTCTTCTTCTACCCTCCTCGTTCTCCTCTTGCTCCTCCTTGTCCTCCTCCTCTAACTTCATTTCCTTGTCCTTGTTGTCTTGTCCCTCTCACTTCTTCACCTCCACGTCCTCTTCCTCCTACTTCTTCACCTCCACGTCCTCTTCCTAGGCCTCCTCTAATTCTCACTCTTCCTGCTCCCTCCATTGTACTCCACACGGACAGCTTATTGTGGCCTATTTAGGGCCCGTCCCAATACCTCCCCTACCCCTAGATTTTTGGCCTAACCCTCGTTTTTGCGTGTGCATGTGTAGGGCTAGGGTGTCCCATTACTTTAGGGAGCATGGGGAAGTGCTATTTTATTAGATAAACCAGCACAGCCCACACAACAATGACCGCTGGAAGGGCATGTTCCTGAATGAAAATAGTAGCAGGCTACTACCCGGTGAACCGTCGGCTGCGTGTGGCCTTGGTGAGCACGTTAAGCTTCACGCTAATTTGCATATAGTGGTGTCCTAATTCATAGGGAAAGATCTTCACCTCCACTTCCCTTGTCGAGGCTTTAATGTTGAGGGCAATCAAAACCAAGTGGAAGTTTTAAGGGGGGAGAAATGGGACGGGCCCTTACACTGCTTAGGCTGATTGCAAAGTGAACTAATTATCTAAAAGTTGTGCCAGTGTGCCAGAGTTGGCAAAATAGTGTAAACTAGATGTACCGCATAGCGGTACAAAATATGACCGCCGCTCAGTCCTGTACATCCGTTCCGCGAAAATAAATCACACTTCAATTTGTCTCCATATTTTACTCCATCCCCCACTCTTGAAACTTTTGTGTATGCTTGTTTGGCATGCCTGAGTGTGTGTGTGCGGCTGCACAGAAAGTAGCCTACTGGTGCTGAAAAGGTGAATAGATTGTAGAATAGCCAAAGAAGATGTAGCATTGTTATAAAACCTTTAAAATCTCTAAACAATCACAAGTAGGGCAGTTCATCACAGTTCATCCATTGCAACTGGATTGATGAAAGATCACTTACACCTGTAGGCTACATTGTATTTGGGAAAAGCAAAAGGTATCAGCATAATTTTATTTATTTATAAACAAAAACACCTCTGTCAGTTCCATTGCCGTTTTCAACAGCTATCAAAAACAAAGGTCATTTTTGGATGGATGGATTTTTTGTTTTTGTGAATGTTTCTTCTTCTACATAAGATTGTAGTCATCTTTAGTTCATGTAATACTTTATTGTCAATGCACAAATTAAGTAACAGTAGTCTGAAACGTTATTGTTAATGCACAAATTAAGTAACAGTAGTCTGAAACGAAATGCTTTTTTACATCTAGTGGTGCAAATAACTGACATGTCCAAATGGGCCTTGATGAAATGCGTCGCTAGACTGTTCATACACATTTTAACGGGCCAAAGTTGAAGAGCTGTTGTCCGTTATTGTTCGTGCAAATATAGGCTGATTCATGTTCCCTTGCATTGTGTAACTGAGGTCCATGGCTAGTCTGGCTTTCACCAGACCAAGCTCAATCTTTTAAAAAAATCAAAAAATAAATAGCGGGCAGATCAGGCTGGGTTCACCCAGCCTAGTCCATAGGCACCTGATATTGTTTAATTTTCCGATTGAGATATCCACGCTCTGGCGATTCTAAATGCAAAAATGCATCAGGGAGTTGTGACAAAACTGTAACTAACAAACTAGATCCTAATAGAAAGCTGTTAGCTTCCCTAAGCTACAGGTAGGCTTATAAGGTAGGCCTATTTACAACATAAATTGTCAATAGGCTATGCTGGCGACACAAATAAAATATCCTTTGGAAACCAATGGCTTACGCCTTACAGTATCAAGCGGACTTAAACTGCCATATCGTGGCGAAAAGTTGTAATAAAATTCATGCAGCTCCACGAGTCAAGGAAAGCGCGAATGCGCTTAAGGTGTGTTGCTAAAGCAGCCATAATGAAATGAAGGTGGCATTGTTTGGATACTTCACACACACGTGCTTTTTAATTTCACAGACTACAACTACCAAGCTGGAATCAAAGCACATCGATTCCCCTCTCACACCCTGCACGCACTTAAAACAAAATAAACAGGCGTCTCAGTCTCACGCATGTATAGGCAAAACTGTATCAGACCGGTGTAATGTTGGTAAATCTTCCATTGCACAGAATGATTTTTGTAGCACGTGCAACAAATGACAGTCGAAAGATACAATTACAGTGCTGCTATCAATTTGCTTGGTATAACCGCATTTATAGTTTTCTACAAATGCAATCAATCAAATTGGCCTCCCTCCATCACTCAACCAACGCTAACGGTAACATTACCTAGGTCCTTATTGATATTATAAGATTAACGTACCTGCAGTAAAAACCTAGCCTAGAAATCTAGACGCACCCTAGCGGCGGCAAATTAATTTGCTCAGCCTGTACGTCTAGTATCGAACCATAGGGATTTCTGTTGGCTTAGCACCGTCGATGTTCTCCAATCACAGCGCTCTATTTTGTTAGAGAGTCTTAAGGCGGGCTTAACAGGATAACGACAGTCCTGCGACTGTGAACAACAAGGAAGGTGGCTATGGCGAACGAAGAGCGGTTGTTTGAATCGGCGTTGGCGTCAACTTTGGAGGAGTTGGACTTGTGCTTTTCTTTGAAAGTTGAGCAACACAATGCACTTAAGTCATTACTTTCGAAGAAGGATGTATTTGCCGTTTTGCCGACCGGATACGGATATGGTCGTAGCGCTGGCCTATTGCATGCCTAGGCAGTTTGAAAGACAATTCTCTGCCCGCCCCTTGGATTAAGCGAGGTGAATGGTTCGATGCCAGACTATACATCTCAATGATATAGGATGGCCCTGCCAGGCTAGTAAAAACCAAGCATGTCCGATAAACATCCTCAGATTTATTTCGGCTTCAAGAAGAAATGAGAATTACATTTCATGTGAACATCGTCCTATCCTTATTAGACGTTCTCTGCGGTAAACTACAGTCCTGTAGGAAGCGTCCATTGTTTTTCCAACCCACTTTTAACTTCCAACAAAATTACGTCTCACTGCAACGATGCGCCATCCAGTGGACAAACGACTACTTATCGTCAATACTGGAAATGCAGCCATGATGATGATGATGAATATTTGGCTTTCTTTTAATCCTACTGAATTTGTAATTATGTATCGGCCGTTCTAATACAGATAGTATGTGGGTGCCTGTGTGTGTGTGCATGTGTATATGTGTACACCGCCATCTACAGGCCAATGAGTGTACAGTCACTAAATGTACACATAACCTAATTTTTTTTAGACCCCCCCATGGATGAAATTCTACGAAACTTGGCATACCCCCAGAGAATGCCAGGTCAATCATACACATAGAATTTGGTGCCTGAACATCTTAACTGAAGATAGGGGCGATTAAAGCAGAATAATATTGCATTTTCATTTTTTACCGGGGGGGTGCAAACCACAAATAAGTGATTATGGGCCAGGTTGATGTGGGCCCTTGAGACCAACATACCATAAAAGATTCTTCATCCTCGGTGCCACGGTTCAGGTAGTTATTTAGGAAAAACTGCTTTTTTTGCGGTTCGGGGGGCCCAGCACGGGGAGAGTGGCCCCCGGGGACGAAACTAAATTTTTCCGTAAAAGTCTAGTGGGGCTACATACCCACCAAATTTCATGTGCCCCGGTGGTTCGGTGTCCCGGGTATCGTTGACCAAAAATTCAGGAAGTAGATGACGGAAAAAAAAAAAAAAAAAAAACTTTGACAATCCTTATAATAAATAGCCATACATGTGTAGTTTTGCTAGGAGTATGTTGATCATTTGTAAATTAAGTGTAAAGCATTGAGTTGTGTTTACAGTTCTGCAAAAAGAGTGCTGTGCAGTGGATTGTATACAGTTTTGCAGTTTGTATACAGTTTTGTGTGAGTGCAAAGTAGTGTTTGTGCTTGTGTGAGTGAGTGGTTTTGCTATACAAATTAATAGTTTTAGAAATTGTGCTATAAGAATCACGGTTAGCGTTTAAGCATTCAGAAAAAACTGTAATACTCCACTTAATTTTCTTCTGGTAAAATCATGAAATAAAATATCAATATAATATTATTAAATCTTTTTTTTTCTCTCTCTCTCTCTCTTTCCCTCACTCCTATTTCTCTATTAGTCTACAGTCATAATCAAGACATGTCTTTGAACTTAAGATAAAAAGCTTTAGATGAAGAGTCTTGGGTGCGTTAGCCACCATTACACAAAAGCTCAGTTGGAGACAGATGGCAGACTGATCCTGGTCATGAAACTGAATCTGTGATCATGAGGGGATCATCTGGGAGGGTGTTATATACTGAATCAATCACTTGCCAAATTTCCTCCCTTGGTCACTGTTAGTTGTTTAATTCATTGCATAACCAAACGCCTGGGAAAGGGAGGCGGGTCGATGAGTGGGGGTAGAGGGATAAGAGTGAAGTGGTTGTGTTGTGGACTCTCTGTAAGCTGTAAAATGTCAAAATGAGTATTATTAAGGGGACCTATTTTGTTACTATGCTTAGTTTCACAACATTGTCGTAAGTACTTAAATTGTTTTTTGAGAATATAGAAGTACTTCTTCAGGGCCAGGCATCAATTTACTTCTTTTTTTTAGGAGTCGAGGAATTGTGTTTTAGAAGGAATTGGTTACATAGCAAGTGTCGATGAGGGGTGCCTTACCCATGACTAATTAATGGAAATCAAAATGCATACGTATATGTTTGGGTAGATTGATGATCAGGGTAAGTGCTTGACTTTATCTGCATACATGTCTGTCTACCTCTAAATATGTGATCATGTTGCATAACATTATGTTATCAGAGACTACACTAGAGACTAGACAATTATTAGGGACTAGACAATAATTGTAATACTAATTATGGTATGTAGACTAGGCAATAATACCATAATGAACTTTTTGCCAACTCCATTCAAATATAAGCCTATGGCTAGTCCACAAACTCTAACATTGTTTGTGCCACATTTAGCACAATATTAGCAATAGGCATGATATTAAGTTGGTATAAACAGCTAGCTAGACATTTTGCTGTTTGCAATTAATGTTAAGTGATATATGAGCCTGGTAGCCACCTATCTGAGTGGAATGTGGTTCAATCGGCATATAATGTGCTTCATGTAAATGCTTAGTTTAAGGGAAACAAATTATTGAAGACTTCAAGACTCACCAGTCCCATTACACAAAAGCAAAGACCACATTTTTGTCCATTTTCCAAATCACAGTGAGTGCAGCCAAAATGTCAAAATGCCCTGGCTCTCACAGTTTATAACGGACCAGTAGGCAAGAGGGAACCTGCGCAATCTCCTCCAGCCTCATCTTTGTTGCCTTTATGATTTCCTTTTAAAAGTGTCTTATATTAAAAAGTAGATATCAATGATCAAAAATGACAAGCCAGTCAAAACCTTTCACTCTCTCTATCCCTCTCATGCGCGCTCAGACATGCTCCCAATTAAATGGAGCAACTTTCAAGTCAGATCTGCCGAGAGATCTGCCTAACCCAAGTATCATCCTTATGTAGCCTAACATGCTGTTTTAACATTGTTGACATTGTAAACATTCTCTAGGAAGAATGAAAAGCAGTTTGCAGTAAAGCTAACCAAAACTTCATCTATCTCAGGAAAAAAATAGTGAGCAGCCTATGATAACATAATTTTGCTAATTAAGAAATATGAGAAAATGTTAAATTGACATTTCAATTTTCTCTATAATCTAATACACAAAGGAGACATCTAATTTTGAATCTTCATTTACAGTGGGCAGCATTGTGTAAATGTACCCCTAACTGGGCAAGACTTCAGTAAATTGTTTGTAGCAACCACTAGATGGTGTGCAAGAACAAATAGCACAGTGCTCATGTCATGTATTTTCACACACAGTCCATTGACATAATTGCATGTGATGTTCATGTGGATTCAACCTGGTCTTGTATGAAAATAAAAAGTAAATGAAAATGTCTGAAAAAATTAAAACATATTGGATAATTAGCCTTACATTTGACTCATAGTTAAGTTGAAGTGGTCCACTTGGGATTTTGTCTCATTCCTCCCATAGACTCTGGGTGGCAGTCTAGCAAAAGCTGTTTTTACACAAGAAGGTGACGAACAAATGGATAGAGACTCTCATGAAATAACGAGAAGCAGTGAGGAACAAGTGTCTTGAACAGAGCTCTCTGTGACATTTACGATTCTTCCCATCTGGAGTGCTGGTGACGGACTAGGACGGGCACACTAGACAAGGAGCTAACATCAACAAAGCTGGTATGCAAATGAGTAGAAGTCAGTAGGACATAATTAATTAGGGTTATAGAGTTACCTACCCTCACTTAGACTCCAGTTAAGCTAATTAGCAGTAAGGCCACTAAGGTCCTATAGGTAATGTTAATAATGATCGCAATATCTGTCATCAGTAATTAAGACAACAGATAAGGTTAAATGGACAACTGTACACAAACACAGGAATTTTAAGTCGTATGATTGACAGTAGAGAGAATCGGTAAAACAGATGCCTGGTGTTGGCAATGTGTTATTTGATGTGCAAACACTCAGATACATTAGGCACTGTGCTTGCTGGGTGAGAAGGCCTGCAGGGCTTGAAAACCACCAGTTATAGAATATCACATGCACACAGCATGGCTCATCCTTAAGGAATATCAGTGATCTTCAGTATTGAGTTAAATAGCTGCAGTGATGGACAAAAAAGGATCATTCTGATTGATTTTTCCATCCCAAAACATACAATCAATCAGAGGCAACGGACAGACAGACAGACACAGACACACACACACACACACACACACACACACACACACACACACACACACACACACACACACACACACACACACACACCTCATACAAAACAAACAACACAATAAATTGCCACTCTTAATGTGGTTAGAATGCCTGTTATTTCAGTTCTTCTTCTTCAAGTCTTCTTGCTCTGTCAACAACAAAACTGAAAGACTCCAGGCCAAGTTCATTTTCAATGTCATAAATGTGTGCCATAAAAAAATATTCAGGACAGTACCTTTTCCTGAGTAATGTTGGCACTGCACTGTATGGACAGTCTGTCCGAAAGAATAATAGGCTTGTAAGTGATAATGTTAAAGGTCATTTCCAAGCTCCGCTGAAGATTTCAAATGACCCTCTTCCTGGGAGGTATCTCATCAGAAAAGCAAGGTGTCACAAGTAACACATTTGCTCAGTGGCATTTTGCCGGCCACTGATTTGTTATTGCTCCATCCCTGAGGAAGCGCTGTCATTGCCCAGTGTCACTTTGCAGCTCTCTGATGTATTCTAAGGTCAGTCCACACTGAATATGCAGGAATGTAGTGTCGCAGTAGTCCCACTGAAACTCCATCTTAGTAAACTCCTCTGATTTGTTTATATTAATGACTAATGATCTGTAAGGAGAATAACTCTATTGATTCAGATGAGTCACATTAAATGCAACTTTGAGCAGCAGTAAGGTCTGTGCATTTCAAAGTAATTATATCAGAAATAATAATTCTAATACTGATATAATAATTATAATAATAAAACATTTGCAGTAATGTATGTCATATGTGCCATCCTGCACCTGCAGAGGTGAGGGATGAGGTGGGCATCCATAACAGAATAGTATTGAAGCCCTCCAACAACTTTAAAGGAGCCTCTATTACGCATTTGCATCTCACTCTTATATATGGAAAAGAACTAACATATGGTATAGAATTCTGTGTGTGTGTGTGTGTGTTGTGTGTGTGTGTGTGTGTGTGTGTGTGTGTGTGTGTGTGTGTGTGTGTGTGTGTGTGTGTGTGTGTGTGTGCTTGTGTGTGTGTGTGCGCGTGTGTGTGTGTGCACGCACGTATGCTCTACTGTATACATTAAAGCAGTGTTTTGGCACCATGGGAGGCTCCCGCCTGCCTCTGCCATGGCTAGTAGGCAACTATGTATAATCCATGGACAGGAAAGGGACAGACTTACCCACAGGCCTAGAAAAAGAGAACAAACTAGACCTTGAGAGTGGAAGTGAGGCTTTCTTCTTCTAAGCTTAAGCTATTGAAGCCGATGCTTACAGACATATTGGCATCTCCCACACCAGCCTGTATATCTCCAGCTGATATGTGGGCTACAGCCAAAGGTCATTGTATGGAATGCATTGTGTGTAGCTGTAGCTCTATTACCTTGTTCTGAATTGTAATATTGACAACCTATCTAAGTGATTAAACCAGTGGCAGTTTCGCACACTGGTAATATCTTCAGTTCCAAAATGATCTGCTGTCAGAGTAATTTCTACACCAGGACAGATATTCTTTCTCCTTAGTATTCTATGTGGGATACAAGCACTAAGATGGGCTGAATTTCAATGGATAGTAAGCTGCAGAATGATGCCAGCCACAATCCTCTAAGATGAATCTCTGAGTGGATAAGAGCAGAGTGCTGAGACTGAAAAGTGCTTTGTGTTTGTGTTTGTACCCATTGGATAGTGGTGTAATGCGTGAAAACCATGCTATCCCTAGTCAAATATTCCCACCATAAATGATGAATCCTGCGCTTAATGATTTCAGTTATCTTACTGTGGTTGATGTCTGGGATCACACAATGTTTAAGTGGGACAGGGCCCAAAGAGATTTTTAAAGTCAAAGCAAGAAGAGGTAAAAAAAAGTAAGCACTTTGAATGAGCAAGAACAGAGTCCAGTGTTTTCCTGTGTGTGTGACAATCTCACATGAAATTTCAAATTGCCAACAGGGACACTGAAATTACCAACATGAAATATTTAAATGAAACTTATATATTTCCCCAGCTTGTTTTCAAAGGGAAGGAAAAAATACTCGCTCAGTCAGGTGGGAGTTAATGTTTCATGAGCGAACCCCAAGTCGGAGGCTATATTAAAGGCACCTGCTGGGAGTCCGTTTAAAATACTGGCAAGCTATTTCCTTACCTTCATGAGAGAACTGCCTCTCCTCTACGTTCACCAATTAGACTTTAAACACATTCAAGAATTAGCATATTTATTTTCAAAATGGTAAGCCGAAAAGAAATGCAAGTAACACATGCAAAGAAATTGAGGAAGGGAACAACTATCATAAGCAAAAGAAAAATGTCAGCTGGAGGGAGAAGGATGTAGCACAAACTGGTGGTCATTCTTCCAAGTGTTGGTATCTCCGCTGGGGGGGCGGGCTCCAGAGACTCACTGGCCAGTCAGTGCTAGCCTCAGCCAATAACTGGCACATCAATAATGGAGCCAAAACCATTGTAAGCCTAAGTAGTATGTAAAGTCTAAAACGATTTTCTGACTATTTGCTGAAATCTTCGTAGAAGGAACATTGCAGATGTATGTGTCTTTGCAGATTAATGTCTTAACAGGAACTTTTTTGGAGGTCCCCGGCAGGACATACAGGGAAATTACAACTAAGAATACATTTATCAATGCTACGTTTCCATTTTTCATTATGCTTAACTGTGGTGAGGCGTCTTTTATTCTCTCATTATCATTTACATCAGAGCCCAATATGTTCACAAGTCATATAACAAACAAATATGAAACAATGTAATAATCTCATTTTAAATAACAGCATTGTTTATGTATCACTGTGTTTTACTTTTGTGAAATGCTAAAGCAAATGTGTTTCTTCATGATTATGCGCACGTCCATTATGTTCATCAACAAATGAAACTTTGCCTGCCTAACAACTGTAGGGTCAGTAACTCGAGTAATTTCTCAGATCCTGTCTATGATGACACTCACAGCCAATATAATACATTAACATACATCAATGTTTTCCATCTATGTCAGAGGTTATTGAAGCTGTAAACTTGTTACATTTTCACAATATTTTGACTATGCTATTGATGAAATATGATAAAAACATAAGAAATATGTTTTTATGATGACTGGTTTCCAATGAAGATGGTGGGATAGCCTTTGGTTGCTATTATGTGTGATATTTTTGATTATATGGTCATATATTACAAGGGGTCATTTTATGTGTGCTGCTTATGTTTGTGTGAGTGAGAGAGAAATTGACAAATACATAATATGATACAAGTGTAACACACTAGTTATAACTGATACCTTTAGAACAGTAAGCCTAGTTGTACTCTGGTTTTGTATGTACAGTAATTTAAACAATTGGGAAGTGTGATTGATGGTGTGAATTTTATTTTATTTGTCATAGTCACTTGTTTTACACACTTGTTTAGTTGTGCTATGATGCGATGGGTCTGCTCTTTATATAAACATATTTATGACTTCCATATTCATGGAATCCTGTTTCCTCATTCAAAGCTGATTAGCATTTCAAACACATATCCATTCCCTTGAAACACATCTCATTAATAAGCTTAATTGAAAGCCTCACAAGTTTCTCACATTTGCATAGGTATGTCATGATTTGAAAGACAGAAATACATAAACCACTAGACACCTCAGAGGAATAGAAATAATGAAACACACGAACACGAGTTCTCTAAGGTAGTGGTATAGACATGGGTTCTCTAAGGTACGGGTATAGAAGTGGGTTCTCTAAGGTAGTGGTGTATAGACATGGGTTCTCTAAGGTAGTGGTATAGAAGTGGGCTTTATGGGGGGTTTCAGAAAATAGACAGTGCATATGCATGTCTGTGAATATTTAATGTGTAGGCAAAAATATGAACATATCTCAACGTTGCAAGAAAGAATTCCATCACAGTCCAAGTCCAAATATCATATCCCAATTATATAATTAGTCAAAGTTGATATTTGACTTTCATTCCATAATTTTTACATAATTTTCCATAATTCATTTTATTCAGGACAACTCAGTAAAGGAGCTATTTTGTGGCAGTCAGGTGACGGTGCATGTCTAAAGCTTACTGATGTCATACGTTGTATCTTCTACATATCAATCAATAAAAGATGACCTTATGGAAATCTGAGCATGGTGAAAATGATGATGCTCTGGAAAGACCATGCATCCAGGGCTTCCAGCGACATCCACATAAAAGTCTGTACTACTTTTATTTCTTCAGTGTGAGACAGCTGTATTTATTTCTTTCACAATAGGTTTTGATTAGAGCGTTTTTTATTTGCACACACATCTGCTGATGATTCTATAGTAGACCGTGTGGAGTGCACTAATATGGGCAATTACACAATAGTCTTAAAACAGAGCCCCTGGAGAAGCTAGTCATCTGCATAATCAGCATGTTGGTCATACCGTGTGTGGCATTAGCATAAAGCATACAGCGCTTAGAATGTGTGATGGGGCTAGAAGACCTCAGGCCAGCCGTGAACACAGGCCAGGCTAACCGGGGTGAGGCTATCAGGACAGGCAATGAATCACCTTCAGCAACATAAGCTCTGATGAATCATCTCCTGCAGTGCTTCAGCCAATAGGAGGATACTGAGGGGAAATGCTTGGCTTGATGTTAAATGATCATTCATCAAGACATAAAATGAGCCATTTAGTAGCCTTGAATGACTAATTTTGTCCCTCTCTCTGGAAATGGCTTTATCCAGGCTGATAATGAAATGTGTGGATTTGTTTTGTTTTAATGAAGATCTCTGTCTTGGCTCAAATGTTTTATTTATTCTATTTACCATAATCAAGTGCTTCCCTAAATTGTGGTGTGAAATTCAAAATGTTGATCATTTATGCAACAGCTAATGGACATCTATTTACGTTGTGTTCAAATGTAGAAACAATGTTTAAGAGGCTATGAAAAAACCTATGGGCTTTTCTTTTTTCTTTCATTCAAACAGAGAACAGCATCACAAGGAACGTCTCTGTGCACAATAGTGATGGGGAGGGGGGGGGGGGGGGGGGGTGCAATGATTCATTTAAACTCAAGTGACTAATTTGTCCAGCCAGGGTGCCAGACCACTATGGGCAAGAAAAGTCACTGTGGCATAACATAACTTTCTCCCAAACAACAACCTACTTTACAAATCTGTCTAGAAGGGGTTGTAGTTTGGTCAAAAATGGTAAATGCTAAGAGCGCCATTATACACAGTAATTGTTATTAATGAACAGCTCTGTGGTAAGAAGGTAGGTGCATTCAAAATTCCACTCATTCCCTTTACACTAGTGCACTATAGGTCAATGAGTTGGTGTGCTAACTATATGTTTGATATTCACTATAGTGCACTTCAGAGTGCCCAGGGTAGTGGAGGTTGAGAAGTAATATTGTCTAACACAGTTACAGTTAATGTAACACAGAGACACAGTTAATGTAACATTTATGTATTACAAATGATGTGCTATTCCATTAACTGAAACAACAGAACAGTCTTATGTTGGAGAACACCACAGATATGACTGCATTAAGCATCTGGCATCACAGAGGTGGAAACTAGCAACCTTTAGTAACCCTAGCAAGTCTTTGAGACCTTTTTTGCATTTTGACCATAAAAAATATGGAGTTGTTCCCAGTGTGCCCCATTCCTTTGTGTGAAAGTTCCATGGAAATTTCATAAATATGCATCACAGATTTGCTAAAATTTGACTCATTGTGACTTCAGAATGCCCTGTCTAAAATTTGAATGAGCTCATTTTCCTCCACAGCGCGAGCCAGCCAGCAGGTAGGACTGCAGTGGGAGGAGAAGTTCCTCAGGGAGGTCTCTGCACATCAAAGCAGGGCAAGTGTAGGGCATAACAATGCAAATGTCTCCAGAGTGAGCTCTGTGCGCTGTGTGTGCTGTGCTGTAGAGCATACTGAGGATGCATGGGGATAACAAGAGATTCCCGTTTACTCAGTAGTCCATCCAAACACACCAAACCAGGCTGAACAGATAATTAAACAAAGGCATTGTGGAAGGTGAAAGCTCTGGTGTGGAAAGAGGTGCCACAGTCTTTAACAACCGGCCCTGATGGGAGACTCTTGCTGTGAGAGCGAGCATGAATCATTGTACGACAAATGTAATGCAGGTGATTTTAGAGATAGATGTCATTTTCACCAGCATCGGCTTAAAGCAGAATATGGAGCTTGTTGAAGAGGAAGTGGAAGTCTATTTGTTTGGAAAGATACCATCTTGTTAACAAGCATGGATTTACATAACCTGCAATTACACTGAAAAGTTTGTTCCCATGGTATACCCATCCATCATTGTCTGAGACAGAAGTGATGGAGGTTATTGAAAAAGTTGTGTTAGGGTTACACTCTGACCTTCATAGGCCCACCTGGGTGTCCATTAGCATTGCATTGTGCTTAAGGGCTCATTTTTATGGTGATGAAATGCAACGCAAATTCTAGCAGTGCAGGCCCTATGCGGGAACAAATGCAATGTCAACAAAACCAATCCTTATCCTGACTGGCAAGCAAGGGCGTAGATTTGCGTGGGGACCGAAGGACGTGTCCACACCAATGTCAAATTACGACTGAAATGTCTCCACCAATATTCCGGTTGAAATGGGGAAAAAGCGCTCACATGCGCTACACAAAGAGTTAAATCATTTCTCACTTCAGTGCTGCGGATCATCTCGCACAGCACACCAATAAGGGTAAATCGCGCTGATTTGAAGTTACCTATAATAACTACCAGTCAGCCGCAATCTCCTGCGCAGCATGGCGCAGGGTTTCAGCTTCACTACAAGGCATATGAAGTGCGTCCAAATTCACCCATTCTTCTGTTGAACTCCTGGAGAAGTAGGTTACTCATCACACATGTGTCACATGAAAGAGACACTATTTGCTGTGATACACAGTTCGCGAGAAAAATAACTTCAAGAGATGTAATAATTATTCTATGTGCCCATCTCCACATCTATTCGTCTCGGTGGAATATCGTAGGCTACACACTCTTCACGCAACACATGACAACCATATATCAGAATAAACAGCAGACTTTACCGAACACATAGGTGTAATGCATTCCCGTATAGTTAGCTGTTCCAGAGTAATCCGGTTTTGAAATAAATTGTAGCAAAATTCAACATGGTCTTTCGGCTTTAAGCATTTCTTAAAACTGAGCTGTGCTTACATCGCCTAGATATCTGTAAATATTAGAGAATATATAGGCAGCTCACGGTTAAGAGTTTGTCAATGTAGCATTAATGATTTCTTTTCACAAAATGCTAAGCATGCATGTATTTAAGTTTCTTAAAACTGAGCTGTGCTTAAATGGGTCAATGCATGATTTCATAACAGACCAAATAGAAAATAAATGTTAAATGTTAAATATAGCCTGCATATCTGTAGGCCTACATATTAAAATCAGATTATGTAGGCTACACAGTATAGTTAGATCAAGTTGGACAGTAACACATTTCAATCATGGATAGTAGTTGGACAGTAGCACATAATTTTAATCATTTTATATATCTATAGTGGCTGGTGAAAGAGTTGAGTGGCTGTTTTTTTTTTTTTTTGGGGTTAGTGGGTAGTGTTCCCACCAAAGCTCAGACCAAACCTATGCCCTTGCTGGCAAGCAGGAGCCTGTATATCTGTTTGTAATGGCTTTGTTTCTCAACAACTGAATTGGCTCTGTAGGGTCAGTCAGCACTCTGGGGACGTATGGCTCAATATCGTTGCAAAAACATTCAAACCCTGTGGATCTTATAGAAAAACTAGGTTTGCATTCAGGGATGTAGGCTAGTGGTAAAATAAGAGGTGGGTAAACAATGAATTCTGTGATAACTGTGCCATGTATCAGATTTTTTTTAAAAAGGCATTTGGAACATGTTTGATGAGGGTGGAGGTTATTGTCCAATGTTTCCAGTATAACAATACCAGTGGTATTAAATGGATCCTATTGATGACTGTACATATTGTCAATGTAGATAATGCAGTGTGATTTTTGATGTTAAAAGCTGCAATTGGTAAATAAACTTTTTTGAGAGGTGGATAAACTCTATTTCTGAAATTTCAGTGGTAGATAAATTGTGTTTACTTGCATTTAGCCTCCACTACAACCCTGTTTGCATTTCTGTTTGAATTCTGATCATTATTGGTAAATCAGTGACGGATTCATCTACACCCACAACACCGTGTAATAATCTTTCAGGCTTCTGAATTAGTGAGAATCTTTTGCAGCATTCTTGACACCATTACATACCAGAGCAGCATGTCTTGTCACATTTCAGTTAGGGTCTATGATGCTTTATGCATGTCGGAGAATCTGCCTCATGGCCTGAGGTCTTCTTCATCTATCATGATGATTTGTAAGGAAAGGTCCTGACAGAGTGCTCCACTTAGTATGCCACAACAGACAAAATGAGGTGCCTTTTTGAGTTTCACTAGAATATTAAAAGGAATCCAGTGATCCCTGGAAAGGTGACCTTTTTTTTAACTACGCATTGATCAGTGCCAGTGTTGTTGGCATCTGTATGCTTTACGCTTGGCTTCTGTCCTGAAGAGCAATTATCATTTCCTGACTAAACACAAAGATGGACTCTGTTCCCTGTGCAATCTCTGATTGCAAATGAAAATGGAAACTTCGACAAAGCTGCTGTCATACAGAGGAGCCACCTGTCTGTATTTTGATGAATAGTTGAATGGAATGGTTTTCCCTCAAGTATGAACAGGAGAATAGAGATAGAGGCCTATGGTTGTATTTACTAGAGAACCAGACCAAGGTGGTTCCTTCTTAGACATACAAGAGCTGACTAGAGTCTTCATTTGTATTTTTAGATGAACTGTGCTGTATATAACTCAGTAGAGTCTTTCCAGCCTTTGGTGGAGACACTACCATGTCTGATGACTCAGACAGAGATCAGGAGCCTTCCTGAGGGACCCCTATAGCGTGCGTCAGGCTAATCTAAGCAGTTGTTACATTTTTACCCCAAGGATGACTCACAGGAGGCGGCAACACATTTACTTCTACCAGAAAGACTCAGTAGACAGAATAGAATCAGTTAACAATTTAATTAGTAAAGGAACGGCTTGGATGCAAGCATGATAAGAGTCCTGAATAGGTAACAGTCTTTGGCGTAGGCCCCGTCTCGGATCCGTCCAGCGATGAGAGGATCTCGTCTCCTGCCGATGGATGAAGGCAGGGGCGGGGAGCCTACCCCCAAAAGGATGAGTGATGCCCGCCAGGGCGGTGACTCAGTAATCTGGTTCTGAGAGGAGCAGACACATTAGTATACATACAAGATGAATTAAACAGCATGACTGGGCCGGGGTGAAGACGTTGTGCCAGGACGCCGACAGAATTTTAAAGTAGCTAGGTGTTAACCATAAACCTAGGGTTGTAGTGGGGCCCGCAGCATGCTTTCGCTTTAGTGGGATTTAGAAGCTTGAAGAGCTGGGCAACCAGCGTCTAGGGCAACCTAGACCAATGCGGCGTCCGGCAACCGGGCGTCCAGGGCAACCTGGACCATAAGCACTTCAGGATCTGGGGCTACGCCCAGTGACTAGCAAGCTAGTACATCGGACGAGCCAGGCCACCGCATCCAGAGCAACCTGGACTTTAGTGCTTATGCGAGCTGGGCAACCAGCGTCTAGGGCAACCTAGACCACGAGACGTGCCGGGCTACCGGCGTCCAAGGCAACCTGGACCATTAGCTGGGCAACCAGCGTCTAGGGCAACCTAGACCAACGTGACGGCCGGGCGACCGGCATCCAGGGCAACCTGGACCGAACTGGGCAACCAGCGTCTAGGGCAACCTAGACGAGCGCCACGAGCCGGCAACCGCGCATTTTAGCGACCTGAACCATGAGCTGGGCAACCAGCGTCTAGGGCAACCTAGACAGACATGACGGCCGGGCGACCGGCATCCAGGGCAACCTGGACCGAACTGGGCAACCAGCGTCTAGGGCAACCTAGACGAGCGTCACGAGCCGGGCAACCGGCGTACGGTGCGACCTGAACCATGAGCTGGTCAACCAGCGTATAGGGCAACCTAGACCGATGTGATGGCCGGGTGACCGGCATCCAGGGCAACCTGGACCAAACTGGGCAACCAGTGTCTAGGGCAACCTAGACGTGCATCACGAGGAGTTAGTTTGATGCATCCTGATGGATGACGTGGATAGCCCTTTTTGGCCGGCAGTCTTGGCTGCGCCGATGCGGAATGAGTGAGAAGTGAACCTCTTTGAAGAGAGGTTACATTTAAGCAGCACGTTAGCTAGATGGCTGCTGAAAATCAGGTAAAGTGTGAGCCGTAGTTTAAGGTAGTGAACGGGGACCAGGGAAGCAAAACATGGTTAGGGTTAAAAGGTTAAACATGATGTACTCAGGATCAATACAGGGGAATAGAGCTTGTGGTTGCAGATGCTTGGGACCAAAGCAATGAGTTAGTTGATATGGGTGCTTGAGTATATTCGCATCGAAGTCATGTGGTTTAATATTTAGGATAGATAAGCATTATGACTAGTTTTGTAGAAGACTAGTGCTTGTGAAGCCAGATGTGTGTTCTGGTTCGATAGCTCACCTGCGCGGCTAGAGTGAGATGAATGCATTGAGCTGCAGACCCAAGGCCAAGATGGATGCGTGTGAGCTACACCTTAGCACCTGCTCTTGGAAAGCCCCCCAAAATAAGATGAGCAGCATCAGTAATGCGAGGGAAGCATGACCTTGCAACGTAGACAAAGGACTTCAGGACAATTCATGCCTGTATGTGACAGGAGGAAGAAACATATGTAACTGAAATATGACGAGACAACGAACAGATGAGTGCTGGGGTACCACCATGGTGCTTATGCATCTCAGAGTGCAGAGGAGCTCTGAGAATGACTTAACGCGAACTTGCTATACCAGCTGCACCACTGTGGCAGGATAGTCCAGTTTAGAACTGGCTGCTGGAGAGACAATGAGTAAAGGTAGCAATGAGGAGAGAATAGGCAATACATATCGCCCAACTGGATGCAGAAATTATATTAGTCATGCGCCAAGCACTGGCCCCTGAGTGAGTGGAGGGGTGTGCATTCACGTGACATTCCATGTGGCCAGGACATTTTTAATCAAAGCGACTGACAATGTACCCTGGGAATCCAGAGTTCTCACGGAAGCGTTTGCTCAGGGACAGACTCGAGTCTGGCAAGGAGTATGATGCACGTAACTTTTGCCCCTTGCATCGCGGGGAACCAATATATGTGTAGCTGATATAGCCGGCCAGAGGCGATCTAAACAGATGACAGACGTAGTGTCATCCAATTGCGTCGAAGTCTGGAATCAGGCAGTTAACATTGACCGTATAGCGGTATCCTGAACCATGAGCTGGGCAACCAGCGTCCAGGGCAACCCAGACAGACATGACGGCCGGGCAACCGGCATCCAGGGCCACCTGGACCAAACTGGGGAACCAGCGTCTAGGGCAACCTAGACGGCGTCATGAGCGGGCAACCCGGCGTCCAAGGCAACCTGGACAGTGAGCTGGGCAACCAGCGTCTAGGGCAACCTAGACCAACGTGACGGACAAACAGGTTAAAGCTAAAACAATTCTCCCACAATGCCAGTGCAATTAAAACAATTTACAAGGTAGAGCACAATAGCGAAAAGTGCATCAGTGAGTGCTGGTTTTACACAGTCAAGAGTCAGTTCTAGACGGGTGATAAGTGCTGGGATTAGGAAGGCTAGTTTTAAGCCGTGCTACAAGAGGAGATATCCTCGGCGCTGGCCGGAGGAGATTTGTGAAGACGGAGGATGACCCCCCTCCAGTATGAACTGGAAACATGATCCACCGCGATTGCGTGATTCTGTGAACCGGCACTGCCATCCCTGTAAGAAAGTAGATGTTAGTGTGATATGTGGAACTGCTTCTCCATTGACGAACTGCATCCCCTCAATGGAAGAGGGGAGGCATGATGCACCTGCAGGGTTAGCAATTAAAGATTGGGAGGAGAATGTAAAAGGAACTTGCACGCCTCCCCTGGCGCCGATCACTTCGGGTGAGCATATCTGCCAAAAACAAAACAGCCAAGGCAAAATAGGAGAATGGAAATTAGAGTACACATTTGCAGAGGATCCTGCTAAAACGGCAATTCGAGTCAGCAATCAATGTGACTGATGGCATGACTAGATGGGCTGAAATCACGTGGACACGCAGAGACCCGTTGTGTCTAAAGAGAGTGCATGAAGGGCGCGGCGTTGGCCTGAAGGAGACTTGAGTCTGCCAGTGATGATGGACCGCTCCGTTTGACCTGAGAGAAGGAAGGAGTGGTTAGACAGGCGACATGTAGCATCGTCATCGGTAAAACAACCAGCCAACGGCTACGTTGGTAGTCGTGATCAACGAACTTCCAGCATAGGCCACCATTTAAACCACAACTAGCAAAATGTAAAATTGCCGACATAATCATGAACAGCCGGTAACCATTAAAACCAATATATGGAGTGCTGAAGCGACCCACTGGTGGGCAGTGAGCAAAGTGAGGCCTGCCATAGAATTCCTAGGAACCCAATACACGATACGGAATCAGAAAAGACATTTTAAACATACAAAAGACGCTAGAAGGATATGTTACATACACAAATGACACAGCTTCTTAATTAAAAGCTCAACCATGTGGGCATGAGCCCACACTGTGGTGTCAGCTCATGAACACCGACATAATATCGGGCATTGAAAAGAAAACACCTATTATTGCCTGAATAATAGCTTGTGTGACATACTGGCAATTGATAACCATGGGCGGCGTGCCGTCATTTTGGTTCGAGCTTTGGTGTAAAGACCCCCAAAAAATTGAACCCAGATAGCTGAGAACGTCGGGGGACGTCACGGCATACCTGGGACATCACAGATCAGCGGTAGCGGAGAGTAGTTTGAGCAGCGGCAAGTGCATGCAGAGAATCACCCGAGGAAGGCGTGTAGACTTCCTACCAGAAGGTATGGGGCCTTAATCCCAGATGATTAAGCGAATACAGCGATGAACTGGCTTCCCGCAGCCATGCACAAGAGGAGTGATACCTGAACCGAAGGGTCCAGCAGGCGAGTAGCCTAGCCTAAAGCCTATGCAGCCCAACGAGCAGCGAGGCAAATTAAGAGGCTACACAAAAGACAACTGGTTTGACAACGCTCAACCAAGGTAGACATCGAGATAACCACAGTGAGTGTAGAACATCAATTAAACAGGTCTTAATACAGGGTTGGGTTCAACGGCAGCGTGGTGCAAGGATTATAAAATCAGCAGGAATTATGTAAGGAGGCTTAAGTGAAAGTTAAACCGTGTCAGATAAGTCAGTTTGTTTGCTGCCGCCAATATCGTTGGCAAGCAGGTTGCATGACAGTGGGTAGAGTGTAGCCCAGCTCGAGGAGCTTGGGAAGAGAGCACGATAACCTTACCAACCAGGCGCTGAAGCTTGAAAATTGTTGCCGAAACGACATGGGCCTGCAACAGAGTTCTTGCGAGGGCGGCGACCCCGCAGTAGGCTATCGTGAATTGAAGGCTGCAACAGCGTGGCGTGACTGGCTCCGATAGGGCAGAGATTAGCGATGAAGCGACATGCAGTGGCCCTGACGGAAGGGCGCTGGAGTCTGAACAAAGCGCCAAACGAAGCAGCGGTAGGATTGTAACAAATAACGCCACTGAGGGGCAGAAGGGGCCGAATGTAAAAATGCAGAGAGCCCAGGTCCACGCGGAAGCCTGAGCTAGGGCGTCAAAGTCAGCGTACTGAGAAGCAGAAGCAGGTGTTAGGTGGTACATATTTAAAGAGCCCACTGAATTCCTATAGGCTAAGCTGATTGAATGAGTGAATGATCAGATTGCAGGGCTTTCCCGAAAGTAGGCAACGCTAAGATTGGCTCCGTGTAAGCATGGGAGGAGTAAGCTACACTACGAGTCTTCCAAGTAGAACTTTCGCTGAAGCTATCATTTCTTTTATTCTGTGAACATATATGAAAATGGCAACAGGTGAATAAATCGTCCATCAGCTATGCATCTGAATAGCGCAGGAGTGAAGCACAGTTGACATTCCCATAGAGGTCATAGGTCAGAAAGTACTTTTCAAAAATAAATATTTTCCCCTTGTTCTATTATTAATACAAGTTAGTAATCTTTCTTTTCCTAATCCATTCTACTATTTGTAATTTTACCATTTCTACTGTCATGAACAAACAATCAACATTTTTAACAAAAACAATATTTGAGGTTGCTACACAGTACAACCTAGATAGTGTGAAATGGAATGATTTTATTCATGCCAAGCCACCAGTGTTAAGCACACTTGAGCACACCCCAAAATTGGGTCACCTTTATTTACCACATACAAATGGTGATTAACATCTTTGTATTGTATGCATTGTATTCATGAGTAAGGACAGAGTGCAGGGAGGGCTAGCAGTCTCATTTCCCGCGACTTTGACATGCTTCACCACACATGGTGTCAGAGGGCTGCTTGCTCCCCGCTGGTCCTTGACCCTGTGTGGAGGGCCTTGCCTACACCATTCCCCGGTAGACGTGGGATAACCTGAAGACGTACTTTGTCATATGAGTTTTCATGCCCTGCCCTTCCAGGTCATTGCCTCCCCACTAATTGCGTCAACCATTAAATGTCTGAGTGGAAATCTAATTAGCCCTTTGCATTTAGCGTGGTCTTGGAATGTGGTGATCTGGGGTGTCTCTGTGCACGTCTCGATGCATACGTGAAAGGGTTTAATGAGAATAATAAAAGCCACCGTTCACTCCACAGACAATTCAGATCGTGTCTAATCATACTATGGTAAAGATTACGCTTTCCTGAATTGTTGTTGCCAAGAGCTTTGCCTAATGTGGCTCACTGTGTGCACGGTTGCACTGAAGATTAGGTTTTGAGTTAAGCATGGCATCTTTATTTGACTGTTTTGCAGTCTTGGTTTGATGTCATCCTGCATTGAAGTATACACAATCAAACTGTTTATAGGGAATGGCTGACAACCAGTGACACAAACCATGATTAACTTTGTGTATGTTTATGCTAAGCAAGCAAGCTTCTACCAGCTCCCCGAATTAATCAAAGGAATCAACCAGAGTAGAAGCAGTATTGCCATATTATGTTTGGTTAGAGTGTGAATAATTATAATGTCAAAGTAAACAAAGCTGATCACGGTATGCACAGCTGAGGTTTTGTCTCTTGCTGTAATCCTTGCACCAGTAACAGTGTAAGCTTTCCCTGCTCATCCAAGGATCAGCTGTTTCTCATTTGTGTAGGGTCAGGTTGCCTGGACAGTCGAAGGGATGTCTGCTGTGACATCCATCTCATATACTCAACTGACATAAGATTTTAACCTTCAGGAAATGATAAGCCACAATCATGCAATCAGAGTGTAGGAGGGGTCTTTTTTTAACAGGCTTATGAGAAATGTATTACTATAAATATATCTTGCCGACCTATCACAAGCCATAGATATAACACTAAACATATTGCTTATTCTTTTTTTGTAGCAATAATATTGTTGTACTTGTTTACTTCCACAAGATGACTTTCATTATTTCCACATTATAAGATGACTTATTTTCAAATTTAATTAAAAACATTGTTTGAATTGATTTAGTGGATCCAAGTGTACTGCGAGATCCTCAAAGATGTAGAGACTAGTTTGTTTTTATTGTTTTGGTTATTGTTTGTATTGTTTTAGGGTATGTATTACACATTACCCACTCAAGGGTTGCTTGTGTCACATCATGAAAAAGTAACAGACGTGACAAGGTGACAGGGGTCAGAGCTGTCCTACACGCATGCAAGGGCTCAGGATGATATCATCTATTATTCTACTAATTGTTTGTGAAAATATTAAGAATGATAGCAATACTGAATAACATATTGATTACTTGAATAACATTTGTTTACTATAATTCCAAGAAATGTATCCCCTAGTTGATATTATACAGAGCATTGACCAGATAACCCAGGGGGGATTTCAACCTCAAATTCAATCCTGTGTTTGTGTGTGTTGGTGAGTTATGGTCAGAAATGAGGTCAGGCAAAATCCTCTTCCCTTGTAAAAACCACTTTAGCTCCCCTGTGCTGTGACAGTGGGGGTACCAGGAGAAGTGTGTGGAATATGTAGAGCTATAGGCCTGAAGCATACAAGGCTCAAACTATCAGAAGAATGAGGGTAGAAATGTAACTCAGTTCCATGCAATGTGACATTCACATGAATACAGAAGAAAACCCTAATGAACTGGAATCATACATTCCTATATGTTATTCCTTGTATTTATACAGTAGCAGTGCACCATTTAGCTGGCAAGAACCACTTCTTGTTGTTGACAAGCTTTCACGCCTAATGCACACAATCTATACTCTTCAAGGCTCCCTGCATCTTCCAACCGACACACACTCAGAGCCAAGTTACTTATCAAAGACGGAACGGCTGCTCTGTCTGTATGCATACATGTGTCTGCCCACTAGAGGAATTGGTAATGACTACAAAAAAAAACAGCTATCTGATGAGAGTACAAGGGAGCAGGCTGCAGTTTCAGCACAGTCTATAGGTTCAAGTCTCCTTTGCCGTTGTCTTTTTCAATACCCTTATGGTGTCATTCTGTCACATTTACAAACGAATCCTGCCACTGACACAGGTTCTCCCTATGAGATGTGTATAGTACAGTGTATATAAATGTATCTGTGCATCAGGGGCTGTTGTGAGGAGAAGATTAATATACACATCAGGGTTACACCACGGTGAACTGTATGTCATCACTAATCCCTCACTGCAGGACAGTGCGGAGTGGGAGATTTCTGAGTATTACAGTAGGAGTGTAAGAGAGAGTTTACCACTGTGTGTGTGTGTGTGTGTGTGTATGTATCTGTGTCTATGTGGGTGTGTAGTGTATGTGTGTGAGTGAAACCAAGGCAGAGTGAGAGAGAGGATGTCCTGTCCATGTGAAAAGGATGCGCGTGCCAAGGCTCCTTGTAAAAAGCTGTCAAACTCATAATTAGATCCTGTAGTTTGGCCGCCGTTTGGTAATGGTGTATGAGCTTAACAGTAGCCCGGCCGCCCTTCCTCCCACCTCCTGTGCCTCCTCTGTAAAGAGTGCACTCTCGTGTAGCCCACCATGTGCTGCAGGGATTAACACTCAGGGTTTCTCTGGGGGGTGGGGTTGGGAGGGGGGGCACATCATGCCATCTGCTTTGAGGTTGGTTAGAGTAAACGCTACCCAATGCCTCACGACCACAATCGAATTAAGGTAAAACGTTTAAGGTTAAGGGTGAAAAAAAGCTGTGGCTTAGCAACAAACATGAGCTAACAGGGGGAGACTGTATTAGCATGTGGATTCAGCCTTTTCAGCTGTTCAGCAGAGCTGTGAGGTAAAGCGAAGCAGGGCCGAGACCAGTGCCGATGCCGTTTAAACTGCAGGTTGCGCAAGTGTTCAAAGGAGCTCCGACGTGACATAGGCCTATCACAACAGGCGACAGTTGTAGCCGGCTCTATGATCCGCTAAATTGTATTGGATATCCTGTGTGTACTTACTCCATTAGGCATGACAAGCTGAAAATCCCACTCTACTGTCACACACAATGTTCGCTAATCCAGTCACTCTATCCCCTCAAAACTGTAGTTGTTGGTTCTGTAGTTGGTTCCAGCAGTGTAATATATCTCTATTTTTTAAGGACATGTGACCACTTGCACCACTGACAGTGTACTGCTCTTACAGATCTATTTTAACCAGAGAATTGATCTGTTAGCCAGTAAAACTCCCTGGTGGTGCCCCTCATCTCAGATCAAGGTTTAGGATAGAAGACACTTCTATTTGGAGACGTGACTGAAGCTCACTTTTGTTTGTTTTGTTGGTGTAATTTTTCATACTTTTTTTGTACAATTTATGCCAGTTTTAACATTGCATCCTTGCTTTGATGTTTGTGTTTACTGGAGAATTTTAAAAAGCACACCCAATTCTCCAGAAACTACAGTTCACTCCATGCCAAGATATGACCAGTGTGTACTAGTGGAATAGAGAGGGGGGGGCGGCATGATTTTGTGATTCCAATTACGAACCAGTAAAGCACAAACCAGAACAAATATGAATAATGTACACAAGATCAATCACAATAGAAATGTGTGTCACCATTTAACATAGCACTAAATTGCAGACAATGTGGCTTTACTAAAATAAATGGTTTCCGAAATAGGTCAGGGGAAGACATGGGATTCATACATCAAAAGTTATTAAACATTAACCAGCAGGAGCTGTGCAATCAGAAATTAGTACAACATGCATGGTGGGACAGGTCAGCTTTAGGAAATTGTGAGACTACATCTTTATATGACTGAACTTGTCACAGTACAGCAATCACCTACAAAATACACACTCTTTGCATTGGGATATGACTGAGAGCTTGTTTTTTTTTTGCCATAAAAGAGTTCTACTCTCTTGGGTCCAACATAACAAAGAACATCAGACAGTGTATCTGTGCAAGGGGTGGGTCCTCCACTAATCCAGGGATTGGAAAAAGGGAAGATCCCATGTCCCTGGGGAGCAGGCAGGCAGGCAGGCAGGCTGACACCCACCTCTTGGCTTTACCATTCCTGCAGCAGTGTGGAGCCAGCACAGTAAAGCGCTAACAGCATCCGCGACCTAGCAGCCAGCCGGAATCACAGGCTAGCATCATTCTGACAGTGCAGGAGAGAGAGGGAGGAGGAGGAGGAGAAAAAAAGAAAAGAGAGAGACTGAGGCAGTTCTCTCCTGTCTGTTCTTTGCCTTCACAGAGTGTGCACTCACTTCTCTGATGAGCAAATGTGAGTGAGTGTGCGTGAACGAGAGAGGGAGAAAAGGAAGAGACAGAGAGAAGGAGAGGGACAGAGTGAAAGTGTGATAGAGGGTGAATTCCAAAGAGAAGAGGATACGAGAGCACCGCTGGCATCCTGTGGGTGATTTTACCAGTTGGACAGTTTTTATTGCGGAATTGCTGCAAGTAAACAGATTCTGCTGCACACAGGTAAGACATGTATTTGATTTGATGTGTTTTTCTTTAAAGAAACATAAGGAAATACATTCTGTTTAGACTTAACATATACACCATACCTCTGAAATACAATGTATAATATTTTGATAAAAGTCTATGGTAGAGACTAAGTACCACTTATATAGACTAAAGCTAGAGCTGCAATACTTATGCATCTTGTTATAGGTGTCTTTTTTTGGACGTGTGTGATACAGAACAACACTAAATAAGTTCAACAGAATAATCTTTTAAAATCCTATCTCTTGGACCTGTTTGGTCTTTTTTTTTTCATAAGCACTCACTGCATTGTGGACACTAGGGGTCAGTGAATTTCTGGGAACAGTCACTGGCAGTGTTTCAACTATTTTTTCTTAAAGTATGTGCTCACTCTGCTAAACAGACCGTCGGCAGAGGAACACTTTTTTAATCATTACTTGTCCCTTGTCTCATTTCTTGGAATGTTTAATCTGTAAAGCCTGCACCCGCCCCCCAACACACTCCCACCCACACCTCACTAAACACATCAGGTAGAGTGAAACCTTCTCACGCAGTAGTTTTCTTCTCATGTCAGATCCAGCAACTGAGAGGTGACCGTATTCATGAACACCAGCGTTACTATTCAGGGGATGTCAGCTGGTGGGCAGGCTAGGGTCGTTTTAAGACATGTCATCATTTATAACCCCACAGGGAGCGATGATACACGATGTGTATCAGCCATGTTGATATAAGCAACATGCGTGATGCCACATTCTGTCATTTTGTTTCTATGTTAGGCCACTGTCAAAGCTAATTGTCACTTTTGACAGACACGTGAATAATCATAGCCAGTGTTAACAAGTTCTCAGCAGCAGAAGGGGAAAAAAATTCTGATAGAATCAAACAAGAACTGACAAATTGCTGCTTAAGTGATTTTGAGTACTTGAGGCAATCACCACATTTTGAAGCAGTGAAATTAATAAGTTACTGATGTAAGTGCTTTTAATGCATTGGGAACAGTGTAATTATGCCACTGAGTACAGTGTGTAACACTTCAATTGTCAATTTGCAAAGAGGTTATTGATTCTCTGTCCTTAGAAAACCGTAATTGGATCATCTTCACTCTAAGCTTTGTACATTCTTTTTCAAGGCTGTCATGATCATGAAGATTTTTTTGATCATACTGAATTGACTGCTATTGCATCAGCAGAGTCCAAGTGCACTTTTGAGAAAAAAATCCAGAATCTAATAACCACCATTCTATGACATTTATGGCAACACTTTCTATGAATCCACACAGAAAATATTAAACACATTCATAAAGGGTTGTAAGGGGAGTTTAATGATCAGGGGAGGTATTTTGATAGTATTTTGAAGTATCTATTAGTATCTTTTTCTAATGTCAAAAATACTTTCCTCGAAAAAAGTGTAAATTGTAATGTTTGTAAATTTTGGTGTTGTAGTGTGAGCAAGATTACAGAGTAGCCTAACTAGACGAAAATTGACGAAATATTAGGTTTTGTTTATGTTAATGTTGTTTATGTTTTGCTCCTTAAGTGGGTGTTAAAGTGAGTATCATTTCAAACTCATAATAATCACTTAATATTTGTCTATATTTAGAACTTTGAGGTGAGGTGTAGGCCTAAGGGGGGCCTTTTTACAGCTATAACGTACATCCTGCATCCTGCTGCCAGGCCAGCACATGTTAGCTAATCTTGAGAAGCTAGCCTTAGTTGCTGTTATGAATATTCGCCAGCAGGCCCCTATCAGTGGACTCCTACTGTATGAATTACTTTGGTTGTTTCTGAATAGCATCACTCTTAAGTTAAGTAATCTTATCTGATGTCAATCTTGGTAACATTAGTGACAAAACACATATTATTCAATTGCATCATGGCATATTTCCAATCCTTTGCTATGGTATGTTGAAGTGGACATCTTAAACAGTTTTAAAGTGAAGCGTCAATTTGTGGAGGAAAACGTGGTGCATCAAGCAAAATACAGTCAAACTTTATGAACAATCTTATTATATATCTGGTGTCTGATATATCAACATGAGTAGTGATGTTTCCTCTGAGTTTTCCATTCTGGTCACCTACTGGATATTTATAAGACACTGGGCATCAATCAGTTCACCGGTTGCTACAATTTTTTAATATTAATATGGTGATTACCACATGGTGAATAAACATAGAATAATAATGAAACGGTGATCAAACTACACACATAATCTATTTCAAGAGGACGAGAAACCTTCCAGCAAGCATATTACAGTTTTTCTCAGTCGCTTTGGTGCTTTTCTCACATCACTACAACATTTGCACAGCAATGCATTTCTCAAAACAATTAGTGCAAACTGCAAAACCTAGTGGATTACCTGCAAAAGCACGTCACTTGCTCAAAATGGATAGTCCATTCCTCAAAAGCAAGTCTTCATGTCAATGAAACTGCCAGTGTCATCAAAATGAGAAGTCTTGACACCATCGTTTATGAACAAGATAGTCAAATGGCTTTGTCATGTTTTCATTATGACCGTTTATTCTCTGTGTTTTCCAATGCAAAAAAAAAAAAGGTACAGTACAGTGCGTTTCACATTTTTACTCCTTATGCTCTTTGCAATTCTACAGCATTGTGACAGAATTTGATAACTAGTTCAACAATTTTGTATGTAATGACTCAAGCAATGAAATGAAGACTATTAGTTTAATTGGGAATGACTATTCAGCATCCATAAGTACAATTCATTTTGACTGACATGACATAAGCAAATGATAATGTTATAAAACAGCAGAGAATTGTACGAAAGCAACTGATACATCTCCAAAAGCATTTGCAATTTGTTCAGAGGAAGGAGAAATTGCTACTATGATGTGCACAAATGACTAAATGTTGTGGAGGTTGAACTAATAGTTATGAGAATTTTCATTCTGATCAGAGAAAAACACCAAAGCGACTGAGAAAAACTGTAACTGATCATTATGCCATTGCATTTTTGATACATTTAATTACACTATGCTGTGTGACAGTAGGGTATAGAACACAGGTATTCAATGTATTTCTATTGATATTTTAACCCAAAACCTTCCCAAGGTGTATAAAAGTACATGGTAATGTTATAAATATGCTGTAAGTCATTCTAACTCAGTGTATAACACTATACTAAATGGTGCCCACTTCTGTGATAACACTGTAACTTACTATTCTTTATGTCCCTGTAGTAAACATAAAACAATCAATTGTCTGGTATGGTTGGGAAAATAAGACTATAATGCGAACCAAACATAAATTTAGGAGTCAGTATCTGACCTGCTACTGTCATTTCTCTGACACCTGAAACCTACTGTATAAACTGTGTTAGATTAAGTTTAGTAGACGAGTGGGATTCATATTGAGGTGCAGTGTGGAGAGGCCTCTTATTAGTTTGGTGTCTGCAGTGGAGTGGGCCATAATGCATTATCACATCACAAGAGAGAGAACTTGGATGGAAGCCGAAGCTGCACATCATTCCATCCACTGCAGTACATTCTGACAAGAGTGGAAGTCTAAACATACAGTAAATGTAAAGTTATTCTTTTTATTTTTTACAGATAGTGGGTTGAATTGATAGGAAAAGGGAAATGTGCAACCTGTAAATTGTTTCTAAATGAATGAATTCATACCCATTAATAATACAGATAGATAGATAGATAGATAGATAGATAGATAGATAGATAGATAGATAGATAAAATATTTTTATACAACTATCCATTTTTATAAACTAGACATATCAAAAATATAAAAATGCTGGCCACACAAGTCTAATTTAAGGCTCTCACAAATAAATAGTATGGCTATATTGTATATATTGTACGTTTTCTGAATCATCAGAGGGCCTTGAGTATTGAAGTTGTTGAGTTTTGTGTCCCTGGTGTTCTTTCAAGCCACAGGGATAAAAGAAAGCATACAGTTTAGGCAGAAAATGTGTGTTATTTCTGGTTTAAAGAAGTCATGTGACGTCTGTGTTTGTCAGACAGATTCAGCACTGGGCTTAAATGAAAGCCTAAAAGGTCCCCTTTCCAAAGATACCAAGCACCATATTATAACATATTGACAATATCCATACCATGAGCACCATCAAGATATACACCAGATTTTAAAAATGGAATTTATCTTAGGGGGTTAGTAACTTCATGAGCTGAAAAAAGTGATTTCGCTACCACCCCTGCACTGCTATCGTGATTTTTCTAGTACTAGGGGTGTATACCTTGCCAAAAAACAATGATAGCATTTGTCCCCCCAGATGATACCGATGGCCCAAATTTGGGTGTGTATGTGTATAGGTCTTTGCAGTCTGTCAATGCCATGGGCATCCTATTGCCCATTACTATCTCACATTGTTCCCAGTTTCAAAATTCATTGTGGCGTATGGCATCAGAATGACAATTGTCTGTGGAGCACTGGCTCATATCGTTACCTATGGTACATCTGGTGTATGGACACACACATCCTTTGTGTGTGCGTTCCTTGAAGCTGGAGGAGAATGCTGCTCAGCGTTGTGCCTAGCACACATTAATGCCAAGACTATTCCTATGGGCTTCAGCTGGGAGCTGGAAGGACAGCAAGCTTTTGTGAATCTGTGATTCAACATGGTGTCCTATTGCAATACAAAGAATGTGGTTTTCTAGAGGGGACTGTGAATGTTAACCCCACAATTATGTGGAAGTAAAATTCACTGCAGTTTGCTTACAAGTCAAAATAAAAACAACTGGTGGAAATTAATAAACACCTTAAATCCTTGTCTTTGTGAAAGGGACAGATTTGTTCAAAGAGGTTGCTGAAGGCGTTATCTAAGATGTTATGCTTGCTAGGACCGACTTTTTGTTGTCTTCGCCCATAAGCTTCAGTTTACTGACTCTAATTTCTGACTGGATGCAATGTATTGTGTTGCTGCTCCTTATTTATATGTATGAACTGGAGTTGTGAATCATTGTACTTTTTCCAAACAAAATGGAATAAGAAATCTTCATGACAGACCACTAAGAACAAATAATAAATAGTCCCTGAGGTCGTAGCATTTCAGAGCCCTCTAGAGACCTCCTTAAAACAAATGTTGCTGGAATTGATAAAGAACAGGACACTGTCTAATACATTCATGGGTAAAGGTATGATAGCATGACTTGGTGGTGTGGCATGATTTGTGGTATCCCGAGGAATCGGAACCCACAGCCATTAATTGTATTAATCTCTGCACTAAAATAATGTAAAAGGAGACAACACAAGATGAGTAATGCAAGGTTTAAAAGCTCAACTGGTAACACTTTGTTTTAAGGTTCACACGTTAGCCACTAATACATACCTAATTCATGCCTGTATTAGTGACTTGTTAGGCATGTGTTAGGCAACATTAATCATTTGTTAGGCGTGTACAGTATTCACAATTTTTTTGTTCATGACGAATTAGCCTTTATTCTTGATATAATCTTAATAATGACCTAGTAAGCCTTGATCTCTACTTACTAATTAGTAGTAAGTACCAAAAGAGAATATGTATAACCCACTAGTATACTGTCTGAATAAATTCCAAATAGTGAGAGAACAAGACAAGTTGTTTTTATTTTGACTTGTAAGCTAACTGCAGTGAATTTTACTTCCATATAATTGTGGGGTTAACATGCCTTACAAGTCACTAATACAGGCATTATGTATTAGTGGCTAACATGTGAACCTTAAAATAAAGTGTAACCGCTCAACTAATTATTGAGTGTCCACAGAATCCTGATTTTAAAATACATTATCTGCCGAAATAGTCGGCAGAGAATGTATTGGATTCTAAATAATGTATTTAGTTCCAAAACTATCACATTCTTATTACAGAATAGTAAATGTATGATTGGATTAAAATTAAATATTCCCTTGTATTTGTGTTATTCAAATTGCTGTCAACTATGAGTAATTTGAAATCAATTGAAATCAACATAGAATGCTGATCAACACAATAACATACTTCAACAAAATAATTCCAAGACTGCTGAAGGGAATATTGACTTTCACCTACATAGGAAACACATTTTATAAATAATTTAATTTATTTATAATGTCTCGGTAACAGTAAACATATTTTCCCTCCTTACCTTTGAACACCTGATTTTAGGAGTGAACTTTCAAAACACATTAATTTGCCACACATGTATTGGTCTGTGAGACTGACAATAGAGTCAAAGCCAAAGTTAGAATCAGCCAAAGGCGTGATGTTTTAGAAGCATCTTGTGTCAACTGGAGAATAATCTGCAAACATTTAACACCTCTCACCTACACCAACACAAAGTGAGAACATGTGATAACATCATTCTAAATATAAGTATACTCTTTTGATTCCATAAGGGAAATTTGGTCTCTGCATTTATAACAATCCGTGAATTAGTGAAACACACTCAGCACACAGTGAACACACAGTGAGGTGAAGCACACACTAATCCCGGCGCAGTGAGCTCCCTGCAACAACAGCGGCACTCGGGGAGCAGTGAGGGGTTAGGTGCCTTGCTCAAGGGCACTTCAGCCGTGCCTACTGGTCGGGGTTCGAACCGGCAACCCTCCGGTTGCAAGCCCGAGGCGCTAACCAGTAGGCCACGGCTGCCCTAAATGTATTAAATATACATTAAACAGACTGTTTCCCCCCAAATCTCTGGACCTTCACAGTATGCAGTACATAACATTTGTTGATTAGAAGAACTATAATAACTTCTGTAACGTTTTAAAAATGATAGATCAGGAATAGAATAGGATAGGCAGTGATTACATCCAGTCTTATCTGACACTGATAGTAAAACGTTTAGCCTTTGGGAGCTTTCAGGTGTCAACACTTACATGTGAAATGCATCACTTTGGACAACATGTGGTTTCACAGTATATCTTTGTCTCTGCACAGTGATGCTCTCGGTCCCCCCAGCATTATATAGACATCCTCTCCAGACCCCTCTTCTCATCCACGTACAAGCAAGACCAATGGAGCATAAGGTGCCAAACACCCATACTGTATGTTGGGATGTTGTGTCGTGTCGAGGGCTGTTCTGTGGGAAGCATAACAGTGTCTGTAGGAGGGCCTTAGGCACTCTCCACACCCACTCCCACCTCTGCAGAGTGAAAGTGTAATCTAATTGCTCTTGTGTGTGGAATGTGGAATTAAGTCAAGCACAAGATAGAATGTGGCAATGTATCATTCTATAAACTGAACTCATGCTTCATTACCATGGCCTTACATGTGAGAGTGAGCTTGGGAAGCTTGTTACAGAGATTATCATTTTGGTTTTATGGCAACTGTAGAGAGAATGGCGCAAACATCAAAAAATATGTGCTCAGTGCTCTAAGAGTACTTACTCATGCCCTCGAACAACGAAAGAAACAAACTTTTTCGGAACTGCTCAGTATGTGTAGCATACTGACCTCTGCAATTCATACTTGCATCATTTGACGATATCCATATAAATACAAACTTGCAGATACACAGACAAGAAACTGCAGCACGCTGAGGTTAGACCGTAATATATAACAGTGTTTCAGTGACAGAGGAGACGCCTGGCTTGTCTTGAAACATGGTCAACTTTGAATAGCACAGTCTGCTCTTGAAATGTCAGGGGACAAAAGCCCCTGATTGAGTACTTGTAGGCTTCCTATTAATGCCCGTGTCTAAACTTGATTGGGGCTGAATTGTACAGGGAACGCAATACACTTCTCCCATCGTGTGTAATTGGAATTTACTTTAATAACAGATGTAGTGCTTTTTGCAATATGTTACTGAACAGTTTCCAGATTTAATTATATGATTACTCGCCTTCTCAGCTTTAATTCTCCGTAAAAAAGTTTGAGGACCATTTAGTCAAAGCATATTCATCCCCTAAGTTAACTTGCTAGGTTTTTTGACAGATTTCATGCACACCTTTGTTTGAGGAGGATATTCCAGACTGTTTGCATGCTTTGGTCTGGCATTCTCTCATCCTAAGTTTCTTCTCACTTTTGAGTGCCAAGGCCCCGCGTGCTTCGCTCTAACTCATCCTGACAGTGAGAGTGCAATGATTCAACTGGATGGCACTGTGCAGAGATGTCTCGTGTTTATTCAGTGAAAGAGTTATTCCATCTTCATCAAATTCAGCCGTCAGTGTGTGAATGTGGTCGCCTGAAGCTCTTTGGCTTTTCATAAATGATCTGTTTGGGTTACACACACCCCTTCAAATCAATTATGGGACCAATCAAATGATGGTGTGTGCAAAAATATGCTGTTTCCCTCAGCTCTTTTCACTTGCACTGAAGCCACTCTGGGCAAAGCTATGGGGTCCAAATATCTAGAGATGTTCAGAGGCAGTGTGTGCTGGGGTTGATCATAGCTAATGACCAAAGTACAAAGGATTAAGCATCAGAAACATAGCGCTCATCAGTGACCCAGATACTTGAACTAGCTCAACTTTTTTGGCCAGCTTTTGTGTATATCATCTGTGTTGGTTGAATGCATGCAAATATGCAGCGTTCAGTATCTTTCACACTAGGGAAACACACACACACACACACACACACACACACACACACACACACACACACAAATCCATTTGCTTTGCAGTAATGTTTTATTTCTCATTCCCCACATCTAAACATCCTTATAGTATTATGGTGAGTGCTCTTGCGGGTCTTGTAGTAGCGGGGGATTGCATCTGGCAAATGCACAGAATCAGAAATATTGCTGTGGGGTTCCGTACAATGAATGGCGTTAGATGGAGAGGGTCATGTACCAAATACAAGACATGCTTCATCTCCAGAGCTGAATAGGTCCCGAGAGACATTTTTATAAGTCACCTCTCAGCATGCATGGTTGCTGGTCATGCAATTAGCATATCGCTAATGCAAAAATGCAATTCAGTTCGCATTAAATTTAAGCAGATTTTCTAGTATTTATGCATGTTTGTAAGACCAGGATTCCAAGGGCAATGGAGGATCAGCTGCAGATATGTTTACTGTAATCATAATATTTCCACCCGTCTGTAAACATGGAAAAATACTAGATCATCATTTTTAAAATGTATCTATGAGTTTAAAAAGTAAAAAATGTTACCAGGAAGGTTAGTTTGGTTCAGTCACGTCAGTGCTGCAGCCTGGAATTATTTCTCAACATGAATTATGACTTTGAGAGAAAATACCAACACCAGCTCATTCTCAGACAGAATTTCTTGACACAATGTCACAGGAGGCCATTTGAAAGTGCCTCAGCAGCCGTCTCTGTCAGCAATAAAATAGCTTAGGTAGACATTCTCACTTAAAGTCTACAGATAACCTATGAACCTCTGCATAGGTTTTACATATTTTATCTAATCACCCTCTCTGTCTCAGAATACAGATAATTCAAAGTAAAACACTGAAGAAATGACTGGTAAAACACAACAATCTCTATATCTTTGGGAAAGATGCCATTTGTCACCGAGTCTTCATGGATTGCCAGTTTGTATCCTCACATATCTGGGCCATTTTTCCAAAAGCTTGACAGAGAGAGAGCTAAATGTTCTCTAGAGGGCCAATTTGTTCATATTTCCTATCCCTGGCACCATGATCCGTAAAATACATCATATTCAATTAGGACGAGCTCGAGTACCCTGACAAAAGATTTTTTCAGTACACATTCACATTCACACTGAATGGTGAATGGCTTGAGCTGTGAATAGATATTTGTTTGGAATGTGAGAAAGGATGCTATATTGCAACCTTCAGAGACCATGTCTAGTCAGAGGAAGGTATTTGCCAACAATTTCACTATTCCACTTGATTTACTGATTGATTGATTGTTTGGTTGATCTACCAGGTGATTCTCTTCAGCGAGCCACAAGCATTCAAGCCACTCTGGATGTTGGTTCATCAATGTCCTCCAGAAATCCCCCACCATCCGGCCTGGGATCTACGGACCATTTGTCTTACTGAGGCCCCTTTGGAATTTAGCAGAGAATCTCCCTCCTCAAAGATCTTCCAATGCTCACGGGGAACTGCTGGTTGCTGTTCCTCTGGTGTCTGTTGGACAAAGCCTTCGTCGCTCCCCTCCACTCTCCATCCCACGACAGGATGGGGAAGGAGCACCACCGGAACCTGAGAAGACATGGGTTCTCTGGAGCTCAAAGGGTCAAGAGAGGATGGGTGTGGAACCAGTTTTTTGTTCTAGAAGAATATATGGGTTCGGAACCTCAGTATGTTGGGAAGGTAAAGTGATATTTATTTATAGCTTTTTGCTATTGTTTTTTTCCCTTTACTCTCCTTTCTGTGCCTTGTTCAATTTTTAAACATGGTCTGAAATTCATAGTGTTTTATGTACTCATGTGATAGTGGGTTGAGTGCAAGAACAGAGTGTGAGAGTACTTCAAAGGGCTGTTTGAATGCAGTGAATAACTGAAGAAAGTGTGTGTGCCTGTGTGTGTGTCTCTCTCTGTGTGTGTATGTGCAAATGCATGTGTTTGTGTTTATGTGTGTGTGTGTTTGTGTGTGATCTGCTTTCGAATGCTTAGAATTGTGCACTCTGAATTGACTCTGTTCTGTGGCAACAAACAGAAGATACCACACAGAGCTAAAAATATCACCCAATTCAGCTTCTCGGATGAGTTTAAATGAAATACTGAACTTAGCAGAGCACTCACTGCGCCAGGAGACATCTCTCACAGTGGTCCTCATGCTCTGTGGAGACTACACAAGAACAAAGCAGAACAATATGGGCTCTGGAGGATCCACTTAGGTGGATGGTCCAAGTGGATGATTTAAAATCAGCTAAACTCACCATATGTAGGCTATTTCTGTCTGGCTATGGAATCATGAAAACATGGGAGTAATGTGTGTGTATGAATTAGATGGTTGAAGCTCATCATTGTTTCAGCACACTCCACAACCTTGTCTTTTCATGAAAAATATATTAAGTATAAATATACTCTTTTGATCCCGTGATTTGGTCTCTGCATTTATCCCAATCCGTGAATTAGTGAAACACACACAGCACACAGTGTGGTGAAGCACACACTAATCCCGGCGCAGTGAACTGCCTGCAACAACAGCGGCGCTCGGGGAGCAGTGAGGGGTTAGGTGCCTTGCTCAAGGGCACTTCAGCCGTGCCTACTGGTCGGGCTTCGAACCGGCAACCCTCCGGTTACAGGTCCGAAGTGCTAACCAGTAGGCCACGGCTGCCCCATTATTAAGGAGGGCTACAAGGACATTAGCCTTTGTGAATTTGTTGAAAAAAAGAGAAATTGATGTCTGTGATGATGGATGGTGTGTGAACTGCTTGTGCCCTTTAAGAATTTAATATGTCTTGACAATAATGGTCGATGGGATAACTACACCTGACATCACAGGATCTGCAAGGATTGATTCTGTGTTAAGTGCATAGAGGCAAGGTTAAAAGGATTTTTTCCCCCTCGGCAGCACCAAATTAAATTTCAAAGGCCGTTTAAGATGAAGTTGGATTCTGTAGCACCTGCAGCTTAAATGGGATCTAGATTGACTTGTGTGGACTGATAGCTGCTGCAATCAGCGGTCTCTGTCCTCTTGGAGGGGAGACGTCCACTTTGACCAAACAGGCAGGGATAGTGGCCCCTGCTTCTGCTGCTGCTACAGTCTCACAGCCAACTGCCACTGCTGCTGTTGGAATGGTTAGGGAGTGAGCGAGGATACCACCCCTCCCCACCCCCCATAGTTTTAAGGATGCACCAGATGACATGGAGCCATGCCCAAGACTACTGATTAATCCAGGGCAGGGCCGGAGGTAGTGGCAGCGGGGAGGGATCAGGCTCTAATTGCAGACAGACAGTTAAGGCTGTCTCGGTACAAAATGCCAGGTTGATGAATCAAGATTGAAACCTTTTTAACCTTAAGTCGAAGATTAAGTGCATCTCTCTCTCCCTTTCTGTCTCTCTCTCTCTCTCCTCTCTCACTTTATTTCTCTCTCTCTCTTGTTCTGTCTTACTCAGTCTCTCTCTCTATCTCTTTCTCATACGATTCCCATCCTCTTCATAGTTAGTTAACTCTTATCAAACCCCAAGTCATCAAACACCCTACCCCAACAAAAACACCACCGCATGGACAGAAGGCACATACAGATGTTCCCTTTAAAGGGCAAATGGAGCAACTATAGACCCTTTGAACAATAAAAACAAAAACAATGCTTGAACGTTCTATTTGGGTCCCAATGGGATGGAACTCTCTTGAAAGGGTCTATAAAGACATCAGTTATATGTTTTAGTTTGATACAGACGGCAAAAATGTTTCAAGAGATGATTTTGCATGACTTTACTTTGTGCAATTAAATAATCTGCCTGTGCCCCATACTAGGCAAAAGCCATCTGCAAGACCCAAACACAAAAAATATTAATTCCAAACTACATTAGGCTGGAAAGCACTTCAGTATATCTGGCTTAACTTCCAAATCACAATGTGACAGTTCGCCCTCCCCCTTTTCTCATGTGAAGGGTCTTTTTGTGTCCGTGAGCTGTGAAAGAAGCTGTCGTGAATGCATCAGAGAGCTATTCAGACGGGCTACTTATCCAGCTCTACCTGATAGTATGTGGGTGGTATTAGACTGAAACTTTAATAACTAAAATAGTGTGATGTAAGTCATGTGCAAGCTTAATAAGTCAAAACTTTCTTCCTAATAAGGAAACTTTTCTCTTGGGTGGGTGGCAATTCTTATGATAGGAAATAGAAATGTTATAAATAAAAATGCAATGATTCTGTCAACACTATAGAAACTATCCAATAAGTTATATAATACAATTTTGTAATTCCATGGATTTTTAAAAAAATATTTTACACGCTTGACAAATGACTGGAAAATTCTAGCTTTCGGCTGGGGTCATGGGTGTTGTAGTGCGCTCGTGTCTTTCACATCCTTCCGGCTGCCACAGAACCCCCTCATTTGTTTCAATCAGGAGCACATATGTCACGCCATTTGCCCTTTGACTCCAGAATACATTACCTCAATTTTATGATCTGCTCTTCTCTGTGACCTTTAAGGAGAGTGAGTCATTTGTCTCCAGAGAATCTCTATCTGTTACCCTGTCCCCCCCCACTGACACAGCCATTCACAAGAGATAACGTCAACTGTGTCAACAGAAAAAAAAACAAATCTAGATCCATTTCCATTTATATTGCTTTGTTTACCAGTATGGTTCTGTAATACTAGAAGTTTGGAGCAAATGGTTTATGGATCTGTCAGCTGTGAACATAAGCAGATGGCCTTAAAATGTGTATGTCTAAAATCCAGAGCCCCAGTTTTCTCTGAAATCAAAAGTCTGCTCATGTTAGTGAATAGCTGAGATACCACTGCCATTGCCCATAAAAGGACAGTCACATTAGAGGCTTGACCTCATTCTGCTAACTGATATTCCGCTTTATCATTCTATTATGCCCCATAGATGGTGTGAACACGTATTTATCACCCATACTTGGAAATGGATAATAATCCGTCCCATTCTGTGTTAGAATCCAAGCGATTCTTTTCAATTAGTAAAACATTGCAGGGTCAGTCACTAATCAAAATGGGTTTCATACTTCAATTCCTCAATAATACATCAGGGAAAACAATGAGTAGTTTTTCATCAATAAACTGTATGTAAACAATGCATGACAGTAGGCTGTTTAAGGATCTCATGCTTCTTTTCAACATTGGTATTTGCTTGTTATCTTTAGCAATTCAATTTTACCTTATGTTAGTTCCTGGAAGTTTTCAAAGGTCTTTGTGTTATGGGGACTCAAATTAGCAAATGCCTCATCTCTTGCACACATGGTGAATTATCTGTTTGTTTTTTTATTGCATGCACAACTTTCAGACCACAATCACATTATTTCAGCAATATCATTATCCCTACTATCTCACTATGATAATTTCACTCAATGCCATACTGGCTATGACAAATTTAGATACTTGGATTTGGGATTCAAACAGAGTTTGTGATTCAAACAGAATACAGGATTTATGGCACAATACAAGGCAAAGGACAATTCTGTCCCACAGGGTTCTATAGCAAATTCTTCTTAAAATACTGTTCATTATTCATAGATGACATTATTTACACTGTGTGTGTGTGTTGTTTGTCAGATAAAAGTGAGTGAGGCCAGTCGGAAATGTTAACAGAGCAATCTTTTGTAAGACAATACCACATTTGTTAAAGATGGTGCTTCAACTCCATCAAAGATTCCGACATTCTCAATTCAGGTCTGTAGATAATGTCCCCATCTATTCTATTTATTTTCCTTCTATAAATACACTCACCTCACTCATTACATGAGCCATTGAAAAACAGTCTTTCTCAATAAAGCATGAATTGTTCCTAGAGGTTTCCATCTCGGAATTAACGGGCCTTGAAATCATGTCCTCAGTCATTCGGCTCCTTAGTCAAATAGGCAAAGTCATCACGCATCATGGGGCATTGTTCCTTCTCTGAGGCTGAGGGAGAGCAGGAGAGCTTTAGCCCAGTACAGCACAGCATAGCAATTGCCCAAGGGGTGCCAACAGCGGATATTTGAGGTATTGAGGTTTGTTGAAACAAGCAGTTTTTCTCACCCCCTTGATGATTAGTCGTAATTAACTGTCGTCAATGTCAAAATAAAAAGGGGCGAATTAGTCAAACCTGTCACGCTTTCCGGCCAGACATAACATGACAGAATTATCAGAGAGCTTCACAAATTTTTGGTGTTTTGATTTTTGCTTTCCACTCTTCTTAAGTCAGGGCTAATCTTCACCTGTCTGTGTGTTTCAGCTCCACACAGACATGGACAAAGGGGACAACCTGGTGAAGTACACCCTGTCTGGAGAAGGAGTGGGCTCCATCTTCACCATCGAGCCCACCACCGGAGACATCCATGCCTTAAGGAGCCTGGACCGGGAGGAGAAGCCTTACTACACGCTGCGGGCCCAGGCGGTGGACATGCGCACCGGCCGGCCGCTGGAGCCCGAGTCCGAGTTCATCATCAAGGTGCAGGACATCAACGACAACGAGCCCAAGTTCCTGGGTGGACCATATGCAGCCACTGTCCCGGAGATGTCACCTGTAGGTGAGGCGTGCTCCACTGGCTCTTTTGAGCTTGACCATGGAGAGGATGCACTGGACATAGTGAGCTCTCACCTTGGAGCTGAGACGTGCAAACAAGCCTGAATGATCTAACCTTGTATGCTCTCATATGAGTAGATGGTAAGACCACTGGTCAGAATGATACATGGCAAAAAAATTATCAGGAATACAAATGCTTGTCCAATAATGACTGTGAGGCACGGCTAATGACCACAGATTTGACCACAGTATTGCTGGGGGAATGGGCATTTTCCATGCACAGCATATTTTCTGCATAAGTTATTCTATCAGTAGTTGGAGGGCAAGAAATTCCCAGGTGGTCTTTTTTGATCATCAAAAACAACTCACTTGCAAAGCTCAATGTCAAAGCTGACACCAGTGAGAAGTCCTCTGCATGCAATATAGGCCCACATTAGGATGGATGCAGTCTCAAAATGGTTTCACTCGGTGGATTCGCACTTGGCAACAATATGCTCAGACTGACAATGTGTTGTAAATGGCTTCATTTAAAGTACTGTTAGTATTTAAATAAAATAGTTTACTTTGGTGATTCACTTACTGACAGCATGAAAGGAAATGCAGTTTATTTTCCAAACAGAAGGAGTTACAAAGTAAGAGTCTCTTTGTTCGCCGCAATGACTGATCTGGTTGTCTTGGGTTTTGCTGCTTAAGTTGGGAGCTGGTCCTAACTGCCTAGAGCCCTAACTCCCAGCTGGATACCATTACACTGCCTCGCAGTTAATTTAACAGAGAGGTCTTAAATCTAATCTCTAATCCAGTCTTAAATTCAAACACCGCTATTCAGTGGGTGCAGATTATGCCATCATCAAAACCAGTCTGTTACCCACTAAAATGTTTAACCTAAAAATAGTGCTTATATTCTACTTTTGCGGAATGTTTTCAGACAACAGACGTGGCTTGCATTTTGTATATTCCCTGCAAATCTGGTGACCTACATCCTCTTTGTAATAAAGTTATAGTTGGTGAATCAAATTTTATACATTGACTTACTTTTTTATTGTATTTTTTATTGTAGTGTTTTTTTATTGTAGTGTCCTTAGTTTCCTAACTTGGTTGCTTTAAATCATGGTTTCATTTTTAATTTTTTTGATCAGGCACCTATGTGACACAAGTGACAGCAAGTGATGCCGATGACCCCACCTATGGACACAGTGCCAGGATTGTGTACAGCATCATCCATGGCCAACCATACTTCTCAGTGGACTCAAAAACAGGTGCAATGTCAAAATGCCTGATCTCAACTAAAATGATGCAGCCTGCAAGACAAAGTCCATATGCAAGATGGGGAGAGTGTGTATTTCAGATGGTGTTTACTTAAATGAATGTTCATGAATTATTTATTTTGTTTTGAAGGGAGATGCTCTCAAATGCCCTCAGAATAAACAAAGATCGTGGAGGCCTCGTGGAGGTCGAGAAAAGCGAAGTGGATCTTATTGGCTAGTTTTGATCAAGAGATATTCCCTGTGGGGAAGCCACCATTAGGAAAGATTAGCCATAAGCAGAATGTCAAAGGGCTGCTTTTTATTGCACTGTGTTCATAGAGGTGCCATTTACTGATTAATGAGTGGTCAATAAATAGACACCCAATTTCTCAAAGCAAGCCCACATGAGGGATTTCTGCACCACAAATCAGTAGGGTTAGGGCCGTCATCTGTTCTTCTGGTTGTTTCCCGGCCCTTCTCTAAATCTGTATTTCTCTCTTTTTTATTCTGTAAATAATGTTATTATGTATTTATTTTTATTATGTAAAGGGATTATAAAGACAGCTTTGCCAAACATGGACCGAGAGGTGAAGGAAGTCTACCAGGTCCTCATCCAAGCCAAGGACATGGGAGGCCAGCTCGGGGGCCTGGCAGGGACCACTACCATCAACATCACCCTCAGTGACGTCAACGACAACCCCCCCAGATTTACAAAGAGTGAGCAAAAAATCTAAAGCATGGTCTATTTATTTTCTCTCCTTGTCCTTGTGACACATAGTGTATGTTATGGAGAGCCTTTAAATAGCTTATAGAAGTAGAATCATTCGATATGAATGCATTTGTTTATTTAAGTTACCAGATGCAAAGACACGCAAGACATGTCAAGTCAGCAATGCACTGTTCTGTTTTGGTGTTTATGTTATTTCCTTTTTTGTGACTTTCAGGTAATATGCATTCAACACTGCATGTGCCATTATAAATTATGAATTGTGAATTGCAAACTGTGTATCAGTTGAGCATGCAGATTTTTTAACCCATACTTTTATGTAAAGAAACTCAAGCCAAGCCACTAAAGCTGGTCTTTCACTACCAAAGCAGTCTTTCACTACCATATTTACTTTCAATATGGTGTCTCTGATCCATTGGGAAGACAACATTGCACCCAATTAAGTCTGTCTGAGACAGCCAGTCCTCTGATCACCTGAAAATATAAATAATGCAAATCCCTTTTTATTTATTTTTTCATTTATTTTGTGCAGACATTAGAAGTAATTATGGTGAAAACCTACAAGACAGTGATGGCCCTAGTGCTACACTTCCACTGAGTTTCCACTGAGCTGCATATTCTCCACTCACAACTTTATCCTTCAGTGGCTATTTCTGCTGTCTTTTTGTCCCCCAGTCATTATGTTGTCTTGTTTGTTTTGCCTGACCAGTTGACCTTGGCGTGTGGTGTGACAGGTGCTCATTGTTGTCCTCCGTGTGGCAGGTATCTTTCACCTGCGCATCCCCGAGTCCTCCCCCATTGGGTCAGCCGTGGGCAAGATCGTAGCTCATGACCTAGACGACGGCAAGAATGCGCAAGTGGAGTACAGTATTGTTCCAGGGGATGGGGGCACCATGTTTGACGTCGTCACCAACGAGCTCAACCAGGAAGGCACAGTGATCCTCAAAAAGGTAGGACTCAATGAAGCGATTCAGTGACTCCATCTATTATCTTACCATTCGGTTCGAGGAGTACATTTTGATTTCGACGACCCACTATGCTATATGATGTAGACAACATCAAATGTGCCAGTGATCTCAAGCATCCCATGTGATACTAAATTCCTGGCTGTGTCATCTGGCAGGACATCCAGCGCTGTATCTGGATTTATTCCCCACTCACCCCGGGGGCAGAAGGTGCTGTTAGACATTGCCATACGCCCAAGGAGATGGCACACTACTCCCTGACATGCCCGCTTTGCATTGTGCTGCTCACACAGTCATGCGTGTGTACAGATAATGATATTACTCCCTGGCAGTCCTCAGGAGCTCAGTGTTTACCCTTGTACAAGTCAGTCCTGATTACAGCATGCAAAACCACGCTATTGGCCATGAATAATGCATTGTCATTCATGTATTCCTGTTGAACTTGCACTTCCAGTTGCCTGTTTCAACTGTGGAAAGTCTCAACCTGTCAATTCATTCAAAAGTCCAGTAGCTCAGATGGACCCGCCAGGGATGGAGTTCTTAGTCAGAGTCCTTATCCGCCTGGTACTTTGCTAGACTGCAGTATAGGGAAGATAGCGTTGGACCTGCATTGGCTGATGTCTTTACCTTTGGAACATAACTTTACACATTCTTCTTGCTCCAGTAGAGAATGCTTTACTGCAATGTTTACTGCAGAGCGATCAAAGGTTGGACTGCAGTATTGGGAAGATAGCCTTGGACCTGCATTGGCTGACCTGTTTCAGTCATGCTGAGGCATCAGGTTAGGTTTTAAAATATACGTTGTTTGAGTTTTCTCAAGAAAGTGCTCAATCTTTTTTGATTTACTGGTCATAAATAAATGAGTGTGGTCACCGGTGTCCAGGCACACGCGTGTTAATGTGATGTGACAGGCAGAAATCCTCTCAGACGCTCACGGCCGCGGCCGGCCGACGCGGGTCTCCCCGCTGTAAGTGCTTAGCTGTGCCAAAAAAGCCCCGGTAAAAGCCTCACGGACACGAGGCTGCAGGGAAAAAGTGTTTTCCCAGTGAGAGTAGCCGGGCTTCTCCACTCACTGCCGAGTGCATTTCAGCACTCATGGAAAAAGGCAACTAACTGTGCCTTTATTTCAGCGTGTCTGCCAGTTACTCTCTGGCTCGTCCTTTAAAAAAGCTGCTCTGATTGATGCTCTCCCCTTGGGCGTTATGATAATGTGTGCCTGACACATCTCTGCCCCCCTCAGCATTCAGTCCTTCTGCAGCGCAGCTCTCTCTAGTCATTAGTGTTGATGGTATGTCAAGGAACATGCCTTCGACTATCTGGGGGCAAATATACAGTTTCATGGGACATGTATATGGGAGCAACATCCTGACATGTAACTCAAAACACTCAAAGTCACATCCTGCTTCCATGTGTTTCATGAACTGGCATTATGAGCAAGGACACCTCGCTTTGCGCCAGAATGCTCCAGTACATAAACCTATGCCTTGCAGGGAGACAGTACATTATTTACTGGTACTGTACCCTGCTAACCAGCCTTCAGACATTTTTTCAGATTTATTAAAAACTGGTCTCATTTTCACTTGATGTGAAAACATGCCGGGATACATCACTACATCCCATCATCATCAGCATCCCATCTTTATGCTCAGCTCAAATTCCAATTGATTGCGAATGTGAATTCTATCACATTTCTTCAAGAGACATGATGGGTGCTGCCTGAGACTTGTGAATAATTTCAGTGACTTCAGTAGTATCCTTCAGCAGTGTTATCTCTTCTTTCTTTCTGTCGTTACGTAGCCTATTCTGCACCAGACTAAAGGTCCATGGGAGGGGCACAAAGACACCACGTCCCGACAAAGCAGACTGTGAGCATGGCATATCCTGTGACCCAAAAAGCACTTTCATATGAATATGAGAGATCCGAACCTTGGGCCATAGAACAGGGTTAGTGTCGGTGCCACCCCGCTCCACTCGCTTGCTCCCTCACCCCCACTATACCATCTCAATGACAAGTGTCCCTCCACCCATCCCCAATGCAGTAAAACAGCAGACTGTCCCCAGCCCCCCCTGCTGTGCCATGCAAAGTGTGTGAGTCGAAGACCGTTTACTGTTCTACTGACTCTCTCTCCCTCTCTCTCTCTATCTCTCTCGATGTGAATGAGTGTGTTTCTTTTTGTTTTTTCTTTTGTATTTGTTAAGAGCATCTGCCACACTAATGAGTTAAAAAAGATAATGGGCTGTGTGAGGACAGAGGGATAAAAGGTGGGCTCTCCCCATCTTGCGTTAGATCAAATAAAAAGCTTAGCTCTAATAATTGGCCTGTCCATTTGCTAAACAAGCAAATGATGAGATGTTTGTCGCTGTCAAGAGGGTTGTTTTTTAAAATGTGACGTACACAGTGACGCATCTTACTGCCTTGCTTAATGGTGGGCCAGTGGGAAACCCAGCGGTTCAGCCTGTCTGGTTTGTGGTGTTAAAAATTTCAGCAGATGAGCAGTGCGGCCCTGTCAGATAGCGAACGACAGTCATGGTGTTACACAGCGTCTTCAAACTGTCTTTATGGAAGCGCTCGTGCTTTGATGACTGAAGTGTATTTTTCAAACAAACATTGGTCTCCTAAGTATTAGTTAGATGTTGACACCAAATGATGTCTCCAGTTGTTCTTTCATCCATTTCTAGGCCTCATCTCCATTCATCCTATTCACAGTCCCTCATCAAAACACAAGCATATATCTCTTTGCTGCAAATGTGGTGGGGTAACCTCTGTGGAGCCAGAGCTGAAGAGACAGACAGTGCCACCTATAGGCTATGTTTTATAAACCACAGAGCAGATGATGGGAGAGTTCTTTGAACTCTGAACGTTACCAGGGTGAATTGGATCATGGAGATGCTGTTTTATGGAGTCCACAGTGGGATAAAAGCGCTCCTGTCCTTCCCCGGTCTCTGCTCAGATGAGATTGGAGCTGGCAGAGCTGTCCAGCAAAAACCACAGAGAAAAGGTAGCTGCCTGTGTGGTGTGGGGGGTGTGGTGTGGTGGTGTGCTCACCTCATCTTAACACGTCACCCCACTGATTTACACCGTACACGCAGTGCCACAAACCACTTTCATCTGTTATTCACAGAGAAACTGGTCAACCAAAACGGAGAAAATATGTCATTTAAAAAGCTAAAGTTAATAAAAAGGTCCCTTCTTAAATAACAGCATTCCAACCAGTTTACCAAGGGATTACTTGCTCTAGTGTACTGTTGTCTTTTGTTGAGTAAAGGCCTGATGCTAAAATGGGACTGTCAGATGGTGTTTTACGGAAGATGTTCAGTTATCTTCAGAGCAAAATAAACAAAGAAATAAAGCTCCCAGTTGCCAGTATACAAAGCCTTGTTCTTGAAAGTCATATCACCTACAAAAAAAAAAGACAAAAAAACCCCAATCCCTCAAGGATGTGCAACTAGAGACGTGTGTGAATTCTGAACGTTATGTTTACACACGTAGCAGTCCAATTGCATCAGTGTCAGCGGAGTCCTTTTGCTCACCTCTTGGGTTTATTGTGACCTCGCTGGTTTTGCATGGCTCTTGTTAAAGCTGACCGGCCTGACTCCCTGTCTCATCTCCAGTTTATCTGCACAGCTGTTAGCCACTCAGCAGGGTGTCAGCCCTCAGTGCACACATAGACCTGGAGATACCAGGCCTGTGGGGTGAGTGAGTCTCTGTGTGTGTGTGTGTGTGTGTGTGTGTGTGTGTGTGTGTGTGTGTGTGTGTGTGTGAATGGTGTGGTTGGCCCTCGTTGTGTTTAACTGAGGCAGACACAGCAGCACTGTTCACAGCACTGTTGCCATCAGTAACAAGGCTAGCAGCAGGGTGACCAGAGCGGGATGAGTGTGGGAGATGTATCTGTGATTCTGTTTGTGTCCCGCAGGGATTTGCTGGTTGCTGTTGTTGTTGATGTGGCTGTATTTTGCAGTGGATTCTATTTTTCTTCTATTTTTTATGTTTGGAACAATGGTGTGGCACAGTGAACAGTGTATCTGTTTGGACCACATAACCTGTCAGTGATTAGAGTAGAGCAGGAGAGGAAGGTTGCAGTTGTGTATTCTGTATGCAAAGTGTAACATTTCTGATCTCTGAGTTATGCGGTATAACTATTATTCACTCAGCACGTCATTTCTTTCTTTCTGAGTTTTTTCCAGAGAAACACGCAGCGCTAGAGGAGAGAGGGGTATGCGTTTTATCAATTTGTGTGCTGTCTAAATCATATCCATGGCAGATTCTCCTCCAGACCTGCAGGAACACCATTAGGCCAAAGATCAATTTACCCCACTACTGCTTGCTTCAAAAGAACTCATTCACAACTCATGTTCACACGGCAAGTTATTCGGTTAGGCGCTTTATGAAGCAAAATAAACAAAAATCAAAAGAAGAGAATGACTGTTGAGGAGGACGTCAAAGGGACAAATGTGATACACAAAATAAAAACAGTCTGGTTTTGGTGTTTGCAGTGCTTGCAGGGCCAAGCCAATCCCCCTGGAGTGTTTACGCTTCAGTGTCAGTGCACTTTCCCAGTTTTTTCGGCTGAGCATCTTTGATAAAAAGACGCAAACCAGTGGCTAAATGAGACATACACCCTCCAACTCCCTTGAATGGGAATCGAAGAGCCCCTCTTCATATGCTGGGTTCACTCGGCTCAAACTGCCATTCCTTAACTCAGTACTCCTTATGGGAGAATCAATCCTGCGCCTCACATTTCCATATCAAAGAGGGCTGCTCCTGGGTCGGCACCGTGCTGCTCAGCTAATTGTGCGGGAGTGGAGGTGAGCTCAGCTCAATTGAACTCAGTTTTTCTGCAGATTTTGATGTGTGGTCTGCTTGAAGGCAGTAGACTTTTTAATGGACCAACACCAGTGTATTTTTTTGACTAAGTAAGTGTAGGGATGGCTTAGATGTGCATATGGAGTCTGCACTCAGCAGATGCTCTCATTATCACTTATTGTTATTTATTAAGCACTCAGTACTAGACTAGTGTTTGCGGTACTACTCTTTGTGGTACAACTGCGGTAGGTTTAGTTTACAGAAGTACATTCAGTTTTTTTCTAAACGTGTATAAATGTCTGTAATTGATTTCTAACTATAAACCTAGCCATATATATATATATATGGTTATAGGTTTATAGTTTATATATATATATATATATATATATATATATATATATATATGTATGGAATATGTATGGAAGGCCTGCTTCTTACTTCACCATTAATGGTGCAAGCTTTTAGTGCAATGGTGCAATATTTTTGCCTTTGCTTTCCAAAATTCTGCTGGGAGTAAGTAAACAATGTCTTTACCTTTGGAACATAACTTTACACATTTTTCTTGCTCCAGTAGGGAATGCTTTACTGCAATGTTTACTGCAGAGCAATCAAAGAGTAACAGTCAGGCTGGGCTAGGCTAAATGAAATGCTGAATAGTGTTAAAACAAGACAATAAGCTCAAGGCTAAAAATAGGCTCGTCTGAGCCATTAACTTAAGGAGACAAACTGAGCACAATACACTTTGTGGCTTGCTGGGTTTCAATTCTATTTAAAAATCCATATTTGTCACATGGTTTGAGTGAGAGGAGTTAAGTGAGGCCATTTAGCCCTCTCTCTTTCATCATGCTGAGCTATTGATTTGTCTATTTGGCTTTGGTCTAAATATGTGGCATTCATTAATCCCAACTAATTCTCTGTCATAATAAACAGAGTGAGCACCATCAATCCCCAAATGAAATGTTACTGCAGCCTAAAGTGTCTGCCTCTTCTCAGATAAAAAAAAACACTCGGGATGGAGGGCATTTTAATTCCCTCTCCTTTGTCTTTTCAGTTGTGTGTTTTTTTCTGCAGGCTTCCTAGCTTGTTAAATGAAATCCCATGCTTGGGTTCACCTGTAAAAGCACCAAAGAAGTTGTGAGAAACCAGGTCAGGGACAACCCCTCCCCATCATGTCATGCCGTGCTGGGACGGGCGTGTGGGCCGAGGCGGTTAGCGGGGTGGGTGCTGTGTGGAGAGCGGTGGTGGTGGTGGTGGTGGAGGGGAGCCGTTGCTAATGGCTCCTCCTGATAGAGGGCTGCTGTCGGGGAGTGCTGTTCCCTCCTGTCACTCCGCCTCAGGTGCGATGTGTCTTGTGACACCTCCGACAGCCCGTCACCAGGCACACACACACACATGCACACACACCACTGCAGGCACTAGATAAGTCACCCATGTCAGTATCATACCTTAAAGTGCCACTCACTGTTTTTTTCTCCCTCTTCCACTCTCTCTCTCTCTCTCTCTCTCTCCCCCTCTCTCTCTCACACACTCTTTGTCTGTCCATCTGTCTGTCTGTCTTTTGTTACAGCGTCTGGACTATGAGACTAGAAAGGCGTACACGTTTAAAGTGGAAGCTTCGAATGTGCACTTGGACCCTCGCTTCCTGCACCAGGGGCCCTTTAAGGACACGGCGACAGTGAAGGTGAACGTGCTGGACGTGGATGAGCCCCCGGTGTTCAGCAAGCCCCACTACAGCATGGAGGCCTACGAGGACACACCTGTAGGGATCATAGTGGGCGCAGTGAGAGCTCAGGACATGGACGTAGGCAACAGTCCAATAAGGTAAACAAACTCTCTCTCTATTCTCTCTCTATGTTTTTTGCTTTGTCTCTATCTATCTATCTCTTTCTCTTTCTTTCTCTCTTTCTCATACAGACAAAAACAAGCTATGACTCATTTTTGCGACATACACATTCGGACAAGTCACACAGGTTAACAAAGAAGTCTAAGATAAGCACAGAGGTATTGTTCTGTTCCCATAGCCATAAAAACAGTGGATTTGTTTTTATGAATGCCATTTTTGAAACCCAAGCCCGAGTCATTTTTATTTCATACGCAAAGTGATGAAAAGAAAAATAAATCTCATTTCATTCCCAAGCAGGGATAAAAGTCTGTATTGTATACTTTTAGCTGGCATCAGTCTGACAAGCCACGTTAGGGCTTTTCTAGCTGTCTAATTTATTGGCATGTTTGTTTTCCTTTATTTTCCTCTAGGTGAGTGTTGTTTAATGTTTTGTTGTGTTGATGCTTAAAGCATGTGGCATGGCCTAACACAAAAGCGGCATGTTTCCACAGAAGTATTTTGTTTCATCATAAATTTTGCATGTGGAAACATCCTGCTAGGTTGTAGTCACGCAGCCGACTTAAAAGGCTGTCTTTTTGGTGGGTCTTTAATATTTCACAGCAGTACATTTGCCATTGTTCTACAGGGAGATTAAATCACAAAAGCACCGGTCTGCAGTGCAGAGTAGCAGTGACCTGTTGAGGTCCTGTCAATAGGGACTATGACACACAGTGTCTGAGGATTTTATTTCATATCTGGAATAATATTTTGTCTTTGTTGTCACTTTTTTATGTACACACACACACACACACACACACACACACACACACACACACACACACACACACACACACACACACACACACTGAAAAAGCCAACTGTTTTAATATGTTTGAGGGCCATGAAAGCCCTATGTTTTGGATTTGACTGGTTGTAGAGGAGATATAGCCTGCCACCTATTGCTCCCTGCGCAGTCTGAGCTGGGATTATGCAGTAGTCTGAAATTATGCTTCTCAATTGGCAAAGCTCTTTCTTACACATCAGAACTATGACAAAACCTATACTGTGGACGGAATTACTTTTGTCCATGAACGTTTATTTTGTCCACAAATTGAGAAGTGCATTCATATTTTAGCCCACAGCAGTAAAAGCACATCTGTCTTTTTAGTACACAACATGAATCATTCATTCTGTTTGTTTTTTGTTTTTCTGTGTACAAAAGAATGTGTTCCCCTCAATATTATGTGTCTGTGTTAATTGTAGACCAGAGACATAATGGTGTCAAATATTTTCATAATACATCAAATACACTTCATAGCATATAATGCAGTTTGTATTGAAAATAAAGTCTGCTATACTTGTATACAAGTACTTGGCACCCTATTGTTGTCTGCATACAGTGTTTAGATTGGTCTAAACACTGTACATCACCTGTGTTAAGTGCACAGGTACAAATATGGTAGAACTTTTACTTACTGGACCCAGGATGTCCACCTCTGTCTAAACATCAGGGGGATTTTGACATTGCTTTTGTCTAATGGTTGTTTTAGAGACAGAGCAGACAGTTTTGTCTTGTTTCATCTTGCTCCTCTATCCAAATGATAGGCTGGTGATTGATCTACCCACATTTTTGTCTCGTAGTTACTTCAGACAGGGCACATGCCAAGACTAATGTGGCACAGCAGTGGTGTGCGGGTTTCAGAGTGTCACCTCTCACACTGTATGAAGTCCACACATTTATGCCATTAGAGGTTAACCATACAGGTTGGAACTATGTGGCTGTGATAAACTTGAACAATATTCTATCTTCTTTTTATCTGAAGGTACTCTATTGACTGGAAGAGGGATTTGGAGCATGCATTTGACATTGACCCAGTGGAGGGACTTATCACAGTCAGTGAGTTCCTGGACCGGGAGGCTGTGGCACGACACAACATCACAGTTGTTGCAACTAAAGTTAGTAAGTAGAACATTTATCTTGAAAAATATTCAGTGGTTTTTGAATGAGTAACGGTATACTGCCATCTAGTGAAGAAATTGTGTAAAACAGTGCTGTGTGTGTATGGTATCGAAGTAGGAGAATGACATTGTTTAGAGGATTTATACTTTATATAGTCATTTCTACTTATATATTCAGTTGTTGTCAATATCAGTCAGTAATGTAGACAAATATATTAATAAAATAAGATCTTTACATATTAGAATCATTCCTTAACCCACTCTCTATGTGAAAAAAACACAATTATACTGACCTGTAGGTCAGACCGGTACACTTTAAACCATTTAATAGTCATGATCAGAAGATAGAATATTGTTTTTTCTTTAGAAAATCAATTCACTATGAAATCATATGAATTATGGAAGCCAAAAAAGAAGAATTCACAATTTAAACTGTTGTGTTTACAGCCTGCAGTTCCACATATGAACACCTTGTGTCACTGTTTCACTGTAGAAAAATACAGGATTCATGAGATAGATATTACAACTCTCTGGTGATCGGTCCTTTGTTACCAAACCAAAGAATTAATGGACAATGCTATTCTCTTACAGACAATCCACTTTTGTTTAGCAAGGTTGGTGTCACAATTACCGTGTTGGATGTCAACGAGTTTGCTCCAGAGCTTGTCATTCCACCTGAGACCATTGTTTGTGAAAGTGCCAAAGTAGGACAGGTGAGTGATTGTGTGTATCTATATGTATTTGTATGCATGTTGGTGTGTCTGTCTTAGAGTGTGCATACATTCAGTGGAGATATATATACAGTATATATATATAGACATATATGTATCTGCTCATCAATGTACTATACAAATGTATGATAAAACAGGAAACACGTAACATAGACCTATATTTATGATTTCAATGAATGTGTTGAATGAGACCCTTGATATGGAGCTGTTATGATTTCAGGAGGAGTGGGGATGCCATGTTCTAAATCACAAGTCAATTGCTCATCCCTAGTGAGTAAGAGTCTGTAAAAGAGAGCTTGTTTGACAGAGTCCCACATAGACCGATTGTTCCTTTCACACTCCCTCTTCGAAATCTCTCTCTGTCTCTCAACAAGGCCGGGGATTTGCCTGGCTTTCCCTCGTGAGAAAGGCTTGGGCAGGGAGCCGCGGGGGGTCGGTGGAGGAGCCGTGAGGGGATTGAGGGGGCCTGCGCAGCCTGTCCCAATCTCTGTCAGACAGGCCGCTCCTTTATTAGACGCTTCTCCCCTGTCTGTCCGGCTCCCTCGGAGTCAGAGCAGGGCTAGCTGCCCTGCAGGTGTGTGATTGTGAGCTGGCAGCAGCAGCAGCAGCGGTGCCGGTGGTGGCGGTAGCAGCAGTGGCCGGGTCGCGCCTGTCACTGGAACCGTCTGTGTCTGTGGGCTTTGACAAAGGCGCTGTCCATGGTGCTGAACAGCATAGAGCTGAAAGAACTGTTGTCCTGGCAGGCACTGGATTTGTTTATCTCTCTCTTTTATATTTGCTCTTAGTTAAGGCAGCTCACACAATACAAAAGTCCTTTTTAATCATGTCTTGACAATTTAGAGCCCATAATCAGCTCAGTCGGGACAAATGGTAGATGTGACTGTTCTACAATGAACTGGTGTTTGTTGGGGAAATTAGTTATTAGTTATCAGATATCATATATCAGTTGATGTTAGTGGGACAGCAGATATGGTGGAGAGGCCGGTGTGTTGCCCAAATTCACACTCTTCCTTTGTAATTTTTTTCATCTTGGGCTCTTCTTTCACACCTTTTGTGTCCAATGCTTTTGTAGGGACAAAACAATTTAAATCCATATACTATAATGATAAATTGAATGCTTTAACAGGCTTGCACAAAATGGCTGTTTTTGTCCGCAATAAAAATTGAATCTAAAAGAGATCTATCAATAAGGCCCAGGTTGAATGAAGTTCATCTTAAATATTTGTCATGTTTCCAAGGTGATCCAGCTGGTCAGTGCTCAGGATAGAGATCTGCCTGCAATGGGTCAGAGGTTTTATTTCAAATCACTCAAAGATGTCCGGAACAGGAACTTCACCATACGGGACTTCGGAAGTAAGTCAAAACCAAAGGGATTTCACCATGTGGCTCTCAAAAGTTTTCTCTGTTCTTATGTAATACTTGACTGACATCCAGCATGTTTACTCTATAAATGAATATGTTAGAATAACCAGATGGAAGTTGCCTTTGTGTTTGTCTTTTACGCCAAAGACCAAAGTAGGGGACACTGTGTTCCAGATCAGATGTATTTTGTCCAGATGCTCTCACCTGGCTGCCAGTGCGGTCCCGGGGGCTTGGCCTGTTCTCTGGACATGAGTATCATCAGCTCTGATTCCCACAGACAGGAGCACTCAAGGCAGGCCAGGCAACACACACACACACACACACACACACACACACACATACACACACACATACACACACACACACACTCTCTCTCTTTCTCTCTCTCCGGCTCGGGCTGTGGTCTAATGGGGCCCTACATTGTCAAGTGCAATTCGCCGGCTGTCGACGCGGAACAAACCAGCCCCGACAGGATCAGGTGACCTTTGAGTGGAGGACAGGAGCATCTCGACACATCACCTCTGCGCCGCCCGCCACCGCTGCCTTTGCACACAGGCATCCGCCAACACGCCCACTGTTGCTCCAGGCCCCGTGTCGCTATGTTTCTCACCTCTCTTGAAGACTGCTGGACTTTTTGGAGAGTTCTTTTTCGGGTCGTACCGTCACAGCGGTGAAGGTGCGAGGCTCAGCCGCACACTCTACCTGACCCCAAGAGAAAGAAGAGAGAAATGATACACTAATAACTCACCAACCAGACCACTGCACTCACCATGACACAGAGCTCCTCAGGCTGAGAAACGCAGGGAGAGTGTGTTTTTCTGACGTTGAAAATGGGGCTGTAGCAATTATTAAGACATCATTTTGAATCTCAAGGTACAGGATGCTCTTCGCATTACTTACGCGTGTAAGCTTGTAATCCCTTTTAGCCAGAACTACTTTCCCAGCTTATTCACAGCTTCAAAGGAGATCAACTTTTGGAGAATTCTTGCGTTTTGGCCAATTGTAACCCTACTCAAATGGCTGCAATTAATTGATTAATGGGGTTTCTCGTCTGTTTGGATTTTTGGCTGGCTCTTGCCAAGCCTGAAATATGCAGAGCATGCAGCATGTAGAAAACAGACCTGCCGTCATCCTCTTAGAGCTCTATTTTGGCGATCAGAAACGGATGGTCAGAGGCATAAAGTTTATAGACATTAAAGCAACACCAAAGATTCTTTTGTACCCTAAAATAATGTTTCAAAATTGTTTCAGTGGTTCATCAACTCGTAACAGGGTGAACAGCACTTCTGCATTCGCTTTGCAGCCCTCTATCGGTTATAACCACACTATGGAAGTTTGCCAGATTGGGTATTGGACCTGTAGTTTGTATGAGACATAAAAACTACAAATTTGACTAGCTTCTGATGTCGCAATACATCATACTTTCATAAAATCATGCAACATACCAACAAACAAAAGCCAGTGCTGGATAAACAAATCGTGTGCATGCGAGCGACGGTAGGTTGCGGTGGCTAAATTATTCATGACAGCGGTAATGGACAATTCCGCTTCCAACCTGTAGGGGGACCGAAGAGGAAAAGTGCTTTGGTGTTGCTTTAAAGGCGTGGCCAGTCCAGATTATGTGGTCAAACGTCGGGCGCTTGGCGCATAAGGGTTGTTCTTGTGTTTCTTAATCAGTCATGGGTGTGTTTTGGGCGTAACATCCTCACATGGTCTGCGGTGTCCTGCCGGTGAGGCGGTTTCCCCCCTCCCCCACCACCCCACAACATTCTAAATAATTTTTATACATAAGATTGTTATGTACTGTAGCATAGTCATACAGTATAATAGTATACATCATTTGAAAGCTTGGCCTCTTGGGAATCAATACATGACAATATTTTTCATGTAAATTATGTGTAGTGCTTTACATTGTCAGATTAATCTAACTATGTCTCAATTAAATTGAATCAAAAATGTCCTCCTCTCCTTCCTTTGGTGCTTCCCTACCTTCTAGCTACAGTGTATATCCCTAGCAATATGCTAGAAATAGCATATTGGGTCTTGAAATAATCACAGTGTCATGTTATTTTATCCAATATTAGTTGTGCAGATGTATAATCCATCTCATACACACCAATTGAATTGAAATAGAAATTGCAAAGATTTATATTTTTGTGTAATTATTCCATATTTAGTGTAGTCATTCCATATCAGAACCCCTGAAGTATAATTCAAATGCAAGCATGTGCTTGGGCTCAGTTGTGTTTCTAAGTCATATCAAGTGACTTAGATGGCTGAAATGTGGTTAGTTCAGAGATGCTTGCTATCCGGCAGAAAGAAGAAACACTATTCTAGCCTCTGTAACTCTGTGTCAGTACATCACACAGTTCTTCTGATTGTTTTCCAACAAACTACAGTGTCTCAGCTTTCCAAAGAGGTTAAGCATTTGATTATAGGCCAAACTAGGTGGGAACAGTGGCCTCTGAAGCAGACACTGTGCAATTTCAGGCAAAAACTTGAACTTGGTATTGAGAACGAAGCAAATCTGTCATTCCCTTTAACAGCAAGCACTCTCCTTTCCTTCCTGATGTTCCCTCTCGTGTTCTCTCTCTCTCTCTTTCTCTCTCTCTCTCTCTCACATTCCCATCCTCAGACAACACGGCGGGCATCGTGACCCGGCGCTCGGGCTTCCGGCGGCAGCAGCAGCGCTGGTACATGGTGGGCGTGGTGGTGGAGGACGGCGGCTTCCCGGTGCGGAGCAGCACGGCCACGCTCTCGGTGCAGGTGTGCTCGTGCGCCGGCGGCAGCGGCGGCAGTGCTGGTGCGCTGGTGGCGTGCAGTGCCGAGGCCGTCTTCCTGCCAGTGGGCCTGAGCACTGGCGCCCTGGTGGCCATCCTGCTGTGTGTAGTCATACTGCTGGGTGAGTGAGTGAGGGAGTGAGCATGCCATGGCAATGCAGTTCAAAAACAAGGCCATCCTCAGGGACAAGGGACATCTCAGGAGTCATCACAATCACATAGAGAGACTATAGACCCTTTCAACAATAAAAACAAAAACAATGCTTGAACGTTCTATTTGGTTCCCAATCTACTTCCTCTGCATTAAGATAACATATGGAATGTTAAAACGGAAGCCTTGTGGGGCCAACTACGATGCTGATAAAAAAACTCTCTTGAAAGGGTCTATAGCACATTTCATACAGTAGGGCTCATTAAATAAAACTATACAAAACCGGTGACTAGATGGCACTAGCACACACACTCACACGCACTTAAGACGTAAAAAACACAAGTGTGCAGACACACACTCATACATTTTACTCATACTAAGGTGATACATACTTGTTACTTACATTAATGGTATGTTGTACAATATGTATAGTCATAAGAATTCAAAAAATTAGCTGAGCATGTGTTTCAAGTTTCCACTTGGGGGAGCTGGAGTGAAATTGTTGTAATTTGAGAGTGCAGTTTAATCCACCCCACCACAAAAATAATGAATTTAATGTAGAAGAGCAGTTTAAAAACAAAATATCTCCCCTTGAAAATAGGTTAGGGTAATTTTTTCTAACAAGAGTAAATTCAAGAGGCTTTAAACCATTTTGTATGAGCTAGCGTTTTCTAAAAGGGAGAATATTAGTGTGTTGTATTTTGTGCCTGAAGTAGTGGTGGTAGTGTGGAGTGTATGTGAGTGTGTGTTTGTGTGTGTGTGTGTATGCGCATGCGTGTGTGTGTGTGTGTGTGTGAGTGAGTGTGTATGTGTGTGACTATGTGGGAGGGGGGGGGTTGAAATCCAGGAGAGGCTGCCTCCCATCTTCTCTTCCTGAGAACTGCCTTGCTACAATGGTGACAGACAGCATGTCAAAAGCGCATTACAGCTGGCCCCAGGCTGCCATTCCCTTTAGTTCCGCTTGGAATGAGAGCGCCAGAAGAAAGAGAGAGATCGGCTAATGGATCCCAAGCACGTGATCTCTCCACCACATTTTAAGCATGTTTTTTATTTTATTTTCCCACAGCCGTGTTTGCATTGTTCGTCATGAACGAAACCACTTATACTGTATTCTTCAACAACATTTGTTGATATTAGTTGATTTAGACAAGCCAATGTGCTGCTGTAGAAACTGTGTTGTATGTGGTGTGGATGATTACAGACAGTAATGTGAGTCTCTCTTATGTGACCATTTATGTCTCTGCTGTGTGTCTGTGTGCGTTTGCTTTATGAAAACAGTGATCGTGGTGCTCTACGTGGGCTTGAGACGGCACAAGGACAAGGAGGCTCTTATGTCCTCTAAGGAGGACATCCGGGACAACGTCATCCACTATGACGACGAGGGAGGCGGCGAAGAGGACACGCATGCCTTCGACATGGGAACACTCCGCAACCCCAAGGCCATGAAAGAGCTGGCGCTGAGGAGGGACGTCCGGCCAGACGGACACTCTCTGACGGACCTGGCCCATGCTGCAGCCGCCGCCGCCGAGGACAGCGAGGACATCCGCTCGTACATCCACCAGCGGCTCATGGAGAACCACGTCAACGGCACGGCGCCGCCGTACGACTCGCTGGCCACGTATGCGTACGAGGGCGAGGGCTCGGTGGCTGAGTCGCTCAGCTCCATTGAGTCTTTGGCCCCTGACCCCGAGGAGGAGTTTAAGTGCATCAGTGACTGGGGCCCACGCTTCAAAACACTGGCTGGCCTCTTCGGAGATCAGGATGCGCAGGCTGCACGGGTCAGCGAAAACAATGATTCCCACTGACCAAACCGCCATGTTTGAGTTTTATTTTGTATTATTAGTCCCTTTGTTTGTTTGTTTTTGGACATTCAAGGAGCATCTCGACGCTCAAGAAACACAACAAAAGCAAACAAAATAATATGACAAAATAGACTTTTTTTTGGTCCCTTTTTGTTATCGCTCTCACTCTCTCTGTTTCTGTAAATTGGGTATCATTGTAGTCTAGAGTGAGGGTCAGATTCTGAAATATTGTAGACGTCGTCATTCATTAGTTGTTAATGTTTTTAAAAAAAAAATGAGATAGTAAGGTATCTGTTTTTGCAATTCTCACTATCCCCTTTGATATCTCATGAAGTGCCTCAGGAACAGTTGTTTTGTAAGTCTATGCTTTGCTTCCTCAATTTAGAAGCCCTGCAAGATGTAGTACTGTTGTATGTAGCAAACTCACAGTTTATAGGGAACAACAGATCTGTCAAATGGAGAAAAAGGACACTGCGCTCAATACTTCCTACCCATCGATTTGCCAAATGCATTTAAATCACACAGTGGTATGCAACTACTGTATTTGTAAGTGAACATTAAATTGAAGTGGAATTTTGTAATACCTGTACAAACAAATAAAAAAGATGTGAAATGGAAAAACAACTGTGTGAGGTAACAACAAAATCCCATCTCCTACACCAACGTTGAACAATATACTAATGGCATTTGATTTAACATTACTTACCACACACAAAATTTCCAAGGGTAATGTTGCAACAACCCATAAGTGGACATGAAAGGAAACATCTGTAGCAGCAGGTTTATCTTTGTATTAAAACAGTCAAGTGGGATGATGTTAGACAGTTAGAGTCAATAAAGTTCCCAGCTAAATGATCCCATCCCTAGAATCTATGGTCTCGCTGGACTCCGTTTCTGGACAGTTGGCAGGTTGCTATTACAATACATATAATGTCTTCATTTCAGCCTGTTATTGTTGTCCAGGTGCCTCTGCATTGTGTCCCTCTGTATTTGCAGTGACTATCTAAGTGAGCGCATCTATATGATAAGATTTGGAATGGTGGAGGCCTATTCATGGTCAAATCCATAGACTGTATATGCAGTCTATGGTTAAATCTGACAGGAGAAATCTGTACCATTATGTTAATTTCGCAACTTGAAATGCCAATTACATTCTTTGAAATCAAAATAGTTCAACTGTGTTTTAGACTATTTAGTAAATGATGCAGTTTAATGCTGTCATTATAGGTATGGTACATGTCATACAGTACAGACATGTAGGTGAAGGTGTTTACAGCCAAATAGCCACTGCAGATAAAATGATTCAGTAGTACAGTAGGTGTTTAGAGTGAGTGCTGCTCGTATGGCTCTGCTCTGGACAAACCTCCTTTCTGCCTATGGAGCCCAGCTTTACAAGTCACTGTCCCTACACTGTGTTAAGATCACTGGCTTCTATCTCTCACTATTGCAGATTCCAACCAAATCAGAGCTTCGGTTTTGAAACACATCTCAAGCTGAACTAATGTATTATACACAAAGAAGAACTGATGTATTAAACATACGGTCACTTGTAGCATACTGTATACTGTATAAGGGCGGACTTTTCTCTGAGCCTAGGCTATGATGGGCCAGATTCTGTACAATTATCCAGATTCTGGCTCAGGGTATTAACACGATTGGCCAGATTCATTCATTGGTTCTTGGCTTCTCAGCATGAAACCTCTGTCAAATTGACACATTGCCAGTATTCTGCTTCAGGTGGCCGCCTATGACGTGCTCTGGTTTTCATGGAAACTGAATTGAATTGCTAATGGACAGTGTTCAAAGTCTGAATTGAGGTCAGCAATAAATGTGGCTTGAAACTATGCCATTGAAGAGAAGATTGCTGATTTCTAAACCTAACGGCTGCTGTGAACTGACCGAGTGCCTACTTCATACTATCCTAGGTGGGCAACTCATTTACAAATGCCAAGTGGTTTCTCATAAGTAATTAGACTAAGAGATATATTTCCTAGCTTGCCATAATTATAGGATATATAAAATGTTTAGAAAATGGAACAAGCCATGTCTGGTCTAGTCATGTATTCAGTCATGTATACCAGTTGTTCTGAGGCTGGAAAAGCCAAACACCACCAATCCTAAAGCAGAGCAGCCTCTCTGATTCTGAGCAATGGAGGCTGGCAGTCTGCCTCATTCTACGTGAGTCATGCTCACGCGCACCTCAGGTGAAATGTCCAACAACTTCAAGGAGTTTTCAAGCTATGATTTTTTTGGTGTGTTTGCTCTTTTTTCTTTTCTAAAGCCTGTCTCCCCTAGAGAGGCCAGTCAGTCACTCAGGGTGTCCCTGAGATGATTGTGCGGTCTCTCTCAAGCTATTTTGGTTTGGCTGGAGCTCTCGCATCAATCATGGGAGAGCCAGCTGAGACAGATGCAGCATCAAGGGAACCCAAAATGAATGCGTGAATGGAGGATGTTGGAAGATTCCAACTTCACACAGCACTTACTAGGATAATATAGTAACATTAGAGGAGGAGCACACACACAGACACACACACACACACACACACATGCTGCTTTCCTGCTTTGTGAAATAATGATAAAAGCTTCTTGAATGAAATAGCATTCTGAACTGTAGTCTTCTCCAGAGAAGAAACTATAAAAAAAAGTTGTGGTGTTTTTTCCCCCTGAAAGTATTAACCTCAGTGTCTCTGTACTACGTTTCTTTTAGGATTTACCAGTTTTATCCAGCAGCTTCCTAAGAATCCCAGCTAACTGTGAGTAAATAGGTCATGATAATAAACATGGGGAAGATATTAATCGCTCACTTCTCCTCAGTAACTCGCCCAAATCCCCAGCCCCTGCACTACAAGAGCCTTGTTTCCTCATCATGCTCATCTGGATCACCGAACTTCTCAGCTGAATTGCTCTCAACTTTCGTTGCTCTAAATATGTCAGAAAAAGTTCCCTGTCGAGGCTGCTGAGGTGTTTAATGTGAGCCCACTCATTCTTCTGTGCTCTCAGACACCTCTGTGTGCGATCCTGCTGGGTGCAACACCGCTCTATTGTAGGACACTAGCCTCAGGTGAGCAATAGAAGAGTTCTCTCTCTCTAGCTGTCACTGACCACTATAAGTGTGCCACAAAATATGTTGTTTTTTTTCTAGGCCTCTCTGCAGTATCTCACTCTAATGTGTTCCATTTTCTCATTTCCCATTTTCTGCCCATGTTGTAGATAAACATGTCAATCTCAGTGTTTTTGTTTAGTAGTTACACAGGAGAAAATGCAGGCAGGATTTCTAAATTCATACATGGTTCAGTTACAGGGTGGAAAGCTGTGCTGCAGGAGAGAGTTTGCTGATTAGCTGAGACTTTTGAAAGGAGAGTGTGAGTTCAAGTAAGCTTATTCAGTGATATTACATCATGAATTAGTTGTTATTAATGGCTCTACCAAAGGGAAAAATTACCAAGGGCCAAATGTTCTCTCACTGTTATTGTCATGGAACAGGTAAAGGTAAACCTTTAAAGGTGCCATGTGTAAGAATTGAGGTAAAAATATCCAAAAAAATGAGCTACACGCATCAAAAGAATGAGAAGAAATAAGGGCGATGATGTCATTAAAAAATGACAAGGTATAGTGCTGCAGAGATATCAACCTGCCATATGTAAGAATTGAGGTATTAGCATGCTAAATTACTAGCCACAGCCTGACAGGTGTATTTGGTTCAAGTACACCCACAAGCCATGCAAGTTATTTGTGTATTGCAGTTTGGCTGGCGCCTCCTATGGCAGAAACGCCTCCTATGGCAGAAACTGGTATTATGACACCTGTCGGGCTGTGGCTAGTAATTTAGCATGCTAATACCTCAATTCTTACACATGGCACCTTTAAGCAATTAAATAGGATATAACTACCGGTAGTTCTAACTATTTAATCTCTGCATTGTATGTGAGGTGGAACAGAATTGATTTAACAGGAATGTCCCTTAAGGTACAAAGAGGCACGTGAACAATGGAGGTGAACTGAACAAATGCTGTATAACTGTATGCATACAGTATAAGGCTCTTTCTAACTGTAGCATGGGTATAATATAAACCTCTTTTGACCCATGTAAGGCTCTCTCTATCTGTAGCATACAGTATAACATGAACCTCTTTTGACCCATGTAAGGCTCTCTTTAACTGTAGCATACAGTATAACATGAACCTCTTTTGACCCATGTAAGGCTCTCTCTAGCTGTAGCATGGGTAGCCTATAATATGAACCTCTTTTGACCCATTTAACCTGCTTTGTGTATGGATCTGTCTGCTGGATGTAGATGTGCCCAAGTGATTATAATTGTTCTGCTCAAACCCTCAGAATCCAGTTCAATCCATACTCTATACTGATCTCCATACTCAATACTCTATTTTATATTTATCAAGAATCTACACTTACTGGAGCACAATACATTACAGGAGGACCAGTAAGCTGAAAGATGAAAAACACCCGATGGCCGTGATAGGCGTATTGCAAGATGGATGACACAACCAGGGAAAGTAAATGTATTAAAGGGACCCTATACCGTTTTGGCAATTTCTTTGCTGTTTTCTCGCTTTTTGCTCGCAGTATAGTTCCACCTACAGTCGGTACGTGCACTCAAACGCTCTGGTGCGTGGCGCGAATGTGTTAGCATGTTGCTATGCTAGCGGGCTCAGACGTAGCCATAGAGGGAGGAAGATAGCAGTAATCAAAAACTTCCACGTTTTCCCTACTTACAGTTTTTTTCAGTCGCTAACAAGCGTTTGTCCAACCAGTTGTCACATTTTCAAAACTCTAAATACAGTTAGCACAGCATCGGTCTTTTGTGGCCATACCATTCACACATATCATGTCGTTTTCACACGATATGCAGTCAGTGAACACATTTCCACAATGCTTACAGACAAGCTATAAAAAATTATGGATTGTTTTTGCAGTATTTACGAATGTTAACACACAACATCCCACAATAGCAAAAACAATATTCCAATGATAACAAAAAAACGATTGAATAATTGACACACAATTGATTTATGTTGGGTAAATTGGGCCAACCACAGCTGATTCCAGTCTGGCTTAGACTCAGTGGCAGGGGTTATTTTTTTCTATTACATTGACACGTATACAGTAAAAGGAGGACTTTGAGGAGTGATGTTTTTAAAAACAGAAACAGAAAGAGCAGTAAGAGCAAGTGGGCCCAGTGAGAGATGCAGTGAGAGATGCAGGAGCAGTGAGAGGAGCAGGGCCAGGGAAAAGAGCAGGCCCAAAGAGAGGGCAAGGTAGAGGTGTAAGAATGTGTGGTGGTGGCATTCCAAAGGTGGCAAGAACTGTTGTCAGCGATGAAATTCGTGCCACTATCATTACCATGTAATCAATGCAATGTTGATGAAAACATGTGGCCTAACCCTGAAGATCACAGAGATTAGATACAGTAATTTCGTGCTTTTTAGTCCCCTTTATCTGGGCTTTTTGCTGTTTGAATGCTTTTTTTTGTTCAGAATGCTCTTGTGTTTCATGGGTATTTTGTTGTTCACTGTAAGCAATACTGTAAAACTTTTTCTGTTCTATCATACTGTAAACAGTATTTCTACAGTACCTCCTGTAGTAAACAGTAAAGGAAAAAATAAACTGATTTGCTTTTTACTGGAATGCTTTTGAATGTGAACATTACATGTGGACATACAGTTCCCAACCAAGACATTTAGTGTAAAAATGGTATGCAATACCTGTAAAACTGAAACATAAAAGTGTATGCAGTTTTTGTAATGTCAACAATAGCCAGTATTTTGACCTGGTGTACTTTGATTGAATGCATGTACTGTACCTTGTGAAGTGAAAAAAGTGTCATTCTTTGACAGAATAATTTCATTTTGAGTCAGATTTCCATATTTCTGTGTTAAGAGTTTAGAAAAAGTATCTGAAGTATGGGTAAGCACTTGTAGCGATTGAAAAAAACTGGAAATACAGTTGCTAAAGTAGTTGATAAAAATGTGTAAGGTCACACAACATGAAACGTGGCGATTTTCCAAATGAATAAACAGGAGAACTACAATGTGTGGCGCAATAGCACTTGGGAGTACTTCAGACGTTAGCGTAGTAATATTAATTAACACCTAATTGTAGATCCTATCCACCACAGAGTTTAGAATCCATGCCCCTTAGCCTCCCCCTCCCCTGTGAGCAAGAGAGAGAGGCACACACACTAGAGATGCGCGGATGGGCTATTATTTCAACCGTAACTGCATAGCAAAACTTATCATCCATCCGCACCAACGTTTTTTGACCAATTTTCAAAACCGCACCCGCCAGCAGGGCAGGTTGTAACGCCAGCAGGGCAGGTTGTCTCTATTTATGGAAATGCGTGTGTGCGATCAATCATGGATTCTAAACTCTGTGGTGGATAGGATTTACAATTAGGTGTTAATTAATATTACTACGCTAACGTCAAAGTACTCCCAAGTGCTATTGCGCCACACATTGTAGTTCTCCTGTTTATTCACTTGGAAAATCGCCACATTTCATGTTGTGTGACCTTACACATTTTTATCAACTACTCGTGCAACTGTATGTAAGTAGGGAAAACGTGGATGTGTTTGATTACTGCTATCTTCCTCCTTCTATGGCTACGTCTGAGCCCGCTAGCATAGCAACATGCTAACACATTTGCACCGCGCGCCAGAGCGTTTGAGTGCACGTACTGACACGGGAGAGGTACGACTCAACTCGTGAAAGTTAAGGTAAGAACATATATTCCTACTGACATTGGGTGGCGTGTTCCTTTAAGGAAAATTACGCTAAAAAACCTGCATAGTTCTCCTTTCAGACAAGGAGAATCATTATCTACTGTGAACAGTGCCAGGCTACATCTGGTCTTCAGTGATCTTCATACTCCTCCAACTAGACTGCAGACTCACATTCAGTTTCTTTATCAATTTTCAACTTCCAAATATCAGATCACTGCATTCCAAACACACACACACACACACACACACACATACACACACACACCTCCTCCCTTTAGTGGGTCTATGGTGTTCTGAGAAGGCCCCTCAGGGTGGCCACAGCAATGGTAAGTGGAGATGACAGAGTGTTCCTCATCTGAAAGGTTGAGGTCATGGTCTCCATTCTGCTCCACTGGGGGAGAGTGTGTCATTGTCAAGGCCAATAATTTGCCATTCTGCCAAAGATGGACAGTAGTAAATGTGGTCATCATATTCTCTCTATCATAGTGCTTCCAGATCTCCTATCAGTCTCCATTTGGTCAGAGGTTATCTGATCCCAGTGCTGTTATCAAGTGGTTCAGTTTGTTGTGCGCTATTGTTTTTTTTGTTTTTTTCAGTTCTGTAGCCCTATTGAGACCCTCCAATTTCTGAGATATGTGGCGATACTTTTCCAGTTCCAGTTCAAGTGCCAGTCTTTGTTAAGCACTGCCTGTATGACTGGATAATAATGATCTACTCTGTCACTGCCAAAGGGCCAATTTATCTTAGAGGAAGACTTAGTTCGGGCAACAATCCAATTAAAATCTCTTAGGTGGAGGAGTGTGACTCAGATGAGATCTGCCTTTTCTCAACCTCGTTTTTCTGTAACGACCTTGGAGGTTGATTGTATAAAGTGGGAGAGATGCGTACTTGTAGTACTATTTCTGCATTTTAATGAGGAAAGTTTTTTTTGTAATACATACACATTTTCTCCCCAAGGTATAAAGGTGTGTGTGTGTGTGTGTGTCTGCAAGAGTGACAAGGGTGTGGGATCAGTGAAGAGTGGAGAGGGAGTTTTTTTCACCTGATGTAAGTAGTCGCTTGCTGTATCTGTCCTCTTATATGTGCTGGCCATTAGTGGCAGGGAACCGGTCATTCATCATCATTTATCCAGCTCAGAAGCTCCGTCTAATCAGCTCCCTGCAATTACACCTGCCTCCAGCTGACATATTGAGCCTACCTCTCTCGCCAAGGACCTATAAAGGCTGCAAGGCATTCTCATTCAGAGCTTCTCCAACAGCGAGGTAAGATTTTTTTCCTTTTCTTGATGATGTTAATGTTAGCTGTTTCCACTCACAAAAATTATGATTGCTGATAACTATTGGTAAAAAATGTGTGCTATTTGTAAAGGACCAAAGAATGGCTGTGTTTTGATCAGAAGAGGTTGTTGTTGACTACATTTGTTTAGAAAAGTACAACCAATACAGTATCTCACTAGCACTCATTAAAGTTACAGTTATGACATTTCTGGTAACAATTTACTTAAACCAAGTATCCATAGAGTATGCTCTTTATGGAGCCATATGACCCCAGACAGCTTTCATAACAATGGCTTATACTGTGCTACATCATAACACTTGGCTATGTATAGATTTATGTAGACTTTGATCAGGTTCTATTATGAATACTTAAGAATAATAATAAATGAGTTTGTAATGCTAGAGTTTGTAATGCTTTATAGTGAGTAAATTGTTACTGTACTTCTAATGCGTTCTATAATGTATTGGTAGATAGATCAAATGATTGATTTGATAATCATGATCAAATATTTCAAAGACAAAAAACGGAGGTGCGAGCATTCATATAGTTGCTTCTTACAGTAAAGAAAAATAATTGATTTATCAACTAATTTTAGTTACCGGGATTTGTGCATAGTCAGTACAATACAGGGGCATTGGAGCAGCCATGGCCTACTGGTTAGCACTTCGGAACTGTAACCAGAGGGTTGACGGTTCGAACCCCGACCAATAGGCACGGCTGAAGTGCCCTTGAGCAAGGCACCTAACCCCTCACTGCTCCCCAAGCGCCGCTGTTGATGCAGGCAGCTCACTGCGCCGGGATTAGTGTGTGCTTCACCTGTGTGCTGTGTGTGTTTCACTAATTCATGGATTGGGATAAATGCAGAGACCAAATTTCCCTCATGGGATCAAAAGAGTATATATATACAGTAGATAAAGAATGAGACACAGACTGTAAGATCTATCATCTATTATTGCCAGATCAGGCTCCAGTTGAACTGACTGGGTTAGGTGAGTGGAAGTGTTTGTCCCAGATGTACTGGCCTAAGGAACTGGTCTGGGACGTGTGATAGATAGATAGATATATATATATATATATATATATATATACATATACAGATAGATAGATAGATCAGGGGTTTCAAAATTTTCTGAGGACCCCTCATAATCAGTGTTGGGGAGTAACGGAATACATGTACCGGCGTTACGTATTCAGAATACAAATTATGAGTAACTGTATTGGGCAATTCCATGCAAAGGTCATCCTTACCATGGAAAAAAAAGTTGTGCATACGCAAATAGAACTACTGTTAAAATCTTCATTTAGGTCTATATTTTAATGTTTGTAACTGATCTGATTGAATTTGATGGAGAATTACACTCTTTTTACATCATAAATATGGTGTGCAACCATACAGAAACAACATTTTTCACATGGTAATATTATACATATTTAAAAAGTGGATAAATGGACCCAAGGTTCAAACAAATTGTGCCATTTGACAAATTCCAGATTGACAAGGGAATGGTAGAGCAATGTCTATGCTCAGCTTGCCTTTAAGAGCACAACTCCTTACATTTGTAAGGCTTTTGTTTTTAAGTCAGCAAGTCCCATGGCCATGTCACATCCATAACGTTTTATAGGAAAAGTTTATGCTACACACAGTGTTGATGCGACAATGTCCATAGTGTCTGTGCAAAGCTGATAACCTTTAATGGTGCGTTATGGATGTGACGTTATGGATGTTACATGTGACAATGTGAATTTACAAGACTGGAGACTTTATTATACCTCAAAGCTGAAAAAAAACGTCTGTTCTGGTGGCATGTCAGTTTCAACGCATTTCACCTTAGTGTTTACAATTGACATTTCAAAGATTATTAGGTTGATCAAAACCACAGGGAGGCCTTGCCTAACCATTAGCAAAACAAACATAATATTAAAATACCTCCAGTGATTAGCCTAGCCATAGCCTATTTTCAAGTGGCCTAATAACGAAAATCTGAGCGATTATCTTCCTGTAACTGTCATACTGTTGTTGTACAGTAACTGGATTATCGTGTTAGCCGGTGAAGATGGCTGACTTTGCAGCTGGAGTTAACATAGTAATCTCCTTCTGTTGCAGATCTGTTCAGCCTGCCGTTCACGTCTGCTTAACACAGTTTAATTTTAAATGTGACGCGATATGCCAGCATTTGAAGTGTCAGGTCCTCTGTAGCTAATACCCACAGAGTAACATAAGTAATGGCAGCAATAAACTAGATGTACCGCATAGCGGTACAAAATATGACCTCCTCTCAGTCCTGCATATTCTCTTCAAGAAAAAACCCAATCAATGCTTGTCAATTTGTCTCCATTTCCTACTCCTGCAACTCATGTGCATGTAAATTAATGTGTGTGCATATGTGAGTTTGCTTTTGTTTATAAGTGTGTGTGTGTGTGTGTGTGTCTGTGTGTGTGCATGTGCGTATGCGTGCCTGTGTTTGTGTGTTTATGTGTGTGTGTGTGTATGTGTGTGTGTGTATGCGTGCCTGTGTGTCTGCATTTATGTGGGTGTTTGTTTGTGCATGTGTGTGTGTGCTTGCCTGTCTGTATGTGTTTATGTGTGTGTGTGCTTGCCTGTCTGTATGTGTGCGACTGTGCGTGTGTGCGTGCGTGTGTGTGTGTGTGTGTGCGCATGTGCGTGTGTGCACATGTACTTTATGTGTGCAAATCACAAATGAGTGGGTATGGGTTAGGTTGATGCGGGCTCTTGAGACTAACATACCATAAATATTTTATCTTGGGTGCAACGGTTCAGGTAGGCTAGTTATTTCAGGGAGTGGCCACCAAGTTTCATGTTCTCTGGTGTTTCAGTAACCCGGGAATCACTGACCAAAATTGATGACGCTAAAAGAAAAAAACAAATTTATTTTTATATTTTAAATGACTTGTTGACCTGATTCTTCCTGTGTCTCTTAGTGGGCACTGAGGAAGCAAAAATTTCATCGCTAGTTTTTCATGATTACTATTTCAATTGTGTCATATCAAAATTCACTACTTAAAGGAGAATTCCGGTGTGATATTGACCTAAAGTGTATTGAAACATGATACCGAGTGTGAACGTATGTCTCATAGCCCATCTCGGCTTGTCCCCTGCACTCCAAAATCTGGCGCTAGTTAGCCGATGCTACCAACAGCTTTTTCAATAGTGGTGCTTTGGCATCGGGCTAGCCATGCAAATAAATCACTGTTTTACACCCATTTACGAGGCTCAATGTATCTCCACACTTTATTGGTAGACTTCCGAGGGCCCTGACATTTAAAACGAGACATTGACAACTTTGAAAAAGCACTGGTAGTTTACTTACAAGACAATTTATACAGACAGTATCTTCAATGGGTTTAGCGCTTGCAGCCATCTTGAATTTAGTCACGATAAGTCGAGCAACGAGTAAGAATGAACAGGTATGATAAGGGATCAGATTCCAAAAATAATTCAGTGGAAATGCATGGATTCCAATTGCTGCTACTGGAAGAAACTGGAATCCATGCATTTCCACTGAATTATTTTTGGAATGCATTTAAGCTGTTGGTAGCATCGGCTAACTAGCGCCAGATTTTGGAGTGCAGGGGACAAGCCGAGATGGGCTATGAGACATACGTTCACACTCGGTATCATGTTTCAATACACTTTAGGTCAATATCACACCGGAATTCTCCTTTAATTATGTGTTTTATGTAGTTTGTCGAGGACTAGTTCAGACACGTCACATCCATAACGTGAAACCATCACATCCATAATGCCAGTTTTTCCTACATAATGCATTACGAAAATGACGCATAGTTTCAAAAAACACACTTTTTGTGTTCATTCAAGTCTCCTTCATGCTACATATATCATAGTTTCGGCAGTTTCCTTCAAAATTCACAGAGTTTGTAGAAAACCTGTAATCTCTCACAAAAGTGTGTCCATTTCATGTCACATCCATAACACTGATAAAATGCCTTGTATTCTTAGGATGAAATTGATTATGAAATGTGAGGATTTCTCAGTATTCAGAGGACAGAGGTTACATTAAAAGTTATGCAAATTAATTCACTGATACTAATTTTGCCCCCACTCTAAGGCATTTTGTTTACCAATATGAGTCCAATTGTCACATCCATAATGCTGGAACTGCCCTATTCTGTTATAGTAGTTGGTATTTAGAATACAGTTACATTGTTGAAATCAATGGATTACATGACGATACTTCTCTATTTCATAAGTTTATTCACACTCTAAATAAATTAAGGCAACTCCATTTCCCAGAAGCTCCTGAAAGCAATCTATGATGAAATTGTTTCCATGTTTAAACAGAGACTTTCTAATGAGGAGACACAGCACTCAAAAAATCCTCCATAGAAACGCATTGGGTTAGTTTGTAACGCCAATATGGCAGTTGTCTACACAAATCACACCCCTTCCGCGGCAAAACGTTGACATGTGAATACATTGAGCCAATTATGTGCTGTATTGTGAATACATTGAGCCAATAATGTGGTGTGTTGTGAAGACATCGTGCCAATCATGTGTTGTGATCTCGCCGCTGGAGCAAGATTGGCGTAGTGAAGCCTTGCGCACGCGCATTTCTGCCGAAACAGATGCCAGATGAGTGCCCAAAAAGAGTTGCAATATAGCTGCCGAGTGGAGGGACTTGCCTAAAAGGACTTTGGTTTGAATCCAAGCCCTGCCGTCTTAACCTGACTCTCGCCAGATGGCGGAACGAAATTCATCTGGCGAGAGTCAGGTTACTGCCGTCTTGCACTAGCCTCTGCACCCACCAAAACGCAGCCAGCCGCATTATGGACGCGCCATTGGAGACCCTGAAATGACTGTTGGCACAGCAAATAAGGAGTAAAGTAAGTGGAGGTAACTCCTGTTCCTCGCTGATCGTGGTTCCTGATGTCTGTTCAAAGGATATTTTCCCAATTATTAATAGGTCAGGCTACTTCGGTCAATCGGTTACACAGTTTGCTAATCAATAAACAAAGCCTAGTTCACGTGTTGATTTAGAATAAAACCCATCTCTAAAATAGGCACTGCATTCTAAGTTTTTTTTATTCTAACTTAAAATAGCTTCATGTCTTATTTTTTTTTCTAATTACATCTACATTTACTTTTTAAAATGAATTACGGTGCAGCCTCTGAAGAATTATTCATGCGAGTAGCATATTTTAACGTGCAGTTTTTGATTGTCATTACGCGATCACGTTAATTTTGAGAGCACTGATAGCCTATACAGTATAGTGTTTACATTTGCAGGTCATTTGCATTCCACCTGTCATATGCGCCCCTCACTTGTACTGGGTTGATGCCACCTAAAATCTAAGTACAAGTATTGTACTAAAAAAGACTTTGGTAGAAGTGAAAGTTACCTTTTAGAATATAACTTAAGTAAAAGTTTTAAAGTATCTGATATATACTGTACTTAAGTATCAAAAGTAATTTTCTGATATTTAATGTACTTAAGTATTTGAAGTAAAAGTAAAAAGTAAAAAGCAAGCAGTTTTATTTTGAACTTTTATTGTGAACTTTATTTTGGCTTTCTTATAGTAAAGCATAAAGCATATTCAGGGTTCCCATATCTTCTTAAATCTCACTCATCAAATCAAAATCACATTCTTTTCTAGGACTTTTCAGGCACAATTCTCTTAAGTTCAAAGAACAAACAGCATATTTTTAGAGCTGACATCAAAGAAAAAAACAGAAACAGAAATGTCACTTTTGTATGAACTTCAGGTAAAAATGAAAAATAAATAACTTAATCTTTCAACAAAACAAAATGACCTGCTGGTAGGGAGAACATTTTGGTAATGTGGTATGAGCATTTCTAGGGCTTACTCCCCAGGTCACCATCTTACTCTCACACACACATGCCACCTATGTCCAGCAGCTACTAATATGCCAGTCATTAGTTGAAACTGAAAAGGTGTCTGTTCATCTTTAAAAGAAGCTGGTTTTCAAAATTGCCAGAATTCAGTGCCCGGGAGTTTCAGACCCAGGACCGGCCCACGTTTTCCATAGTGGTGGAAATTGGATAAATGAAGCAACATTTAAGCTCTTACTATCCTGTAGTTTTTATTAGTACCATGGCTTAACAAATGTGTAAAGGTTATATAACAATTCACTTCAACTGAGAAGTTAACTATTAACTAGCTAAATATTCCACTATTCCACAAGTTAACAAAAACAGAAAGAAAGAAAGAAAGAAAGCCTTTGAAATGTAGCCTATCCCACGCTTCCACAAAGAGGCATATTGAACTAATGTTTAGGCTACATGTTTTTTGCATGGGTAGGCTATATTGTTGTTTGGTGATTTAGCCTACTCCTTTAGCCTACTACACCCTCTTCTGAGCAAACAAGGCATATAGGTTTATCATGTAGGGTAATTGCTCTTTCTTACATTAAATAACTTTAATTTATCCTCTCTACTTGTCCCTGTAGTCATGGCCTCCTCATCACTAATTTCGGGCTCATCATTTTCAGTGGTCGACTGGTTGATCTGCTGCTCAGTCTCTCCTGGCCTCTTTCTACCATCCATCCTTCCTGACGCTTGTGTCTACTGTAGGGCCAGCTCGGCTATCCGTATCTGAGAAAACGTTTTGGAAAAAAAGGGCTATGGACCCAACCAACTCTTTTTGGGAGGGGAGAACTCCCTCACGTAGGCTACAACCCATGCAGAGTCATTGCATTGGTGTCATGCACAGAATGTGGAACGTGTCCCACTTTGAGAAAAGATAGACGTGACCAATGTCAATATTTTTTTCCCTCGACCGGCCCAAAAGTGAAGTGGCCCACCGTGAATTCTCCCGATTACCCACCCCGGGACTGATTCAGTCTTAGGCCTACTCTTCTTTGACTGAAGACAAGTCTTGCGATGATAATTAGCATCATCAACAACCAAAAAACAACCAAAGACAACCAAACGGGAACGTTGTGTGAAGGTACTGTGCAACCACAGGAGAACGTTTTAGTTGGTTGGTTCCCTTAACGTTTAGGGAATGTTAGAACCCTTAGAACGTTCCCTAACCGTTAGTTTTTGGTTTGGTTCGAACTAACCTTTAGGGAATCATACACTAACGTTCCCGAACGTTCCCTTAACGTTTTGTGTTAGTGGGGAACTAGCCTTTCACAGGCCGCTGAGGCAGGTAGCGGAGTGTTCAGCTTCACAGAAGTTGCCAATGTACAGAAACATTTCTTGCAAATACGGCCACGGGTGTATGACGTTATCTTCACCACCACCCTGTTCGCCGAGTTCACCACTATCGTTGGGGTGGTCGTCTATGATAACGGGAGGTCCTCCAGTAGTTGCTCGTGCTCATGGCGGTTTCATTTGCAACAAACAAGTGCTGAAATAGAGCGCGCATCGTGCGGAGCGTGCGTATTGCAATCTAGGAGCAGTGATTCGCCAAACCTCCCTTATTGCTGTCGCACACAATTCTTCTAATTTTATGTTTTAGTAACGAGTAACGAAGATGATTAGTGGAAATATAACGGAGTAAAAGCAGAGTGTGAATTACCCCACCATAATTGGGGGGTACTGCTCCTTCACTTCTTCTATGACCATCATGGTCCACTACCATATCAATCCCCATTGTGATCGCCAAGTGCAACATGTGTTGTGCAACACACATACAAGGTCTAAACATGCGACAAACTGATAATCAGTAGTCTACAGAATATCTCATTGTTATTATATATCCAAAAGAGAACTGTTTTGATCAACTCTCAAAAGTTAGAAGTTAAGTGCACTGAAATGCCATTCTAATTACTAGTAAAAGTAATACCTTTACAAGCCTATTGCCTATTTCATGAAATATTGATTTGGTTTATTTTTAGATTTCATAAGACCTGGACCCTAACCCTCTCATATAAACAGAAACCAATTTTCCGTTATAGTCTATGAGTCAGTGTCAAATCAACACAATTGCTAGAGATATGTGAAACCTGAGCAATCTTTAATGTGATTAAGGAGCATACTATGAAAAAACATACTACCATAGAAAAACTAGCCTACAGAGCGGTAACCTACAAGAATCCGATAACCAGAACAAGCTGGGTGTCATTAACACTACAGTATCCTACTGTACAAATTAATCACATATACACATGCACACATACACTTTCCTTTTCCTCATAGTGTCTCTGTGAATAAAATAAAATCCTAGTTTCATTAAGATAGTATCAGGGTTCAGATGAAACTACATTTATTGAACTAAAAATATGAAATAATAGCTGTACTATTTAGCCTAGGCTACTTGGCTCTTTTTATGTTTCCACAGGTTTCACTGATGTTATGTAGGCTTACAGTAGCTACATCAGACCCTCTTGTGCTTAATATAAAAACAACACAGGATCTGTGCCAAACTAATTTCAAAAGGGCACAATCATTTTTTCAAGATTAAACGAGAATGGGCACCTAGGCTATGGACTGGAGTTCATCTCCTTGGAAATGACAATAGATTTTACCTCACCACAATGTAAAATAATAATAATAAATTATTTAAATAGAGAATTATCTTGCTAACTAACCTTGGTATCTAACCAAGGTCCACTTTACTAGCCTCAGTGGGTAAGTAGCAGGTAAGTAGCCGGTAATTAAATGTATGAAGACGTGACATGAGCTATGAAAGAACAAAACACGTTAATACATGAAGGTTGTAAAATAGCACATTTTCCACAAGCTAGACGTCTGCTAGCAACTTATATTTACCCATGCACGTCAGCAGCTACGAATTTAAGCTACTGGAGGAATCTACCTAACGTTGACACTTGCCTGAGAAGTTGAAGTCGTTCTCTATCTCTGTTGCTTCTATTAAGGTTTTGCACCTACGTCATAATGTCATGTGACCGTTTGTTTACAACTAGAGTGGTAGGCAAGAATGGTAGGCAAGGCACTGCAGAGAGTGGTAGGCAAGCCTACAACAGTCGGGTTGCATAGGCTACACATAGTTACAAATAGCTTCAAAATTGAAATTTTAATATCAAATATTGACTGGGATGCCGACCACTTGTGTAGGCCCTAACAGTTGGTTTTACAATAAGAAGCAAAAAGGCTTAATTTAAATCCACGGGTTGTGGAGGATGATCGTTAGCAGCTGTGAAGTCTTTTATTCTCAAGATGGCCTAATGGTGTAGCCGACTGTCTACTTAAGACGAGGGCTAAAAAACACAACTATCTATAGTCATCTAAAAAATGAATTGCCAGAGATAGGCTATGAAGGGAAAAAGTGCAGCATTTTAAACATGGCAAGATTATTTTTACCGAACAGTTTGTTCTAATTTGTCTCAAGGAAATTCGTGCTTGTGGACATCAATCACCTATCTTCTGTCCTTTTATTTCAAGTTATCATGAGTGTCATTTGATTATATAATCACAAAATAAATGAAAACAGAATATGTGCTATAGCCTACAGTTAGGCTAACTCCCGTATGTCAAAATAAACTGATTTTTGAGCTGAACTTAACACAGCAACCTCAAACACCACTGTTGAACCTAGGCTACTGCTTCAGTCATGTAAGAAATAAGCAGTTTATGAATTATCTTTACCCGTTAAATCAAGTCCACATGACTAAAATAACAGCATATTTAAAGGCTGAGCTAGCATAACAGCCTACTGTTGAACTTTATCACTCACATTCTGAGTTTTTCTGGGTGGTTATATATCCATGATCGTCTTCGAATGAGTCATCGCTGTTATATGTTATAATATGATACAGGATTCATGACTTTTACGACATTAATGTTACATGATGCTGACTGACGCTGGCTATGTACAGTAGGCTACCGTTTTAACGTCTGCTGAGTCTACTGCCTACCAAAACCTGTCGCTGTTCAGTTCAAGTTAAACGATCAAATATTGTTTGATTTTGTGTCAACTTTCAGAGGGAAGACATGTTCCTCTCTGGCCAAATTTCACAGCTTCTAAGAAAGTCTATCGCCTTCGTGGTAAACCGAAGTTTTGAACAGAGAAAAAAAGTTAGGCTACCATAGGCTACATGCAGGTTCTCCCATAACGCTATCGATACAGATCAATGCACCAAATCAGGGCGATTTTAGCTTAAATAACGCTCCTGTGACAGGCTATCAAATATTGAACAATGGGATAACATTTCATCATTACCTTTATTGATGCCTGAAATGTTGACATTGCTGAAATACAGAGATGTAGCCTACTGAGAGGCAGCTGCAGACAACGATGTTCAATGGGTTCAACTTGTCCCTTGCCTACCAGGTGGATGTAAACAAAGCTATGTCACATGAAAAACGTTAATAGCGCCACGGTGGTTAAAAATGGTAAGGTCCATAATAGGGGTGTCTGAAATCGCTTTACATTACATTTTCTCTAGTGAAAATATAGGAGTTGACTTGTATTGTAGCCAACTGTAATTATATTTTTTCACAATATCAGAAAAAATATCTGACCCCCCCAAAACTGATATTTCTGTCTCTTTGGGGGGTACCCCCTGTACCCCCCAGTACCCCCTGTAATTCGAACTATGAGTAAAAGTATACATTTTATCTAGGAAATGTAGTGGAGTAAAAGTGAAAGTTGACATAAATTTAAATAGCGACGTAAAGTAGGCTACAGATACGTGAAATTTCTACTTAAGTACAGTAACATAGTATTTGTACTCCGTTACATTACAACACTGTGCTTAGTTGATTTTACATTCTCCTATGTGGGCCTAACACTTACAGCCATTTGGAACAGAAGAACAGACCAGAATAGGCCTGTTTAGTAAGCAGGATTTGATGGCCACATTCCTACACTTATAAAATGCAATTCAATGCGGAAGTAATCCAAGTATTACTCAGATTGAGTAGCCTAACGTAACGGACATTTCTACACATTCATCAGCTAGCTGGCTAACAAATAAGCCATGGCAAGCTAAGCAGTAGTAGGGATGTTTCTTCATGACCTGAGTGAAGTTAAATGTTAATGTGAGTAAGAGCCAATAAGGTAAATCAGGTCTCTAGGCCAAGTCTCCAGGGGTATACAAGGAATTTGGTCTCTGCATTTATCCCATACGTGAATACAGAGCACACAGTGAACACATTGTGAGTTGAAGCACACACTAACCCGGAACAGTGAGCTGCCTTGCTACAGCGGCGCTCAGGGAGCAGTGAGGGGTTAGGTGGCAAGGGCGCTTAAGCCATTCCTACTGGTCGGGGATTGAACCGGCAACCCTTCGGTTATTAGCCCGAAGCCTTAACCAGTAGGCCACGGCTGCCCCATAGACACAATTTGCTTGTTTTATGGGTGAAGAGGGGCATCATCTGTAGATATTCATTTTTAAAATGATAAACCTCAACTTTATAGTTTCAAGCTAATTAATAATTTGCGGACCCCTTGGCTATGGGTCGCGGACACCAAGGGGTCCCTGTACCCCACTTTGAGAACCACTGCTGTAGATACATACATATATAGATAGACAATTTCTTTATTAGATTCTAGTAAGTAACATTACCCATTTTAAAACTTACCATGAAGACAGCAATTTTAAGCATAAAAACATATTATCTCTCTCCATGAAGACATCAGTGAGGCAGCTAAAAATAACCACCACCAATGGTTTGCAGGATGGAAGTGTAACATGGCCTAAGCAAGAAACGTGTCCAACAGGATTAACATCTCACCTCAGAGTGCTAGATTCCACATCAAACAGTGTTAACGAAAAACACAAAACAACCACATAGGCAAGTGTGAGCTGTCGACATGGCAAGAGAGAACACTTACTTGTACACTATTTTGCCTAAATGGCTAACATGTAAAGGACCAGAAAACAGTTCCAAACAATACACAGACAACTGGTGCAATAACAACAACAACCACACACACACACACACAAAACTAATGGTGCAACATGTTACAGGTAAAAAGTCTATATATTTTTCAAAACAAAGAGAATCAGCCAAGAGGAAACTGTCTATCATGCTTTTATCATCAGTAGTACAGTACTGTAGTCTTATAAGGACTGTAGTCCTATAGGGAGCAGACATCTTTACATTGAAAAAGAAACATGTGGATTAAAGCATAGACCTTACATTCATTATTGATCTGTCAAGGCAAACTATTTTACCTTAGATACATTAGGTATATACCACATACATTTGGTTGTTGGTGTTATGGTGTTAATATACTGTATCTATGAATAGCAACTGAACCCCGTGACACATGTGATCTCAAAATGGGACCTCATGATCTCAACACCTCTGTGAATCTCAGGCAATGATATTTGCTCTTCCTGCAGCGCACCCAGACATCAAAGCAGAGGACTACATGTTTACTCGAGAACAAATTGTATCCTGGCAGGCAGTGAATGAAAATGAGACAGAAACCAGAACAGGATGATATCTCAGCAGGCATCCAGACACCTTTAAGAGGGCCTACCCACCTCTTTTCCCTCTTTTGTTATCTGAACTGCGGTTTGCAGACATTTTCAAATGCCACGGATGTGAACATTAAAATTGCATCACAGGTTTATCATGCAATCCTGAAAAGTATTATAATAGTTTAATAGTGATAGTACTTACTTAGCCGGTCATAACAATTAAGATTTCCAAGCCTTCCAGCTCTTGTGCAAATTGTTGGTTGGTGAGTCAAGCCTGGCTTTGTGGCTTTGACATGGAGAGAAGCCATGGACTGCCTGACAGGCTTTTACCTTCCTTACTTTGTGCAACTTGCAATGTCTGTCTTTATTTATCCTCACCCCTGCCTAGCTCCTTAAGGCTTTCACTCAAGACACAAGAAAAACGCACAGAATGTATGGTGTTCCCTAACCTACCATTTGAAGGAATTATGCATTCAAGGTGGATAGAACTACAGGATTGTACTTATTAATGCATGATTTACCTTGTGCATTCATCTGTCCAGTGTAAATTACATGTAAGTGGTAAACAGCTGTTAAGAACATTGTAGAGAGTATAAACAAATCTGCTGTCTGCATAGTTCTGAAATAGAATTAACAGAACAAAAAAGCTGTATACACTGCATTTGCTGAAAATTAAAAAGTCATCACAGAAGAATGTGGTCTTTTGGGTAAGTACAGACATGACACAATTACAGAGGAACTGGTTTAGTGAGGGGACCTGTCTGTTAGACGAGCATCTGAAAAGGTCACATCAGAAATGCAATCATGTGTGACCAATGCTGACAAAGAAACTCTGAGATTATATCATCATTGCTTGGCTTCATAATGCATTGATTAGGTTATGTGGAGGGTATTGTCAAGAATGGCCTTAGAATCACAGCAAACAAAGCAAATTATCAAAAGAAAAGCTTATGACAGAGGATTCATCACACTTCTTTTGAACACATGGGGTCAGCGTGGAGTTGATATTGCACCACATATTTGTGAGTGAATTATAATCAGTATGGTAATTAGAATTGTGTATGTGTTCATTCAAATTGACTGTGAGCAGGATATCAGTATATCAGTATTCCTCTAACTAGTATAGGTTGTGGTTTCAGCCACATTATTACAGACATAATACACACTTTGTAAATAGCTAAAGGTATTGTTGTAAATATTGAAACTGAATAATTTATAAGTGTTGCTGTATGCCTGAAAACAAGGCTTAGCATATCTGGCAGCTGCCTCTACCATTGCAGCTCTTGGAGGACTTACTAATAGTATGGCTTTTCCCCTTCTGCTTCCCTATTTTAATTGGTGTTTTGTAAATCCTGCAGAGTAAATATCCCAGTACCCCTGGGTATTCACTCGTCAGAAAGAAATGGCTCTCCCCTGCTGAGCTTGCTTTTGCGCTGTGAAACCAATTTTCTGCCGCTTGCCCCTGCTAAATGTTCTCATGACCATGAGCAGGATCAAGCAGCAGATAAATGGTCAAATGGACACATCCTTTGGCACATGCGTGGCCTGGCCTCATACAGCATTTTTTTTTATAAGGAAGCAAAGAAGAGGAAGTGACCAAAAAAGGGTTGTCCTTCTGTGTCAGTGGTACACATACGGTACAGGATACCACTTGGATGTCTTTCATAACGTATTGGGTCTACAAAGGAGCACCTGATGTTCTGAAAGTGGAAGCTAATGATGATTGGAGGAAAGGAACAATTCTAAAAAGGTGGCGCCGAGCAGGCGGCGTTTATATTCCAAATGAGAAGAACACTGTGAATATAGGTCCATTTCAACCTATAACAGTCAGGCTACACCGGGAGCACTGAGGTGTTCAGTTTACAAAACGTAAAAAAAGTTTGGTAACACTTTACTTTACAGTATCGACATAAGATGAACACATGACACTGTCATGACACATGAACCCTAAACCTAACCCTAATCGTAATCCTAACCCTAACTTGTTATGACAGAAACCGAATGACACTTAATGACAGAAGCGTTATGTCATAAACGTTTATGACTTGTTTATGACACATTCATGACAGTGTCATGTCACTCTTATGTCGATACTGTCAAGTAAAGTGTACGGTAACCAAAATTTGACAAGAGTAGTTCCACTGATGATGAAAATATACTATATACATTGCAGTGCACAATTGACATACTACTGTAATAACTAGATGTACCGCAGAGCGGTACAAAATATGACCGCCGCCCAGTCCAGCACATTTTTTCCACAAAAATAAATCACGCTGAAAGGCATATATGATTCTAACTGTCTCACTAAATTGCATTATGCACACTCAATTCTCACTGATATCTGCTAGACAACAAGTACCAAAACATAGATTTCACATGTAAAATTCATTTTATACAACCCCACCCCATAATTTAACACACATAAATTAATTTATTGTGTGGCTCCCCATGGATGGAATTCCACGAAACTTGGCGTGCATTCAGAGGGTGTCATAATAATCCTACACTTCCAATTTTGTTCAGTTTTGACTTTGTTAGGTCACAGATACCTGCGATTACAACACCTCATTTTTACTTTTTTGTGTTTAACTAGGTGGCGCTATACATGAAATGAGTGGTTATGGAATGGATTGACATGGCCCCTTGAGATCAACATACAAAAAAAAGGTGGTCCTCCTAAACCCTACGGTTCTCGAGATATTCACAGAAAACTGTGTCTGCCCTACCCTCCTTTCGGGGGTCCAGTCCAGTTGGGGGGGCTACAGATCAAAACGAAAAACAATGGTTCCATGCTATCCATGTGGGGTTACATGCCCACCAAGTTTTGTGTACCCCGGTCTTTCAGTGTCCGGGGAATCCTTGACGGAAATTTGGCCATGTGAAAAAAAAAAAAAAAATCTGACCGCTTCGCTGCGCGGCGGTCATAATAATGGCATTGCACTGCTGACATACTGAACTGAATAATAATAAATAATGACACATTACACTAATATTACATCTATTGCACAGATGGAATAAATAACCTGAAGTGGTAATATAAGTTGAATAGATTCATTGCAGGATGATAAGTGACATTTGTTATGACTGGATAATAATGGAGCTTTGTCTACAGTAAACCATTTTAGTTTAGTTGTTGTGGATGGAATGTGTAACTGGTTCTTTAAGAGTGTAAGCTATAATGCGTAATACAAACATCTGGAGTCTGAACTGTAACCAAGTTACGGGAAACTCAGCTGCGCGTTGGGGAGTTCTTTGCCTCTCACCCTCGTCCATTAATTCCGGGACACCTCGGCGGCCGTTATCCCTTACTTATTATATGGCTCTTCAGAATGCTTCATTGATTTGAATGGGATTTCCCAATGTTCTACGGTAAAATAAACTAATGTAGGATTACCGCTGAAACATAGCCTACAGTTGTGCTCATAACTTGGTAAAGTTAAAGTTATTATGCTAAAGTTGGCTAAAAAGAGGAATAAAAAAATCATCTTTTGGAAATTGATCTTAATGCCTTAAAGGTGCTCTAAGCCAGGGGTTCCCAAACTTTTCCACGACAAGGCCCCCCAAATACCACTAGGTTCTGTCCAAGGGCCACCTTGATGTGTTTGTTATTAAACCCATCGACAATACTACAGCAAATGTAAAAATACATTAAGCTAATCCTAATAATTATTTTAGCCACAAGCACTTCGCGATGGAGCATACAGTGTGTAAAAATTGCATTTGAGGCTTTCTGCTATATGAGAGCTATCACTATTATTCCCAGTCATTATCATGGAAAATGTAATGTTCAGATATGTAACAAATTATTATAATGGCATTGTATAACAACCCTCATAGTAATAGCTACAACTTAAATTCTCTCTCGTCCCAGATCTCCACTATTTTAAGCAAAGGGTTACTCCTTAGCAAACCATAACGAAACAGTGCTCTGTGGATTAAGCCACACAGTCAACTCAATGTAAGATAAATAAGGATGTTAATTGTTTTCAGCATTGCCAGCATTGTGTATAAAATGATCGTCACTTGGAGGAGACTTGTATAACTTAGCATAGTTAGCTAACCACTGCTAATAATGTGCTAGCTTCGTCACGTCAGAGAAGCATGGGGCTGTGCACAGTAGTGTAACATTTATTCACCATAAAATAATAAAGATGAAGTGGCTCTGCAATGTAGGCTATGTTTCTGATTTTTGGCAGCACCATGTTCCTTACATGACTTGGCCTAGTGTCCTTGTAACATGCATGGAAGTCTATCTAGCACTGCTAATATTAATATCAGTGAATCACACTCGCCTCCCGTTTAAGCTTGTCACCCAACAAAGCTAGATATGAATTTTTATACATGTGTCTCCATGTCATACTGCAGTCTTTCAACGGATTGTAAATGATTGTAAATGAATTTAGGTCCGTGGCTCTCTGAAAGAGCCTCTTGTGCTGTAACTATTACAGACAGTAAATTAACAGCTACCATTGAATTTCTAGACAACTCCGGTGTTCCAGTTTAGATGGTGAGCAGTTTAACTTGTGATATTTGCATAAAATTTGTGAATATTCAACAAGACTCTGCCTACTTGTTAACAGCGCTTTGCTCTGCCTCCGCCCCTCGAGTACCGGGAGATCCACATTTTCACAAGCCCACAGTGAGACAGAATACAAAGAAAGATCTTGCCGAAAACACGCGGAAATCACCAGTTCATGTATAATGCATGTCCGCTTAAGCATTATCCACACAAAATACTCTGCAAATATGGAGCTAAATTTGTCTCAATAATATTTGTATATGAGCAGAGGGGGATCCACAAATATTTCTTGATTTGCATGTGTGTTTTGGTATCTACAAATAAAAAAATCATATTTGTAACTCGTATATTGATTTTTAGAAATATAGATGTGCATTTGTAAATAAAATGCCATTTGTAAAACCGAAAATTTCATTTGTGAAATGTGATTCTGCATTTGTGGATCACCAGCACACGTATTCCTCGCTTTCCAAAGTTACGTGTTTTTGAGACGTTCTTCACATGAAAGTCACACAAATCCACACGTAAATAGGCCTACTTTAATTCACCGGCACACAGAAATCGCAATCCAGTAGATGGCGACATCCACAAATATTTCTTGACTTGCATTCGTGTTTTGACATCCACAAATAAAAAAATCATATTTGTAACTTGTAAATTGGTTTTCACAATTGTAGATGTATGTTATTGAGTTACTAGCTTTTCCTATTATTACACTTCCGCCATTGGAGTCTATGGCAGCCCATAGATAACCTGACCCTAGCCAGATGCATTTCGTTCCGCTTAGCTCCACCTAGCTTCACTCACATCCATCTGGGACCTCTTCCATTGAGAGTGATTTCTGCAACCGATTTTATGGTACAGCCAATCAGGACGAGGGGCGGAGTTTCATAGATGTGACATAGCGTAGAAGCAACTGTGAGACTGTTATTAGCGCCACGGGTTGGCTTCATGTGAGTGGTTGAAGTAGCACGTCAATAGATGACGGACAAGTGGCTTATTCAATCATATGCAAGCATTTTTTGATTAGGCCCAGCCTTCTGAAGCAACACTTCAATGGATCGGTTCCAGATGGATGAGTGGAGCTAGGCGGAGCGAAATTCATCTGGCTAGGGTCAGGTTAGCCCATAGAACGCCTGGCTAAAAAGTGCAGATTTTTTGGCAGAAAGTTTCGGGACACTCCACTGACCACTCACACTCATTTACGGACCTCTAAACCCAGCCATCTAGCGCCACCAACAGGTCAAAATCTGTCCGAAAATTGAACCACTGGATCTAAAGTTATGAAATTTGGAAGAACTCTATGCCCAACACTCTAGCGCCACCAATAGGTCGAACCTGGATTGCATTAACGCATGTGACCATTGAACGGTGCGTCCGATTTTCACATATCAGGCACCGTTGGAATCCCTGGACTGACCTAAGTTCAATGACCCCTATTACGTCACTTTCCGCCATATTGGACCTCCGCCATATTGGATTTAGTCCAAACTCTATGAAAAGTTTGTGGTCAGAAATTTCATCCGATTTTCATGGAATCTTCTGCCCGAGCCGCACAAAACATACTTGTCAGATTTTTCAATTTCATTTTTGTTTACCCGTGACAGCCAATCAAATATGGCGATGAAGCCACCAAACAGGAATTGGACTAACATCTTCGTGGTACTTTGAGTTAATATAACAAAACTCGATGCCATTAGTCAGGACACTGTCCCAATCACTCACAGCAATTTTTATGCATATACATTGAACGCTCTAGCGCCACCACCAGTTCAACACTGGACATGCGTTCATGCGCGTGATCCTTGACTCTTTTGTCTGATTTTCACAATTGAGGTAGCGTCTGAATCCTTGGACCATCCCGAGTTTATCGACCCCTCTCCCGTCACTTTCCGCCATATTGGATCTCCGCCATATTGGGTTTAATACAAACTCTATGAAAAGTTTCAACGGTTACAAATTTCATCCGATTTTCAAGAAACTTGGAGGAGATGATCTTCTGACCGAGCCGCACAAACGATACTTGTCAAATTTTTTAATTTCAAGTTTATTTGCCCGTGACAGCCAATCACACATGGCTATGATGCCACCTAACAGGAAGTGCATCTCGGCTACGCTTTAATGTATGAAGTCCAAACTTGGTACAGGGACTTGGTATCTTATTGTGAGGACGCACTACGAAATTGGCATCATGTGGCCTCTATAGGGGGCGCTAGTAATACAGGAAGTGAGCTTGTATCTCAGCAACGCTTTGGTGTACAAAGTCCAAACTTGGTATAAGGACCTGTTACCTGATTATGATGACGCACTACCAAATTGGCATCAGGTGGCCTCTATAGGGGGCGCTGTAATACAGGAAGTGAGCTCCTATCTTAGCAACGCTTTGATGTATGAAGTCTAAACTTGGTACAGGGACTTGGGACCTGATTGTGAGGACACAGTAGGAAATTGGCATAATTTGGCCTCTATAGGGGGTGCTGTAATACAGGAAGTGGGCTCATATCTCAGCAACCCCTCAAACTTGATGCATGGACATATTAGCTGATTGTGAGGACATGCAAGGAAAGTGGTCTCATTTGTATATTCCTGGTCCCATTCCTGCTATAGCGCACTGCTTGGCCATGAAATGGCATTTGTAAAACTGAAAATTGCCTTTGTCAAAATTGCCTTTTGCATTTGTGGATCACCAGCACACACAGTTTTCGTTTTCGAATGCGTGTGCTGGTGATCCACAAATGCAGAATCACATTTCACAAAGGAAATTTTCGGTTTTACAAATGCCATTTCATTTACAAATATAGCTGTAAGCAGCAATGTGGGGGCCAAGCAGTGCTAAAATAAAGCAGTGCTTTACACACAAGCCAATCAAGAAATATTTGTGGATCCCCCTCTGCTCATATACAAATATTATTAAGACAAATTTAGCTCCATATCTCTGCGCAAAGTTTGTCTCAAAAATACGTGATCCACAAATGCTGATCCACAAATGCGAAAACAAAAACTGTGTGTGCTGGTGATCCACAAATGAAAATTAGTTTTCACAAAGGCAATTTTCAGTTTTACAAATGCCATTTCATTTACCAATACACATCTACAATTGTGAAAACCAATTTACAAGTTACAAATATGATTTTTTTATTTGTGGATGTCAAAACACGAATGCAAGTCAAGAAATATTTGTGGATGTCGCCATCTACTGGATTGCGATTTCTGTGTGCCGGTGAATTAAAGTAGGCCTATTTACGTGTGGATTTGTCTGACTTTCATGTGAAGAACGTCTCAAAAACACGTAACTTTGGAAAGCAAAGAATGCGTGTGCTGGTGATCCACAAATGCAGAATCACATTTCACAAATGAAATTTTCGGTTTTACAAATGGCATTTTATTTACAAATGCACATCTATATTTGTAAAAATCAATATACGAGTTACAAATATGATTTTTTTATTTCCCAGATGGCACACATAAATCTTACCGATGTTGGGCCGATGAATGCCGTTACAGTCTAGAAGACATCGCATAGGAAGCGTTTGCTCATTGGCAAGACATCGCCGGGATGTCGGCAAATCATCGAAAACGACAATGAGCCAATGTTTCAACGACTCATCGTTTGCTCATTGGCAAGACATCGCCGGGATGTCGGCAAATCATCGATGAGCCAATGTTTCAACGACTCATCAAAGCTATGCCCACCCCGGCTTAAATAAAAGCTTAAACGACCTTTATTTATTTAGGTCGGAACTTGAGATTGCACATTTTACACTAGGCTATAAATGATTAGATCTATAAAGACACAAGAAAGATGCCAGAAATATTTTCAGTTAATTTTATTGAATGTTTAAAAAAGTCTGAATGATAAAAAAAATGTTAGAAAATGTTTCCCCAAAAATCAGGTTCTTCTCCTGCAAGAGACAAAACAACAATTAATTCACCGCAACACTTTCATCTTTAAAGTCTACCCTTACCGATTGCTGTTAATGAATTTTCATAGATGCAGAGAACCACTACCGAGCTCAGAGAAATAGATTTCAAACCCATTAGCATTACCTCAGCTGATATTTCAATCAAGCAGAGCTAATGCCGTTACTTGGCTAGCGCGCTAACGCCGGCCAAAACACGAACTCTGGAAGTGACTAGAGAAAGTTGGGACTGAAACGTAGCCTACATTTGCTTTGGGAACTTTGGCTGATGCATATATCTGTGCATTTCCTCTGTGCAAAGGCATTCTGATGACACGACCAGCAGGTTAGCTCAGCCAGAGAATGTCAGCCAAGACAGTAACGTTAGCTAATAGCCTAGCTCCCACTCCTCTCCATACAAAAACGACAGCCTTTCCTGGGTTAAGTCTCACGGTCAAATAATAACTTGCTATTCTTACACCCAAGCATATTGCTGTCCTTGTACCGGTAATCATGGATGCTGTAGTGTTAACATTTCGCCATAGCCGCTAGCTAGGTTTAACATTTTTTTTTTTTAAAAACAAAAAACATTTTTTTAAAATATACATAATTTTATATACATACAAATGATTGAAAATACATCTTTACTTATCAATGAAGGTTGTCATTTTTTTTGAAAAATGTAAACTTGAGGGAAATTAGTGATTAGAAATTAGTTATTCATTCACACTTTTCTATAGGGAGAAAATATAATACCCAGCCAAACGTGTGCATCTGCTGAAAGAAGAGTCAAAATAGCTGCCTGTGGGGCATGTGACCACTAATTTGCATTTTCATTGGTTAGTATTGAGTTGTGGTATTTACTTCTTTAAGGGATGTCTCATTTTATTTCAACAAGGCAAAATAGGCTATGTTGCCTACAAGCAACAAGGCCTAATGTATCGTAAATAAATAAATGTTCTTCCTTAAAATATAGGTGGCATAAGTACACATCCCTATGTTAAATTCCCATAAAGGCAGGCAGATTTTTAAAGGCCAGTTATTTCATGGATCCAGGATACTATGCATCCTGATAAAGTTCCCTTGGCCTTTGGAATTAAAATAGCCCCACATCATCACATAGGACCCTTCACCATACCTAGAGATTGGCACTGGGTAGGCTACTTTCCATAAGATCATCTCTCAATGACAATCAAACACCTATTAGGCTAACTAATCTATGAGTGAGGTCCTTGGCTCCAGCAACTTCTCTGATGAATCTGCTTGGAGCAGTGGTGAGCAGTGTTGCTATTTCAAATGGAAAGTTGGCCTAGCTAAAGCCAGGTTCAAAAGACGCTAAATGACGCTAGTCAGCACTGATTTGCATATTGATGACGTCAGTACGTTGTGTTGAAACCCCCAAAAAAATGTGATAGCCCTTTAATTGCCCTTTATACCTGTTTGCTTTTCTCCTACTATATAGACAACTGTTAAAGATTTTAAGATACATTTTATTTAATACACTTTACACTTCTGTAGGCTATCAATTGGTCTGTCTTTTATGTGTTATGTAGTGTTGAACTGGCAATATGTAGCACTGTATGGCCAAGACAAATTGCCCTTCCTTTGGGGACAATAACGTTTATATTCTAATCTAATCTTATCTAATTTAAAACTTATGTATACTATCGCGTCATAGCCTACACCAGAATAAGCATCTAGTGGCTAATCATTCCAATCCATTGCCAGCTGCTGCTTCTGCTTTGCACTGCTTGAAGTCTGATTATAACTTCACCATACACAATTTAACATTACAGTAAGACAATGGGTAGCAATAACATGGGCTGATACTACATAGGCCAGTCATTACTTTTATAATCATGGGGCAACACTTTGGGCGAACGCAACAAGCAAAACAGGCACGAGAAGGGAGATTTTCTGACCTTTCAACAACAAAACAGAGTTTGCCATAGTTGTGACTGCGAGTAGGCTAGACTATAGTCGCCAAATTTGTCGCGACTCGCTAGGGATGACCAGAAGTCGCCAGATCTAGCAGTGGTCGCTAAATTGGCAACACTGGAGGTGAGTGAGTCGAGCTTATATAGTGTTCAGAAGTTCAAGGTTATGGACAGTTGAATGTTTATAATTGATTGGCTATTGCTGTGACAGACTCCTGGGTGCTAGGGATTGGAGAAACCCTCCATGTGGTCTGCATCACGGGGGTCGTGCACAGCTGCACACTGGTATCATTGTTACCTGTGAACACAGACCTGCCTGCACTCTGCCACATTTGCACACGTTTGTACATTGGCCACTTCTGAACACTTTAGGTGCCCAACAGGTTGCAAACGGCAAAGACAGTAGACATCATGGTGGGCTGCAATGCCTTTAAATCTGTGTCTCACAGTCTGTTTTTAGATAGATAGATAGATACATACATACATACATACATACATACATACATACATACATACATACATAGATACATACATACATACATACATACATACATACATACATACATACATACATACATACATACATACTTACTTTATTGATCCCCAAGGGGAAATTCAAGAAGTGGAAGGGCTTCGGGCATATTTCGAAGGCATTCAGTTGTGCGTCAACACAATTATGGGTTGGCTTACCTCCATTTCCACCACAAGTTTTCACCATGGCAATGGGTCCAAAGTGGGTCTAGGAGCTTAGAGAATTAATTGCTGATGCTATCAGAGCCATCAACAAAGCCTTCTTACCTGGTAGGCTAAACTTGTTATTTGCTGTGAATACTTATGTTGCAGGTGCTTACCATTATGGCTTTCCCCCAAATCAGATGCTGTTTATTTGTGTATAGAATATCTGTTTTAGAATAATGCAGTTATAGGTGCTTGGTTGGGCTGCAACCGTAAATGGCTTGGTGTGCTACACATCTCCCAATAGTCTTAAAGCAACTTAGCAAAATGTAAAATAAACCAAAGACTGATTTTATTTCATATGATTACCTATCCAGGAGGAGCATGACTTTGAATTTCTTGTTATTGATTGGCTGGTTATAATAGAGATGTGCTATGTTCTGTCATACTAAATTGATTATACTGCAAGAGCAAGACTGCTCTGTGTGTGTGTGTGTGTGTGTGTGTGTGTGTGTGTGTGTGTGTGTGTATCTGAGACAGAGAGAGAGAGGGAGAGAGAGCATTCAGTCAGTGAGTATTTTATTTCCACTCTTCTATTCTCTATTGCCTCCTCAGTAATGTGTCTCTCATCAGAGCAGGGAACACAGTGATGAGGACAGTAACCAGCTCCAGGTATGCTTTGTGACAGATGAGACCTGGGAATCCCTCCTACATTCTGTTCCATCTGTGCATCTGTGTGTTGACAGTGGACTTCATATAGCTTCAGTTTCAAAGAAGGTAGGAAATTGTTTTCTTGTTTGCTAAAATGTTCTGAAAGAGACTTTCTCATGTGTTCAGTTTAGTTCTATCCATCAGTGTGTCTGCATCTGGTGAGTTTGAACTGAGCACATTTGCATGATGCTCCACTGCTGATGTGGCTTGGATATTTAGGTCTGCATGGATAGAACTGTGCCGAGCAATTACAACTATTCTGCCTAAAGCATGGCTTTCCAGTGCAAATGGGTTTTCTTCCTCATTGTCTTGTTTATAGCTAATATTCATAACAGCCAAGTTAATGTGGAGGCTGCAGTGACTGGCAGTCCAAGACCCATTATTAAGAGAATTCATTATATCAAAAAACTGTCAGCTGTCAGCTGTCTTGAATGCTTGAAATCCAGGTCAACCACAACCAAAGCCACATGTCTCCACGTGAGTTGCATGTTGTCAGTCTTAGTGTGTCTTGTGTTTTCAGAGCGCTCTAAAATAACAAACTAAATAAATAAATATGGTTTACTATGCAGGCAGCTTCTGAGGCTCTATTGCTCGCTCAGGTGGTAGGCGTCTCTATGCTAATGTTGTTGGACTTTGATCTCAGCCGTGTAGTACGGTGCATCGATTCTTTAAGCTGTACAAAAGAGCCCAAGGCGCTACTTTAACCTCATACAATACAGTACATGAATCTGATGACAGTGCAATGTTTTGCTCATTCAGTTACAAACCAGCTGAATTCTGATGTACTGTATGTTAGGTGTGATTTTGAAAGGAGTTTTGGCTTCAATGATATTACAGACATTAAAACATTAAACATTACGTTACCTCAGGTCATAACTTCAGCTAGTCATTGAAGGTCCTACAACACCCAGGGTTAAGCTACATAGAAATAATTTATTACCTAAAGTCGATATGATGAACTGTGATACTATAAACGGTTTATAATGGATAGTATTTGAGGTTTTCTCATGATTCACTGTCTTGCTGGGATAAGCATATGGATGCACAGGTTTTTATTTCATATCACTGAAGAAGGTTTAATCAGGTTCAGCATACCTAAAGAAATCAGTATATGACTAGTGTCATCGTGCCATGTGGCAATTAGTAGGTTACAACTTCCAAACTCCAGCCTAATGGTAGACAACCTAAGCTGTTGTTTGATGACTGGCATGATACTTGCTTATGATGGTAATATGACACCTTTATATAGATGTTAGTATTATAATGATTAATTGCAGGATGGTATCTGTCATAGCATGTTTATGCTAGTGTAACAACACTCCTTATAAAATACTGTTCAGTTTGTTGTGGTCGAAGCAGAAGCTTAATTCCATTTCCTTATTTCCAATTTTCCAATATGTACTGGCAGGACATTACACCATTTTGATATTGGTAGTTGAGAAGAAATGCACACCCAAGTTTCATATTTACAATTGTTATGTCCTTCTTGTTTGTTGTTTTTCAAAAGGCAAAACATTGTAGATGTACGGTTATGAATTTTTTGATTTTGTACCGAGATGGGGAGAGCTGGCGAGGCTCGGGCAGGGGACTTTCTGCTTGCATCCTGCTTGCATGGTGAGCTGCAGCTCACTGGTGGGTGGAAGGCTTCATCTTCGAGCGTAGGTTCGAGTCTTCGTGATCGCTCAAGAATGCCAAGAGGACTAGTTTCTCATGATCTGCCTTTACTGTATATAGTGGCCCGTAAAAACATAATCCCGGAGAAAGGTGATTGGAGATCATTGACAACGATGATTCAGATCGATGACATCATCTGAGAATGACTTCCCATATGTTAACATTGAATGAACTTGACTGAAAGAAAACTAAACATTCTGAACAGATACTAACAGTTAATTTGCTCTCCTTTACGTCCATCTTCATGCTTGCCTCAGATTATTTGATAATTATTTGTTCAAACAACTCAGTTCATGGATACATAGGCCTACATACATTTGAGGCAATATGTAAATCTACTGCTGTTTCACTCTGATCTACTTCCCATAAACTTCAATGGAGAGGGAGCGAACTTCCTGGCCCATGGAAATGAAAGAGCCATGATTAATGGATGTGATTATAAACTCTGAGCATGTGGTTTTATGGCCCAGTGACTCCACTGTTATCACTTAAACCTGGGGCAAGACTTTTCATCACACAGCCAAAGCTGATGACAGCTCCTGCATTTGAGAAAACAGGTGCCTGGGATGACCTATGATATGCAATATGATATCAGCAAATCAGGAAGTCTCATTCATTTAATCCTTATGGGCCGTGTGGTTAGGAAAATATCTCTGCAGGCTTTATGAACTTTTATGATAAAAAAGAAGAAGAATGGGTGTGTATTTGTGAGTGTATGTGTGTGTGTGTGTCTGTAAGAGAGAGAGAGAGAGAAAAGAGGAAGAGAGAATGAAATGACAGTTAGGCCTGTGTAATTTCATGGGGCATTAATACATTTATAAAATACTTTAGCAGCCTGGAAGGAGGTGATGGCACAGAGACTTTTTAAGTTGGAACAAAAATGGCCATGGCTGCCTGGGACTGTGTGCATTTGGGACACTCAGAATTACTTGTGATCTGGGTTCACAAGCTGACAAGAAAAATGAAATTCATTTTGTAGCCGTTTGACTCATTCATGCATTCAGAACACAAGGTTTTAGTGTAAAGATCACCGTGCACTGTATCACTCTTTACCTTTCCGCATACATTCAGAAATGCTATAGGCCAGTATTTCCTAACTGGTGGGTCGGGACCCAAAAGTGGGTCGCGGAACCATTCTGGGTGGGTCGTGGAGCTTGTGGTTAAAAACAAACAAAAATAAAATCAACCATTTAAAATGTTACCTCAGATCTAATGTTGGACCTTTATTTTGATAGACATTTGTATGTCAGTCATTGCCATGGACATAGACAATATTTATGTGACAGGTCATGTTAGACATCATTTTAGCGATAGCAAGTAGGCTATGACCCTGAATATTTGAAGTAGGATATGGTTTCACTTAAATTGAGACTAAATTGGACAGAAACCCCAGTGTGCGGTATTCACTGAATTGCTGGCACATGAGAGAAAATGCCACATGGAAACAAAGCACCCCTGTCAAAGACAAACCTGTCGAGTACTTTGAAAGGTGACATCAAGAGTTGAAGACTTCACAAATGTAATGCCAAACACCAGCATGTTCCAAACAAGTAGGCCTACAGGCACTTCACGTGTCTCATGTAGCTCACGGTATCCGTTGGCTTGATCAGTAAAAAAATATATGGGTCACGACTTAATGAACATGGGAAACTGTGGGTCCCAAAGCAAGACCAGTTAAGACATATTTCAAGTTTCTCAACGGCATGATTAAGTGGAGATCAGCTGTTACAGTACTGGGGTACATGAATAGAGAGACAAGTAATAACTGAAATTCCTCTGTGGCACTCAGATTTCCTCAAAATTATTTGTGAGTGTTGTTTCCGCATCATAATCATGTCAAATTCGTTTTTGACTAAGACGTAGTCGAGTGCTGAAGATTAATCTGAGATAGACATGTTTTAAGTGTCAATCTGATCCTTGTGCTTGCTGAGTTTTGTGCTAATATGAAACATTTCTCTAGTTGATTTCAGCCTCGGTCAGATCCTATGTCACCATGTCACTTTGGAGCTCAGGTTGTTAACTGAAAGAAATAAACCCTGTCACCCGAGAAAACACATAATCATTTGTGACTTTTCTGTTAGATGAAATTATATATAGTCTTTCATTTATACTATCCTAGTAGCACAGTGACATGAAGTTCACAAGGTTTACTTATGGTGGCGATGGAAGACAAACGCCTCATCATTAGCACCGTCTAGGCAGCAGGATTACCCAACACGGCAGGGTGCTTTACAAACTCAACGGGGTGCACTAAGCCAGTATCATCCAGTCAGCCTCATGTGTCTGACTTATCTTACATTTCTGATCAAAGAAATTCCTTTCATTAGTTTGTGAGCTTTCATTCCTTGCAGTAAAAAGGGGGCACGCTGTCTAATGAGACTCAGCATACAATATATACTTTTTATTTGCACATATTCTATTGGAGAACAGTGTCAGTGTATTTGGAAAATGGATCGAGTCACAAATCACAAATAATTCATCATGATCAGACCGGTTTTTTGGAAGGAAGAAATATCTCAAATAGCATTAGGCAATTATTAGAAATAGTCGAACACTATGACTCTACCAGCAAAAAAGGTCTTGTGTTTGTGGCTGATTTTGAAAAGGCCTTTGACAAAATAAATTGGGAATACATATACAAAACTTTAATTTATTTTAACTTTGGAGACTCACTAATAAAGTGGATAAAAGTTATTTATAAAAACTCTTCAAGTCGGATTATAAATAATGGATACCTTTCGGGTTCGATTAAATTGCAAAGAGGGGTTAAACAAGGTTGTCCCCTATCATCATATCTTTTTATTATCTCAATTGAAATACTAGCAATGAAAATAAGAAATAATAATAAAATTAAAGGTTTGACCCTTCAAGGTATAAATACAAAAGTATCTATGTATGCAGACGATACAACTTTTCTACTGTCACCAGATGTTGCATCCTTGCAAAACTTAATAACAGAATTGAATAACTTTTCAAACATATCTGGTTTAAAACCAAACTATGAAAAATGTTTCTTGCTGCGACTTGGTCAACTAAAATATACAAATTTTACTCTGCCATGTAGTATACCAATTCAGTGGACTAATGGAAATATAAAGGTATTAGGTATCATTATACCAGATAAAATAAAAAATGTAACAATACTTAATTATAATGAAAAACTAAGTAGGGTCTCAAAAATCCTTCAACCTTGGCAAGGAAGTAAATTATCTATCTATGGGAAAACAACATTAATTGCCAATACCTGGAGAAGATTTCTTTAAGGAAAATGAACGGCAAATATTTAAATTTATATGGAGCAACAAAAAAGACAAAATAAAACGTTCATACCTGTATAATGATTACAGTATAGGTGGAATTAAGCTTTTGAATCTGAAGGCTTTAACTCTATCATTGAAAGCTTCTCTGATACCAACATACTACCATAATCCTGATTGGTTTTCAACAAAACTCATAAAATTAGTTCATCCATTATTCAACAGAAGCTTGTTTCCTTTTCTACAAATACAGCCTGGGTACTTTTCAATGATCAGTCATATATCTGCAAAGATGTCTGTTTTTCAAATATGTTAATAAACAAACACACATTTTGTTTTGAACAAATGCTAAGAAAAGGAATAATATTTGTCAATGATATAATTAATGAAAAAGGAGAAGTTATGACATTTAAAGAAATAACAGAGATTTATGGAACAACTTTTACTATTCAGCAATACAACCAATTATTAGGATCTCTGCCACTAACGTGGAAGAAGATCATTAAGAAAAAAAAGGAATTCAACTTAGTATGTAGACCCAGTATGAAAATTACATCATGGATTAAAAAGAAAAAAATAAATAAGCTGATATATAATTTTTACTTGACAAAAAATAAATTTGTAGCTATTCCATACAGGACATTTGAGCAATGGGAAAATGTTGTTGATACACCTATACCTTGGACTCGAGTATTTAACATAATATATGAGACAACACTTGATGTAAAGATTAGATATATGCAATATAAATTAATATATAGGTTCTTAGAAACTCAACAAAAGTTAAATACTTGGGGATTAGTTGCGTCATCATCTTGCCGCTTTTGTCAAGAGGATGATGAATCTGTAGAACATTTATATTGGTATTGCTCCATAGTTGCCCTTTTTTGGACTGAGGTTACAAAATGGTTGTCCTCATGTAATGAAGATTTTCAGTTGGATTTATGTACAGTACTACTGGGTGACTTGGAGAAAAATGGAACTAGTATAAAAAATATTGTTATCTTTTTGGGGAAATTATTTATAATTAGAACAGAGGAGCTAAAATGCCTTAACCTACCCAGATTTAAACAATATGTTAGGTCTTACTCGATGACAGAGTGCTTAATGGCATATGATATGGACAGGAAACAATATATGGAAAGATGGGTAAAAATTAAAGAAGCAGAAGGATGGGATAAATAGAAGATCTGGGTAAGATTTGCGATAATATACATTTTGATATCGGGATGGCTGTTTCTTTTTGGGGAGTAAAGGGGGTGGGGGTTACATCTTTTGTGTGTGAGTGTGTTTTTTTTTTCCTTTCTTTCTTTCTTTGTCCTTTATGTCCATTTGTTTTTTGTTTGTAATTTGCTGTAAAAAAAAAAAGAAAAAAAAAAAATGGATCGAGTCAAGGAAAATGATAGTTTTTTTTATTCAAGAATGGAGAAGCTTTCCTCATTCCTCATGTAAAAGTCAAGTCAAGTGAGTTTATTTGTCCCCCAATGGGGCAATTTGTTGTGCAAACAAAACAAAACAGGTTATTTTGGGGTAAGTGAGAGTGTTTAAACTATCAGACTATAAACAGTAGCTAGGCCTTTGTAAAGATCATTGCATTTCATTTAATAGATGTTAGAGCAGCATCCTTCAAGTGCACAGCGGCTACATGTTAGCAGAAATATCTGCATATCCAGTGATATTATACACATGTTGAAACCATCTCATTCATATGCAGAAATCTATTCAATTCTTTCATTACTGATAGAACCTCACTGAAAAGGCAATTTATGAAAGAACTTATTGAATTGCACATATTTAAGCAATTTCATGGTAGCTTCATATTCTAAATGTTAATCTACAGATACCCACTGGCTCTCCTGAGGTATTGAAGCACATACAAATATAGTTTTTCTCATGCTGATGAATGAACAAATGACTTCCCTGTGCTTGTTATGTTGAATGAAACTCTTCACCATGGTACTTAAGTATGGTAAGGTCATATTCATATTGCACAGTGCGACCTCTGAAAAATACTACCGGTAAATGCCATGATTAATATGAATGTTGCTTCTCAGTCAGCATTAAAAAAATATTTCCAGCACCTACTGAGGACCTGAATACAGCAGCAGCAGGAATAAGTGCTATTTATTCAGATATTAACTGATTTGGCCATAAGCCTCAGCTTCCCAATCCTGTACAAGTTAAGAATGATGTCATGCTACTCACATGCAATGCTTTCCCAAAGCATACTACACGTAATATGAGCATTATGATGCATTACCCTGGATTTAGCTATAAAACGCTAATGCTTGCCAATTTGACTAGCTTTTTTATTTTTCATCCTATGGAGTAACTACAGTATATCTTATCTAAAGTTTCTACAGTCTTAAAGGATTTAGTCTCACCCCAAATAAGGCTTTGGGATTCAGTGGCATTTTGAACCGTGTACTTACATACTAATATGTTTTGCAGTTACATTATTTTCATAGATTGTAGTGTAATAGATGCAAACATAGGTTACTATAAGGTGTAATGTAATGTATGTGAAAAATAAGTTTTGTTGATCATGTGTGACAGGCCATATAGTGTGTCTTTAGGAATGAAAGAGATATCAAAATACAATGTACAATAATGACCTCAGCCAAGCCAAAATTGATCATCTCTCTTGGTTCATCATTACTTGCATACCCCATTGCTTATGATTAACAGAAAGATAGATATCAGTTCTTTTAATCCCCTTAGGAAAAAAGAGGCAAAACCTGAAGGCACTGAACAAGTTGATGACTATCGCAAATTAAATAACAAGTGGAATAATTACTCCATTTTCATATATATAATTAGGCCTCCACTCTTAAAGATAACATAGAGTGGATGAATGGAGTATTTTACCTTGGTCTCTGATGTTAACCCAGAAGGTATGCAACTTTGGTCTGTTATAAGCATGCTCAGATGCTTTTTTACAAGTCGATTTACAACCCTAAATGGCCCATTTTAGCAGATATCTAGGGCCTCATGCTTATCTGTCTCTTACTGTACATGAAATAATTACGTGAGTATTACCACTATGTGTGTGTGTCTGTGTGTGTGTGGTGATCTGAGGGAGGGCTTGCATCACAGTCTGCAGTTGTGTCACCTTCTATATTTGCGTCACTGTCTTTGTTAATATTCACCTGTTTGAGATTCTGAGAAGTCTGAGATTTCCATATAAAGGAGGAAAGAACTGTGTTTTTGGTTCACAGTAGCTTTGTAGCCATGCACCAAACTCTCCTTATTCAACAAAGCCAAGGTAAAAATGGTTTTGCATTCTATGTCTGCTTTAAGTGTTAATTTCTTAATAGAAGATTTCACAAATCTTCACAATAGATTTGCTGTTTTGCTGTTCAAGGGCTTGTACTGATCAAGTGAGGCGTATTCACACATTCTCAGGAAACACACACACACAAAAAGGTACTGTATGATGGCCAATTTTTTCTGTTCAAAGAAACTCAGATTGGCAATCAAAATCCTTGACCAAACACAAGGAGCCTTGGTGAGCTATTATGACGGTCCATCTTAGTGGGCAGTTTTTGTCCGAGGAAAAAGTGCAGTTGTACAAATCACCAAATTGTATTAACCACGTGACCTTGGCCCTGGACCCAAGAGCTGAGTGTAATTCAATGGAACAAAATGGGTGATAACGGGGTTACACAAGGAGGAGCAGGTTGGGTAATGGACCATTTGACCAGAGGCGGGCACTTACTTGAGGACGATGAGGTCTGAGATGCTACACTGCACCGCAGAGGTCTGGGCGAGGATGTGGACAGGCTGGGATATGAATGGGACAAATGCAGGCAGAAGTGGTTGGTCTGGAATCACAATCATGGTATTGAAATGAGGTCAGATTACCACTCCAGCGACTGCTACAGTGCACCGTTCACACTCCCTTGCATCTGATTGTCATTGTACAAGGATGACATTTAATAGTCTGTTGCTTTGATGCAACTTCACCATAATTCAATTACAATAGATGTCATCATAACATTTAAGCATAAGTCAAACACACACGTGCGTTTATTTTTTTGAATATATTTTGAAACTAATATTTAACTGGAGATAGAGAGGACCTTGGCACACTCCTCCTTATGATGTACACTTGAATAGGGAAATGTGACAACTCAGAGCCAAACCCATAGAAGCACAGCTCTGAGCAGTGGACCATCACCAAATTGCTATAAAAGTGATTATGAAAATGTCAGGTTATGCAAGGGAAGGAAAAAAGCTGGTCATGATGAAGATGTGAGATATCTGTAGAACTTGAATGCATAAGGCAGTGCGTTTAAAATGGGAACCAGGTATTGAATGGTGTTGGCTGTTTTCAATCTACTATGCAGCATGCTTCTGGAAATATCCTCTGCTGCAAATGCAATTCGTGTAGCATGCAGTGTCCCATGTCCTCTCCTTCATGCGTTAGCTCTCTGCATTATACTGATGGCATACATTAAATGTGTTCAGTTTAGCATTTACAGTAAAATGATTTTGCTTGTTCTGGTTACTATTGAGTCCAGTGTGTGTGTGTGTGTGTGTGTTGTTTGTTAAATCTGGCAGAGGTTCTTCATCAGTATCCTTTTCTGCCATGATCAGTACATGCATCTACTGTACAGTATTGTTACAATTAATTGTATAATGATAATAATAATAAGCTCTATTTATTTAGCACCTTTCATACACAGAATGCACCTGAAAGTGCTTTACATCTGGATCATTTAACACAATAATAGAGAGATAAAATTGTAATAATACAAACAAACAAAACTACTGTAAAAAAATACTGTAAATAAAACATCAGAGATTTAGAAGCCAGTGAGAATAGGAAGACCCTGTAAATAGCAGCAGTAGATTGTAAAATAATGTGAAGAAATAGGCTACAAGATAAAAGTGAGTTAACTAAAAGCTCTCATATACAGGTATGTTTTCAGATCTTTTTAAAAGATGTTTGCAGAATTTGCCTGTTTGAGGTGTTCCATAGCTTCGGTGCATAATGGATAAAAGCAGCTTCTCCGCTTTGCTTGTGGAACACTTTGAGCACAATTAAAAGATTAGCATTGGAAGATCTAAGGTTCCTTTGTGGTTGATAAGATATTCAAAACTCAGAGATATATGAAGGTGATATGCCATTCAGAGCTTTATAAGTAATTAACAGAACCTTAAAATCAATTCTATAGGAAACAGGGAGCCAGTGCAGTTCAGCTAACACAGGGGTGATCTCTCCTCCTGGACTTAGTTTTTGCACAAAACTAGGATAAGGGATTAAGCCGGGATATCTTGGATATCCTGGCTCAATTTATTCGTGATCCAGTTGCACAAAAGTGGGATAGGGGGCAGCAGGATATGTTATGGTATAAATCACCATGGCGATTTATTCTGTGGAGCTAGCCTGCTCCAGACCAGGCTAAGTTCCAGGATCTATTTAATCTCATCCCTTATCTCAGTCAGCAGTCACCACAAACGGAAACCAATAGTTATTCCACTGCCCACTACACATTGTTATCACATATACCTAGACCCACTGTCATTATTTAAACGTTTGTGATCATTAATTAACTTTTACATACTTGCCATTCCCGACCTGTCATGCGACAATGTGACGTCACGGGAGTGCCTAACCATTTCACGCGTGGTGGTCGCGGAACTAGTTGCAATATTCTCCTTAACAGAGGTGTTGCTGTTGTGAGAAGGCTATCTACCTACTTCACACCGTAGAAGAAGCAATGAAGCCGCTCTAGTTGCCATGGTGAATCAGTGAATCTGTGATTGGTGGCGGGGTCTATTTGAGGGAGCCGTGGAGCCCAAGACTTATCCAGGATAGGTTTCACCTGGCTTGATGAATCCGTGTCTGCTCATCCTGGCTTGCTCGTTGTGCAACCAATTAAGCCTGTACGCTCTTGTTTTGGATTCATTGAGCGCAGCTCAGTAACTTATCCCGGATGTCTTAATTCTGCTTTTGTGCAACAGGCCCCTGTTCCCTGTTATTGTCTCGTTGGTTTCGTCCAGTCCTCTGCCTTTCTGTTAATTGGTATGTCTATTTCTAACCTCCTGTTTCTCTGTTCCTTGTCGGGTCGTCTCTCTGTTTCTTCTTGTCTAGCCCAAGTCCTGTTTGTTGTAAGTAAGTCTTTAATTGTTAAGTTTGTGTTAAAATAAATCGTGTTTTGTCCGTAATTCTGCCTGTTGGAGTCTTGCACTTGGGTCCGCCTGCACAACCCTGACAGTTTATATTATGTTGACTTATGATGTTTCCTAATAGAAGCTTATAGGGGAAAAAACAGAGGACCAAGACACCTCCCTTGGGCCACACCGAGACAGACACATGATCTCCTAGACTGACATAAAAATATCAGCCAATAATGTTTAAAACCAGTTTAAAACATTATCAGAGAGACCAACCCACTTTGCAAGGCAGTGAATAAAATGTATGAATGTTATCAATGTTGAATGCTGCACTCAAATCTAGAATAATAAGGATTGAGACTTTGTTTAAGTCAGCAAGTCTGAGATCATTAACTATTTTTACTAGGCCCATTTCTGTGCTGTGATTTGATCTAAAACCTGATTGGAATTTTAGGGGAAGCTGCTTATAAGCAGTGGTAACTGGAGTTGAACAACCATTGCACAAGATGTATAGAGATCGTGAGGGGGCTTTGTTGGCCCATAATGGAGCATGGACAGAGACTCTGGCCTATGTAGGCATACAGTAACTAGGCCAGGTTGGGGGAGAGGAGTTATTTTGCAAGTTAGAGGTTTTTACAGAATGCACAACATTCCTGTTCTTGTGCACAGTAGGATCATAGTCATGCACAGTGATGTCCATCCAGAGGACTGGACTCATCCCTCACATGTAGTGAGAAGTAATGGAGTCACTTCACCTTGTTCTGTGTGACGCCTAGTCATGAAGCTGTGCTCAGCGGTATCTATCTCTTGATTGTGTGAAAGATGATCTGCTCCATGCAGCCTGTGACTGTGGGGTAATATTTGCTTTCAATGAAGGTGTCAATTGCCAGCTGTGTAACTTTGCAACATGTCAAAATTACAAAAAGAGGCCAAAGATTACTCAAGAATACAAAGGTGCTTAACTGTTGTTGTTCTGGTGCTTGACACTTGATTTGTAAAGGATATGAACATGTTGAACACAGGAAAGATTTCAAATAGGAGACTTTTTTTATTTGCCTATGAAACCACTCAAAATTACATGCTGAAATGTCTTAAATGATCATGTTTACCATGGATGACAATTTCAAAATGGTCTTTGAAATCTTTTTCTGTCTACAGTCTGCTGCAGAATGATTCTGTTATGTCAAGATCCTTTATCGTAAGTAAATATAGTTTTCAAATTAGTCATGCCTGCTGTTATGGTAGTTATGTTTTTGAAGATACTCCTCAGCTCCATCTGCCATGGGAAGCTTTCATTCACACACACGTAGATGTCCATAGCAGGTGCATGTTTTAATTTTACTTTATTTTGGATTGTTCATGCTTTGTAACAATTGTAACCAAACACATCATCTTTCTCCCTTGGATTCCTCAAAAGACATACATATGATGCAGAATGTTATTTCATGGCCTTATCAATGGGCCAATGTTGCAATAGGAAATGGTGGGAAAAATGAGCTAGTTCAGTGGAAAATGAATCATGTAAAATATTAATGAATGCTGTGTTTGGAATTCAAAGCAGATTACTGTAATTCACTTTTAATGATTTGTTAGTACAAGATCATTTGACTACATGGAACCACTGATAGTTTGGATTAATTCAAAGCCATTTTATCAGCACAGTGTAATTACCATCGTTTCCAGGCTTGGTATGTTAAGATTGCCATATATTTGAGGTCCTCAATGAGGGTTTCTCCAGGCGTTTTAAAGTCATTCAGGATGCATTAAGAAAGTGTCAGTCATTTGTGTGTAACACAGTGTCATGTTGTGATGGCACTGATAAGTGATGAATTACTGAAATCAGTGAGCCACTTGTGATATGACAAATAAAGCTACTTCAAATGCTTTATTCAAAATTGCTTGCCAAGTACTCAATTCAGCAGAGGCATGTTTTTCACCCCTCATCAATATAATATTGCTTCTCTCTTCCCTGAGAATCATACTGAATACTGTAATCATATTAAATAGTCACACACAGACATACCTTACCTCCAAACACTTATCCCAATAATGTTCAAATGACTGAATAAAAATCCTAAGGATATTTATCCTGCAGAGGAGTTGTTTGGGACTGGTTGCAAAGGGCTGCTTACACATCATGACAGTGCATCTTCAGCTGTGCTTTATGTGCCTTTCGCTATAGACCAGGTTTTTCTTTGTCAGTGGCGTAATGATTTTTAGAGGGTGTAAGATAGTGTTTTTTGCGCCAGACCACACCTTATGTCGCTAATTACCATAACCCTGGGCGCAAGGTTTAATAAAAGTGGAGCGCATGGCAAAAAAAATCAATCACTGACTATGTTCATCAATCACTGACGCTTTGCGCCACATTGCGACGCGTGCACGATAGGGCCCCATGTGTGCAAAGTTCTATGGCAGGCCACTCAGAGGTCCAGATGGTCAGCGTGTGACTGAACTCAGCATAAACATTTTGACTAAATGACATGGACTGCATTAAACACAACTTAAAACTCTGTGTAACATGGCATACATCCGGCTTTACTCATCAAATAAATCTGTTCAGCTGTGTTTTTGCCATTTAGGCCATTAGTGTGTGTATTTCCAGCTTTTCTCTGTAATCACGGCAATATCAAGTGGTCTTATGGCCCGGAGGAGAGCACTTTGCAAAGATTAGTGATTATTTTAAAGTGAGGTGTGCATTTTGAATCATTAATGGGTACTCTCGGATGCATTACTATTCCACTCGTTAGAAAAAAAGCTTTCGTATACAGCCGACCCAAGACACGAGATGTTCTCATCAGGGATGGACAGGGACAAAAAAAGGCCCTGGAATTTCTTACATATTGTCCCACTACCATATGCAGTATAAGCGCGCACACAGACCCTTGCTGTCTCACATACATTGCCAGTCAAGGTATCACATTCAAAAATAGGTGGTCTTAAAAGTCACACCTGTTAAACTCACCTTAACATATTTACTGAGGGTAGAAGAAATAAAATCTTATCAATCTTATCTTATAGCCTAAACAAAGGCTATACGATTTTGCCTTTGACCTTAAGGCCCTTCCTTCAGGTTTTACCCCTAGTCTATAGGCAAGGCAGGGGTAGCTCACTGCAAATAACCCCTTATAACAAAGATGATCTGTTTACCGTACATGTTATATTCTTGTTTTTTATTTAATATTAATTTAATTATATATTTTTAAGAATGAAGTGGCCTTCTGCCTTTATGTTGACTTTTAATTTGAAAGGGGGATATTGTGACACTGTATGTACATTAGGCCTAGTGTATGTACTGTAATGCTTGATAGAATCCAGAAAGGCTACAGGTCTCATGAAGAAAGTTTGGTAACACTTTATTTTAATGTGTCGCTGTTACAGTGTACCTACCTAATTAGGTACAGTGGTACAACCTGTGTAACAACATGTACTATCAGGTACTATCATTGTACTTGCATTATGTATTTGTGGGTAACTACATATAGTTGTTATATTGTAATACTATTAGTAATACTTTACAAAACTTTGCCAATTTGCCTACATTTTCATCAGAGGCAAAGAGCTGAAGAGAGACCTGCTGGATGGGGTAAATCTGGTCATGATAGATTTGATATACAAACCATTCTTAGCTCCAGTCAAGGCCTCATTGTCTTCAGTGTACATGTAACAGCTGTGCTGCTACAACCTTGTTACTCTTTGATACAGTGGAATAAACCTATTAAGTGTACCAGTTAATTACTTACATGTACATATGACATGTATGTTGTGTCTTCGATGTCTTGGAACAGGTCTACTAATTCACATGTACTGTGTGGTGTAACAGCAGACACATTTCAACACATTGTGGTTTTCACGATGGTTTTCATTGGTTTTCGTTTTTGATAGGCCTATCCTAAGTTCTTCCATGAATACATATTAATTGTTGAATTTGGGGGAAAGCTTTGGTGAAATTGATACAAACTTATCTCCTATCTCAAACATATCTCCTTGGTATCACTGGTTCTACCATTTGTAAGCAGGCAAAAAACGGGCAACAGAGGAGGAAAATAGAATATGGATGGTTGCTTTGCTTATGGCATTTTTGCAAAATTAAAGCTAATGACATCAACATGAAACCTTGTGCAATACTATCAAAAAGGTATATTGCAGATATACATTTACAAATGTAATATATGCATAGAGTAGATGACGGGTATTAAGGTAGCCTACTGCTTTTTGAGCTGCTGAACTACCTGTAATAATAGCAATCAAAAAATGCATGTGCCTGCTTGTCAGCGATGTCTCCCCCATTACACACAAACGTATCGACGAAGACCTTGTAGCACAAAGCAAGCGCCAGAGGACAATGTACTGTAGGATTTGTGCTCTGGCCTCATCGCGCGCTGAACAAAGAGTGAGGGCCGGCAGCTATGGTGCTGTGCCAACCTGACACGGGTATAAATCACAGCACCTGTCTGGTTACAGTGACATAAAGCCCCCCCGGCCATGGCCATGGCCACCGCAGCGCCACCTTGCCTCCTCCACCACCCCCGTCCCCCTGCCCCCCTCCGCTCTGGAGGCAGAATAAACAAGTGATTAATGTCTGGCACAGCGCGCGGGCTCCTGCTCTCTGCCCAGTACGCCACTCAGGGAGAAAGCTGCTTTGTCACGTCGGCAGGAATAGGAAGAGCTTACAGGGCACGGCATTCAAAGCCGCGTTGGAGGAAGAGGAGGAGGACTTGCAGTGCTGTGGGATAATGGGACAGGGAGGCCAGTGCTGGAGCAGCAGAGTAGCCTGCCGCTAGAGTTTGAAGACTGAGCTGAAAAGTGCTGACAGCTGAGGTTCAGGTGCTCACTCTCTCTGGAGTTGTTTCCTTTGACAAAGTGTTTTGAGTGCCCTTTTCCCCTACGGTGGCCCACATAGGACAACTGTGTATAATAAGAGTACATTGTTTGACATCCAACTCGAATTAGGCTCAATCAGACAGTGACTTATTGAGTGCATGATATTAAATAAAACAGTCGGTTCGGTTGTTGTTGATGTTGCACACAATGCATTGCTTATTAAAAATGCTGGAGGCTATCTGGTCTGTAGAAATCAGGTTGCCAAATGGAAGGGAGACATCTACAATGTTCACATTTAAAACGCCAGCTCATAGTAGTCCATCAGCATGTGGGAAGATTGGATCTGTGTCTTACTTTTGTATCAATCGGCTACTCTGTGGTAATGGCCCACAAAGGCAGGCACAGTTTGGCCATTCTTTATTTGAAACTTTTCTCATACACACAATTAATTAACACATCAAATTAATGTATAGCCCAACCTAAGAGTAAAAGAAATGAACAGATAGTCACAGACAGCTACTTTATCAAACATATCTTTGGCATGTCTGGTGAAACACATCTGATCGGACAATGTAGTATAACTGTAATTGTTAGGATCTTTTGTTGGGATCATTTCAGGGCCATGTAACCCCCAAATAAATAAATAAAATCCAATAAACATAATGTGTTGTATAAAGTATTGCATTTAGATATGAAGTATGAAATTGACACACCATTTGAATCTGAGTAAGAGATGCCTCCCAACTCCGGGTTCACACTGGACTATGCTTTCACTTTGATTAAGAGCATTAGCCCTGAGAAGTACTGCAGTTGAACAGAAATAAAGTCTTCTTGCCAGACCTGTCACTTTAGCTGACATTAATATATATCACTTTCAACTACGAGAGAATCTGCATCAGTGTGGTCACATGCTGAAAATATTATGGATATTACAGATTAGCGGAAGGGCAATGCAAACATGAGCTTTGATACAGGAAAAATACATATTATATAACATGATGATTGGTTGTAGTCAATTTGACTGTGTGAGTAGTACATACTGTACCGTAGACCACTGATCACTCACAACATCAATCCATTATGATGTTGTAAATATCTCTATTAATGTCGAGTTGTATGATCAATAATCCATGTTTCATGAAAACTGGGCTTTCATGTTACCTAGACAGAAGAGACTAGGTGGCAAATCCAAGCCAAGGGATTCTCATTAATTGAACAGTTGAGATTTACCTACAGAGGTAAAATAAAGATGCTGTATTTGCTTTGCAGCCATGTTGGTTCCACCACATGATCTGTTTGTTTGTATCTGTTCGAAACTAGGCCAGACTGAGAGCATAGCATTATGTTTGTGTACAAGTTAGCTGGAAGAATATAAGTGGCCTTTGGAGTATAAAACACACTAACAAGACAGCTGACAGCTTTCAGTGGCTTGACCTTCACTGTGATATTATAACATTCATCGCCACAGGTTATTTCCTAAAGCTTGTGTTTAATGGAATCAAGCGAAGCAAGTAAATAGGCAATATGAGTGTGTAAGGTCTTGATGCAGTAAGACAAACATCACGGCATGGAGTTCAGCCCAAAGGCTGTGGAGCATCTTCGTAGTGGGTGATTGAGGTGAGCCATTGTGACATATCATGAGTACCTCCTCAGTCTTCTCACAGGGACCAGGGTGACAGTGTGTGCTGTTCACGCCCACATGTCCTTGCATGTGATGACAGTGATGTTTCCATCCGTCTACCACTGTTCGCTGCTTTGTCTCGTACCTTAAATCGGCCTGATCATTTAATGGGATTCTCTCTCTCCATCTCTCTCTCTCTCTCCATCTCTCTCTCCATCTCTCTCTGTCTCTCTTTCTGTCTCTCTCTTTGTCTGTCTCTTTGTCTGTCTTTCTCTCTCAGTTTGTCTTTCTTCCTCTTGCCCTCAATTTGCCTCAGCTTGACAAATAATTGAATGTGATTGCGTCTTTCCTCTGGATGTATAGTGTACGTGTTCACATATTACTTACTTTCATTTATTTTTCATGAGAAAAGTGTTTCCATGTGTTCTCGATGCCATGCAGCAGTTCACTTTAGATTGCACAATGCGATGCCAACTCAAGGGCAATGTGGTAGGACGACTAAGCATTAAAGGCGTGTGTGTGTGTGTGTGTGTGTGTGTGTGTGTGTGTGTGTGTGTGTGTGTGTGTGCGTGCATGGGTGCATGTGTGTGTGTGTGTGTGTGTGTGTGTGTGTTTGGGGGGGGGGTGGTAATGATGTATAGCCACTAATAGAGATCATCTCATGTCCTTTTACACAATGACATGTATAATTACTGGGAAATGAATAGGAGTCTTCAGCATGTTAACAGCTTGTCATTTCACATGTTTGTGATGTATAGCATACACCACTGTCATTGTCCACACTGTGCTTAAGCCTGTGCTCTGTCTCAGCAGCAGAGACAGGAGACAGTGGAGTGCCACACTGTGCAGTGATTGCCAGTAGCCTGCTGGCCTTTGCCTTTCTCTGAGCTCTAACACGCCATTACTGTAGCTGTTGGGATGAATCCTGTTTCCATGTCAACATGTATACCTTACAGTACTTCAACACCATTTTGGATTAACACCACCAGACCATGATGGCTTCAGATTACATAGCACCGACCAAAAATACATAGATTTACAACATCCACATCAAGGACAACAAAGGGATAACATTAGATGTGCTGCTCTCTTAAGTGGTTTTGTACAGTATTTTCTTAGTTATGAATCACAATGTTTATCAGTGTAATGCAAGCCAAAGAGCTGTTCACATTTAATATGTTGCTCTTGTTATAGTGTAACAGTTGTAATGAGTAACATGTACCTGCACTTGCACTTTTGCACCAATATAAAACAGATCTTGTGATAGCATCAATTTCCACCCCTTTCGATTGCAAGTGTGAAAAACAGACATTTTTTTAAAATGTGAAAAACAAAGACATGTTTTTTCAACATAATATTTAATTTAACATCTTCCATTTTTCAGTGGTGAGAAGTGTGTTAATTGTGTTTACCACGCTCCAGTTTGGCACTGTGCTGTCCCTATTTCCACCCACTCACTCGGTCTCTCAAGGTGCTACGAGGGACATTCAACTACTTCATTAGTTAATCAACATTAGCTGAGATCAGTGGAGAACTACCACAGAAAACTCTGGGAAGAAAACTCAAGAGGTAAAAAAAATGTTAGACCGAGAATTCTTGTCACTAAATTAAAATTCCACTACTAGCTCCATGCAGTTTTGTATGCTGTATCACAAAACTGTTTAGATAATTATCCCAATTATTTAGATAATTTAGATACCCTTTTGGGATGGGAGCTTGTGTTTCTTTAGGAATCTGCTGTCCTGGTTAGAAATTAATATTAAGTGGCACACATGCGCGTAAGGGGGCGATAATAGAGGATGGACAGAAATAGGTGACTGTTATGTGTACATCTAGAATAAGACTGTGCTAATATGTATAGACAATAGCCTGTTTCACATGGTTATACAGGGTTCCTGTTTGACCATGCATTTCTCATGGATGGACTAATTGGAATTTATTCTTTTCTTGTAGATGTACTTTGACATGCTGTAACAAAGACTTCAGATAAAGAGACTAGATAATACGCCCTTGTTAATTTTTTTAATCTGAAGGCAGTAAAATGTCTTCAGGAGCTAGAAGAATGTCAATTTCCAAATGAGCATATTCCATTTTTGAGAGTTAACAGCAAATGCTGAGAGATGTTGAGACCATACACAGTTATTGTCACCCAGGAGTGTACCCTGTTCATCCCACACTGTTTTAAGCTTTTCAGATCATACAGTATACAATAAATACAACATTAACTCACTCAGTTGCAGCATGGAATGAATCCATATACTGTACTGTATCTCCAAGACCCAAATGGATGTGATGTGAACCAATAAGCATAAGCTCTGCATATTCTGTCTATTTATTCTGATGTTTTGACTTAAGTCTGTTCATTGCTACTGGGTTTGCTAGAAGGGAACCCCAGTTTAAATGAAATGGGAAAACCTGACTATCCCAATGAAGTCAAATTATTCACACATAGCTGTCTGTCTAAACATAACAAAGCAAATCTAAAAGTAGGTCAAAATTTACATTGCACTGTGCAGTAAAGTGTAAACATAACACAAGTATCATTTCAACTACCTTGACTCATAGTGCAGTCACTGCAACACAGTTAGTCCTTCCATGAGCATGTGCAAACCACCAAGAAGACAGTTATCAAAGATGGTGGCATTTATTGCCTGAAATAAAATACATCATAAAGACTATTGTAGCGAAAGGGGACAAAGCTGAATAATATGAGAAAGTAAACATGTCTCAGTTGTGTATAGAGTAGGATTCTGCTAATCTTGGAAAGTATTCATACAACAGCTTTCAAGCTGTCAAATCAGTCTGCTGTCACCACCAGTCCCAAAACTCCAGGGCTGGGGAATTTGTAACAGAATATCAACCTGAATTCCTTGTGAAAGTTTTGTTTCGGGAGATAAACAGAACATATCTCTCTTTGAAACTACTTTGAATACATGAAAAGTGTGATGCAATAGAACCTGACAGGATGCTGCCTGGGGCAGAATTTGAGTTCCTGTGTGCTGGAGGCAGCTGCCTTCAAAATTACTAAACTTTACTTTGGCTTTACCAGAAAACGCTGTTCCTGGACCAGCAACCCAATTGAAGGGTAAAATCTCGAGCACAAACCAAACAAATCGTAATTAGCGAATAAATCACAAACAGGAGTAATTTAAAGCCCCTACAGTACAGTATATGGACAGAAAGAACCTCCTGACTGCAGCTCGACCTGCTAATGCCGTGTGATTTATAAGATATCCTATGTCTCTTTGACTTCCTAATGGAAGAGAGGTACAATCAATGCTGTCAGGCAAGAGAGCCCCCCTGGTCAACTTGTGCTTTGCTGCCTTATTTACAACAATTTGTGATAAACAAAAAAAACACTGGCTGCTCTGGAAACAGAACTTCGACTTGAATACTTGAGCACATTACAAAATATACATGACAAACACATTTCCCTAGAATACAATGGTAGCAATTATCAGTAATTACAAAGTAGGCCTACATAAAATAATCCTGACTTATACCACAGCTTGATTGAATTTCCAATTTTAATGCACCCTTTAGACTGTCAATTATTTTTCAGATATTTGCACACCTACTGTATGAGGTAGTTCCAGATTTTTGGCCTCATTACGCTTATATATAAATTTGCCAACTCATTGCCAACAAAAACATTCATATGGCAGAAAAAAGTAGTTCTACAGACAAGACAGTTTTAGCGATGAAAAGGTGGAAATTATACTCTCCTTTCTCTTTTATTTCTACTCAGTATTTTTATTTTTGGCCTCAAAGTTGAATTTATGTTGACAGTTTACAGAAGCTCACAAGACTTGGTTCATGCTTGTAATGTTTTCATGAAGTGCTTTTTAATTCATAGCAATTCTAAACCTGAAGGCTTTTAAGAAGTTGTTTTCATATACCTGACAGAGGAGCCAGGAGCAATGAAGAGGTATTTTGTCTTTTTTATGCAACCTGGCATGCTGTATTTTTCTGTGGTCTTTGATGAGTTGTATTACGGTGTAACCTGTAGACTGATTTAGTAAAAGCACATGCATGCAATAAAACAACAGTCAGGGCTGTGCACAGCCCCACCTGCCACTGAAACTGTTCCTCTCTCTGGAACCTGAGAGGAACCATACAGTATGCCTGGGCAGAGTGCATTAACTCCTGATGCGCTGTGGAGCTAATGCCTTCTCACTCATGCCTGGCCACTACACTTCATTAACTCAGGTGTGTGTTAAATGGAGGGGGAAGAAAGCATTTGGTCTTGACATCAGGAAACATGTGCAGCATGACCGCACATGTCTGTGGTGGAGGCCACACAATATGAGCCGCATTTCAACACTGGTGGTGCTTTTCTGCTGGACTTTTCAGCCCCGTGTAGCCTTTCCATGGCTTTGGATTTGTTTGATTGTGCACATGGCACTTAACTAACCTCTCATTCTGCATGCCAGGCACTTTACAATCTGAGGCTTATAGTAGAATTAAATGGACAAACAAAATAATTTTATACATACATGCTGTATTTCAATGGGATGGGTAACTCATTAGTAATGTCAAATCCCATGAAATATCACAATTATGCAGAATACAGTGGACTTATGTGGACCCAGTATTCAGAAGGTGTGAGAGTTATCTGAGGCTGCTGAGAAGGCAAGCTAAAGGCTATGGCTGAGGCACTCACAGACTACTTGGGGTCATGCTGTAACCCAAATTGACTTTGAAATGAGATTTAGAAATCGTGTTGCTGTGTTTTTGGAGTGGTAATTGTTGGTGTCTGCATCAAGGGCCTGCGTTGTGTCTGGTTATGTTGCTGATCGGATAAGAAGTAATGAAGAGGAATAAAAATTGGTTGGTAGAGGATCCATCATGAGTGTGAAGAGGGGTGGATCTGTGATGCTGTTGAGCCTTTGGGAGGTGTCGTGGCCCCAATTAAAGCAAAATCACAGATGAAGGAAGGTGCCTGCTTGATAACCCCAGTGAAATGCTCATGAAGGCTTCTCTGTTGGTGATGCTGTTTTATGTGCACAAAGGTTGCTTTGTTGTTAATTTTGTTTTTGTTGCTTTGGTTCTTTGTTTGGGCATTCAGGCTACTAGTAGGCAGCGCATGTGATGTGATACTTGTGAAAAAGGTGCGTTGTAAAGTTAAATAGGCTTGTTGATTGGCCACTGTGGGAAATCGCCTACCTACAGCACATGGAATTTGAGGCCAGTTTATATGTGAAATCTGACCGAATATTTTAGCATGCATTAAGACCGTGTGAATTTTGTTTTTTTAGTCTGTCTCAGGTTTTAGTTGACCTGCCTTGCTTTTAGGTCTGTGCCCTTAACAACCCCATAAACACCCAGTCATGACGTTTTTTATGCATATTCTGCAAGGTACAGTATGTTCTGACACAGTGGGACATTTTTACACTGATCTTGATTGCACATTTAACTCAGAATACTTAAGTTGTGCTACCAAAGACGTCTGTAAGATGACAATGTACATTTTCAATTCAATTCTTGTTTTGGCAATGATTTTAATTGCTGCACTTGTGTTTTTCATTGAAGGAATGCAGTGAAACCCCCAGTGGCATTTTAAGCACAGTAGTGTTATTTACTCCCACCATAATGGGGAGATCATCTTTCTCTTAGAGCATAATCTCACTTTGGCACCCATCTGTTGAAATAATCTAACTGGCAAAAGCACAAGTTGGTTAACTTCTAACACTGAAATTGAAATCCAGTAGCTCTGTGACAGAAAGCAGTCGACAAGGGTCATTGTCATTGATTCCCCACCAGCCTCACTCTCTCACACACACACACACACACACACACACACACACACACACACACACACACACACACACACACATAGAGCAAAAGCAACTCGAGAGCCCCTGTGCATGCCCCTGGCAGTGCTTATCACAGTTCCCTGCTAGGCTGCTATTTCTTCTCATTCTTAAGGATGAATACCCTTAGATTCTCTGATCAATATTGTCATTGTAATTTCATTGTGTTTTCAGAAACCATGATGAATCCTGGCTTGGGATGTGAACTGAAGTACACAGATACCAAGAGTAATAAAGGGCATTTATTTTATGTGCAGTAGAGTTTTTGCGGTCTGAATGAGTTTTATTCTCTGACCAAGCCCTGTGCCTCTCCCCTGTTCTGCCTTTCATTGATTTTCTCATATCTGCAAAACAATAAATAGAGGGAATATAGGGCTCCCTGTGGTTGAATTTAAACCTTTGATTTAGTGTCTTAAGCCCTTATGTGTCACCCTCTGCCACTGCACCCCCCTCCCCCATACACACACACGTCACATAGAGTTCTGCTTATACACTACTACACCACATCCCTTTCACTCATGAATAATAGAGATTACTGCCACGTTATGACCTAATAGTCATTTTACAGTATATGAGCATTTTCTGAATATGAAATACAGTCTCAAAGCTGTAAAAGGAAATTATTACCAATCTCATCTTCTTCAGAGTGAATATTCTTTTTATGGGGCGTGATAAATAATAGTTGTGGTGCCACAGTGTGATAGAATCTTCTGTGCTTTCCTACAGCGCCATAAAAACACATGGCCTAAATTAAAATGATAATCCTGGATCATTTTACATAAGTCAAACTTAGGGGGGCCCACCTGCAAGGGCACAGATGAGGGAGTACATAAATAAATGAACTTGAAAAGATAAATCATCACCCTTTTCCCACCCCTGAATAAGGAGGGAGAGCAGAGACTGCCAGGGTAAATGATTGATGGGCCCTGAGAGGAGGCTGAGGGGTGATGGCTGGAAGCTGTGTGGTATGTAAACCTCCCTCTTTGCCCCCCTGACAGATCTCCAACACCCCCTTCTCCACCCCCCTCTCCAACCCCCACCCATCAGCCTTTTGTTTCATCCACACTCTCATCTTCCATCTCCTGTGCCATGCCTCTTTCTCTCTCTCTCTCTCGCTCTCTCTCAGAGAGAGGAAGGGAAGGGGAGACACGGCCTTTGGTCTGGAGGGGCTTCACACTCAGGGTGCGCATCAGTCATCCCTCCCCCGCACCCGCGCGCCCGCACCCGTGCGCACCCGCTCTCTTCTTCTATTATTAATTGGGTTTCCTTTTGGAACCACGCTGTAGCCTCAAACCAAATGCTGCATGTGCTGTGGCTGCTGTGAGTCTCAGCACAGCTAGTGTGCTGTTTGGTAACAGGGATGGAGAGAGGGAGAGAGAAAGGGATGGAGAGAGAGAGGGAGAGGGAGAGAGATAGTTTGTGTGCGTGTGAGAGAGAAAGAGTGGCTGATAGGATGAAGAGAAAGTGGAGGGAGGAGAGAAAGAGAGAGAGAAAAGAACAAGACATGCAGAAAGGAGTCTGCTGAGCGTGATAAAAGAGAGAGAGAAATCATTAGAGAGAGAAAGAAAGTGAGGGAGATAGCGAAACAGCTGGAAATGTGTGAGGGTAAAAAATAGGACTGACTTTCTGTGTATGTGTGATTCCATATGTTAGAGTCAGAGGAAGGGCAGGCGAGCGTGTGTGCATGTCAATCCTTGTTTGTGTGTGTGTGCGTGTGTGTGCGTGTGTACACGTGTGTGTGTTGGTATGACTGTGGGCTGGACTGGCCAATCAGAAGGGCTCTCCTGAGCTGCGGCAGGCTGGCAGATTGGGGAGCTCTGCTTTTGCGCCGCTCTGCTCTAAGGTGGATTGGGAGCAGAAAACGCACACAGACTCACAGGGTGGCAGCTGGAATCAGGATGGTAACTCGGAGCCTTTCTCTTCTTTCTCATCCCCTACCACTCTTCAGGGACTGATACAAAGGGTAAGAGGCGCCAGCAGGCACTCCTTTGTTGTCTTTAGTTTAGTCATATGCACGTTAGGAAGCAGTCCAAACTATTTTCTGCTTGTTTCCCCATTTGGCAAGGGTGAGCTGGTGTGGAAAGCAGCACCAGGGCAAAGTGTGACAGTGCATTTGGGTGCAAATCGATCCCTTAACCTGATTTTGTGGTCACAGTACTTTATCTGCGCCTCCGTAACAGTTAAGTTAGGTGGTAATTCCTCACTGGCCCGCCTCATTTACTGTAGCGTGTCCAGGTCAAAAAATATCCCGAGGACATGGGAATGGGAATCATTTAGAAACTTGGAGATTTGGGCTCATTTCGGTTATCCATACCTCAGTCATTTGTTTGTATTTTTTATTACAGTATAGATTCTCTGTTTCTTTCCTAAATGTGGTAATATTTCATGTGATGGGACGTCTGTTTAAGACACAATTTGAACTTTGCTCTGCTACAGATCTTATTTTTTTATCATACAACATGTATAGGTGCGCCTGTACCGTGCATCCTTGATGCCAGTGTGAGATGTTCATTGATCAGTATATCTGATCGACTGGCTCTGTATGATTTTGGATTGGCTCCGCTTCATGCTGTGTATAGTGGACATAGAGTCTAAGCTAACAGCTCTCCTTAAATTCTCACTGGCAGTGCTTTACCTCTGTCTCATCTGGTGTAGGCAGGGTGGGGTGGGGTGGTGGGTCACAATATCCCAGGTTGTTGAAGTCTTTCCTATTTTTTGCATATGGTGAGCATGCCAAGGTGCTGACATGTTTTTCGATCATTTCCTGGATGGGACCCTTTTGTTAATGTTAAGCCTGTAATGAGCAATCAGCTGCTCCCATCCTACTAGGGCTTTTTTTTAGCTGCACAAGATTACACAGTGGGGACTCCTAACTGGGTGATATTCTTAGGTTGCAAAACAGCCACAGCGTTTTTGCCATGACTGGCTCAAAGAAAGTCCTTCAGCTGGAATATTCCTGAGATATTCACCAAAGGCTCCTGTCATCATATCAAGACAGGATTTGTGGTCGGTGTGTGTGTGTATATCTGCTGAGATACGGATGTGGGGAGATGATGAGAGGTGTCACTAATGCGAAGAAGAGCAGTCAATTGCCCAGGCTTTGGCGTGTGCCAGCAAGAGGTGGAGGTATTCAGTGGTACCATTGAGAGGAGTGACACACACACGTCTGGGATGACGAGGGTTCCTGACTCACACACACTGCTGTGAATTCCATCCAATTGGAAACATATTTTCAGTTGAGGATGTTTTCAAACCACAGGCACATGGTCTCCTGGTAAACCTATAGTGGATACTAATCAGTATTTCAAATTTTTTTTCAAAAGACCTTGAGAATCCAGTCTGATTTAGTCAACTCTTTTACTCTTCAAACATAGAACAAGGATATATCACTGATGTCACCAGTTATGTCCTCATCAATTTTGACTCTGGTGTAAAAGCTGATAAAATCACCAAACATCTGTCTCTGTTATTTGAAAGTATTAAAAGGATTGTTCTAGAGTGCTGCAAAAATCCAAATAGCAGAGATAGCACTCCAAGCAATTCAAGTGAATGGGAGCCAAATTCATAGTTTCTAACCTTGGAGAATTATAAAATAAGTGTTAAATATAAAGGTGCTTATCATTTTGCAAACACAGGAAGCATAAATTGATTATTTGGAATACATATGCACAAAAATACTGTACAGAATTAAGGCTATCTCAGGGCTTGAAAGGGGGCAGGGGAAAAGGTAGTTTCACATACTGCTATCACTGGACTATAGCAGGAGGTGTACAGTATATGATTTATTTTTTGTTTATTTACTCTATAGAAGTGCAATTACAGGATAGAGTTGCAAGCCTAAATCCTATTTTTCTACAACATGCTTATCCCAGCTAAATTATATACTTATTTTATATGGTGAACATCTATGTAATCTTTGTAGCACACAGTTTTTCACAGTGCCAATTTTATTTTGATAACAACACATTTACAAGATGAATGTGTGGCTAACATGGGCGGTATTGCTCAAAAACCCAGTTACAATACTAAAATCTCTTTAAAGCACCATGCTCGGGAGACCTTTTCACAATTTGCCAGAAGAATAATTGCTTTAATGCATAGGAACAGAGCTGAAATCTGACTGGGATAATTGATAATGATTAGTCTATATTGGTTCAGTTACTTCAAGGTTAGCAAAATGCACTGAGAACTAAAAAGGAATTCATATAACATACTGGCCTTTTATTAGCATTAATCATGTTAAGGCTCTGAAGGGACACTTTATAGTGTGTATGGTATGTGGACATGTAATGCATGTGCTTATGCCAGCTGATTGCCACCCAGCTAGTAGGTTCGTGATATATTTAACACGTCTCATTACTGATAAAATGTCAATTGCCCTTGCACAAGTCTATCGGCCCCTTCCAGTAAAGCTATCCAATCATAGACTCCATCCTAGTGAGTTCCTCAGGCAGAGACCACACCTATTAACCATTAGGCAAAATGGTCTGGGCTGGTCATCATCACAACGACTGTAATCTTGTAAGGGAGGCAGAGTGATGGATTACAGCTGAGACACACTCGCCTTATCACTGATGCTGCTTAACATCTGCTATAGCTAAGTGTAGTGAGTTTAAAATACAGAAATTGCTCTGGTATCTGTAAACAACATATAAGTAAACAGCATATGAGATGCTGCATTACCGACTGCATAACTCTGCAGTGCAGGAACTGGAGTCAGTCTGGCTCCCCAGGCTGTGAACACCTCCCAAAGCCAAGCAGACCATTTTTCCTGCCTTACATTTCATTAAATTACTTTTTTTTTAGGATTGATCAGAGTGTCAGTTGAAAAGAATGGCTGTGGCGGTTCAGTATCATCACAGTGTGAGAGACCCTTCACTCTACTGCAATCTTTCTTGCGTAACTGCCTCATAGAGCAGTAGCTTGGGGGAAGTTGCTTGGTATTTTTGAGCAAGCCATCAGTTTGCTACACTGAGTTACATCAGGAACAGCCAGGCAAAGTAATAAAGTAAATCAATTTCCAGTCATCACACTCCATTTACAACCAGGCGGCTGGGAAGTACGTCTCTGCAGAAGTTTCTGTTATCATTACAGGCTGATTTTTTTTTTTTAACTCGCACCAGTCAAACGCCTCTGCCCTTCCAAGCACTGGCTAGTGAATCATGGTGTGAAAAGAGAGGCACGGCATCACATTCAAGACCACTCGTGTCATCCTCCATTCCCAGTGCCTTCACATGACAACAACAGGTCAAGGGGCATCTTGACATAATAAGCAGCCGACGTGCTTTAAGAGCCCCCTGCCCCTGTGGGCTGCAGACACAGAGGCTTGAGAGTTGCAGTGATGTCAGGTGATGTTTGGACCTGCCAATGGCACATCCAAAATGAATAAGAGATTAGAGAGTAAATCACTGCCAGACTGAAACATGGCTTTGACAGACAATACATTATATAGACTATGGGGTACAAGAGCAAGAGAGGGGTGCAAGAGAGGGGCAGAATGGAGTACATGGACACAAAGATACGGAACTACTGAATAAAGTGAATGTTTGAGATTGACTCATAATTACAGTGTGACAGAATTATCCGAAAAACCCTCAACACAAATTACATCCCTTTTTTCTGTCCTTGTGGCTGTAATATATTCTTTATTTGTTCTTTCAATAACAATGTAACATCCTACGTTGTTAGAGAAGTGAAAATGAGTAGGGAGTAATGAGTAACATTCTCTGTAAAGTTTTTCACCTCAGCCACATAAATCATTTATGAAATAGCATTTTTTCTGAGCTATTTCTCAGCCAAGCTTGTCTGTCACTGACAGGTGTACAGATTTATTTGGGGAAGCTTGAGAATAAGCATGAAAATGCACAATGTTTTTATCAGATCAAATACTCCTGCTAAAACAGAAAATGCTTTTGCTGGAGAAAAGTATGTTACAGCTTCCCCGGAGATTAACAGTTTATACACATGTCAAGCTTATATATCTATTTCACACACCACTGGGGGGGTAGACAGAGAGAGAAGGAGAGAGAGAAAGAAAGACAGGCAAAGATTGCCATGCCAATAAAGCATTTTTAATATGAGTTTGAGAGGCAGAGAGAGAAAGACTCACGCTTTAATTTCAGCGGGTTTGGGCTTATTTTACCAGATTTATATTATCTGTAACTACCGTATTCATAAGTGAAATCTGAACATCATAAATGACAAGCCCTATATTTCTACATTTTTCCTTTGTATATTTATTGCCAAGATCATACTTACATTCATATCAAGACAAAACCATTTATGAGTGGAATTCTTAAGTATTGAATTAATCCATTAAATACAATGGCAGTTTTGAATCTACCCTGACTATATTTCAAGCCAGATGAGATGTATACTATGTGCAGAGCCAGGGAGTCAGTGTTCAGTGCATCAACGGAAGCATGTGCCACTGTGCCCAAAGCTCACTTTTACTCAGAGGTACAAGTGTTTTGGGCAAAACCAAGAGACATCGTAGGACACATTTAGAAAGGGTTTCATGGTCCAATTTAGTCAAATCTATCAAAAATATCTGCATTTAAACCTATTTTATGAGGATATAGCACCACTTGCTGTAGTATTTCCAAATGGCACCTGAGAAAGTGAAGTTTGACCTATTAAAGATGTCAAGTTTTAATCTATGATTCTGTCCTTTTTTCTTTTCTTCACAGATACAACATGGATATATCCTCCTGTTTCTGATGAACCAACTGCACCACCATTTTCACCCAGTATGCCTGACCTCTTTCCTCAGCGTGTGTGATCTAAAAGGAGCTTCCCGATCGGTGGATGTAACACAATGGGCGACAGCAGAAGCCTCTGGATAGGTCTGATCTAAATGCTTGGTGGACAGCTGCCTGTCAGTGGCCTTTGAGTGGACAGTGTGCCCCGGGGTGCACAGAGTGGGTTTGCCACCCCTTGGCTCTTACCATGCGATTATCCAGCACGGTCTCTCACTGCCTCTGCCTGCTGCTGCTGCTGCGTCTCGGTGTGGTGCTGACCACCGCAGGCACACCCTCACCGGCCAGCCCCGTCAGAACTGCACTCGCACAGAACCAGAACCAAAGCCTGAACCAAGCCAAACCAGCAGACCAGGAAAAAGACACGCATCACCGGCCCAAGAGAGGGTGGATTTGGAATCAGTTCTATGTTCTGGAGGAACACATAGGCCCAGAGGCTCAGCATGTTGGAAAGGTAAATGGGTGGTTTTTATATGCATTCATAATTAGGCCAATTTGTAAGCGTGTCCTTACACTGGTGAGCATGTAATACATATACTATGCATTTGGCACGTTAAGGTGCCAAAAATGCTATTATACTAATAGGCCTATATAAGTGCTACTATACAACAACTACATGACTTTAAGTTGCACATGTGCAAGCTTTTTTACAAATTGATTTCACTAATTGCCCATGATTTTGTAAAATGTTTAATTATGTAACTCCGTGTCACATCACTTTATGCACGGCTAGTCACATTGTTCTGTGACTACCAAGAGGAATTTTGTTTCTTTCTTCTGTTTATCTTTCCTGTCCAGAAACGTGTGTTTTCCTTCTCCAAATACTGCATATATATTGCAGTAGAAATTAATTTGACTTCCTAAGTGGCTGACTCATAATCTCACACTCTGGGTGTGTTAAATAGGAGTATGATGAAGCAGTGTCTCACATGAGTTGGGAGAGATTAATGTGAGGGAGATCATGGCATTAATGACTTCCTGTGTACATTTCCGCTTGTGCTTCCTAGATCTTGTGTACCCTTAAAAAGGTCCTCTGGTATTTGAAATGCAAAATATCTTATTAGAACCAGCTTCATTAGGAGTCCTTCCTCATCAAAAGTGGTTAAGAACCCCTGGGGGAAAAACTCAACATAGGATATTATAATACCAGACAGCAGAGTGGGTTTTTAAAGCAAACTATCACCAAAAGTTGCATCCCACCAGTCCTCTGTTGAGTGCAGATAGTAGTGGATTGCAACAATGTTGCAAATCTATAGTGACATGATGTATTGACACTTTGCGAACATAGCAAGGTGATGAGGACACAGATGGCTAAGGTCAAAAATGAGAATCAGCAGTGACCCGTGGGTCTTTTCCCAAGACACCTGAGCTGAACATGTGAGTTACACTGGCTAGATTTGTTTTGACTGCTGTGATGCTAACAGACAGCCATTGATGGCTATTAGAGGCACGTCTGCCCAACCACATTATATCTAGATGCCTTGGTTTAAATTTTACACTGGGCACACCGTACATATAGGTAAAGTGTAAAACTCATGGGATGACATTCTCATCCACAGCATTAGATATGTATTTGTATTTCTACATGTTTTTGCAGTTTAACATTTAGGAACTTTAACATTTAAGTATCAGCGGTTTTCATGAGTGGCTGCAGTGTTTTTGTCAGCTATGGATTTGGTTCACCTGAGATATGAGGTAGATCAGTGCCGTGCTAAGTATTAAATCATTCTGCACACGTAGAACAAGATGAATTTGCTCTGAGGAAATTGCAAACAGCACGTGGCCTCAACTTTCGTCTAGTCATGTAGGGTCTGCCAGAATACGGCTGGCCAAACAATCAGACGTCAGCAACTCCCAGCTCATCCTCCTAGACACAGGTGTAGGGTCACAGCATAATACTGTGTAACAATCATAAAATGTGTCCTCAGGGAAGAAAACATTTTTGAAACATAAATGGAGCACTTGTTTCATGTAAGGTGTGAGGGTGGGGGTATAAGGACATGCAATCAAGGACACAAGCCATTTTAAAACTATTTGTTCCCAGTGAGTGGTAATCAATCCCTCATGGGTGTTACATACTTTAATGATGTTATGGTATGTGAATTAGTTACTGTGCAGCCTGTTATTTATGTATTATTTATTAATTTATTCATTCATTTATGTGTCTATGTCTGTGAATGTTGTCCGCTCAGACCTCACTGGGAAGGCTTTTGTACTGCTCCCAACTTTTTTCACATTGTCTACCTCAGTAATCATACAAGATAAACATTATGCCAGCTGCAAAGCTGCGAAATCAAAGAAACTCTGTGTCACAATTTTACCTTAAAGTAAAGATGTTCATGTTAAAAGGGTATCAACTTTACAGCTGACCACTCCTGAGCTATGCCATTGGTATCCCTTCATGTTCCTGAGACATCAGGATTCACCATCCCATGTGTGTAGAATTATTACCAGGGCAAAATTAATTTGATTAAAATGTTAAAATACAATGACCATGCTGTCAATTTCAGATCATGCATTACGTAATTAAAGGGAGATTATTTGCACACAAGTTTCAACACCCATCAATGCTACTTGTATCCAGTGGGAACAGCCCATGTGGTGTCCCTGGGTGTGTATAGCTTGGCATGGCAGATATACACACCCAGGTGTCTGTTGCCTTGCCGGCAATGCTATGTACACCCAAGGACACAGAAACTGTACAGTATCTGCAGAATGTGTATTTTAGAAACAAAGTCTTTATCTTTATCAGAGTCTTCATCTACTATACCAGTGTTTGTCAACCACTGTGCCGGGGCACACTAGTGCCGTGAGAGATCATCAGGTGTGGCGCAGAAAATTACCCAAATGTCACTCACTGGTCCAGAAAAGCAACTGTTGCATCAAAGAATTTATAACCACATGCTCTTATTGATTGTATGATTGCACTATTTGTGGTATGCAGGCATTGTACAACGTGGGCCCCGTATCCAGTATTCACAGAACCATCACATAACCAGTTCATAACAACAGTTACATTAGATATAGTCACCTACAAATGAAACAGAGTGTGCATGTTTTATTGAGCAGGTCTTAGAAGCCATAATAAGGCCATATCTGTGTATTATTTGAAATTTTAGGCTATGGTATGTTTATTCTTTCTTCACACAGGATGTTAGTGTGCCGTGGGACATTTTAAGTGTCAAAAGTGTGCCGTGGCACAAAAAAGGTTGAAAACACTGTACTATACCACATAAAGGACAAAGATAAAGGGGTAGCGTCTCAGGGACCACCACATGGACTTACATTAACTCTGATCCTGAGTAGTGTTCTGTGCACTAGGATAAACGTGTTAATATTATAGACCATACATACAGTACAGAATATAGCATATGTTTTTGCCTTTGTTCAGACAGGACAGTGAAGAGTGACGGGTGGCAAAGGGCAGAGGGTTGGTGGGTTGGGAAATGGTGTTGCAGGTCATATTCAAACCTGGGTCCCTGTGGCACTTGAACCTGAATATGGTATATGGACGCTGCATGTGTACATGTATGCACCTGTGTGTATGCAGCATTTATGAACATTTCTGTCTTTGATGTTAGTGTAACTGCAATCCTTTGGGCTGCTTCAAATTGAATTTCTCTTAGTGTATGGGGGATCAATCAAGGTGTACTGGAGGTACAGCATCTGCCACTACTCTAGAGTTGAGTTGAAGCCTAGCGCGTGCTGTGCTTGGCAACTAGAATTTATAAACTTGCATTCACAGCTTTTCTTTTGCTTCGCCTACACTAATTGCACATGCCTATTTTCCTTGTTGGAGATCAGTAGAGGTATTTGGCTGGCTAACTATTTGTAAAGCTAATGGTAAAATATTTAGCAAATGCACTTATGCAAGGTGAATTCGAAAAAACAAGCATCACCTGGGTATCAAGCCCAGGACTCCTGCATGAGATATACCTCTTCAAACCATTACACCACTGTTAACTATTGTCAAAGTGGGCTAACTTTAGGTGATCAGGCTATAAACATAATTGCAGGTAAACATAATATAAACATATAATTGTAGGTAGGCTATATTTTACGTTTAAAGCAGGCTACCGGTGATTTTTGTTTTCATATTGTATAACATTTGATTGTTGAAGAATTTATGTTGCTTTGCTGTTGTCGGTAGAGCACTTATTTCCCTCACGGGATCAAAAAGAGTATATATATGTTTGCTGTTGTTGTTATTTATTATTATTTAATGGGTGCAAATAGCATTTATGTATTATTAAACTGCAACAAAGACTGCAGTTTTACTGAAGACATGAAAAATCTGACATGAAAAAAGACATGAAAGTATTGTTGTACTATTATTCATCTTATTATTACCTTGACATGGTAATAATAATAATAATATATATATATATATATATATATATATATATATATATATATATATATATATATATATATATATATATGGCATAAAGGCTATGCACCAGACATTCTTATAGCTTGCAGAAGATTGTAATGCAATTAAACAATCACCAACCTATTTAGCACAGAGGCATATTATTAAACTGCAACAAAGACATTAGAGTTTTACTGAAGTGGCATTTTTGGGCAATTTGTTATAACAAAAAGAACATGCATGGCACTCATTTGTATTCCAGGCAGACAATACATTTGTTACCATGGACATTCAGATAGAAATAGAATTGTGCATTGTTCTTTGTCGCTTAGAAGATCTCCTCACCTAATTTCTGGTGGTGGTCCTTAAAGGAACCATATGTAAGATTGTGGCCAAAACTGGTACTGCAATTACTTTCAAATTACTGTAGAGCGGTGTATCCCCTCCCCCTCCCCCCTGACTCGAGGTTGCCAACCCAGATGCCGAAACACTACTGACTTTGTGATTAGTAGATAGGTGGAGGGTGGCGCATCAGGCCAAAACACAACATGGCATGACAAAATGACAATATCCTGGCCGGACTACTGTTGTAGTTGTATTTGAAATGAACATGATTTCTTAATGTCTAGTGACATATCAGGGCCATTTTATGATTAATTGAAATACATTTCTTACATATGGTTCCTTTAATGCAACAGAGTTGAAGGCATCTCTGACTTAAAGCCCTCTGTTGTCTGACCACTAGGTCATGCAAGGGATGTGAAGTGCTGTCCATTATGTGGGGTAGTCTTTCTCTGAATCACTCGAGTTGGTGTTGCTGCCCGAACAGATGGCGGCAAAGAAAATTGCACTCGCAACAACCGACTGGTAAAAGATCAGCATCTTGATGCACACATTAGAGGACCTCAGCTTTATCAGGAAGTGCTGTAGCATAAGAGTCTGCTCTGCCATTCCTGTAGAATACCTCACTAGATGAATTTACATGTAGGCTACACTTTTAGTCCGATTAGAATTGGGAAAATGGATCAATCAGAATAAAAATGACACATATTAACACCTTGATCTGAATAAAACTGCCGATCCGATTACATTTTTAATCGTAATGAAAGAGGTGGTGTAGGCTACTGTATCTGCCTGCTGTGCCTGCTGTATATTCTTAAGGAAAAGTAAAGCAACAATGGCAATTCCGATCAAAGATAGAGTGCCTTTAAGCACCTGATCAGAATACAACGTACTGTAGCCTACCCCATGTGAACAGATGGCATACATTTTCCAATCGGAATAGTTTCGGAATGACAAAAGATTGTCCACGTAAACCCACCTAGTGTTAGACTTTCAGATCAGGAACCGGATTCCCTATAATGACAAATCTTTGCGGTCTGAATGATTCAATCACTGTTTGGTATGTTTTTACAAGTATTTCCCAAACAAGCATGTAACAGTAATATGTGTGTTCCACTCAAGTGCTTAGCCAACATTGTCCATGTACACAGTGATGAATGTTACTTTATTTGGTGACATGAGGTGAATCTCATAGCAGATGGCTGTCCACACTCAGTTGCCTACTCAGCGCTACTCAGTCACCTCCTTACAACTGGATTTTTGCAGATGACAGAACTCAGAGTTGAAATTAAAAAGAGCCCAGTCTGGATGCTGTGCTCCTTAGCTGCATTTACCAAATGCTCAGACACAACCCCCCTCAACTGGGGTCTTTCTATCAGGTAGTTTTTGATTGTGCTTTAATTAAGCAGTGGAGAACTCAAAGAACATAATCTTCACTATGTTGCCAGCTTTGTGCAGGTGAGAGGGGGCTTGCTGAAGCAGGTACTGTAGATCATGGCATCCACACAACACAACACCCAACTCAGGGTGGTATAGGCAAACTGCAATGGTTCCAGAGAGGTGGTCTGAGGGGGGGTATCTTGATCTTTCATGATGTGAGATGTTAAGGCCACTGGTGGACGGCTAGAGAGATTGCCATTGTCAATTCACAACTTCAAAAAGGGTTCAAACCTAACACTGGAGAAAGTATTTGTGGCATATTTGTGGCATGCATACTTTCCTTCTTTGATGGGTTTCATAGCTTTGAATTTGTTTCATTACAATTTCTCTTGAATATTTCAGAATCAATATGACACTCTGATCATGAAGTAAATGAAAATGCCAGAGTTTAATAAAGTGTACCGGTAATGATAGAGATATGAAGTTGTAGACCATGACTAGACCATGGTTGAGGTATACTATATTATCTTTCACTCTCCCCCATCTCTGTGTGTGTGTGTGTGTGTGTGTGTGTGTGTGTGTGTGTGTGTGTGTGTGTGTGTGAACTCTATCAGCTACATTCTAATTCAGACAAAGGCGATGGATCAGTGCGTTACCTGCTCTCAGGGGAAGGTGCTGGTACCATATTCATCATCAACGAGGTCACCGGTGACATCCATGCTACCAAGAGCCTGGACAGGGAAAAGAAGAGCCACTATGTCCTCCATGCCCAGGCTATCGACCGCACACTAGCAGAGCCATAGAGCCTGAGTCGGAATTCATCATCAAGGTCCAGGATGTTAATGATAATGCACCCAAGTTCCCCGATGGCCCCTTTACAGCCTCTGTGCCAGAGATGGCAGATATTGGTGAGACTACGGGGATTCTGGGATCACGGAGGAGGCTTATTAACCTGACTCTTGCCAGATGAATTTTGTTCCGCCTAGCTCCACTCATCCATCTGGGACCAATCCATTGGAGTGTTGCTTCAGAAGGCTGGGCCTAATCAAAAAATGCTTGCATATGATTGAATAAGCCACTTGTCCGTCATCTATTGACGTGCTACTTCAACCACTCACATCGAAGCCAACCCGTGACGCTGATAACAGTCACACAGTCGCTTCTACGCTATGTCACATCTATGAAACTCCCGCCCTGCGTCCTGATTGGCTGTACCATAAAATCGGGTGCAGAAATCACTCTCAATGGAAGAGGTCACAGATGGATGTGAGTGAAGCTAGGCGGAGCACATGCAGAACGAAATTCATCTGGCGAGAGTCAGGTTAGAGGCTTATGGCTGGTGCCTTGAATGTTGTTTTTCTGAACAGGGAGAGCTCCCATGTGCTTCATGAGGCTCTGTGTTCTAGTGAGATGTGTAGTGGTCCCATGATCCTTTAGGGGTTATATCATAGTTGTCCCATAGTGTAACTGAGATAGTGGTAATTGAACGTGTTGACATGACAAAAAGGATGTAATACTGTGGGTTTCTTCCTCAGGCAACTTGACTCATTTCTGAACATTTCTAAACAAGGGGCATTCGTCCAGCTCTGTTGAAAACTGTGCATTATGCTTCAACCTGTTTGATGTCTTAGTTGTCTGCATGGTCTTTGCTAATGTAAAGTTAAAAAGGAAAATGATCACTCACTGCTTTTTTTAGTGTCTAGTTCCTAGATGTTTTTCCAAAGAATCAGTGAAGTACTGATCTCAACATGCAAAAGATGCCAGTAATGAAGGATTGACTGGGATGGCAGGGGTTTTGTGTTCAAGAGATTAAGGGCTCGTTTACATGTATCTAGATATTTGTATAAAAGCATGACTTTTGTATGCTTTTGGCCCTTTTGTTTACACGTAAACTGAGTTTTAGCTACCTCAAACGCATTGTCTCAAACAAATTGTTTATAGTTCATGTACCTAAGTCTCATCTTGTGACACCAACATAGCCTAGGCTAGGCCTACTCTATGGATTATAACATGTTGGATTAAGTCATCTTCATTTCCAAACCTAGAGGATTTACAAGTATGAAGAAGATAAGGCTATGTTTGTTATTATGGCCTGCTGTGACATGATTAATTGCAGTATCTGAGAAGTAGCAAGTTATGAATTGCTATGGTGAGTTTTGACTATGGGTTTGCTATTCTGGTCAGTTTTGGCATGTGTTTAGACTGTAGTTTAGTGAACCAAACCCTTTTAACCGTGTTCTTAAATCTACTCTTCTAAGGAACATCAGTGTTTCAAATCACTGCAACCGATTCAGATGACCCTACCTATGGAAACAGTGCCAGGATTGTGTACAGTATTTTACAAGGACATCCATACTTCTCTGTCGACCCCAAAATTGGTAAGATCTTACTGGATTTTTTCTCCATTGCAGGGAATAAAATAAATCTCCTGTAAGAGAGATCTCCTGTAGAGACAGCCTTGCACATAAGCAGGAACAACTGTGTGATAGTTGCTTCAGAATATAAATATATATACATATACATATATTTATTGTGTGTATATGTATATGTGTGTATATATATATATATATATATGTATAAATAGCTTCAAATAATAATAATGATATAAAGGTCTAAAATATCAGTCAAACCCCTAAATGTAGAGAGCCTGTGGAATATCTTCTACCACCCCAGAGTCTCTCCATAACAGTGCTGGCCTTGCTGTCCGTAATTGACATGCTCTCAATTGTAGTAAGGCTCTATGAAATGCTGCCCCGTCTTTTGACACAGTCAGCCTGAAAGAAGGCTTTTGAAAGAACAAGAAAGCAACCACCACTGGCAGAGTATGTCTTTTGTTTGAGGCTTTTAAAATAGCCTGGTCAAAATTAACAGCATAACTTTAGAGCACTTAAATGTGTGTGTGTGTGTGTGTGTGTGTGTGTATGTGTTTTATGCGTGCGTGTGTTTGTGCATGCATGCGTTTTGTGTGTGTGTGTCTGTGTGTGTGACAGTAGATGTATAAACAGGAGAGGAGAATGATTGAATGAGTAAAAAATAAGCAAAAAAGGATGATACATGAGAGAGAGAGAGAGAGAGAGAGAAAGAGGGAGAGTGGGAAAAATAGGCTGATTTGTTTGAGCTCTCTTCCTCAAATGTGAATGACTCCTGAAATGTTCTAAATTGCTAGGGCCATAGAACACAGAGAGTGGAACAGCATTATCCACGCTCATTTAGAAGAATTGGATGAAGCATTGAGTGCTGTACGCATTCTACAACCCCACAGACTCAGTTACAAAGCCCAGCAGTACATCTCAACAGACATTCCTTTAATTCTTTCAGATGTACCGAACACGATTCCATTGGTAATGTTTGGACACAGTATTGTAAAATGGTCCCAGGTTATTCTACTAGGCTTGTCTCATTTTAAAAATGAAGCAGTGCCACCATGTTATTATTCTGCCCGTGGGGAATACTGCTCCAACAGAGTGGGGAATCGACAGACAGAGAGTGAATAATGGCTTTGGGTGGATTTCAGTAAGATTGCATATGATGACAATTGCACTAGAGTTGAGAGCCAGACATATAGACCTATGCATGAAGCCCAATGGGAGGCGGCCTTTTATGCAGTTGTGCCCAGTCTGTGGAATTGCCTTTAATTAGTGTCAACACTGTCACTGCATTAGTGATTTAGAGTAACTCTCCAGGCAGCTCCATACGGCAGCACTATCTCTTAACGTCTCATCACTGTATGTCAACATAAGCATTAGTTCATTCAAACCTACCCAGCTGTACATGCCTCATGAACATGCACTGAATGTAAAATAATACCATTTCACATGCCATAGGCTGTTTGGTCAGAGTTATCTAGTGCAGCATTGCATGTCATATGCTTCATGTATGGGGCATGCGGTAGTGCTGTGATGAGGTCTGTTGCATTGGTTCACCCATGTTTGATTTCCAAACGCAGCTGCTTTGGATGGAAATGTCAAAAACTGATCTCTTGTTGAAATGAATATACATGTGTCTGTAACTGTGTCTGAGGAACATTTTAGTTTACCTGAAAGGTACACCTGGAATATTTTTCATGGCATTTAGCCCATGAGCAATTTCATCCTTTGATATGACTCATTTTATCCTTTTGATATGACTAATTTTTAGTCTAAATTGATTCTTCCACATGTTTATTGATATTAATCACAGTTACTTACTGTGAGAAATAGTATTGTAATAAAATTAGTGTAACACTAGAGATCTCTTGGCAATTAATTAAATGCATTCAAGCATTTTTGCTGTTATTATTGCCATCATTAATTTATGTTTAACACAGATTTTTGAACAGACTAGGTCTTAATGAGCATTCCTTCATCATGCACTATTGTCCATTCCTGTTTGGTTGTTTATTTACTTTTGGCCTCTGGCTGTTAGCTGAATCCAGAAAGACTGTTCAACATTAGCATGTCTCTTAAAAAAACAAAGCTTTCGAGTGAAATGTCCAGTTCTGGCAGGTGGGATCTGGCCTGGATGTGCAGGGTACAATCTGTATGACATTCTCTAGGCTGTGCTTATTTGTTCTGGCGGATTGAGGTGTCTGGCTTTTTTCTCTCCTCCGTTCCTACAATGAATGACACAGCCCATACTAGCATAGAATCCAAATTCTCAAAAAAAACAATTTACAATTTTCTACTTCAAAAGACTAACAGCTTACATGAATATATGGCACACCATGTTCCCACAGAATACATAAACAAATAACAATGGAATCCCTGAAAGGTTTTTCACATACATCATCAATTTATCATCAATTCAAATGCTAACCTTGGTTAACCTTAGCACTTCGTTTAAAGTATGTGTTTGTACAGGGAGATTGGGGTTTTGTGTTTGGCTTTTTAATTGGGTCACATTTGCCATGGCTTTGAACCAGATGAATATGCTACAGCAACTAGAGGCTCATAGATAACTGTCTGCTTTAAATTATTACAAAATGACTTGACCTCCCAATCAGCCAGCATCTCCATGAGGCCCCTTGGCCTTTACTCACTCTCGAGTGATCTACTCCTGAATCAGCTGTTCAAGTTAAACACAGTTCACTGTGCAATTTTTCCAATCAGTGTTTGCTTCCAGTCCAAATGTCAGATGCTGCACACCTCCGCTCCTGGCCTCCTGGGTTGTGTTCCCTGCGGCATCATGCTTGTACAGGTGCACCGTGCAAACTCAATCTGTTTCCCCCTGCCTGCTGCGGCCACTCCATGGTCTGCTGAACCCCAAGGCACGATTCAGGCAGATGGCTCACACACTTTTCTGAAACCTGTGAAGCGTGTGGGAGCGGCTTGGCAGGATGGCATGCAAGGATGGGAGAAAGGCCAAGGGGGCGGCGAAAGGGGACAGTTAGGACATGGCCTTGTAAGGACCACCCCCATTCCCCCAACAATCATTTAGTTTCCAGTGAGAAGTCAGTACTGTCATTACTGCTCCTCATGTGCCCTCTACCAGGAAAGGTTCAATGTTTGTTTCTTCAACAGAGATGAACTGCAAACAAATGCACTAGCAAACATGCACAAAAACAGATACACCCAGATACACATCTCTCACCCTCTTTCACTCACTCACTCACTCACTCACACACACACACACATTCATTTAGAAGGTAGAATGTTCTCACAAAGTGCATCTGCCTGTTATCTGAAATGTCAGGGCAGTGTAACCACATTCATATTTTCCGCATTTTTTTTTAATTGAAGAGGAGAAGATGTTGACCTTTACTGATGAGTGAAAAGTTTGTAAATCTCCCTCAGATATTAATAAAAGTAGCTACTTTCTTTTCATAGTTGGACTTGTACAGTTTATATGTCGTAGTACAACCAATGTAGAACTGAAGAAAACATTATTTTAATTTAAACTCTTTATTGTATTGGAAAATTTAATGGATGAACTTGCTACCAAAGTCAAAAGGTTATATAGGTGTCCAAAAGATGTCTGTATAATTTGAAATTTGAAATTATAATTTTAAAGTCAGGTGGCACAACCGCATCATCAGGTGGTACAACCAGATAAAATACTCATTTAACCAATAAATAGTAGATTAAAGTTACTTTTAATACCAAGGTCAATTACAAAATAATAATGTGTTAAGCACTGTAGACACTCTCAGGTACAATATACTTACCAAAAAATAGAAGCGTTTTTTTAGAAACTTTTGGTTGCGCCATGTGACATTTTTTGGGGGTGTATTTAAACCCCTGTAAATATTGCACAACCATTAAGACTTGTTTAAATACAGTCTTCCAACTTCCATTTTTAAAGATCATTTTGAAAACTCATTTTTAAAAGCCTCATTTGTCAATACACACACATTCTCTTATTGTATGGCTACAAAACACATGATCATTAATCTTTTTTTTTTCTCTGCAGGTATCATTAGGACTGCCTTGGCAAACATGGACAGAGAAACCAGGGAGATCTACACTGTTATCATCCAAGCCAAAGACATGGCTGGTCAGGTGGGAGGTCTGTCTGGATCAACCACCATCAATGTCACTCTGACGGATGTCAATGACAATCCCCCCAGGTTCCCACAGAGTAGGTGCTCATTTTCTCTCTCCCTCTCTCCAGCATCCACAGATTTCATTCAATTACATCCAGAGCATGACATGCAATGAGTAATTATAATGTCCTGAAAATAGCATGTGAATTTCCCTCAATGTTGTTTGAATGCACAATGCACCAGTACTCAGAATTACTCACTAATAAATAACTTGTAGAGAACCAGTTGCTCTCTCACTGATTGATGAAATGGATTGCTCTGACAAAGCTGTCTCTGTGGTCCATAGAGTCTAATGATGAAATGAATGAGTGGTTGTTATGATTCACTCCACTACAGAGAACTACCAGCTCTATGTTCCTGAATCAGCACAGGTTGGGAAAGCAGTGGGCAAAATCAAAGCGAACGACGACGATCTTGGTGTCAATGCTGAAATGACATACCGCATCACCAATTCAGAGGGAGCTGCCATTTTTGCTATCTCTACTGACAGTGACAAGAAAGAAGGAGTTATCGTGCTGAAAAAGGTTCCTGCCTTACATGCAATTATTATGATGTAAAAAAATGTAATTATGACAGTTTAAGGCCATCATTTGAACTTGTCTGCTGATGTTTCAGCATCTGGACTATGAGAAGAAGAAGGCTTACACTCTTCACATTGAGGGGATCAACACCCACCTGGACTCCCGTTTTTCCCACCTGGGCCCTTTTAAAGACACCACCTCTCTGAAGATCATCATTGGAGATGTGGACGAGGCGCCACTGTTTTCCATGGACTATTACATCCTGGACGTCTACGAAAACGCCCCCGCAGGGACAGAAGTGGGCATGGTCACTGCGCAGGACCCCGACAGTACCAAGAGCGCTGTAAGGTAATGCTCCATGAGATGCTTCTTATAGTGACTCTACCCTCATCAAGCAGATTGTTTTTTGGGAACCTCACTCTGGTCTTGTTGTCACAGCTGAAAAATGATGAAAATCCCTCTTGTCTGAGAGGTAGGCTACATTAGTGTTGCATCACATTTTATTTAGGCTCGACCAACCAGAATATTTTCAGCAACTTCAGCCCCCTCCACCTAGCCTAGAAATCTAGACGCACCCTAGCGGCGGCAAATTAATTTGCTCAGCCTGTATGTCTAGTATCAAACCATAGGGATATCTATTGGCTGACGCCGTGGACGTCATCCAATCACAGCGCTCTATTTTGTTAGAGAGTCTTAAGGCGGGCTCAACAGGATGACGACAGTCCTGCGACGGTGAACAACAAGGAAGGTGGCTATGGCAAACGAAGAGCAGTTGTTTGAATCGGCGTTGGCATCAGCTTTGGAGGAGTTGGACTTGTGCTTTTCTTTGAAAGTTGAGCAACACAATGCACTTAAGTCATTCCTTTCAAAGAAGGATGTATTTGCCGTTTGCCGACCGGATAATGGATATGGTCATTGGCGCTGGCCTATTGCATGCCTAGGCAGTTTGAAAGACAATTCTCTGCCCGCCCCTTGGATTAAGCGAGGTGAATGGCTTGATTCCAGACTATACATTTCAATGATATAGGATGGCCCGCCAGGCTACCCTCCACCCACTATCAGGTCGATATTGGTGATAACGACAAAGCCCTATTCAAATTCTGTATTCCTATGTGACAAGGTCTCTACAGTGAAGAATAGATATTTTTCTGACAGTTATTCTTTTGTGGAAATGTATTTGTTTTGACAAAAGATGGAATAGTTTGTGTTGTCCATTTTTTCAAAGGACCCTTCAGTGCCCATTGTGATTCACAAATGAAAGTAAACTGTATTTTGGACACTTTTTGTCTTATTTGTTCAGGTATTCTATTGACCAAACCAATCATGCAGATACAAGTTTCAGCATTGATGCCAACACTGGGCGTATAACCACTAAGCAAATGCTTGACCGGGAAGAGGCCGCCTGGCACAACATCACAGTGATGGCATCAGAGATTGGTAAGCCACACTGTGTAACATTTCCATTAATTTTTGTTTGACTTCGCAAAAACTATTATCTGCTTTGTGTTGTCTTTGTCTGAAACATATATGTAGATGATATACAGGCAGATTATTCCATAACTTCTGACACTTCTGACTAATGCTAAGACAGTCATTGTCACAGTGTAATGCTGGAGATGTCCCAGACTCCCAGGTCAATCAATTTCTGTCACTTTGTTTCCCTTCATGCTTATCTAAGCAATTACCCTTTACTTTAACCTTTTCGGCACAATGGTGTTCAGATAATGGACTGAAACTGCTGCCTATTGATAATGTCAGCTGGCATGGAAATGATAATGTACTACCTTCATTAGTCTACGTACAGTCTTCTGGAGTCTAACATAAACTGTTCATGAACAGTTCATGAACAGTTTATGCCGTATACAGGTGGAGACATGGTACATACAGGTGGAGACAGTGCAGATCATGATCTTCCTATTTGTTTGTCAAGTGGAATATAATTATGTAGGGCCATGTTTTGTCACATGTCTTGTTAGATCAGTGGTTCCCAACGTGTTTGGAGGGGGGTGCCCATGGGGGCGCTGGTTGAGGGGAAAAACATTGACACATTTTGGCTGTTTGTCTTTTTGCTGTGACAACTCAGCGGTGCCTTATTGGATCTTATGGATTTAAAACAATAAAGTCTATTCTGAACATCATGATAAGATGAATGATGTTTGGTGGATGGAAGTTAAACATATAGAATGATTACAGAGGGGTGGAAGTAGCCTGGGGGAACCCAGCAAATTCAATTTTTTTAACAGTTTTGTCTGGGTTCACCCAGGCTAGGATTGAAGTTAAGCATATAGAATGGCTAGAGAGGGATGGAATATAGAGTGATGTTTCCGTCTGGATCCAACACAAAGCCACATCCAACATTTAGATAGCATAGGATGCTATCGTTGACATACTGTATTGCTGAATGTTGACAGGGGTAAGGGTAGTGTGAGACCCTGATGCAATTAAAAATGTACACTGAACATTGGGCTGGTTGAGTTTGCAATTGCCTGGTTGCAGAGAAAGTCATATGCAATAGATAGTATATCTGTCTTTATGTATACATATACTGTATACAACTGAGAAAGATGTTTGTGTCCTCTGTCTGTATTTTGTTATGTTGTACTGACAAGTCGTGTTAGTCATATACTGAATGCTGATGTGATGTGAGACAGACACTGAATCCTGACATGATGTAAGAGTAACTTAGCTGACCTCGAGAAATAGAATAACAAACTGAGTCCAGAGAGGATTTGAGCTCCAAAAGGAAAAATGAAAAATGAAAGTGAGTTATTCCCAGTGCAGCCAAGCCATTTAGACTGATGAATAGAGAGCTACTTTGCATTACATTACATGTAGAATTCACTGCAGTGCATTCAGAAAAAGACTCCCCCAGACCCAGACAAAGTTATTATTACAACCCTGAACAGGCACGATAATTAAACAATCACTTAATAGCTCAGAACTGGCAGCATAATGATTCAATGTCTTTATGTATTCATTTTGCATTGATTTAAGTAGTATTATATCAGTATGTCTTATGGCTGTAAGTATTACTATATCTATTATTTTGCAAGAATGAACCTAGTCATTAAGATTATTTTTCTGTATGTTCATTTTTCTTTCTAGATAATCCCAGCCTTGTCAGTTATGTTCCGGTCACAGTACAAGTCTTGGATGTGAATGATAATGCGCCGTATATTGAAACTGAAAATGACATCATTGTGTGTGAATCCTCCAGGGTTGGCCAAGTCATGGCTCCTACTTCTGAAACAACCCCAGTTCTTGTAATTACCACCATTTAGTTTTTACTTTCACTTTGACAGCAGGACAACTCAAAAAAAAAAAATAAATAAATAAATACTCCACTGCACTCCTCCCACCTATCCCCCCCCTCTCTCCCACACACACACACACACACACACACACACACACACCCTTTATGATATGTCTGACACCATCAGGGATGGATTTATCTGTGGCTCTGCAGACGTTGCAGCCTCTTGAACCTATAAATTATTCAGCATGCACCAATGTCTTCGCCAACAGATAGGTGCTGCATTGAACACTCTCCGGCGCTGGCTTGCAGGAAATGTTAATCATCACTCATTCAAATTGGGTCTGTGCACAGCAAAGAGCGGCTGCCCAGATTCACATCACACAAGCATTTTCTCTTCATATTTTTCTCCTTGAATGAAGATTACTAACTAGGCAGTGGCACATAATCTGTGCACTGAGGGCACGTGACAGACGAGGTCTGTTTAGATTAAGTGTCAAGATGCTTCTCACAAATATCAGTAACAAATTAACTGGAGGTAAAAGGGCTGAATGATGAATTGTTTTTTATTGTGATCTTGTGAGGATGGTGATGCGGTATGAATTGATTCTTAAACAGTTGCACTTCTTCAAAATGATGACAGGACTATTCTCAATTTCAGACTAAATATAGTCTCTACATTTAAATTTTCCAGAGAATAGTTATATGGGTTAGTGGAGGAACTACCTTAACAGAGGCTATGTGTAAGATTCTGTAGGATTCAAGTAGTTTTGAATGTACAATTACATTAGCAACAGCACACTTGCATTGCCTTGCACTGTATTTGATACTAGAGATGTCTGAAGCTACTGGTTAACATGCTACCTTTAGGTAATATCGACAGAACACAGAGCATGTAGGTGTTTGTGACATATAGCATCTTTAAGGCACTGCCAGTCCTAATGGTGAAATTCACGTATGGGTCTCATCAGTCCATAACCATAGGATGCAGTCAGACCATCGTGACTCTCTCCGGCAATTTACATTTCACCACGGCAACCTCATCTCTCCGACACCTCCAAGTGTCACTCACTTCCGCGGAGTTGCCGTGAATGTCACTGCACGACCCCTTATTGAGTCAGACTGCTAAAAAAGTCTGGCTTCCCCCCCTAGGCTCAGGCATAATTTGAAACACAAGACACTCTTTTTGAAGTCCAGTCACTAAATGGGGAGAGATGTGAGGATATGCTCTCCCTTTTCTCTTTGGCTCTTGTTACTTCGTCTTTATTATTTAAGGTATGTAAAAATGAAAAAAATCTACTAATAGTTGCATGATATCTGATGTAAAAGCCACTGTGTCCCTTGCTTATTCAAATGGTGGCTATTTTTTTCACTTGGGCATCCCCAAGCCTACAGGTGAGCAGGCAGCTCAACAGTGCAGGGAGGTTCTCACTGTCTACTCATCTGCTAGTGGGAGCCAATTAGTTTAACAAGCTGACACAGTATCATCAGCTAGGAGCCCTAGCATGTCGCCCACCACCCCTGATCTGCCCACAACATCCCACAGAGGAACAGCAGAACTGGACACAGCAGCAGAGAGGGAGAGAGGAAGGGAAGGAGAGAGGGAGAGAAAACAAGAGAGTTGGAGGGTGAGAAAGAGAGGGAAAAAGGATAGAGTCTGTTTTCAATGTCCTTCAAAAACTAGGGGAAGGAAAAGCCCCAGGTAGTCCAATTACACCAGTAATCCTCAAACTCCATTTGAATGCATGTTGCTGCCTCCCCCCTCATAACATCCTGCCTCCCTTCTCTCTCTTTTTACTCTTTCTTTTTTCTCCTTGTTTCTGCTTTATTCTTAATCTCTTCTTCTTTCTTTCTCTCTCTCTTTTGTCATGAAGGTGATTCAAACGATTAAGGCCACAGACAAAGACAACTTTGCGAATGGACACTTTTCCTTCACCCTGCCCAGTGACCCCCCGGGGAACCCCAATTTCACCCTGAAGGACAATGAAGGTACGACCTGCGCCATGCTGTAAACACGCTGAGTCTCGAGTGTGTTCATTTATGTGGGGCTTTGAAGCAGCTCACAGATGGTTCAAGTACACATACACAACGCAAACAGTTTGAGATAGATCATTAAAAAGTGATTAGTCCTTCAGAAAATTGTCACATGATGGATTTGTGAGGGTGTTCTCATTTACCCAACTGTCTCAAGAGAGCCGGTTTGCTGGAGCTTCTCTGTAATCAAAGCCTGCAGAGTTTGCACTGGTTGTTGTCACAGGGATAATCCTCATGTGCACCCTCTTACCCCTGGAGTCCTTTTTCCTTCTTTACGTCTCTTTTTTTTTTTTTTTTTATTTTATTTTTTGTCATACCAGAATTGTATCAATGGTGTTGTTTCCCAGGCAACCAGTATTATATTTCCTCACTAGCTCAAGGCTTCCTCTGTTTAAAAATCAAGACACATTTCTTTCTCACCTTCCCCCCAAGAAAACTAGTGGTGCGCTTCTGCATGGATACGCTGGCCAGCAGATGATTCGGTGTACTTGTCACAATGCAGAAGACAATGAGTGTACTAAGCCTGAGATGTTTAGAGGCTAACGTGCCTTTGGTTGTTTTTGTATCAGGGGTGTAGGACTCACCAACTGTGTGCCTTCAAGCCCAGCATGCTGTCTGCCCTAAGGCAACATCATCCCCATGGAGGGATTGGTTCAGTCCTGTTTACTCATCTGGGAGTCTCCCCTTGTAACACTTAAGAGCACTTTGGAGAAGTCTTTCCTGCCACTGATTGGTACAAGGCCAGCATCTTTGATCAATGAAGCACCACTGAGCCTTTAAACAATAAAACAGTGTGCTTGTTTAGAACAAACAGAAACATTCTGGTTGGTTTGTTTTTGTTCTTATTCATTTCATATAAATAGGGTGTCAATTAATTAACACCCTCAATTAATTCATTCATTAGTACATTAGGTAACACATTGGTTTAATTAACACCCCTAATTATCCACACAAAGGAGGTTATATTTGCAGTGTGGTTTGTCTGTTTGTTAGTCGTACTGTATCTTCCAGTCCAATGTCAGTGTAGGATGGAAAGGTGTACCATGGGCCAAAGAATGAAGATGTTCAATTGTGGAGTGGATCCAATTCTCAAGGTGGCATGACAAATTTGGTTTTGCATTCGTTAAGGTTGTGGGATATGCCATCCATCCTTGCTCTTTCCAAGTGACCTTCTTAGTTCATTCTTGATTGATTAATTTATTCACTTCTTTATTTGTGTCTAAAATGCCTGTCACTCTGTCGGTGCGAGTCGAACGACTCTCTCGAGCTGACACACACGTTTCACGCGACAACACAGATTACCAATGTGATCATCGTCAAGGGGAGTGCGAGGCTGCTGTAGAGCCCTGTAAATGCACATCCACGTGTCCCATCTGTCACACAGGGGACATTAGTGACAGAAGTGTCTCTTATGGGCTCTAGTCCCCTCCCCCCACCCCCATTTGCTTCATCTGTCTTGCCTTCATGAAATCCTTTTTAACTACACACTTTAGCTGCTGCACTCATGTTTTTGGACCACTACAGCTATTAAGAGTGCCAAAGCTATGTTCCTTCACACAGGATCCCTCTTCAGAGAAATTAATTGCACTACTTACGCAAGGCACTTCCATTGCATTTAAAAATACACCAATTCAAAAAATTGCTGTTTTTATGCAACAGAAAAAGTACATGTGTTTACAGAAAGAGGGTTTAAGAGTGTTTGAGTGAGTCTCCTGTGTTTTATGCCTAGAGACCAGTGGGTGCCTGTTCAGCTTCAACAAATGACTCAATTTTTTACTAATTACTAATAAACAACATTAGAACACCACTGTTGCAACCAGTGGAAGGAGGGTTTGTGCTTTTATTTGTATTATCATGCTGGCAGTCTCTTCCATGGCTCTGCAAATTGCCTGGCATTCAGCCAGCCCTTCTAGGTAGCTAGCTGTGGGTGACGGTGTCGTAATAAATTTCAACTCCCAGCCTGGCAATGAGCATTGCGTTGACCCCTCCTCGGCACGGATCCAGTGTAAATCAGACAGGGTTCTGTGGAGGAAGGTACCGGCCTCCAGGGGCTCCAGTTTGCACATGGCCGTGTTGACATTCACGAGTAGGCAGGCTCTTGCCTGGAGACTGGCGCTCCTCCCCCTCCGCCTGCGTCTCCCCTGGCGGCCGCAGGCATCGGGCTATTGGGAGGCTCGGCACTCCGAGGGGAACATGAATCTGCATTTTCAAGAGGTGGGCCGTGATTGCACACACTGATCCTCGGCTCTGGGGAGGCGAGGTTGAAATGCTCACTACACACACACACACACACACACACACACAAGCCTCCCCGGTACGAGCTGAGGCCCAGGCGCCAGAGTGGATTTAATAAGGCGTGAAGTTTTTGGCGCCGCACAGGCGTTTTTTACGGCTCCACCAGCTCCCTCTATTTTATCAAAAAAAAAAAAAAAAGAGAAGACCAGCAGAGTGGTGAAAGACATGGAACACAATCTCAGGGGAAAAGCTTCCTGATTTTATTCAGTTGAAACACTATCATCTCCATCTGTCAGGAGAACAGTTCTGATATATAATGACCTACAGTTTTGCCAAATTCTAGTCCTCTTTATTTCAGAGCATTTTGTAGCCTCCCAATAATGAACTAGCCGACAGCCTAGTTGTCCATCTGCCATAACACCAAGCGCATTCCCTTAGGGGTTCCCAGCATCTGCAGACTTCGACAACAACAAAAGCAACCAAACCATAACAACATCTCGTTTGTGTTTCGTCCTGCACCAGATAACAGTGCGAGCATCGTGTCGCAGCGACGCGGCTTCAGCCAGACGGAGCAGGAGCTGTACGAGCTGGCCGTGGAGGTGTGGGACGGCGGCGAGCCGGCACTCAGCAGCATCAGCACCCTCACATTGCGCGTGTGCCCCTGCCAGAGGGGCGGCCGGCTCAGGGCCTGCCAGGCACAGGCCTTCCTGTCCTCTGCTGGACTCAGCACCGGAGCCCTCGTCGCCATCCTCCTCTGCATCGTCATTCTGCTGGGTAAGAGCAAGAGGGGGTGGGAGATGAAGGGAAGAAAGAGAAAAGTCAGAGTAAATCTCAAGTTCAGAGACCAAAGTATTTTTGTGTGTTTAGGAACTTTTTTCATCTTATCTTCCTTTATAAAACACTTCAGAGCTTGAAAGCAGTCATGCAGAGGTCCACAAGGAGATCTGGTTGGAACTGCTTTGCTTCCATCACTGCTCTACATACTGTCTCCTTGAGTTCCCAACTGTCTCTCACTGTGCTTCACTTGCTCCAGGTGGCACAGTAAAGACTTCTATCTGCTCTTTTTTGTTTTATGCAGCCATCGTTGTGTTGTTTGTCACCCTGCGGAGCAAGAAGAGCAAGAAGGAACCCCTCATCATCTCAGAGGAGGACGTGCGGGAGAACGTGGTGACATACGACGACGAGGGTGGAGGCGAGGAGGACACGGAGGCCTTTGACATCGTGGCACTGAGGAACCCAGCTGCCGCCGAGGAGCTTCGTCTCCGGAGGGATGCCCTGGCCCAGGCCTGGGAGGTGGCCGCCGCCGCTGCTGCCGCTGGGGCCAGCTGCACGTCGCTTATGCTGGACGAGGAGGACATCCACAGGGTCATCAGGGAGAGGGTGGTGGTGGCCGACCGGGACATGAGAGGGCCGCCGTACGACTCCCTCCAGACGTATGCCTACGAGGGCCACGGCTCCCCCACTGGCTCCATCAGTTCGCTGGACCTCCCTGGGGTGCCATCTGAGCTGGACCCAGCAGAGCTGGACGACTGGGGCCCGGAGGTTCACACACTGTCCATACTATTTAGGGAGCATGACAATGAGCACAACCCCTGACATCAATCAGTGTTTGATATGAGGCCAGGAACAAAAAAACAAAAAACTACTTTTTTTTACCATCTGACTCATTTCCTAATGAGAGGATTCAGCAGAGACTCTGTTTTTTAAAACTGTGCAGATTTGTTCACTTTTGATGTACTGTATTGACTGTTCTTTTTCACTAGGTTCTACAAGTGGAAGGAGACAACATGTGTTTTTCAATTAAAAAGCACACAATTATGTAAAAAATATCTGAGACTGAGAGAGGAAGTTATTTTCCCTGGTGTATATTTTATATTGCTTAATAAAGTTAATGACTCCTGTATGTGTTCTGTGGTACATATCATAGAATATCAAACACAATTTTAATATTTTTATCCTCAACTCATCCTCTGATCAAATGTCATCTGGCTAAATCAGACACAGTGAGTTTAGACATAATGGGCTCTGCTTCATTCATATTGGAGGAAAAACAGTCAAAAAAGTTAAAGTTCTTATTTAATATTGTTTGAATTAAAACCCACCTGGAGCATTTCTTTCTACATATCTCCAGGGTACCACTGTATCCCTTTTTCTCTGAAAGTGGTCCGAAATTGTATGTATACCACCTTTGACAAAACCAAGAAAATAACTTATTATAATTCTCCAGCACAGAGAGAGTTTTAATTGGATAACAACGGCATTTGCTTGAGTGAGCAGCTTTTATTACATTCCCAGGACTTATAAATCAACTGTGAAAAGTCTGTGTTGCAATCCGGGCATGATCAACTCCCATGAAGCCCGAGACACATAAATAACAGACCCTTAAGATTCCTTTAATACCCCATAGTAATGATTTAAGATTGTGTTATTGCACTGTTTTAATGGGCTTATATAATATTTAGACTTCACACAATTTTATCAGACTTTCTTCAAAATGACCAAACAACAAAATGTCTGACCTATTTCAGGGGGGAATATGGGGAAGGCCTCTCCCAGGATTTTATCTTCATTTTTATTCAATACACTGATGTTTACTTAGCAAATAATATTATATTTGCACCTTTATACTTAATTTTCATCTCTGTGAAGTCTGTGAAGTTTTTTCTGATATTACCGGTAAGCCATAACAGCAGTCTGACATTGCCGATAAGGAGCCACTACTTGTGAATTACCTGAAGTAGTTTGCCTTCTGTGATACTGCCCGGGGCAGACCACTGTTTTGGGATTGTGCAAACGGGTTGGAAGTGTTTGAGCAGGATGGAAGGACAGGTCACAGTAACAACTGATGTTTGAAAGGGGTTTTATTTCCCACAATGCAAAATATTAACAAACCAAAATAACTAAATAAACAAAAATAAAGTGGATATAAATCCAACAAAAAATTGTCCTCGACAATACTTAACAGAAAATTGTCTTTCATTAGCCAGCAGTTAATCCAGTACTTTCCACTACACAGTAACATACCACCACATCCTCACAACAAGCTGTTACTTCCTTTTCTCATATCACAAACTGACTGCTTCATATAGGTGCCCTCACCCATAATGCAACATTTGGGAGAAAACCAACTACAGGTAACACATCTTAATTTCCTGGCAAATCAATTAAGTGCTTTTGGCACCAGTGGCTCCCCATAACATTTCCGCATCTACAGCCGTTTGTTTTCTATAGCAATGCAGGCAACACAGAATTGGATAACGGATGACAACACATACTTATACACATACACACGAAAAACAGAATACTTGATCTTCCCCACACCATTTCCCATGACCCAAACAGTCTTTTAAATAGTACTGGCGCATAGTGCGCTCTTGTTTGACCATCACGAATGCGGAAGACGGCGGGAGAAACGCAACGGTGAAAGAAAGTGTCGGTATCAGTAAGTGCGTATGTATGTTACAGAACAGCACAACTATGCACACGGTTTCACTGCAATGGGATCCTACATTGTAGCAAAACGGGGAGATGGAACACAGAAGTTTTAATCAGTAACATTGTGTGTGTGCGTGTGTGTATGTATGCGAGTGTGTATGTATGCGAAGGGGATACGCGACCAGCGCGCTACTTGCGCATATCAGTGAATGAATGAATGAATTAATGAATGAATGAATGAACGGTGTTTCATAGTTCAGGGAGGTGCGTAGTAGACCTCGGAGAACACGGAGGTGAGACAGGAAAAGAACACCCGATCTTTTCCACATTTCCTTCCCCCTCCAGGGTCTTGCCATCAGGATGGCGAGACAGAAAATCTGCTACCACATTGTCCTTTCCTGCCCGGTATCGGACAGTGTATCGGTATGGCTGCAGTGCCAACCACCACCGGGTGACCCGGGAATTTGTGTCCTTCATCCGGTGCAACCACTGTAGAGCCCGATGATCAGTCTCCACAATGAAGTCCCTGCCGAGCAGGTAATATTTTAGGGCCTCAACTGCCCATTTTACAGCCAAACACTCTTGCTCAACTGCAGAGTACCTGGTTTCTCTGGGGAACAGCTTGCGGCTCAAATAGGCCACTGGCTTTTGTTGGCACCGCCTTCCCCCTGCAGCAGCACAGCCCCCAGTCCAACACCTGAAGCGTCAGTCTGAACTGTGAAGGGTGCAGTAAAATCTGGGCTTTGGAGGACAGGACTCTGGCAAAGGGCCCCTTTAAGATCTAGGAAAGCCTTCTCCTGTTCTGGCCCCCACTGGATACCATTTGACCCCGACTTACTGGTCATATCACTCAACGGTGCGGCTATTGTGCTGAAATCCTGCAAACCGCCGATAAAATCCAGATAATCCCAGAAAAGATCGCAGCTCCTTCTTGGTCTTAGGTTGCTTGTAGTCCAGGATGGCTTGCACCTTGTCCTGCTGAGGTCTAATGACCCATCCCCCAAGGACATGCCCCAGATACCTAGCCTCCCTCTGGGCTAGAACGCATTTCTTGGGCTGGAGGGTCAAGCCAGCTCTTTGAAGGCGTCCAAGTACCTCCTGAAGATGTTCAAGGTGCTCCTTCCAGGAGCTGCTGTAGACGACAATGTCATCCAGATATGCGGCACAGAAGTCCCCAGCACCCGCCAGCACACGGTCCATCAGGCGCTGGAGGGTAGCTGGTGCCCCCTGCAGGCCAAAGGGCATTACCTTGAATTGATACAATCCCTGAGGAGTACGGAAGGCAGTCACCGGCCGTGCCGCTTCAGCCAGGGGCACCTGCCAATACACTTTGCATAGATCCAGGGTGCTGATAAACTGCGATTACCCAGTCGCTCAACCAGGTCTTTTAAACGTGGCATGGGGTAGGCATCAAAGCGACTTTGTGCATTCACTCAGCGAAAGTCAATGCAGAACTGGAGACTTCCATCCTTCTTAGGGACTAGCACAACAGGGCTGCTCCACTCACTCTGTGACCGTTCAATGACGCCCAGGGACTCCATTACCTGCAACTCCTCCCGGAGAACTGGAAGCAGGCGCTCAGGGATACGGTACATCCTCTGCCTTACAGGGGTGGTGTCCCTCAGAGGAATGTCATGGTCCACCAGCGTGGTGTATCCCAGTCTCTCCTGTAGCAGTTCCGCTGGAATAATGGCCTCCAGCTCCCTCTGCTGGTCATCGGACAGATGTGACAGGTCCAGGGACGATGCCTGTCATGCGGTGGGGAAGACCTGCTCAAGGTCATCCTCATCCCCCCCAACTCGCTGGATGAGAAGCTGCTGGCTGACCTGTTCCTCCCGTTCTTTCCACTCCTTCAGCAGATTAACATGGAACGTCTGCTTGGTTCTCCATCGCTCGGGCATTGCCACCTCATAGGTAGCTGGTCCCATCTTCCTCAGGATGGTATAAGGGCCCTGCCACCGAGCCATTAACTTGTTCTCAGAGGTGGGCAGCAACAGCAGGGGTCTTTTGAGCTTGTTCCAGCTGTTCTTTCACCAGCTCAGCCATCTCCTCCATCCTGTCCCGCATGGCCAGGACATAGGCAAGTACACTGGTGGTCGATGGTTCTTTAGGTTTCTCCAAGGCGTCCCGCAGCACATCAAGTGGTCCCCTCACACGTCGGCCATAGAGTAGCTCGAACGGAGAGAATCCAGTGGATGCCTGGGACACCTCTCTGTAGGCAAACAAAAGATAAGGCAACCACCGATCCCAGTCCTTGCCATTAGAGGAGACAAACTTCCTAATCATGGCCTTGAGAGTTTGATTGTATCTCTCCACCAATCCATCAGTCTGGGGGTGGTACGGAGTGGTCTTTATACCCTTAGTGCCCAACAGACCATAGACCTGCTTAAGGGTTTTGGAGAGGAAAGCTGTGCCCTGGTCTGTCAGTATTTCCTGCGGTATTCCCACCCGTGAAAAAAGCTGCAGTAAGGCCTGACCTATGGCTCGGGCGGTAATTTTGCGTAGAGGAAATACTTCAGGATAGCGAGTCGCATAGTCACAGACTACTAAAATGAACCTATGACCACCTTGTGTTCTTTCTAAGGGGCCTACAATGTCCATGCCCATCCTGGAGAAAGGCACACCAATTATGGGCAAAGGTTGGAGAGGGAAAGGTTTAACCTTACTATGGCTAGAGAGCTGACACTCGGCAATACGGCAATATCCCTGCACATCCGTGTACATCCCCGGCCAAAAAAACCTACTGGCAATGCGATCCAAGGTCTTTACACTGCCTAAATGCCCCGCCCACGGGATGCTATGGCCCATATGAAGAACTTCCTTGCGCAAATCCTTGGGTAACACTAGCTGCTCAGGTAGTCCTCCCTCTGGCTGATGATAGAGCACACCCCCTTTTAGAAAGTAGTACTCCCCTGACAGAGAATGCCCAGCATCTTTAACTATGCCTTCCACTTCCCTAACATTGTCAAAAGCTTTTCTTAATGTGGAATCTGCTTTTTGTAAGGGTCCTATGTCATCTGACACTACACTTTTCACCTCTAGATCAGGTTGTGCTAAGCCCGCTTCCTCTGCCTTCTTGACCTCCCATGATAATTGATCTTGTCTCTTCTGTCTGACAGTTTTCTTTACTTTAACGGCCCTTTCCTCTGCCTCCCCTCCTGTAATAGCAGTCATCTCCCTGAATATGGCTCGCCTTTCCCTTTCTGTAGAAGTTCCCCTCTTAGCCCTGGACCTGGTAACTACCATATTTACTGGCTTGCTAGCCTGAACTAATTTTAGGTAGCACCATCACATCTTGACCCAACACCACTGGATGACTTAATCCCTTTACCACCCCAACAGTAAGGCTAAATGCTTGCCCCAACACCTCTAAATAGATCTGGGCCGTCCTGTAGGCATGCTCATCTCCATGAACACAACAGATTTTTATACATCCCTTTCCATATTTACCTTCTGTAAGTAACTGTGGCTGAATAAGGGTCTGTGTGCTACCAGTATCTATAAGTGCTGTAGTGGGCCGACCATTTACCATTACAGGGGCTGTCTGCATTCTTTCCGTTACACAGTGGACATCCCTCTCTAGTCTGGGTACCACGCAAAGGTTAGAACTCTGCTCTTTTCTGGTGGGGCAATGGGGTTATGGGGCAGTTTTAGGGTTATGCTCCTTGACCCAGACTCAAATCTCTGGTGAGAGTGAACGAAGATATTGTTCAAGAATCAATATTTCTCCCACTTCCGCCACAGTCTTTCCTGCAGGTCGGATCCACTTCTTGAAGAGGTCTTTGAGGCGGCTGTAGAGTTCCTTTGGTGTTTCACCTGCTCTCACCTCGGGATCCCGGAATCTCTGGTGGTACACTTCCTCATTAATCTCATATTTGGCCAAAATGGCCTCCTTGACTCTGGAATACTCCAGTGTCTCCTCCATGTCCATGGAAACATAGGCACTCCTGGCTCTCCCAGTCAGGTATGGCAGCAAATGAACCGCCCAGTCCTCTTGGGGCCATTGGTACGCAGTAGCCAGCCGTTCAAAAGTGGTGAGGTACTGCTCAACGTCATCTGACTCCTCCAGTCGTGGCACCACAGCCTTTGCCCATGTATGGGGTCTGGGGTCTGGTACTGGTGCTGGTGCAGGCTCTGGTGCTGGTGTTGGTGCAGGCGCTGGTGCTGGTCTGGTGCCCCGCTGCTCCTCTAGCTCATCCCGGAACTGGTTGAGTTGGACCTGGAATCTCACGATCCTCTTCCGGTTCTGTGGCTAGCCGTCGATGCATTATCCGGTTTTCCACGGTGCCCAGCTTCGTGCCGCAGCCTCGACCTCGGCCCCTTCCTCTTCCTGCCTTCTTCTTTGTCGCTCCGGATGGCGCCACAATCCCACCACTGCCACCAAATGTGATACTGCCCGGGGCAGACCACTGTTTTGGGATTGTGCAAACGGGTTGGAAGTGTTTGAGCAGGATGGAAGGACAGGTCACAGTAGCAACTGACGTTTGAAAGGGGTTTTATTTCCCACAATGCAAAATATTAACAAACCAAAATAACTAAATAAACAAAAATAAAGTGGATATAAATCCAACAAAAAAATGTCCTCGACAATACTTAACAGAAAATTGTCTTTCATAAGCCAGCAGTTAATCCAGTACTTTCCACTAGTGATGTGCCCAATGAAGCGAGGCTTCGGAGCTTGTGTCGAGCAGAAAGGGGCGTGCCAGATGAAGCCCCGGTTCGAGGCTTGTGTCGTTTCCATAAAAATCACGTGACTGATGACAAACGAGGCCTCGGTTTGTGAGTGTGACGTCTGAAGCTTCATTTGGGACACACACCCACGTGACTGCTTCGGAATCTGATTCAAAGGCTTTGAATTGCGCGATCCAGGGCACCCGCTCTAGTGTCGGAATGAGTTGTGTTGTATTGCAAGAGTCAGGCGAAATTTGTGGGTAGCCCTGTTTTATATAGGATGCTATCTGTTTGTGAATTTACGTTCTTTTCTTTCCGGAAAATGTCCATAATCCATAATATCATGCACATAGAAATAAAGAAGGAATAGCCTAGGCCTAGCCTAAAGCTTTGCCATTTAGAACAATGACATTAAAACATGTCTGCGTTTCAATCTTGTCTCAACTTCAATCATGTAATTTAAAAGCAATACAGGCTAATAATTTCTACATTCTACATTGTGAATAGGTCTGTGAGTAAGGAGTCCTCTTGACTTCTTTTAAGCTGTCAGAGGTGGGAAGGTGTGATTTTTTGGGGGAAGGGCCGGATTAACTGGGCACAATTGTCTGATGGCCCCTTCCCCAGCCAACGTGGAATCGGGTGGTTAGTTAATAGGCCTATCGTGAAGATTTTTCCTGCCATCTAAGGCACGCGGCATCTGTGAGGCCAAGCCTCACCAAGTAGCTCGTTTGTTTACAACTAACATTCTATTTAATTAAACTGCTTTATAGGCTATGCCGAAATAGTTTTCAACATTTTGAATATTAGTGTCGGGTGAATTGAAATGTTCTCAAAGTAGCCTTATGGCTGAAAGCTGCTTGGGACCCCCTCCGTCAAGCAATACAACCATACAAACGCGCTTCCTGCACTCATTGTTTCAAAAGGAGTAATTTTGGCTTTGTCAGAACTGAAGAGCTGTGGGCTGACGCGACGCGGTATGCCCAATGAAAATAAATTAGCATAGCGCAACACAACACAACACAGACCCCGCTTCTCTCGCGTCAGTCACTGACAGTAACCTAGAATAAATGCATGGGGAAAAACACTTCCCCATGACAAAGACATCATAAAACACTGAAAGTTAATATTTTGTCACTAGCAACATTCATCTGTCCTTTGTCAAATGTATTATGTTCCAAGTATCCTATCGTAATTCTGCTTCATAAAAAGTTGAACAAATACATTTGCTTATTTCACAGAAAAATATAAATAGCCAGTCTACAGTGCAGAGTTGGTAAGTTATGGTAGGCCAACTTGCAGTGAACATACAAACAGGGGGGAAATTATTTCTCTTGCAGCTGAGTAGCCTCAGGTGCCGCGTGACATAAGGCCGAACATGCAAGCCCAATGAATCGTGCTCTCCGACAATCAGCCCGGTAAACTTAAATAGGTTAACATCACTCTAAGTTAAGCCTTCAAGCAAGAAAACGATGATTTGAAGACATCTGTTTTAGTTGGAAGGGCAAGGGGGTAGCAACAGGGCAACACAGAGACAGGCCCGATGGCAGGGCTGTTATGAGAGTATTAAAATATGGGATATTCTACGGAAAACATTAAAAAACGGCAAGACAGCGGGGGAAAGTTAAAATACGTGATAAACACGGAAAAAGTTGGCATGCATTGTTTTTAGGTCCCGTGCACAGGGATTATTTGTCATACTATTAATCACATATGATTATTTGTGAAATTGTGCAAACAGGCAACACATTTGAAAAGGAAGGACTGGTAGCATGCAAGCTCCACGGGAAAGATTGATTTAAGAACGATATCACAAAGTGTGTGGCTGTGGCGCGGGCTGAAGACAATTGGCAGGGGAGGGTCATGTCTTTTTTAACAATTCTGTCAGAGGGTCATTGAACAATTTCTAGCAGGCAAGAGAGGGTCATGCAACTTCCAACTGAAGCACTCAAAATTCCTCGGTGGCCCCTTCAATAAATAACGATCAGTCCCTAGATTGCTGCTGGGCTATATGTCTTGGTTCTGTTAACAACTCATTGTCAAACGCATGGCCTATCTCGCGGTTGCATCCATTACAAACAAACATGCAATGTGAACGTCTGGGATTGGGGAGAGCACTAAATGCTCTACTGAATAAGCACGAAGTCAAACCTTTAAATGAAAAACATTCTTTAATAATCCAAAAAATAAACCGCTAATGAAGTAAACTTGTGACCATCAAAATCGCTTATCGGCAACTCTGTGATACCAGGGCGTAACAGGAAGGCATTTGGCTGAGCAACGGAGGTTAATATGCTCCATGTTTTGTCCAAATGGTGACTATCATCGTTGCACTCGGAGAAAACCGGAATGTTTCATTCGTCCCGTTTCAATCGTCCGGTTGTACCTACTCAAAACGCAGATAGAACCTTATTATTCTAAGGTAGCGAAATAGCGTTCAGCATGATTCATGCCCAATTAATTCCCCTGTTAAAGTGTTAAGCCTTTGTAGTTTGGTTTTAGATAGCCTATGATAAACGGCTTATGGCCAAATATGTGAAAACGTTAAAATACAGTAGGCGATAAACCGGAAAAAAGTTGACAGTGATTTTTTCATAATCACTTTGGAGGGTCATAGAAAAATGTATTGCTGGCGAGGGAGGGTCCGTCTTTTTTGGACTAATGCTCCCAAAACTCCTCCGGTAGCCCTTAAATAAATAACGAACAGTCCCTAATGAAGTAAACTTCAAAAATCGTTTATCGCCTGTAACTCCGTGATAACAGGACGTAACAGGAAGGCATTTGGCTGAGCAACAGAGGTTAATACTCTATATTTTGTCCAAATGATGTCTGTCTATCATCGTTGCACTCGGAGAAAACCAGAATGTTTAATTTGTCCTGCGTCTCTCTGGCTGCAAAGCGGGATTCACTTTCGCAGTTAACCAAATATTTCTTTATTAGGGCAGGGCAGGCATATTTCTGGCTATTACATTATTTCTAAACCAGTCTGCTAAAGTCTGTAGTGAAGTCTGTGTAGGGTTTTCCAGGCTCCATTTCTTTTTACGAGACACCCTGCTCACTTGAGCCATCTACCGGTTGTTTGGGTTGTTGCAGCGTCTCACTGGAAAAATACAAATTAAAGTCGCGTGATACCCACGTGCGGACCGCGAGTGAAGCTGGCCAAGTCGAAGCACTGCCCACTGTATGTAGGCCTAACAATAATGGCTGACATAATATTTTCCTTTTATTGAAAGTTTGATTCATGAAACGTCAAAACATGTCGGGCCATATAGCGTTTGGTTTAATTACAGAAGTTGAGCTATAACGTTTGTGTTGTCAACATAGGCTACAATAGTATGTTTACTTGGCCTACTCATTTCTGCATTGTTCAGGGGCCTATTGCACAAAACTAGGATATAGCCAGGATATCTGTCAAACGATTAAAAATATATATTTTGAAATGAATTAATCTCGATTAACCGCAATTAAAAAGTTCCTAAAGACTAAAGCTTCTTAAATGGCATATTAAATAAAACATAAATCACAAAATGAATGAGTAACCACAAAGGTAAAAGTAAAACACTTTTATATTATTTAAATTATAATACTGACACAGTAATTTCTACAACACCATCGTTCCTTTTTACATTACATTTTATGATCAGTATTTTTTTCTCTTTGACAAACATGTTTGTTTCACCAGGGGGCTGGGTTGCTACCAAAGATAGAGCGCTACGTGCCCCATTTCTAAATCTTTGAAACTAGTCTAGACCAGGCAAAGCGTGAGCTTGTAGTCTTCTGCATTCGGTAGGCTATATTCACCAGACCCATGGCTATACTGGACATGCAACTGTGTTCTGTGCCCTGAGCATATGCTTGCCTTTCTCTGTCTATTATCTGCAGCGTTAGGGCCTCCTCTCCGATGAGATTGCGAGTCCGCGAAGCAGCGAAGTTACAGGCTATGCCCAGGCGCGCGGGAACCTATTTTTGACCAGGGGTTCTGAATAACAAAAATAATGGATGTCCGACGATTTCTCCCCTCCTGGACATGTTTCGGATTTTGACTGCTAAATACATCATTTTAGTGCGATGTGCGGGTGATAGAGAGAAGTTTTAGGGATCAATAAAGAATATCTATCTATCTATCTATCTACGTCCTGGGCAGCCACAAATTCCAATGTTCCGCGACAGCACTCCGACTCCACTGCACCCACAGAAGCGCATTTGACATCATTAGCCTATTTCAGTATAGCTAAGGAAAATTACTTTTCTGATCGTCAAAACCACACCAGAGATGTTTGGCTTTAAATATAGGCTAATAATCAGGCTGCAATGATCTCGCAAATAATTCCTGAATAGCCTAAAGTGTGTTGTCTCCACAGCAAGAATGTGTCCTAATAATTTCTATCTGCGACTAGTGAAATGATTTCACTAGCTATAATTTATTAATTTTGCAAAACTGTACAACACAATTAAAGTTTCTTTCAGCTTATCCATGCTTTTTGAATGTGTAAATCGCATAGAATATGTAGGCCTATATCAATCATAGGCCTACACACTTGATCGCTATCACCAGAGCCCGTTTACAGATTAGACATTCTCTGGCTATCACATAGCTGAAACCACGCTACGTTTCTTACAGTAACTGACTCACGTTCACGTTGATCTCTATAACTGTTAATTTTTAGTAGCCTATATTCCAAACAATCCATAACCCTTTTTTGCTATTTGACTCATCATTTCACATACACAAATATAAATAATGACAGACAGCGAATTAGTAAGTATTTAAAAATATAGCTATACAAATGTTAAAAATCTATCTCCTGCCAGCAGGGGGTGCACCCCCCTTCCCGCGCCCTTGGCTATGCCCATGCGTCTGTCACACGTCTGATCATTTGCGGCATAAATTAATGGTAGACTATAGAACCGCTGTCCGGAAAAAAACTAAACATGTTCCAGATTAAAATATTTCTTAATTGTGTGATCAAATAAAGAGGCATAGCCTACATTTGGTGGGTAGTAGGCCTAAAGTGAGCGCTCATTCAATGTTTATGCGCGTCTGCGCAAGTGAAACTGAAACTTATAATAAAGACACCTTTCTCAACAACTTTTCTGTTCAATCTGGACCGGCACAATTGGCATTATGATTTACAGTTTACAGAAACCAGGGATCTTAGTTGGCCTACCGGTGAGCCTGTTATTATGACCGCCGCGCAGTGACTATAGGTTTAGTCATATTTTTTTTTCTTTTTTTCTTTTTCGCATGGCCAAATTTCCATCAAGGATTCCCGGGACACTGAAAGACCTGGGTACACAAAACTTGGTGGGGCACCAGGTGTCTTCAATATTGAACCTTTTCACAATATTTTAATTTTTCTGATACTGAATTTGGGGTTTTCATTAGTTGTCAGCAGTGTTGCCACAGTTACCTTGAAAAAGTAATCTGATTACCGATTACTCCTTTAAAAAGTAACTTAGTTACTGCCGACAACACCCCCACCGCCTCAACATAAAAATGATAACAGGTTTTGCTAATACTCACTATACTGGAAGTGCATTTTAACAGTAATGCCAAAAATGTATAGCAGACATCCCAACCTAACCTACTTAGATACTGAAATTCAGATGTTTGTTCAATAATGTCTAGTCAGTACACCAAATAAGGAAGGCCTATTGATATAAATTGTGATAGTAAAATATGTAGATTTTGTAGTTTGGCCTTTTCATGTAGCCTTGGCAACTAGCCATCTAGTATAGGCCTGAGTAATATGCAAATGAAATTACACTTGTTAAAGTCACCTCAACAAGTCTTTTGCAATCATTTAACCTGCCGTGAGCAATGCTAAAGTCAGTGTTACAAACAGTGCAGTGTGCAAGACTATCATTATGTTTTACTCTTAAGAGACAATTGGGTACACTTTTTGTAGTCTGATGTGAAATGGGTCTTAAATGTTCTTTTTGAGGGGCACTGACTCTGCCATGACGCTCCTGTTCCTAGATACACTAACTGAACTGATTAATTAAGTTCGGGAGAAAAGAGATATAAGCTAAGCCCACCTACACTGAAAACTGATTGGTTGATTTAGCAAAACAGACCATGCTCTCTGTCTTGGATGCGCTTGCAGGCACACACACACCACTCCTCTCTCTCTCCCTCTACGTTGTGTGCGCGTTTAACGCAGATGCACACACGATTTGATGTCCGGTCTGGCTTGCGTGCTCTTGTTCGCTCTAGGTTCCTTGAGATTTTATGTAGGTAATTTGCGGGCGTCAGGATATCAATATGTGGGAGACTCCCAAAACTTCGGGAGACTTGGGATGTCTAGCTAGACAGCACTTTGTCGCCAGCACAGTATGTACAATGTACCTTAATGTTGTCATGTTTAGCTGACACAAACTCAAAATAATGACTGTATAGATAAAATGTGCATATCTCTCCTCCCTCCATTGTTTACGTTTGTGTCGCTGCATGGTTTTACACGCGAGTTGTCCTCATACTGAAAAGGTTGGCATAGCCTACATGACGTTAATCCCCGAGACAAGAAGAAAGCAAAGAATATATCTTTTTACCAAGGAAAATGACAAAAATAGTAACGCACAGTGACTTAGATAAGTAACTTTAATCTGATTACTGGTTTGTAAATAGTAGCGCGTTAGATTACTCGTTACCGAAAAAAGTGGTCAAAATAGACTAACGCGTTACTTAGTAACGCGTTACTGGCATCACTGGTTGTCATGGTTATAATCATCAAAATTTAAAAAAAATAAACACTTGAAATATATCAGTCTGTGTGGAATGAATGTATACATTATACAAGTTTCACTTTTTGAATGGAATTACTGAAATAAATCAACTTTTTCATGATATTCTAACTATATGACCAGCACCTGTACATTCCGTATTATGAAGGATGGTAGTACCTTCCCTTTCCACCAGGCGACAGTATGTGTCCAGAGAAACATTTCTGTGTTGTGTCGGTGGACTGAAAGTGGATTTGCATTCTGGGAGGTTGTAGAGTGAGCCATAGAGTTGGATTGGCCCGTATGACCTCTTAGACCAGTGGTGTCAAACCTTTCAGGTGTCAAAGGTTTCATACGGCCAACCAGATGTTTTAGGTAGGAAGGGGGGGAAATTCTGTGATAAATTGATTGAACCTAGGACTACAAACCATCGTCAGGAGAAAGAGGCCAAAAAACTGACATGGAAGTAGGGTGTTTCAAGAGAGAAAGAGCAGAATATGGCAGTAGATGATTTGTACTTGTTTGCTCTCAAGTGGGTAAAGTAAAAGAGTATCACCAAACAACACTAATATCAGTGCAGAGAAATGATTAAATGGACCATGACAGTGACGGCCCCCACGAGATCTCATTCCATCAAATCTGGCCCACTGTGTAATATGAGTTTGACACCCCTGTCTTAGACTATAGAGGAATTTCACACGTACCACAGTTTGGGGATCCCTGTCATATGGCTTCTACACACAGTTGCGTTCCGCCAACGCATGCCAGTGGGTGTTCCCGATGGTAGCTATGCAAATGACTTGAAGTATAACCGTAATTTGATTGGTTGGTGCCGTCCGTCGATTGGCTTGATTGGCCGGTGCCGTCTGTCGGTGCAGCAACAGCTGAACTTCTCAACGCGAGTGATGGGAGAAACGCGACGCAACGGACCCACAATTCAGTTCGGCAACGGATGACGTGAGCCCATGTAAAGTGAATGGGATGCGTCTCCAGCACTGCAACGCACACAACTGTGTGTAGGAGCCGTTAGACTGGAAGAATGGCAATTATCGTGTTACTTGGGGCAGACATGCGTGTGTGGGAGATGGGCTTACTGGATAGGATCTTGCTGCAGCGGTATCTTTCCTTTTTTGTTGGTTGACACCTTTGGCCATATTGGTGCTGTCGGAGTGCAGTGAAGATGAGCTACAGGACAGTGTTACTTGTTCTCTCCACCCCACCTCCACGTTTGTGCATCTGGTTGATCAGAGGGAGTAAAGCACCACTCCATCACACTTTTGTTATGTTTGTAAGCGGTAATGTATTTTCCCAGTTTTTTTTTGTTTTGCTTTTTGCATTCTGCTAGAATCTATGACAGTCCATCATTGTTGCAGTGATTTCCTCTTCGCTGATGTTTTCATGTCAAAAGTTTCTTTTGTGCAGTGAATTCCTCTCTTACTCTGGAGAGTTGGGTTTGGGCTTCTTGTATAGTTAAAGCCATCAGGTCTAAGGAGCATTAATTTAGGATCTCACACCAGCAATCACAAAAGTCATTATTGTCCTTACTAATCATGGGGATTTGTGTGATATGTAACCCCCTAGAGGTGTCAGCAGCCCCTCCTTGATGCTCTATGTACATTGTGGCACAGATGTGATTTCAACAGTTGTACTGGGGGGTATTCCAGAAAGCAGGTTTACTGGCTTAAAGGAATTATCCGGAGTAAAATGCACTTTAGATCAATTTACGGATGATTGGGAGTACATACGTTGAGTTGACATCAAAATCATGTCATTCGGATGTGTTTTGAGAAAGTTCGATTTTACCGTTTTTAGTCAAAACTCGTTAGCCTGGAAGTGACCCGGGCATGTCATTTCGCCGCTGCAAAACGCTATTTTTATACCTCTTCTACAGTTCCAAACAACATTACACTTACGTGGTAGTGAGTAGAGGGTCCCTAAAGCCAAACCGAAGTATCCCGAGGTCTTTATGTGGTCGGATAGAGTCCAGAATGAATTTCATCAAGCCAGTACCTTTCTGGAAATGTTGCTGCTGCAGCTGGCTTCTTTAGGGGAAAGTCCGTAGGAGTCGATTGCCGATTTACTCAAGTGTTGCAATATAAGCTTGTGAACGCAAGTCCTTGTGCTGTCCTAGCTAGTTGTGTCTCCTCAGTTGATGCCTTTAAGCACAACTAACTTCTCAAACAGTGTTGCATTCAGATGACACCTACAGTATGGGAGCTGTTAATCAGTCCAGCAAAGGAAAATAAATGCTCTACTGGAGCAGAGGGGCTTGACCATGCGAGGGTGCCACAGACAGACAGAGACAGAGATTTTGTGCTTTATAGATAGTTAGATAGATGTCATCACAGTGTTTCACAGAAAGTATTTTACAGTATTTTGAAAATACAAAAATACACAATACTGAAGTATTTTGATACAAAATACGAAGGCATTTTCACCATCTCAATAAAATACAAATGACAAAATAGTATCTTGTATTTGAAATACGTATTTTAAATACATGTATTAGAAATACTGCCCATCCCTGCCTACATTACGCATGGTGGGATAGAATAAAATAAATCTTTAATGTAGGCTAGCCTAGCAGATATTTGTCTTTGGCTCAGACAGATGGACAAACCACATTTCAGACACATTGAAGATATAATTAAAGCAAGTAGGCTACAGTACAAAAAAGGGAAAACATATTGAAAATTAATAGGCCTAAATAAGTTTAAATATAGACTGGGCCTACATTAGCTCATCCGGGTATGCGTGTTGTCACTAAGTTTGGTTAAGAATGCTGATGGCATTTGGGATAAAATAGCTTTTTAATAGGCTACACTTTTTGCCTCTCCAAATTATGTGCATCGACGATCGCTCTCTGACTGGGATTTTTTGTAGTGTTGGAGACGCAGAGCATATCGACAAGCTGTCGGTCAGTGCGTAAATTTGCCTTCCGCTAAGGCTGTTCCTGCGCAACTTCGTTTTCCTGGACAGAAACCCACGAGAATTATTAAATTGTACTGTAGTGTTACCAACTGGCAGGTCAGCACACACTTTCCAAATGTGCACCGACAATAGGGTCTTAGCTGGTCAGCTGTCTTAGATGGTGAGTTTCAATTAACGGGCTTTGGCTTTTTCAGAATGTCCTTAAGGTCAAATGGATAGGTCATAGGCCACTTCTATTTTTGGATGCTCTCTTAATGGTGTTGGTGTTTAAAAACACATTTTTATTTTAATAATTGCCAGATGATATGTGATGCTTCACATCTTATCACAAACGTGGAGGCGAAATGGCAGGGCCCAGTAGGCCTACACGATGCCAGGATGTAACGGGAATCTAATTTGAGCGACACATTTCAACAGGGTGTGTTAGGGCAGGCTACACTTTACTAGAATATTATCAGATCCACTACAGACTAATTAATGTGTAGGCTGTAACTTAATGTCATACTGTATGTGCAATTACAGGAGAACTTGATGGGTATGCTACTGGGGGATAGAGGATAGGCTACCCATGCCTTCCGACATTCAATCACCCTTCCGATGCTGGAGCGCAAAGGTTTAACTTGGCCCACAGCTGTAGAACCCACGTTAAAATAGAAAATTACATTTGGGATTCTCAAGGAGTCTATGGCCCACTCAATCTGTGACAAGGTAGGCTAGTTTAAGAAAGCATCATTCAAAGCAGTCAATACAATACGTAATGTTCACTGAATTATTTAATTGTGCTTTTGACATTAATAGGCTATCCTAAACTTACGCATTTACACACAGTCAATTAAAGGGACACCAGGCAACGTTTTCGTGTTAATTAATCATCTTCGTAAGTCGGTATATGGTTAAATGACTCATTACGGGGCGAATGAAGGCTCTCTCGCCTGCCCCTACTGCCTGTAGGAAGAATATCCCACTTGCAAGTTCGGTGTATCCTACCCGCCGACCGAAGCAGGATCAGTTTACAACACAGAGGCAGGCTAACGAAACGCTAGAGATTGTTGCAAACGTGTGTATAATGGCAGAGCCGGCGAAGAAGCAGCAAAAACCCTTGACGGAAGCCGCAAAGAAAAGGAAAAGAGCTTCAGACCGAGCGAGGGGGAGTTTCGTAAAGAAAAAGCATCAGGCTTGCCTGGTGTCCCTTTAAGCCATTCTCTGCAAAACAAGGTCTTGTTCCTTGGCAGATGCTCAAGTAGCCTATTGCTCTTTTTTGTTATTACAGTTCTCTCCTCCTCGCAATCCTCGAGGAGAACTTGCTACTCCACTTCTGAAAAATATGGTGCTCTTCGTTTCGCCGGTTTCAATCATGGTTTCGACTCTCAATAGATGATGCCTTTATAAGTTCGCCGTGAACGCGCACAACTCTAGGTTAACTAACACAGGGTTGATTGAACTGGTAACCGGTGTTTTGGAACCGACAGCTCGGGTTTAGTCACCACAGGTTCAGACAACCCAGAGGTTAAGTTTTATCTCAGTGTTTGTTAAACCTCCTTTCTGGAATACCCCCCCAGATGTGTTGTGTCCTGGGCTTTTTTTAAGCAGATTCTTTATTGTCTGGACTTCCTGCTCGCTTTATTTACCTTCAGCACTTGAAATTACTGAGTGTTGGTTACCTCTTTGTTGACATCAACACACCTCAACATTGGTCACAAGCAACTTCAGTCTCCCAAAGCTCCTATGCAGTGACAAACTGTCTCATGTCTTTTGGAGCTTCCGTAAAAGGTGGAGGTTTGAAACAAACTTCAATACTGGGGCATTGGTCACAAGTGACTTCAGTCCCTCGCAGCTCTGCCTCCCAGTGCCAAGCTACCTTTAAGAGCTTCTGTAAAGGTGCAGGTCTTAAACGAACTTTGCCAGAATGATACATTCATAAGGCCCTAATCAGTTCTGCTTTGTCTTCTGGCTCTGACAAGTTCTATTCAGCTCTAACTTTTTTATTGGTCCATCTGTGGTCAGAATATAACTGATTTCATTCATCCATATTGTGCATTGTCTTCTTTCAACTCTACATTAATATTGCCAATTATGAGTAGTTATCTTAACTCCCTCTAAGTGCTCCAATCGTACATCATACAGTATCCTATCTGACACCAAAAGGAAGTCTCAAGAACCAATATCTCTAAAATGGAGTGTTGAAACTGCATAATTTGGAGCCCTCTTTATTCAACTGTACTTGGCAGAAGCCATGATTAGCATCCAGCAGCGAAAGAAACGTTGACTTTTGGTATCTGCTACTTTTTCCACTTTTCACTACAGATAATGACATAGACGTAGGCTAGTACACACTAGACTACATATACATAATGTATAGAGAAATTATTATATATTAAAATTAAAGGAATATGTAAACAAAAACAGGAATAATTATGTGATTTAGCAAAGCTTAGGCAAAAATATTCAGCAAAACTTCCTTCTACAGATATCCCATACTATGAGATAAGATGTATTACTATGCAAAATAAAAATACATTAATAAGCATATATAAGAAATAAGAGAAAGGATAAGAAACAAAGAAAGAACATACAATTCTGCACTTTTAAACGTATCCATATATACTAACATTACAAATTAACCCAATCCAAGAAACCATAATTTTCAACAACAAAAAAAAATAAATAACTGATTTAGTCAAATTCACCATCCCGGAAACAGAGATAAGTGCATTTCTGATTGGCTATTGCATTTACACCATTTGTGGCATCCTTTGTCAGGGATGGCAGGACAGGACTCAATTGCAAGACTCAAAGATGCAGGGGTACAGACAAACACACTTTACTAACGACACAATCAGGACAGCAGACAGACACAAACTCCCAAGGGACAGGCGTGGGGGTGTAGACAGATTCCAGACAACATAGAAAAGCAGACAATCCAAAATGTATGTAGAAATACACAGACCAATTAACAGAGTGACAGAGGACTGGACGAGACCACAAGACAAATAATGGGGAACAGGTGAGAGCAGAAATGGAGGGAAACTAACAAGACAAGAAGTGCAAAAAGGACCAAATAAGGAAAGGGGTGGAGACAGTCACATGACAGAAGTTAGGTAAACACAGAGCACATGGGGAACAGCAACAAGCACATAACAAAATGACCACCAGGGTGGCATATAGGCAGTCCAGGCCAGATCTTTGGTCAGCTCAGGCAGGATCCTGACATCCTTTTCTTACAACTACAAGAGATAAGTTCAGCACAAGTTCACAAAGCCTCAGGCAGAAATTTCCCATTGTGGGGTGAAGGAACCCTCGTCTGTTTCCACCACATGATGAAGTGTGCAAAGCACATTCAGGTTTTATGTTCAGAAGAATGTTTCTTCGTTTGGCTGAGGTAGCCAGGTGGATAACTCTGGATTTATATACCTTAATTGCCACAGTAATGTCAAAAGGTCTGTGAGAGAGGAAGAGGCAGATATAATGTTTCTTTACTCACATACAGTACATGTCTACACAAACACCAGTTTCAGTTCTGCAATGTCCATTATCAGACCATACTGTAACATCCTGTGTTTAGAAGTATTTTTTTAATACAGGAATACATGTATAGTAAGAGTAGTAGTAATACAAAATGTTTTATACATGATGGTAGTATTACATATTCGGTGCAAAACTCCACAGAAAATGTGTGCAGGTAGTACTTAACTCTTCATCTTACCAAATGACATTTAGCTTTAGTCTCTTAACTAAGCTATGTAATCACTTACCGCTACGGTTCAGTGTACTCCTGGGTAAGTTGGCTCAGAGTAAGTGGTAAACCCCCTAAAAGCAGTTGACAGGAGAATGAAGATCGCTCCCCAGCCTCAGGCTCCAGGCCTGTGGAAAAGTTAAGATACTTATGCCTAAGGATTTACAATTGACATAAAACCCCTTATTGAGGCTAAAGCAAGCATAAACAGAGCCGAAGGTTACTGGCGGATGTGTTTTCTTTTAACATTTTGTTTTTGTAAAACATTTACATTTTTTACTTTGAACTGTAAACAAAATCAGCAAGCAACAAGGCAGTCACTGCTTACATTTGCCTTAGTTTTTGCAAAATTTTAACACATCTCTGGCTTTCAGCTCAACATACAACTAATTGTGGTTCATACAGTAGACCTCTGAAGTTCGCCTATAAAAAAAAGAGCCAAAGCTGCCATCTTTGCCCATATAAGGAGATCCGGGTGTTAATTGAAGCTTACTACCTATGGCAAGTTGCATTGTAAGTTAGCTCTGGGGTAACAAGGCTCAAACTGTGCCGTCTTCACGTACCACAGTATCCACTCGAAGGCAGAGGACAAAACTGTGTAGAGCAAAATGTCTGCATTTCCGATTTCTTCGTCCCCGCGAGAGTTTAACAGGTACAATAATTCAAAATCCCCATGTTCACTAGTTCGCCCTTCTATATGATTGCTTCAGCTAGACTAGAATGTATGGGAGAAGTGCGTGTTTGGCAAGGTAGCTGTCCGTGGTCCTGGAGTGCCTGGAGCGGACATCGCGATAGAGCGATGACCGCTTGCACCCCCCGTGTAAGGAGGAGTAAGGAGTAACAGGGCAGTTGGTGAAATGGAGGAGTAGGGGGAGGAGGGGGGATGATTTCGCGAACGTCGGAGCGTGTGACGTATGGAAAAGGAGGTCGGCTTAAATAGGCCTACCCTGCGGCGGCAGTGGGTGAGTTAATTGCTGTCAATCATCCCGAAGGCTCCTCCCGAACTTTGTTTAGAAAAACATCATTTCACTAGTTCGCCCTTCTATATGATTGCTTCAGCTAGACTAGAATGTATGGGAGAAGTGCGTGTTTGGCAAGGTAGCTGTCCGTGGTCCTGGAGTGCCTGGAGCGGACATCGCAATAGAGCGATGACCGCTTGCACCCCAAAAGATCACAGAGAAAGGCCGCTACCAACTACATAAGTGCTTGCTGAGCTTGTGTCGTGAAATCCGCTAGATTGAGCGGATGTAAGACTGGTAGGCATCCGAGACCAACGCCCAGTATTTTAATTTGTTGTCTGATAAGCCGTTGAGCGCAGCTGTTGTGGCAGCTCCTATCCTGAAGGAGTGTGCGGAGTAGCGATCCGCGGGAAAACCAGATTTGACTAGTATGTTTTTTTAAGAGTGTCTGGAATCTGTGGCGAGTGATGGGTAGCCCTTCGCCTGACACCTAAGAGCTGGCTAGTAGATCGAAGCTTGAACTGACCGGTATGAGATGTAGTGAGATAGGTATTGGAAAGGCTGAAGATCTGAGGCGGAGTTAAAAATGAATATGGAGTGTCCTTTTCAAAACTGATCGATTTTACTCTGTTTGAGTGGTAAATAGAATGGTGTCTTGGTCTAGCTGCTCTAGATCTGCGATGCACGGGTGGACATCGGGAATGAAGAGAGACGAAGGGCATGTAAACTCGCTACATCTCAGCAGCCCAAAAAAGGCCAGTATAAACATAACGGAGATGGTGAAATCGGAATGTGGTGATATGAACCCTTTGCGAAGGGTAGCGAGGCAGGTGGCGAGAATGCTTGAGGTAATGGGAAGACGGAAGTCTTGGGGGACTGGCTGTTGCCTACGGATACATTTGATTAACAAGCCTATCCTGGTGTCAGAGAAGGAAGGGCATTCGGAGCCGTGGAGGAGTTTGTAGACGAAATGAATGCCAGCTAGGTAGACTCTAATGGAAGAGACTTTGATCCCGAGTGAAGTGTGGGCGTAGGTGATAAATGATGATATGGTGACTGCATCGAAACTGGGAAATGGTAGTGTGCTTTGCATGGAACTGTTTGAAGCACGACCAAGCAGTCCAGTAGGACTGCATGGTCCTGGGTGAGGGGCTTGGAGGGCTAGGGTCGGCCGTGATGGGCTGGAAGATAGCTGAGGGGGGGTGGTTTATAGGAAGATGGTCTCCTAAAAAGCTGGGGAGTGGAGTAGGGTACGGGTCCGCCTCTGGAGCCAAGCTTCTGAATCTCTGGAAATTAAGACGAGAAAGAGAGTCAGCAATTTCATTGTGGCAACCGGGGACGTGCGCGGCTCTTATAATGAACTGGTAGCTGGCTGCTATCCAGATTAGACGCCTAATAAGAGGGGAAAGCGCAGGCGATTTTGAGCGCGAGTTATTTATGACGTGCACTACGGCTTCGTTGTCGCTGTGGATTAGCACGCTCTTGGAGGTCCACTCCTTCCCCCAGAGCAGGGCCGCAATGACTACGGGGTAGAGTTCGAACACAGCTGACGATTCGTTTTCCGTTATTAGCTCTCTGAACTCTAGCGGCCAAGGGGATGCAAACCAGCGGCCTTTGAAAAAGCCTCCGAAGCCTATTGAGGGGGCTGCATCTGTGTACAACTGGAGGTCTTCTGGAGATGATTGGCAGTCGTCGTAGAACATGCACAGACCATTCCATTCGTCTAAAAACATCCTCCAGAGTTTGAGATCGGCCAGGCACTGGGCATCTAGATATACCACGCCTTCTCGAGATGGGGTTGCTGTGGCTTGCAGTTTAGGAGAGATGCGAGATGAAAGGGCGGCCCTGGGGAATGATTCGCATGGCGAAAATTGAGGTGGCCTAGAAGAGAGAGAACTTTGTTTGGTGTGAGATGGTGAGGTTATAAACTCGTTCAACAGTAAAGAGATTCTGTCTTTTTTTCAGGAGAGATGAAGAGAATTTTCGTATCTAAAATGATGCCGGGGAATTGAAGTCTGGATAAGGACTGCACGCCTCTTCTCTTCTGAGAGTGGGACTCCCCAGTTTGTTGAATACGCCAATTAGCGTGAGAAATGCCTAGGGCGGTGGGTAGGAATGGGGATAACTACTAGAAAGTCATCCAGAAGATGAACGAGAAATGGGAGCTTATAATTATTTAGGAGAATCCAGCACAGGGGCTTCTGATAGCGTATCAAAAATTTTGGGACTGCCATGCAGCCGAAGGTGAGGCGAACTGCAAAATAGTATCTCCTATGCCATTTGACTCAAGAGGTGCCAGAATTCGAGATCACGGGCATGACTTTGAAGGCTGAGGTGATGTCCGCTTTAGCTAGCCAGCAACGCCTACCTGCCTTTTGATCAGAGCGATAGGCCGTCGACGGAGAGTGGTAGTGCAGCGAGAACTCTTCTAGTGGAATCAGACTGTTAATGCTGGGAGTGGTACTATTGCGGGAGCTGAAAGGTTGATGATAAGTCTCTTTTTCTGAGTATTTATTGTAGCTACGCCTATGGGGTTGATCCTGTAGACTGGGAATGGAGGCTTGGTGAACGGACCGATCATAAAACCAGATTCAACCTCTTTGCTTAGGAGTGAGGTGACTACCTCCGGATCTTTGACGGCAGATTGTAGGTTTTTACAAACGAAAGACTCTGTAGGTCTTGCTAAAACACCTGGATGGAACCCATGCGTCAACCCCAAAGTCAAATAGTCGCAAAATTCCCTATTTGGATTGGACTGAAGTTCTGAATGGAGAGCAGAAACAATGATTGGAGTAGAGAGGTACTTTTTAAACTTTTTATTTATGTTCTTGAGTGCGGAACAGACTGACTTGGCATGGGCGCCTGCGCAGTAGCTGCAAACGTGGAGGTAACGGCAGGAGGATTGGCGACACTGAGCAAAGTTAAATTTTCGGCAGATTTCTCGACCTTTCCAGGAACGCTCGTCCTCTTCCCTGGCTTCTCCTGCTGTAGCATCGGGGATGCGGGGAACATAGGATGAGGATTTAGGGGCTGTGGAGCTGGTGCCGGGAGTTGATGGTCGGGGTGACTAGTGGACACCGGCCGCTGCGCCGTGACTGGGGGCTATTGCAGAGGGACAAGATGGCTTAAGTCCCAGAAAAACGCGGTTATGGAGCTCCATATCGAGCCCACTCCCCAGTAGGGGTTTTGGTTCCAGAGGCCGACTCTGGCAGCGATTTAGCTGAAAACTGCCGGTGATACGTGTAGAAATGAGCTACCCCTCAGAGGATACGGCTAGACCGGGCGATGATGGCCAGGTAGTCGCTCAGCTCTTTTATGCCGGCTGGGGAACGCTAAACAGATGATTTCCGTGTAGTTAGTAAAAGCCACGGTGAACTCAGGAAATGACAGGGTTTTTTGATGCTGGGCCAGAATTTTTAGAGAAAAACCAGTTCGCCGCAAACTAGATCCCGTTATGAGAGGGAATAGGAAGGGAGGGAAGAATGGTAGAAAGGTCTACGTCTGCACCTGACAAGATGAGGTTCCTGGTGGACGCTGTGACGGGTGGGGCCTGTGCTGTGGCTAAAGAATAGTTTTGCAGCCGGAATGGGACGTCGTGGTCCGAAGCACTCGCTGAGTGCTGATGATGACCCGCTGCTGCGGGCTGGTCTAGCGCGGAGCCGGGGAAGAAATGGGAAGGGAGAAAAGGAGGGAGGGAGGGAGCGGTCGCTGACGCGACCGGAAGTGGAGCAACCTGTGACAGGGTCGCGGGAAGTGGGACGGGGAGGGAGAGAGGGTTAGGGGGGAATAGCGACGCTGTCGCTATCGGCGCCGGCTGAGACCAGGTGCTTGCTAACCCGTAAGAGAGATGGGGAGCTAGCGAGGTGAATCTTCTAACCGACGCTGGATAGTTGGAGGCGCAGTACAGGCGTGGCTCCCGGAATGGAAAAAGGAGGGGAAAAGGGGGGGGAGGAGCAGTTGTCGAAACGACTGGAGGTGGGGCAGGCCTGGACCGAGTCCCGGCTAGGGAGGGAGGTGGATGGGGAGGGAAAAGAAGGGTGGGGAGTAGCGACGCTGTCGCTACCGGGGCCGTCTGGAGAAGTGGGGTTGGACCCGGAAATACGGCGGAGATGCGGCGGGAAGAAAGTCGGCTGGAATGGGTCGCTGACGTGGCTGTGGCTGAAGCAGCGGAATGATACGCTCTGAAGCGTGTGGTGCCTGAAGGTTCTGTCGGCGTGCCCGGTTCGCGGGGTGGCTGGTGGTGTGTGCTTCGTCCAGCTGAATGGCCGGTGGAAGGAACCGCGCCGGGATGCCAGAAAGAGCAGCCTGCTTCCTGGTCCGGGGAGGAAAACAAAGTGAGGGAGCGGGAGGGCGAAAGGACCAGGCTATCCGACTGCGTTAGCAGGCGGAGGAGATGTAACTTCCTATCCGACCTACGGAACGCGATGCCGCGGGAATAGAGAGTGCTGCGGATGCGAGCCACTGTCCAGTGGGTAGGGTCATCGCCTTGCTGGCGCTGGGTCCTGGTGCTGCCGCGAGTTGAGGCTGCTGAGCGGGAAATACTGCCCCGCACGGGGGCAGGAGAGGAGCACCTTCTGCGACCCTGTGTCCTGGGTTCCCTACGCTGGCGGCGAGGGGAACGATAAGGATTATTTTCGCCCGGCGGAGGGCCCTGGGTGTCGGGTGTTGGCGGGACGAAGTTGTCCTCCAGATCGCTGGAAGAGGCGTGGATTTCCAGTTCCATGTTTTGTCTTTAGCAAACGATACGCGGACTGGTTGATTTCGCGAACGTCGGAGCGTGTGACGTATGGAAAAGGAGGTCGGCTTAAATAGGCCTACCCTGCGGCGGCAGTGGGTGAGTTAATTGCTGTCAATCATCCCGAAGGCTCCTCCCGAACTTTGTTTAGAAAAACATCATTTATTTTCCCATAGAAAAAAACAGATACCAGATCTCCTTATTTGGGCAAATGTAACCAGGGCTAGGCCCCAGTACACAAGATCTACACACTTATGCTAAGTAGAAGTACACTAAACACTGGTGACTGCTACCTAGTACTTCTGAGGCTATCCAAGTAAATGGATGCAAACAAGAAGGCTGTTACGATCAATAAATATTTTATTTATGTCTGCGTGTCTTGGTGACTTAGGTTTGTATCAGAAGCAAGGGTACAAAACATGGATGTCGTAACACAAAAGAAACAAGCATAAGGAAACATACATGAGGCAAGGTGCCAATCCCAGGAAAGCTATCATAACACTGCTAGAGTACCTCTGGCAAACACTCAACCATATGTGATCACACAGTACACTTGCACACCAATGTAACACAGCAAATGTCTCACGGACAGGATAAATCACACAGAGAACAAGCTGATATGAGTAAATAAGTTCGAGGCCACACTCAGCCACTAGGGCGTGTTCACACTGCAAACTAAGGGCGGAATACTACCAGTAGGTTACTCACACAACATATCACTGACAGATGGCGCTAACAACCGTTCCTAGGATCAACACTCAAGCCAAAGAAGTAAAATAAGCACAGGGGAAGAGTAGAAATAAAGAGGGGAATTGTAAACTTCGCAGCCCACGTCTCATAGCGCCTCATAAAGGACGGCTGACTACGCCACCCCTTGAGTAACTAGCAACCTGATGTGTCAGAGCAAGGGGAACTCTGCTCCCAAAAAGGCACAAGCACAAGTATTTAGAAAAGTACCAAAATACAATCTTTATTAAATATTTTCTTTTGGAGTTGTTGCATGGGTTGATCAATAAATACAAAAACACATTTAATGGGAAGGGGACTTACTCCGCCACCGGGTTAAGGCCAGTCGAGCCACAGAGAAAAAAAAAGAGAGAGATAGGGGAGAAGCACTTAACACAAAGCTATGGTCTCTACCACACATGGACGGATGCACACACCCTTTCAGTAATACACACTTCGAGTTCAAGTCACACACACACTGCAACCATTGAGTTCTGATAAACACTCCACTAAGGCTTAAGGATGTTAAGCGTCCACACTACACAGCATTGCTAACCGCAGTCGTTAAGGTGAGTTTCAAACTAAGGAGACCTGCTTTCCCGGTGTCCACTAGGGCTCGACTGACACCGAGGCTGGATAAGGGAAAGAGGGGAGACAGAAACCACAAAAAGAAGAAGAAGAAAAAAAACACACCTCTAGCTCACGGTGGCTCACAATACCTAGGCCTACGCCAAACATACACATACAGCCCACAGGCTAGAGAAAATAAAATAAAGAGTATTGTCAGACTACTGTAAGAGCAGCAGTACATACACACACACACATACATCAAACATACAACAAACACTAAGGAGAACAGCAGCTAGCACACAGTGCTCTGGTATAGATCTGCGTTGTATTAAGTTGACCTTGTCTGTGACCCCTAATCCTCGCAGTTTTACCCCCTGTCCGCAGCCACACAGTCAGCTGAGCGCTTATACACAGAATGAGTCCTAAATCAATCCACCATAACTCGCTTGTGCAGACCAGAACACCGCTAGGGAAAACGGCTCACAGCAACTTCCTCAGTGTCGGCTCCCTCCAACACTTTAAACTGGTCACCACGACTCCAACACTGCTACACCCGAACACTGAGCCAGCCGCAGGGAATAAGCTACCTGGCTAAGGACCCCAGGTGACTATACATATGCCCGTTCCCAATTGACGACCATGTCAGCCCCAATCAGTGACGTAACCGGAGCGTACGAGTGTTAAAAGGGGGAAAAAAAAAAAAAAAAAAACGGACTAACTCCCCCGAACGAGTTCCACAGGCTACATTAATAAAGTACATTTTCAATTAGGGAGTCTCATCTGAACCACCTCTCTTGTTGTACCATTATTATAGACCGATTTACAGTTAGTAAACAATGGAGCTGCGTGCGCAACCTGGCAACAGAACACTCCGATAATGTAAATAACTGTAAAAAAAAATGTCGAATTACTGTCAACAACTCTCCGCTTTAGACCGAGAAAGATACGCTGCAAAGTTGACTTTGGTAAATAGTAAAGTGCTTCCGGATCCTTACAGGATTAACAATTGGGTACAGGACCCCAGCAGGTGGCCTAATATTCAATGGCCCAATATCTATAACTATGTAATCGAAATGCCGAGCGTATATACCAAAGAGAAACTGCTGGCGTATAAAATCCTTAAGAGGCGTATCAATATGTTTTATCTGGACACATCCAGGAAATTTTGTATCACGGTTTTGATGGAACAGACTTCTCGCTACCTTAGAATAATAAGGTTCTATCTGCGTTTTGAGTAGTTCTGAGATATTGAGCTTCAAAGATTTAGAATTCCATAGAGTTACATGGTAAATGGAACAAGTTCTTTTTGATATAAAGTCCAAATATGTACACAACTTTAAGAAACACCTCATCTGAACTTAAGAAACTTTCAAAGAATAAAAATATGTAAATAACTGCATTTTGACAAAAATGTCAGATAAAACCTTATTATTCTAAGGTAGCTGTGTGGTACGGGCAGAAGTCCTGCCAAGTCAGAGGCAAAGACATGTATGATGCCTGGGCCATCGTCCATAAATCTGACAACTGGATGTTGACAGCTAATTGTACCTGCATAGCTGGGTAAGGAAGTAGTCTAAGAAAACCATACACAAAACGGCACAAAAAGTAAACCATAAACCCCTCAATTATGTAGTGAATTAGAAACACTGGAAATATGAATAATTAAAGTTGATCGTCTAAATAATTTAATAAATTAGTTAGCTGAACACTAATGCTTTGCCATAGCATTGCTAAACAAGCGAACTTAGTTAAACAGGTTTTCACAAATGATTCACCATCAACATTGTCATTTCTTTATAATTTAATTAACTTTCACAGGCTAGGTTCCTGTTGTAGTAATGCAACTGCTGTCATGTTCAAAACTGAAATTGCTGCAAGAGTGGGCACGACAGAAACATCAGTGACATCTGGACCTTGTCTCTGGAGAGACTGCAGGAAAGAAGTGAAACCAGCTTTACTCAAAGACATCAACTTCCAAAACCCCAAAAGACCTGGCAATCAACTCCACAGACAGAAGGCTGGGGCAACTATTAAGCACCCAAAAATCACAAAAGTCATGTAGTGTTATAGGGAAATAGGTTAGCTTAAATCATGTTGTTCCTGTAAAGCCTTTGCATTGCCACCTTTTGCAAAATCGCCTATTCGTGTCTTCTGTAGGCACATGTCCACAGGAAAACAAAACACCCCCCTTAAATCAGATTTTTAAATCATGTTGTCTTACGAGTCCATATGGCATCACGATGGGATCATATTAACCTAGCATAGGCACCCACAGGCAACCAACACATCTGACATGGCATTAGCCGCAGTCACACGTTGGATGAAGCAAGCTGCTCGGCGGCAGCGGGGGGAAAAAAACTGTAGCCTACCTGTTAATTAAGTTGCTGCGCCTCCCTCTCTCAGTGGTTTCCCACAAACTATTTTTCACAAGTTTCCACTAACTCTGGTGATATTGCATAGACTAAGATATTACTACCAGGCAGATTAGCTTTTTGCTATTCCAGCACATCCGCAAGCTTCCCACGACTTTGAGAGTTCACTGTCGCGTCCATGACTGAACCATTTCAAGTTTATACAGCATCCCCTAGATTTGGAAAAAAAGTGACATTAAAGGAAAATTCCGGTATTTAGCACTTTGAGTCCCTTTTCTGGTTTGTTTTGGATGAACTAGAGTGGTGGACACCGAAATTTTGACAATTGGTCCTGTCTCGACCTTTCTGACTAATTTTGAATCGCCTTTGACTACTCTACCACTACGAGTGGTTGCCAACAGGCATACTGTAGTAGGCTACTTGAAAAGCTTTAATATGGATCTTGAAAGTGCTTGAAAAGTGCTTGATTTTGACCTTGGAAAAGGTGTACGAACCCTGCAGGAGCTTGCCATGGCGGATCAACTGATAAACAGGGTGGTCAGCACCTCCATTACAGCTGGAAAAGGTACTTAAAAAAAGACACATGGAAGTGTTTAAAGAAGGGTTAGGACAACTGAAAGGTGTCACAGCAAAGATAAATGTGGATAGGGAGGCACAGCCAAGATTCTGTAAACAACGACCAGTGCCACATGCTGTAAAGCCACTAGTAGAGAGAGCGCTACAGAGGCTGCAGGACAACAAAATCATAGAATCAGTGCAGTTTGCAGAGTGGGTGGCACCTATTGTCCCAGTCAGAAAACCTGATGGATCAATCCGAATATGTGGGGATTATAAACTCATTATTAACCGCGGGTGGACCAGTACCCAATCTCTAAGGTTGAGGACCTGTTTGCGCAGTTAAATGGGGGGCAACACTATACCAAATTGGACATGAATCATGCCTATCAACAGGTCGTTCTGAAGGAAGAATCCAGGAAGTATGTAACCATTAACACACACAAAGGCCTGTTCAAATATACACGTCTACCATTCGAAGTAGCATCAAGTCCAGCTATTTTCCAGAGAACCATGGAGCATCTTGGGTGGCATTCCAAATGTTGCCATTTATTTGAACGACATCCAGATTTCCGGAACAGAGTGCGCGGGAAACAGGAGAAGCAAAAGCACTATCATGACATGCATGCTAGAGCGAGAACGCTGGCAGAAGGAGACTTACTCTTCACACGTAACTACAGCTCAGGCCCAACTTGGATACCAGGGGCAGTAACGGAGAAGACTGGTCCGGTATCATGCAAAGTCCCACTAGGAAATGGACAGGTGGTGAGACGACACATCGACCAGGTCCGTACTAGAAGTGCGGTAACGACAGTGACACCCGAAGTGTTACCTGACACTTCACGAGTGGATGACCAGGAACTACCCACCATACCTGAGACCAGTGTTGGGGAAGTTACTTTTAAAAAGTAGTGTTTGCTCGTTACTCGTTACTTCTCAAAAAAGTAACCTGTTACTTTACTTAGTTAGCCTCTATGGAAAGTAACTTTTTACGTTACTCGTTACTTTTACGTTGCTTTTATGTTGCTTGTCTTTGGGCAGAACCCAATTTCTGTTCCTAAATGTGTAGGCCTACATAAAGTTCTACTATATATGGAGGACATAACAGGTATTTCTTTTGTGCTCTTTATTATAAAAAATGCCACAAACAGAGCACTTGACAAGAAAACATTGGGTTTATAGGCTTCAACACCACCACTAGCCCTATGAAACAATATCAAATAACAGTCTCGATACATCTTGGGCATATAGGTGAACACAAAATATATGAGGGCTTATTTTTATAGCCTTATACTCTTATACACTTATGTGAATACCTCCATCCCTCAGAAGTTAGCGTTGGCTGCGTCTCGCTTGCTATGATTGCTCTTCATTGCCACCTGCCTCTGTCACATACCAGTGTTTCCTCTACGTTTATTTCAGCATGGCGCCCCCCCACGGTTTAATTAATACCGCCACAGCATCAGAATCAGGGCAGACGCACATTTGCTTTTTAAATAATCCTGCGACGTATCCTCCCCTGCTCGCTGCCGCTCACATTGCAATTTAACAGCCTAAACTAGTCAGAGGTTATTATGGCCCGTCCAGTTTCAGTTCACATATTCTATATTGTATTGATGTAGCCTATTTAAAGCATTAACTTTCTTCTCAGTGTTTCCTCTTCATTTAGCGGTGCCACTGCTTCAGAATTAGGGGAGACGCAAAATATTGTCTGGAAGCATAGTAGGCTAAACGCCCTCCACTGGCGGCTGAAAATTGCAGTTTAAGAATAAACAGCAATGCTAATAAGAGGTAGGCCTACCTGTCTAGTTTTATTCCATAAATATATTGTTTTTATAGACTTTAGTGGCATGCGCTATCAAGAGCTTCCATGTGCTACGCATGTTTGTCAACATGGCAAAAACTACAATTTTCGCAAACTTCGTGGAAAGGTGCACAGGCCAAGGAAACCCCATTCATTTCTGAAGCTGATCGTATAAAGTATTTCCCATATCGTAGTCTATAGGCCTAAGCTCGCTCGCAACAACAAAACTGAAAGACACCGAAGACACCGCTGTTACATTAGATGCGCACTCAATCGCGAATCGACGCAGTAAAAAAAGCAACGACTGCTGGTAGTAACGAAGGTAAATTGCGAAACATTTTGTATGCACTCGCGGTGATGGCCTCCCAGATAGCAATTTCCTTTGGGCCGGATCCGCATAAAAGCCATTAGATCCGCCTGTAGCGGACATACGGTATCTGACTGTGGGCCAGGTCTGCTCCTGATACAGGTTTCAGCTCTGCTAGCAATGCTATTTTATCACCGGTTTACAGATTTGTCCCAGGTCCAATTTCCGCAACTCAACTGGAAGTCAGGAGATGCGTTTAAAATACAAAACACCGATTTGGCCCAAACCTGTGATACGGATATGAGCAGAAGGACCATTTTTTCACAGCAGACCCAGGTGGTAATGATATTAATTAAGGTGCTGATTCTGCTAAATTGACCTTTCCCTACTTCATTGTCAACTGGCTGCTAAAGAAAAAAAAAGGTATTTTGGAATGGCACAAATTTAGAAACCATGGGGGTGCACTATGTTCCCATGGCCACTTCATTTCTACAGTAAGGCTGGAAAAGAAGATATAGTTGGCTCAATATTGATCATATGCTCGTTTCATTATTTTTATTATTACCTAGCAGTGGTAAAAGTAGTCAATTGTTGTTTGTGTCAGATCAAACAGTGCTATGAGACAACCCCATATTCTTGCCACGCATGCAGAAGTCCAAGCAGTAACGTTAATCAAGGATCTTTGGTTTGCTCACTATCAATCTTTTGACATGATTTGCCAGCCTGGACTAGGACAGCCCAACTTTTCAAGGTAGGCTCTGCTTTTCTGCTTTTTATCTCTGTTGGTTTATTCAAAGACAACAATAAGCAAACGAGCGATTGATAACTTTACTGTAAGGTTATACTATTATTTTCCAGCAATATAGGCTAGGCTACTAGCTTAGCTTGAGCAAAACAGCCATCACAATAACTAGCCTATTTTGGTAACAGCTAACGCCAACAGGATCACTGATGATAAAAAAAAGAGTGTAATTGTGACTTAACCTATTTTCAAAAAGGAATAAATGGCTCATATTTATTTTTTGTTGTTTCAGATTGACCATGGAGATGACTGAGGAAGACAGCCTGAATATCGATGGGAACAGTGGAATTAACACGACTTAAACTTTGTCTGGGATTGCACTTCTACAGCCAGGTTGTTGAATAAAAAAAATAATAAGACACTTATGTGTGAAGTTTTTTTTACCCCCCTTGTGTTTGTAGCCTAGCTTATGTTTATCAGTTGAGCTGTTGGGAAAACGTTACGAACTTTAGCCTGGGTGAACCTATAACGAACCTGTTAGCATTTCAGGATAATTAGCCCTAATTACCAATCACATTTCACATGTCAAATAAAGCCGGCTGATGTCTGATAAACGGGTCCGTTTCCACACACAATAAAAGCGGACCCGTGATTGCATATGATAAACAGATCTGGAACACGCCAGTAACACAGACTACCATAATGAACTGGGCCAGTCTTAGCCCTTATTGGTACCAGATCCGTCCAAACGGATCCAGACCAATTTTTGGACCGATGTGCGTTTGGACGCCGGATCAGGTCCATTATGCAGATCCGTGCCGGACGTTGTGGCAGGTGTGGCCCAGTTCCGTCCCAGTGTATGTTTGCTATCTGGGCTAGTAGGCCTAATGTGAATCGCGGACTATAAAGTAAAGAAGATTTGCACCAAATAAAGGCAGTGTTGTGTTTTTATAACGTGCAACTAGAATTAAAAGAAACATCCCGTGTATGGGGGGGGCCACTGTTAAAAAAAAATTCTAGAGGAAACACTGCATACCGTGTGGAGCTATGATTGCACTTCATGCTACTAGCCTCTGTCACGTAGGCTGCCGTGTGGAGCTCGTGCCTAATGTGCAAGCGCACAGCTGAGAAAGCAGCATCGTGGTCAAATCTGTACCTCGGAAAAGTAACGTTGCGCCGATATGAAAAAGGCACTACGTTACGTTACCAAATTTTCAGTAGTAGCGTGTTACAATACTTTTTACTCAAAAAGGTAGTTACGTTACTGTACTGTAAGTCAGTCACTTGTTCTTGGCTAGAAGCAGAGTGATTATGGCTCTGTAGCCTAGGCAAAATGGGGACTTGAAACCTTTTCATCAATATAATCTTTCTGCCAAGCCTTTAAACATGTTTGTCGGCATAGCCTACTGGGTCTTTGTTCCTTTATGAATGAACACATAGTCTACTCTATTTACCTTCAATATGTCAAGGTGAATGAACACATTAGCTACTGCTGTTTTGTCTAAAAGTACACATAATCATGAAGTTGCAGCTATAGCCTATATTTGCCGGTTCAATTGTTGTGTTGACCATTTGCACAAACGAGGAGCTGAGAACCTGCATTCCATGATTCACCGCTGAACTACCGGAAATGCAACTGAACGAACGAATGAACGATTCAGAACGAATCATCTTGGCGAACTGAACGACACGAACTGTGTCATGAGAACGAACTACAAAATCCACCTCTAACTCACACTCATTCTTTAGATAGATAGATAGATATATACTTTATTGATCCCCAAGGTCATCTTTACAAACATGTAGGTGAATTTGAAGTATGCAACCCACTGGGAACATCCCGCAAGAAGCATAGTCACGGCTGTGTACTGGGTGTTCGCAGACATTCCTGCTACCTTGCGATCTACACTAACTTCCATTTACCTAGCCATTCTTTGTAAGGCAAATGATGTCAAGCAATATGGATACTCAAAAGTGTTGGAGCCACTGCTTCAAGATTTAAAATCTTTTGAAGATCAGGGTATTTTTGTACCAAGTCAAAAAATGGTAAAATGATCAAGGGTACTGTACTCGCTGTAGTCGCAGACAATCTTGGTGCTCACTCTATAGGTGGGTTTGTTAAAAGTTCTCACACTTCTGTCACTTTTGCATTGGAGAGAGTTCACAGATCCAGGAGCACGAAGTAAGAGGACTGTTTCCTCTACAGACCAAGTCCAGCTATAGCATGCATGTCAGATCAGCATTGTCTGACCCTGCTGAAGCTCATCATTGTGGAGTGAAAAGACAGTGTCCCATCTCTGAAGTTACTTTCATGCCACATCAAGTTATCCCCCTGATGCTTTGCATGATTTATTTGAAGGGCTCGTACCAGTAGAAATAGCTCTCTGTCTTGGTGTGTTTATAAAAAAGAAATACTTCTCTAAGTGGAATGACAAAACACAGTCCACAAGCTGTTCCCCTGACTTTTGCATCACGCAAGAATGTAGGAGGAAACGCACACGAAAATTGGTGCTTGTTGAGGATCCTTCCTTTTTTGATAGGCGATAAAGTACCAGAAGATGACCCATTGTGGGAGGTTTTAATGACCCTGAAAGATGTTGTCGAGCTTGTCATGGCTCTTGTCCACACAGATGCGACACTAGGATATATGGAAAGCAAGATCAGTGAACACTGTTTTAGGTATTTAAATGTGTTCCCAGATGAGAAACTGAAACCGAAACATCACTTTCTTGAACATTATCCATGGCTTACAACTGCTTTTGGACCCCTTGTGGCTCTCTGGACCATGTGTTTTGAATCCAAACACCGATTCTTTAAAAGGATTGTGAGGCAGACCGGGTGACAATACAATAAAACACCAATTAATGATTGCATATCACATCCATGATTCTTACATTCAAAGGCCAACACTGTCCGTGTCAAGAATGACTCAAGTGGCAGTCGATGTTCTAAAAGACAGCATTAAGGAGTCATTTGCAAGGAAGTTCCCCCCTGGGGTAATGGTTGTAAACATGACAAACAAGTTTAACATTTTAGGCACGGACTACAATGTTGGAATGATGTTGTCCTTTGGATCAACAGGAGGATTACCTGACTTTGGAGAAATACTTCAAATAATCATTGTGCATGAAAGCCCTGTCTTTGTTCTGAAGTTACTGAGTGGGTGGTACTACAGTATGAGCACCTGAGGAGTTTAAAAGTGGAGCCAACAGGAGAGCTTGAAGTCCTTCAGCATTCGGAAATGAAAGATACATTGTACCCCTTGGCTGCGTATAATACAGCACATGGTCGAACGGTGTCCTTTAAACACTTCATTTGCACATCAGAGTAGGTACACTTTAGTTGAATTGTTTTAGCAAACTATAACTTTCTTCTCTTTCCCTCTGCAGCTGAGGACCACTCCATTTGACAATGGCAGTGCAGTTACGAGTCATCTTGGAAGAACATGATATAGGAAAGTTGATGCTTCCATCAGAAATTCCCAGTATGGTGGAAGAACTTGTTTCAATAGTCATTACAACATTCGATGTACACGGGGAGTTTGGATTATTATACGAAGACATGGATTTTGGAAACCAATTTTTCAGTCTTACCTTAACTGCCGACCTACAGTACATGACAAGGCCACTGTGAAAATAATAAGAAAAGAGCCTGTGATTACCCTTGACTTGCATCCACTAGATTAATCAGGACTGTCCTCTACACTGAGTGAAGTGGACACCTGTACTGCAGATGATGAGGCGCCTCAAGTGGATGACTGTGCATCGTCCAGCTCACAAGACACCATTATTCTCCCTGAATCATGCCGCTCTGCTCGATGGCCATTGCCATTTGAAATTCCAGTTTTCCCGCGACACATATTTTGTTTGCCTCTGCGAGGACAAGTTCTATCATGCCTCTGGGGCATACTTCCGAGATGACCGTGTTATATCGGCAATAATGCATGACCAGACCTGCCAAGCTTGAAGATTTTTTTTGAGTAGCACCTCGAGCCGAGGAAAAAAAAACATTGCTCACGTCGGCCTTCATGCATGCAGCCAAAAACAGACATAGCCATACTCGCAAGACACGTTTTGGATAGCAACCCATCTTTAATGTTGAATATCTAGCCACTTGTGAAAACCACTTGTGTTGATACAGTGGGCATCGCTTTCAAATGGTCACTTCAGTCGCGCATTACGAGACGTGAAGCTGCGTGAAGCTTTAGTACCACTTTCAGCCACTGTCCGTCGCTCTGCCACTGTACATCGCTCTGTCAGTAGCCTGACTGCCGCCCCTTCTGAAAAAGCAGGAGGCTAGGCTACCTTTAAACGGAATTGTTACCGAGAGGAATCCCAGCCTACGAATTCAATAACAAAATAAATCGTAATTAAACATTACCTCGATTAAGGCTACTTGGATATGGCTTAAGGCTTGATTACACGGTGGTAGCGAAAATCAAAATCTGCTTTTGATAGCCTACCGATGCCGCTCCACAAAACGAAAAAATATCTTATTGCTGTCTATGTTATTGTCAGTGTTGGGGGTAACGCAACTACGCAAATCAAAACAGTGTCTTAATTTGCCCTACTTCTTGACTGCAATGTAGTCAGTTGACTGCTTGACATGTCATTTTTATTTTTCTGTACAATAAACAAATACATCTGCTTTATGCCGCAGAATGACATTATTTGGCTGACTGCAGACGCGCCACTTCCCTCCCCATATTCCAAGATTAAGATAGTAGCCTATACAAAAAGCACTTCATACTATCATAAAAGAATTGTTAAAATGAATAGCTATTTGCAATTTGACAAAACACTGGTCCTCATTTTGCGAATGCGAGGACGATATGAGCCTGTTGTATTTGTGTGTAGTTAGATGTCCGAGTCACACATAATGTTTGAAAACCACTGGCTCGTAATCACAATAATTTAACACACGACAGTTGGATAGCCTACTTCATCATGTCCCCATGGCTACATTTTTGTGAGTAGCATAGAGATCGTTAAAAACAATAAAGTATGGCTCTCCGTTTGGGACATCGAAAACGTATATTTTTAATAGACTACCGTCGAAGATGCTGACTTGCAAAAGCCTCGTAATAACACGTTATCTCCACTATCATCAGTCATGCCCCTTAATCAAAGTGGGGAATGAAATAAAAGTTTGAGAACCACTGGCTTAACAAGTTACCTGCAGTCCAGAACACAGAATCTGTTGCAATATTCTGATGATCGGCGATGATATCGGCAAATGTTTTCACTTCACCATGCACCTTCGACAATGAATAGCTCATTACACTTGTTACTGTTAAACGTAGGCCTACCTGGTATCATTACAAACATTATCCTGTGTCCTAAAACTGTCATATTTTATGGCATTGTGTCATGTAAGTTCGTTGCAAAATCTAGAGAAATGTGTGAGGTGGTCAGCGGGGGACAATTGAGACACACATTGGATTGTGTTATTACTTGAACATTCAACAGCGCAGGCTTTATATAAAATTCTTCAACAGAAGGCCTCGAATGTTGTCTTGTTTGTGGAGCGCTTTGCTTCACTTCTGTAATCTCGGCTTCATTGAAAATGAGGGCTTCCCTCAATGACCCTCCGAGAATAAATAAAGGTTGAATGAATGAATGAATGCAGGCTTGCCCAAAATAAAAAAAATTGTTCCCTCTCGATTGGAAGCTCCTGTTGCGCATAGGCTACGCATTTCAAAACATCGCAACGTAAAATGCCACAAAAAAGTCTTGTGTTTATGAAATGTTTATAAAAATGTTTATGAATAGGTCTTAGTGAGTTAGGAGTCCTCTTGACTTAAGCTGTCCCAGACTTAGGTGCTACTTTTAGGTCTAAAATGCTTCGTGAATTACTTTTTGTGAAAAAATTAGGAGTCCTAAAGTTAGGAGTGACACACCCATTATTTTTAGGAGTTGCTCCTAAATTCGCCAGTTAGGAGCTACTTTTAGCCTTAAAATTCTTTGTGAATACGGCCCCTGAATAAAAAGGCCTAGCCTAAATGAATCAAGGCAAAACAAATAGCCTAGTAGCCTATTGAAACATACGGATTGATGTAGTATCTTTGTAACATTATTAAATTATTCTGTTACTATGCCTACGTTTGCAAAAGACAACATTTTAATTTGATTCACAATAATGTTACATTTAATTTACATGTTGACAATGATTAGCCTAGTTTTGGTTGTTGTTGGCGGCATTATTGCATGTTAGTTACAAAGCAATATTGCTTCCTCACGATTGGAAGCTCCTGTAGCTGCATAGGATTTCAAAACACGGCAAAATGCCGCAGGTTTATGAATAGGTCTGTGAGTAAGGAGTCCTTGACTTCTTTTATGCTGTCAGAGGTGGGAAGGTGTGATTTGTTGGGGGGCAGGGCCGGATTAACTGGGCACAAATGTCTGATGGCCCCCCTTCCCCCCAGCCAACGTGAATCGGGTGGTTAGTTAATAGGCCTATCGTGAAGATTTTTCCTGCCATCTAAGGCACGAGCGCATCTGTGAGGCCAAGCCTCACCAAGTAGCTTGTTTGTTTACAACTAACATTCCATTTAATTAAACTGCTTTATAGGCTATGCCGAAATAGTTTTCAACATTTTGAATATTAGTGTCGGGTGAATTGAAATGTTCTCAAAGTAGCCTTATGGCTGAAAGCTGATTGGGATCCCCCCCGTCAAGCAATTTTGGCTTTGTCAGAACTGAAGAGCTGTGGACGGCACGGCACGGTATGCCCAATGAAAATAAATGAACGCAACACAACACAGACCCCGCTTCTCTCGCGTCAGTCACTGACATGAACGAAACACAGAACCCGCTTCTCTCACGGCAGTCACTGACAGTAACCTAGAATAAATGCATGGGGAAAAACACTTCCCCATGACAAAGACATCGTAAAACAATGAGAGTTAATATTGTCACTAGCAACATACATCTGTCCTTTGTCAAATGTATTATGTTCCAAGTAGCCTATGCGTAATTCTCGCGGTTGCATCCATTACAAACAAACATGCAATGTGAACGTCTGGGATTGGGGAGAGCATTGTGCTCTACTGAATAAGCACGAAGTCAAACCTTTAAATGAAAAACACTCTTTAATAATCAAAAAAATAAATAAACCGCTAATGAAGTAAACTTGCACCATCAAAAATCGTTTATGGCCTGTAGGCTAACTCTGTGATAACAGGACGTAACAGGAAGGCATTTGGCTGAGCAACGGAGGTTAATATGCTCTATATTTTGTCCAAATTATGTCCGTCTATCATCGTTGCACTCGGAGAAAACCAGAATGTTTAATTTGTCCTGCGTTTCTTCTCTGGCTGCAAAGCGGGATTCACTCGCAGTTAACCAAATATTTCTTTATTAGGGCAGGGCAGGCATATTTCTGGCTATTAAATTATTTCTAAACCAGTCTGCTAAAGTCTGTAGTTAAGTCTGTGTAGGGTTTTCCAGGCTCCATTTCTTTTTACGAGACACCCTGCTCACTTGAGCCATCTACCGGTTGTTTGGGTTGTTGCAGCGTCTCACTGGAAAAATACAAATTAAAGTCGCGTGATCCCACGCGCGGACTGCGAGTGAAGCTGGCCAAGTCGAAGCACTGCCCACTGTAGGCCACTGCACCATAGGCTTGCTCTGAGGCGTCCGCGAAGATGTGCAGTTCTCGTGCAGCACCCTCTAGACTGGCTTCGGCAGGCGCATAAGGACGAGGAAAGGCGATGTGGGGTAGGTACTTCAGTTCACCTTCCCAGGTGGACCACGATTGCAGCAGTTCAGCTGGCAGGTTGGAGTCGTCCCTGCCACGCTGCTTATCCCACAGCTGACGGACGATGAGCTTCGCCCGAGTAGAGTAGGGCAGCAGGTATCCCAGGGGATCGTACTGTGTGGCGACGACTTTGTATATGTTGCGCAGCGTTGGAGCATCATAGACGACTGGCCTGTGTTTGTAGCCGAAGGTGTCTGTCTGCCAGTTCCAGCTGAGGCCAAGAGTGGACTCCAGTGGGTTGGACTTATCCTCGGCTAGCCACAGGTCGAGGCTTTCCGATCTGGCTTCTTGAGGTAGGTGGTTTAGGACGCTGGGGTCATTGCAGGCCCACTGGCGGAGCTGGAAGCCTGCAGAAGCCAGCAGCTCCCGGAGTCGGTCCACCAGCAGCTTGGCTTCCCCTGTTGAACACACACTCTGCAGGCAATTGTCCACGTAAAAACAGTTCTCCACAGAGAACCTCAGGCTGTCATCAGGCTTGGTGTGGTCAACTACGTGGCGTTGGAGTGCGTAGGTTGCGCAGCAGGGGCTGCAGGTAGTACCGAACGGTAGGACTTGCCACTCGAAGGTTTTGGGAGGCTCACTGACCTTCAGGTCACGCCACAGGAACCTTAAGAGGGGACGATATTCAGGGAGGAGGCAGACCTGATGAAACATCCCCTTGATGTCTCCACTGACTGCGACAGGGTGTTCACGGAACCTCAAGGACGCCGAGCAGGGAGGCACCAAAGGTGGGGCCAGGCAGGAGGTACTGGTTCAGCGTCTGTCCTTGGTATTGGTGTGAACAGTTGAAGACCAGGCGGTTCTTCCCATTGTGGCTCACGAGGTGATGAGGGATATATACCAGCTTTCCTTCGAGGAACTCTCCTCGCTGACTTCCTTCACCACACCGGCTTCCATGAGCTTGTTCATTTCGACCTTGTACACCTCTGCTTGCTGGGGGTCTCTGAGGAGGCGCTTCTCCGTGCTACGCAGCAAGGGCATCACTGATTCTTTAGGCGCAAGCAGCGGAGGCATACTTGCATAGCACAGCAGTGGAGTAGCGTACCGATGAACTCCTTCCACTTCAACGCGGACCTTCTCAGCTTTGAGCAGAGCGACTGCCTGCCTGTCCTGCTTGGACCAGGTTACTTCCTTCTCTCGCTGGTGAGGTAGCGTGTCCACTTGCCAGAGCCGTTGGACATGCTTGAAGAGCTCTTCCGGTGGTGGGGTGGCAGAGATGAAGAGACACTCTGTGGAGTATGATGGCCGCCCCATGAGCTGGATAGGGCCTTGAAGAGTCCATCCCAGGCGAGTGTGGACGGCTGCCGGGCTACCAGGCGGGCCAAGTCGTACAGGTTCGACAGGGGTTATTAGGTGAGGCTGGTCAGAGCCGATCAGGAGGCATGGCTTAGCTCCCTGGAAGGCAGGTAGGGGGATGCCACGCAGGTGTCTGAACTTGCTCTGAAGGTGCTCAATAGGGTAGGAGTATTGAGCTAAGGTGAGACGGCTTGCTGTGAAGGCACCATCTATCTTGTAGCTGACCTGAGGTGTGGCAGCAGGAGAGACACGGAACAAAACCGTATGCCCGTGGAGTACCTGGATGTCCTGACGGACTGTGCGTAGTGGTAGGACTTCAGGAGTTCCCCGTATGGCGAGGGACTTTGCTGCGGAGGGCAACAGCATTGTCCTCTCAGACCCGTCATCGAGGATCGCAAAGGTGTCGAAGGTCCTTCCACCGCAGTGCACGAGCACAGGCACAACCTTCAGCAGGGCACGGTTGCTTGCTCCAGGTCTGTCGAGGTAGAGCGTGTCAGAGGCAGGACTGTTTCCGGCGCTATCTTCTTTAGCTGACACGTTTCTCTGAGCCTTGTCCATCCTCACGTTTATCTCGTGGAGGGCGAGGAGATACTTCCCTTGACAGAGGTTGCAGGGTTTCGTGAGCGTACACTGTGCTGCCTGGTGTGCTCGTGCGCAGCGCCAGCAGCGCTTGTTGACTTGGATCCACTCTCTTAGCTGATCCTTGGAGAGCTTGGCAACGTCAGTGCACTGACTGAGGTAGTGCTCAGTGCTCTCACAGTAGGCACAGTAGGCTTTGTTCTTTGCTTTCTTCTTCAGAGGTGACTGGGAGGCGGACTGTGGAACCTCACCAGCACCATGCAGGACTGACACTATTTTCTTTGCCTGACGGCCGTCACTCTTTGTGTTCTGCTTCTCCTTAATGCATTTCTCAGGGGCCAGCTCGTCGGTGCCTTGACACCATGATTCGTGGCGGAGCCACTCTGACAGGTTGTACAACGTGTGTACGGCTCTGGAGTGCTTTAACTGATATCGGCGAAAGTTAGCTCGTAGTTCAGGAGGGAGCTTGCTCAGAAGGTTGGCTACATGTGAGCCGCTGTGGAGTTCAATCTCCCCTTCGGGTCCTACTGTCTGCAATAGGCCCACGAGTGACTGGATCTGGAGTGAGAACGCCTCGAAGGCGGCTATGTCACCGCACTTGACTTCAGGGGACCCCAGCACACTCCTTATTCTTCTCAGGGCAAGCTGATGAGGTTGGCCGAATTTATCGTGTAAAGCAGCCATTGTGTCAGAGTAAGGCGTTGGTGAATTTAGGTAGGCATCAGCAATGAGCTTAGCTTCATCTAGCTTCAGGTGGTCTACAAGTATTTGATACTTAAAGAGCTCTGTAGCATTAGATGGGAGCAGGTTCCCCAGGGCTATACGTAGCCGAGCAAAGTCACTAGGGTCTGGGCGAGCAAACTTGGGGATAGTGGGCTTTGGACCCCTATAATGTTCTTCAGGCACTGAGGAGTGCAGAGGTAGGTGAGGTGTAGGCGCAGCAGGCCCTACTCTGTGGGCTGATGCTGGAGGGTAGGCTGAGCTGGGCACTGCAAGCCATGGCCTGGCATAGGCTGGAGCAGGATGAGCGAGTGGCTGTGAGAAGGACACAGGAGGTTGAGGTTGGGGTACTGTGCATGAGTATAGTAGGCTGGTACCCCTCTACGAGGTGCAGACATGAGAGGTGGGGGGTGAGACTGCATTGGAGGTGCAGGCGTGTATGCAGGTTCTAATGAGGCATAGGAGGGTTGGCCGTAGCCTGGCTTTGGTGCCTCAAACTTTAGGTTGTACATGCTTTCATGCAGTTCCTCCTCAGGCTTGCACCGTACTGGAGGGTCGGGTCACACTTCCTCTTCCTCCTCCTTAGACTGTACAGCAAGGAAACGGCTTGTGTCTGCAGTGCTGCGTGGAGGAGGTTGGTGCGAAGGGTAGTTCAATGCGGGGGCATTAGACTGCCCAATGTCTGTTCTCAGTGAGCGTGCCATCTCTATAAGCTCTTTGATCTCGCTTCGTGCCTTGTTGAGCTCTGCTATGCCTGACTCGAAGTGATGCCTTGTTTGGAGCAGCTTAGCGTTCTCCTCTCGGATGGCTCTCAACTCTGATTTGAAGGGGGGGGCTAGGTATGAGCGTTGCAGGTGGGGGTATTAACCCTCTAACCGCCCATGTCGCAATATTGCGACAAGCGTCATTACTGAATAAAACAGACGATAGACGCAAGTACAGTGTAAAATCTCATTTGTACTCTTGGCCACTAGTTGGCAGACACCCAGAGCTTTGATTCAACCTCAACCTTTTTTTTTCAAAGTTTTCAGAAAGCTCGCGAAAACACGCGAGAAACACACGAAGACGTGCATTTCCTCCATAACGCGGAAGCGATGCAGGCCTTAGTTTTGCACAAATTGAAGCAGAAATACACAAATGTTGAAAAAAAATTCACGTGTGATGAAATCTTGGGTCTGTTATTCACCTATTCTGATTCTGAAGGAGAATATCTGCCTTTTGGAGAATATGATCGATCGTCTATTGACCGTCTATTGACTTCACTTAAAAGGTAATTATAAACTTTAACTCGGAGCCTGCCAAGCGTGGACAGCTCCGTTTCTAGAACAGGTAGGTGAATTAGGAAACACAATGACGAGATCAGGATATTTCACCGGAAGTATAACTAACATATACAATAAAAGTCCCGGCCTTTTATACAAGCATGCTGCACATATTTGTTTAAAACTTTTGCAAGCTACGGCTATAACTGAAAAGCAGTTTCTGTGGACAGAGAGAACAGTGAAGGAAGAGAGAAGGTGGTACAATTAAAAGGGTCTTCTCCACTGCCAACAGATCAATACTTACCATCCCAAGGCAATGGGAAGGCCCATCTCCCAGTCTCAGTCACTGCATCTGCACAACAAAAAAAAATCTGTTTTAAAAGTTATCATCCAATGAATTCTAAATTACATGATTTCTTGTTCAAAACCATGCGTGCACTGTGTAATGTGAACAGGCAGCCTGGGTGATAGGATCATCACCTGAATAGCAAAACAATCCTAATTGAGCGTCATATGAATGCAGCCGGCAACTCACCATGCCGTAATCTGTCATGTCTGGACCTGGGACTGGGGGCATCACCACGGGATCGGTCACCTTGCCGGGGCCTGGGGGCATCACCACGGGATCGGTCATCTTGCCGGGGCCTGGCTGGAGGACTGGGGGCATCACCACGGGATCGGTCATCTTGTCTGGACCTGTGCCGTGACCCGTCATGTCTGGACCTGACTGTACAAGATACAAGATTGATTTATTAGTCACATATGGTTATACAAAGAAATATGGCAGTGATATGAAGACTGTGTGCCTTGCACCATCACTGTGCCATGACCCATCATGTCTGGACCTGAAGGTGTGCCTCAAACAATCACTGTGCCAGGATCTGATGCTGGATCCACCGCTGGACCTACTGCTAGACCTAGTAACATCAGGGATGTGATTGGTAAAGGTCAAAAAAGCAGGAAAATATGTGTAGCACGGAGTGAGCCCCGCCCCTTCCCCCAGGGTATATGGTATATTACCCCGTCCCACCCTTTTTTGAAACATGTTGCTGGTATCAAATTCAAAATTAGCATATATTTTCCACAAAATAGTCAACATTTGATATGTTGTCTGTGTCCTATTTGCAACTAAATATGAGTTTAAGAGATTTGCAGATTATTACATTCTGTTTTTATTTACGTTTTACACAATGTCCCAAATTTTTCTGTTTTGGGGTTGTATAAAACTATACACTATAGCCTATAAACTATACAAACTACTGGTGGTCCAACCACTAAAAGTCAGCCACTACTGACGCTGTGCCCTGTCCTGCTTCTTTACCTGGAGCGATAGCCATCCCTCGCATGACCTCTTGCTGCATGTCGAAATCCTGAAAAACACAGAATATTCATACATTTCAGAAGGCCTGACAAAATACAAAAGTAACTGTTTAAATTGTGTCAGGGCTGTACAGTGCGACATTGATGTCGCACATGCTACAAAAAAATTGTTTGTGCGATGGATGATTTACCAACGTAGCACTGGTGCGATACAGTTTTGCTTATGGCAATACAATGCATGCGTGTGAGACTGACAGGGAGGCTACACCAAATACCAACACCTTGTCCTAAATGGACTTAAACTTTGTACATTGCGAGGGGAAAAGTGAATACTCACTAGGAGTGGACATCTCCCAGGGACCGTCCGCACTTTCCACTTGGCCACTCTCCACTCCATCTTCATGGGCTAAAACACATGAATGAGCCTGTGACTTATGTTGTACACGACACATTTCATGCTTCTCAAGTTGGCATCAGTACTCACAAGTATTGAGCAACATGTTTGTGTCCTCAATGGGCTGCAGCTTCCTTGGTGCAGTAGGGAAAGTGGGTAGTTTGACGGCTATACAGAGGTAATAATGTAAAACTAAGCATATCAATCTCCAAAAATATATAATCTTAAAGAATTTAATTCATTTTGAAACTGGAAGAGAAAACAATTACCCATGACACTCTCCTCATTCGAATCCGTTAATCCTGCAATTTTTTTTATTACACATTAATGTGTTTATTTGTATCAACCAATTTCATATTACAAATGTATAAAGTATTTCAGATTGAGAAACATACCACTTCTAACAAAATCCTCCGGGATTCCTTTTTTAGTGCGCTTCCTCGTTAATTTAATCACCTCATTGTCGTCCTCCTCCTCTGCCTGGCTGGTCAAGTTGTAGGTGTCACATTCACGACGCTTATCTAAAAGTTAGACGATTCATCTTACAACAAACAAACAAATTACACTTGCCTGAAGTAATTTTTATCTTTATTAATGAAAATGTCATCCAATCATCCTGGGGTTTAATTTTGTCCTTTTTCAGTATTTGTTGCGCTCATTTTACGTGGCCATCTGACGGTCTTCTTTTCTCTGTTGATCCAAATGTCAGAAACTACACCCTCCTCCTCTTGGGTACCCTCCCTCCAAACAGCCCGCGTGTACATGACCTGGAAAGAAAAGCACATGCATGTTACTTTAAGTTTTTAACATTTTAGTCCAAAGTTCAAAAATGTTGAGAGGGTTTGGACATGCACGGAAGAGCGATGAGGGTTACATTGGGAGTAGGATATTGTGGCAGGAGGACAGAGAGAAGCCCAGGGAGGTGAGAAAGGACATGCAGGAGTCACCGGGGAAGATACAGAAAACAAACGGATGGAAACAGGTGATTAGCTGTGATGATTCCTGATGGAATTTAGCAAAAAGAATAAGAAAATTCAACCTTAATATGTGTGTTCCCGACCATGGCGAAGGGGTATGAGGACAAAACCACCAGCTTCTTGTGGGAGGCAGGCCACCTTCCGGAACAGATCCCTTTCTTGCAGTAGTGCGTTTTTCATCCTGACATGACTATTTCCTATGCACACTATGTTCAGAAGTCCAGAGCTACACGGTTGGTGAAATAATAGTGAAGTGTGATGCTGGCGCAGAATTTCACAAGCAAAAGTCCCGTCTGCATTTTTCTGTCGAACAAAAGCAAAGCTGTTGTGCCTCAAAAGAAAACAAATGTCCTTATTTTTAACAGAGGCAAACACTTTAGGGTGTCTCTGGCTATTGTCCACTTCTAAATGCTCGATTTCAGCCAAACGTCTGGTTACTTGTTCTAAGGGACTTCTCCCGCTCCTCACATGTTTCTTGACTTGTTGTAGGTAGTTCTCAAATGGAAAACAAGAAATGTCATTCAAGGAACAGTTGAAGTGGCTGGCATCCTCTTGGAGATGAATTAGTCCATGTACATTGTATACAGGAAAGGTCTTGCCAAACAGGTCAGCACAGCACGACAAAATGTTTGATTAGCTCTTGAGCATATTGGAGATATTTCGAATTTCGAATCCGCTCATCTGACTCCAGCATTATCGACATGGATACGGTCAAGGACAAGAAATGTTTGTATTTTTCAGGGGACAACACATTTTTCAAAACCACAGGACAGCAAAAACTGCCGTAGTTCCACTTTCCACCTCAATTTCAATTTCACGCAAACCCCAAGGTTGTCGAGCAAATTCACTTGGCATCTTCCCTCTCAGTGCAATTAGTTTTTGAGAAATGTCATCCTTTTGCCTCACAGATAAACGACAGACTTTTGGGCCTCGAGTCAAGTAAATTAACAGGCGCCTAACTACTCCCAAGCAGACAATGTGCATATAATCCAAGACAAATGAGCTAACGCAAGGAATTCCAGCAGCAATGAAGGGGCTGATACCAGTTTGGTGATTACTGTACTCCACTCTGGAGAAACCATCATCTGTTCGAGAAGTGCTTACCTGTTCACTGAAAACTATTCTTCTCTCAACACGAGTACCTCTGACTAAACATCGTTCTCAACTCTCATAGGCAGTATGACCCTTAATACATTTCAGCCCTTGCTGGTGAATTACAGATCAGAGCATCAATATTGACAGTGTAAGTCTGGCCTTCAAAAACTATACCATTGTCCTTGAGATGTCTGTATTCAGTCACAAAGTCTTTTAAATAGTCCTCAAGAGGATTTGGCTTACTTTGTCCACTAAACATGGCTACAATGAATGGATCAAAAAATGTCTACTTCTGAAAAGTGGGATGCCATCAATGTTTATGCTGAGGTGCACATCATTACTCTCCATCTGACTTAAATAACGGCAGATACCCTTTTCTAAGCCTTAGTACTTGTACTGACCACCACATTTAGGCTCTGTTGTGTTATGCTGTGGTGTAGCAAGGAGTGTCCGACAATCCACAGGCAATAGGTGCCCTTGCTTTCTTAATATGGACAACAAACCATTAAGCGCTCTGTGTGTCACTTTGTACTCTAAGGCCCACTGTCTCAGTTCGTCCTCAAAGCTGGTCACTTCAGCTTCATTTGGTTCCTGTTCCGAGTCAGTAGACCAGTAGTCCACATCAGTGTCAAAGTCATCTGATGTCTCAAGAGCATTGTCACTCATTAACCTATCTGGGGTGCCAGGCACATTATCACTGTTGCAACTACTTGGAGTCTCAGGCACACTTGGGACATTTTCAATGCACTCTTGTTCACCATCACTGTCAGAATAACGTAGCAGTTGATCCAGTTCTCTTTGGCGTTTCCGCCACTGTCTTACTCTCAAAGTCATCTGTAAACACAGGTGTTAATCCAAATTAATTTAGTTTTACTGTTTATTTGACTGAGCCCTATACAAAAGGAACGAGGATGAGATCACAAAACGTACCTTGTTTGGGTGGTTTACCGTATCTCCTAAAAGGGAAGGTCACCTCACTCTTTACAGCACCCGAGAGACAGAAAAAAAGGGTTAAACACATTAAAGTTTTCAATCTCCTTTGCACAACAGTAAAGAAGTGTTGCAGTAATAGCCTACAGTTTACAAGCACATTATGGGCTTTGAGTTCATATGACCCTGACCGTGGTTACTGCCCATTGCATATGACCAGAGACTTTCATGGACTTAAGTCAAATATACCTCTTTTTCGCCACTGACATGTAATATATGTAAGGTCCAACCTGTAAGCTAATCACGAATTTTGGCCAACATAAAAAAAGGATCTCTATGGATATATAACAAAAAGGAGCAGAAACCAGTGTGTGGTGTGAAGTTAATTACTGGCACATAAGAGTATGAATAAATCAATGACACGCCGTTGCGTTGTCCACGTCAGACACTGTCTTCACTTCACTTACTGCAATTTCCACATTACTATATTAGTCAGAGTCTGGACTAGCGTAGCCTAGGCTAAGCTTTGCCTAATAATGAATCACGCTTGAAAGCACGAGACACGCAGCCGGCGTTTACACTTGGCGTGCATGGCGGTGTTTAAAACATGACTGCCAAAGTCTAAGTAACCTGTTTAACATCCAAAGACAGTCATTACACTTCTCAAGAGTGAATAACAGAGTTAACAACATCACAGCGAGCCGTTTGAGACGGGAGACCAGAAATAAATCAATAGTAAAACGACTCGTCCACTAAACTGATTGCCGTTGACTAATTTTTTCATGGTCGATTATTTCGACTAATTGCAGCAGTGTTTGTATGGGCAGTAGTAAGTTAGAGCTTAACATCAGAAGACAAACTCAATGTTACACAGCCCACAGAACAGAAGCCAATTTACAGCATTCAATGAAATGACCTTTATTTTATTTAAGTAACACTCCGTTGCCTTCTTGTTCATCCCGTCGTTGTGGGGGGAAAAAAAACTCACATATGCTCAAACCACGGTCCATTTGTTTTCTTAAATCCTCTTGATGCCTAAACCTAAATGTGTTTCTTCCATTAGTAAATCGCCGTGTCTTCCTTTAGCGTAACTTACTGCTAAAATGGCTGCCACCCAAATGTGACGAAGTTGCCCGAACACCAACGCGAACTTTAACGAACACGAACGCCAGGCGGGCACCAGTTAGCAACAAACTAGTCAGTCGGGGTCGTTTCTAGAAAGCATCGTTTGCTAACTTGCGTCGCAACCTTGGTAGTTCGCTCCATCGTTCTTAGATTTGTTGTTTCTAGAAAGGGTAGTTCAAACTCTCAATCGCAAACAAGGACGCAAAGTTTGGTCGTTTAAACTACTGCCCCTAGGCAGTCGCACTTGTGTCGTTCCTTGGTAGTTCCTGTTGGTGTCCGGAGCGCCTAACCAAAAATCACAACCGTCTAACCAAAATTTGCGAAGTGGATGTTTATCTCGTGACTCAATTATTGATCTATCCTGTAGCTTAATTTTGATTAAGACACTGCTCCCCTACTTGGCTCATTCTTGCTATTTATGTTAATTAAAGTATTGCCTTGCTTTTAGTATCTTCACAGTCCCTAACAACAGCAATGTTAAATGGTGTAGTGGCTAAAGCAGATGACTTATTATCCCAACGTTGTAGGTTCGATTTTCTTATGATGTGAGATTGTCCTCTTGCTTCTCGCTACCTGCAGGTGAACTAGTGTGACATGTAGATTCAATTGTTTTTGACTGATGTCTTGTACCTATGGTCTCTCGATGTAGAGTAACTATATACATAAATATGTATGGTCAAAACCTATTGTTGTGTCTCAGTAGGCCTACTCTTACCAGAGATGAAAAAGAAGAGATAGGATGCGAACTCCGCCGAAAGCTCGCAGTGCACCAACGCTGCCGTTAATACGAAACAGTGACAGTTGATAACCCATGGGATACCCAGATATTTGGCCAGGCTATACATTTTTTCCAACACATAGATAGTTAACACAAATAATGACTCATATTGGTCTGCTCAAGTTAACTGTTTTATATGCTTGCAATAGGTTTAGGTTTTGGCTGATGGCAATGACAATGCCAGCATTAATCACTCGGTTTAGATTTGAAAAATGTCGACATATAGGCCGTGACAGAACATTTCTAGGGGGTGGGGTATTACACGTTTCCACTGTTTCCACCAATGATATGTATCGCTGCATCATCAACAACGTTGTTGGAACTACGGTGTTCGAACGTCGGAGGTAGCGAATTGCGACACAGGTACGATGCTTTCTGGAAACAGGTGTAACAGTGTCGTTGTTTGGTCGCAAGTTGGGTCGTACCATGGTGGTTGAGCAACGTCGTTGCTAATTTTTCTAGAAACGACCCCCTGAACTGCCACGCTGTTAATTGTACCGTTATAGGTGGAGTTTAGTGTCCCAAATTCCCTGTGGAAGATTCTACATGTCGTTTAATGGCCCAAATTCCCCATATAATGTCCATAATTATGAATCTGCTAAACCACCTATTTAAGTGTTTCATAGTTATTAATGTGCGCGTGACAAGTTTGCCGCTCAAAAAGTCAAGCTGCTAGCAAAGATCCATTAGAACACAGTCAACCGTATCTGCTGCTAGCTACTAGCTGCTAGCTAGCTTTCGACCTACCCTGTTAGCAACCTAAGATAGTCATAGAAATGCGAACCAATTTGCAGGCTACAAACAGTTTACATTACACAACATGTTCTCTCGTGGCCAGCTAAAATAACATCGAAACTGAACATGAACCAAGACTTCTGTGCAGCAAGCTAACCCAAAACAAAAATGTGTGTTTTAAGGCATGCTTGGCCATTCGCTGCTGTAACGTTAACCATAGCAGCCTTGGGGAGTTTAAGACAATATAAGGCTAAACTACCTAACATAAGTACACATGGACATAAAATTCACTAGGCTTATCGAACTTACCTTCAATTTAGAGGAAAGCTTTAGGTTATAAGCTGTGCCGTTATGTCTTGCTGTGCCTCGAACACTTCACCAAAGCCTGATGTGAAGAGCCGTTATTTCAATGCTTCGAACACGCTGAATTGCGCCAAATGTCTGACGTGTTGCCTCGACCTATCAGAGTGCCGTTTACATGATGTGTTGCTTCAGCCAATCAGAGTGACGTTGACTGTTTTTTAAATATTTGGTTGAAATCCAAAGCCCTCGGTTGTGACTTTTCTGCTTTTGGTTATTTTGAGATCAGTGGCCATCGCCCCCTCCCCCCCTCTCGGCTACTTAAATTAATAGTTTAATAAACTTTATTATTATTATTCAGTAGGTCATTTTCCTGTTTTTTTAACTGGTTTATAAAAACAGGAAAATGACCTACTGAATAAATAAATAGGCATGCACATAATAAATCATATAAGTCATATATAATAATCAATAAATCATCAGCACGTTTATAAATAATATAGGCTATTCATATGTATTAATGATGTTGATGCAACGATGTTAATATTTGTAAATAAACATAGGCCGTAAACTTCCTGCACCTGTCATAGACGTCCAAAAAAATTACCCAGTTCAAAGGTCAAACTTTGAACGTAAATATGACGTCCAAGTTGGTTCATGGCCCAATATATGATCTGCACGTCTATCCGACGTCCAATGTTTAGTGGGACGCGCTATAGGCCATAATTTAGGCTACCCGACATTTCAAATGTGACTCTCTAATCAACTTTTTTAGCTCTTAAACACGAAAAATACACTGTTCAACGGAGCTGGTGTGTTTGAGGCGCACTCTTGAACTCCTTGAGACGCGACTAACCTTTCGGTTTAAGCTATTGTGCGTAGGCTATTATAGAATCCAATACAGTTGCCCCTGCTATTTATTAATGTAGCCTTTTATTGTTTTTTTGCCATGAAATCTGAGCTGTGATGAAATCGTGTGTTGTTTAAAGTTGGGATTACTGTAGGCTATACTGCCCATATTGGAATGAAAAAATAAAGGCCCACCCTAGGCCTACTTCGCAAAAGTCCACTCCGTTGAAAAATCCTGGCTACGCCACTGTTAATGAATGACCTTGTGTCGGAATGGCAGGACGTTTGAAAAAAAAAAGGTCAAGTGTCGCTACTCCGACAATGGGGGAAAAAATTGTCGCAGTAGTGGGACGCTTGAAAATTAATGTTAATGCCGCCACTTCGACAATTAGACGCCAATGTCTAAGTAGCGGCATGTCGGAATAGCTGCATGTAACCATATTTTGGGTAGCTTGTAGCCTGGCCATTTGCCATCCCCTTGGTACGCTTCGCTTCTACAAGGGTCTGGGATCTCGGCTATTGACGAACGTTTGCAAGCTGTAGCGTTTGCAAGCGTGGACTCTGTAGAAGTTTGAAACGATTGGATCTGATTTCACCCAATCGTTAATGTTTGGCCGTGACGTATGTCATGCGCCAGCTCGATCGTGAAGTAAGCTACACTACAACGCTCAGAAATTGCCCACAACAACCATTCCCCACCAGAGCGAACAAGATGGATGTAAATGACCATGCCATCTTTGCGATACAAATGTAAGAGTTAGTGGAAGAATAGCAAATAGCAGATTACTATTCAACAGTAAGGTTGAAGATAACATATTGTAACGCCGATGAGAAGTTAGGAGACGGGGAGGCTGATATATCGTTCCAAAACTCCGGTAGTTTATTTCCTATAGATGTACAGGCTAGTGCACGGGCAACTGGAGGTGTCCACTACAAAACAACAAACTGATCGCTGATAAATCACGGTCTCAATCACTCGTCATTCACACTCATCGGCCAACAACACAACGCAACACAACTCACTGCAAGACAATCCACTTCTACTCTGACTAAACTTACTAGACGTCTTAGAACCCCCTATTCTATTCCCTCCCCTTAGCAATCGCTAACCTATCTGAACCCCTAAATATTCCCTCCCGGACACCTCCCCCCAATCAAAACACATCAGAACTCATTGACACATTCTATGACACAGGAGGGAGAGGTAGACACAAACACACAGAAGACACAGGGGAAAGCCCAACACAGGGACAAATAGCCTCGGTTACAATATCATCACAATTGTCAAAGCTAGATGTGATCATTGAAAACACGCCGCTTCGTTCATACCGAGTCTGCCGCACATGCTGTAATTTTAATATCGAGGCTACTGCGCGATACAAATCAAACGTTTCCCAAATCCCGTAGGGACTGAATTGCTTCATTAACTTATGCCATTGCCAAACCCCTCGAGGACTACAATTCAAACACAGCGCAGAATCTCTACGTCGTCTCTCACAACTCCCGCCCCCTCTTAACTCTTGATTAGCACACGTGATGGGAACAAAAGACTGATGAACATAGCGTTATAAGCAAAGTTTTATGTGTGGTTGACAACCTGAACTGTAAGTTAACTAGAACTAGTGAAAAATAATCCCCCTGATCAACCAAAGTTGATGAATAAGAAAGGAATTGCTCCTGACACATCAGAGTGATGGCGTTGTGGACCAGCCGTAACGTCACAGACTGACAATTGGTCAACCCCGGTTCCATTCCTGCCATTGCAAGCCAGATCCGTGTCACTTTGGATGAAGGCCTTTGCTAAATATCAGTCAACTTTATCAGTAGACAATACAGACATTCAAACAGTTTAGAGCAGTTAGGTCCAAATATATTCAAACAAATTTATTTACATTTTTATTCACATAATCCAGTATTTGTGTTTACAGTCCTAGTCATTTAAAGTGCTTTAGTATTTTTACTGGCATCTGTAACTGATTTTTTTCTGGGGGGAGGGCAACCAGGCGCTACTCTTTTGAGATGCTACCTAAAGTGCTTTGTTAGGAACAACAATAAAAAAGGCACCATTTTAAAAAAAGAAATCTACATTCTTTTCCTATTGGTCATTGCTACATCACATTACTTAAGTCCATGGATTGAGTCGAAGGTGCGTCCATGACAGCGTTGTCCATCTTGTGAGACCTGCAATCTGGCAATCCAGATGCACTCACCAATCAGCCCCTACCTGCCATCGCTCCTCATACATTCATTTACTGAGTGTGTGTGTCTCTCACCCCACTCTTCCTGTCTGCCTCTTTCTCTCTATTTTTGTCATCTCTGCTTTTTCATAGTTACCTGAATCTCATTTCTTCAATTCTGCAAACATAATGTCTGTCAAACCATCCTCCCATGAGGTACAGCAACAAAAGTTAATCTTCTGTGTGTGTGTGTGTGTGTGTTGGCATCAGCGTGTATAGGTATCCAAATGTGAAAGTGCTTGTGTGTGTGTGTGTGTGTGTGTATTTGCACCTCTGCCACAAACATATACACACATGTACACACTCCGTGTGTGTCTGTGTGTGTATGTATGTGCGCACTCAGACGTTACTGATGTGGAGGTTCACTCCTGGTATCTCTGCTCCAGATGCACCCTCACACACATACACACACAAACAAACATGCACAAACGTGTGTTCGTGTGTGTGCACGCACTCAGACGTTGCTGATTCGTACACTGAGCGGGCTGGTCTCCCTCGCCCTGACGGCCCGCTCCTCGCCTGCACGCTCCCGGTAACTCTGCTCCAGAAGGATCTTCTCAGGGTCCGTCCCCTCCGTCCCTCCCCCTCCCTCTCCGCCACCGCTAGAGTAACCCTGGCAGTTAGGCGTGGCCGTTGTCTCCTTGAAGGTGGGCGGGGTCTTGGTCTTGACGACCTTGTCGAAGTAGGCAAGGTCGGCGACGTACTTGCCGGTGGACGAGAGGGTTACGACAGGCGGGTACTCGTAGCCCCACAATATCTCGTCCGGCAGGTAGGAGGTGCGCACCTGGCAGGTGGCAGAGGTGGGCTCCACCGTGGCGCTCATCATCACCAGCAGCTCAAAGTCAGCCAGCTCGGGGTCCGACCAGCCCCCACCTAATGGAGGGAAAAAGTGGGAGAGAGAGTTAGCACTGTACGTTCGTATACACTGCCATGGTCACTTTGTGGGAAAAGCGAAATATGGGAAGTATTTGGAGAGGTTCTTAAAGAAGATGACATCAGTAAGTATTTAGTTGAGAAGTGTTTGCTGATTTGTATTTGCTTTTGGATGACTTTGTTAAGCTCTTTTCCAGCTCAGAAAAAAAAAACAGGTCAAACTATTTTAACAGATACAGAAATAGATTACCATTGTAAGTTATTGTGGGGAAAATGTCTTGGAGAAGTATTTTGTTTTCTTCATTTAATAGAATAGAATAGAATATATTTTAACATCCTCATGGGGGGATTTGTATTGGACTCACATAGCATAATAGCACCTTCATGCCACATCAGATATTAGGAAACTCCGACTTTCGACAGAGGAAAAATGACTTGAACACAAAGTCGGGTCAGATTGTTTGCTCAGAGACTCGTGCGGAAGTCTTGTGTCCCGAGGTACTAGTCTGGGAAAAACCCAGACGTACTTCCGGCAAATTCGAGATTCGCTCTGAAAGTCCATCTGGCCAAGAACCCATTCTAGCCCATTTCCAATTTTCCTAGATCGAGGCACCAATCAGAACCCTTGAGGCGGGCTTTACACGATGACGATAGCGCACCCTGTTGAAGAAGCGGGGTTTTAAAAAAAAAAAAAAAAAAACGATGCCTGCTGCCGCTTGTTTGAAGCTGCTATCACGTTGGTTTAAGAGTTAGAAGTTTCTTAACTGCTTCCTTATGTTGGAATATGCAACATTGTACAAACATGTATGTAAGGGATGTGATCTCTGCAACAGTGGTAGGCTACTGAAAACGGTTTGATATTCTGTTCATTTATAGGCCTACAGTAGCTGGACACGTAGCCGACAGAAAACACAGGCTACTTTTGAATTGGTGTGCTATGCGAGCATAACTCAAATGCTACACTTCAGTGTTTGCCTTAAAACAATTCCGGCATAATTGCTTTGAACGTTTCAGTCTCTTGTCCCCCATTCCTGCTTTATATGTCCCGGTCAGCCAGAAAGGACGAATGAAACAAAATGCTCATTTGAACGTGAATGGTTTTGTTCAGAGCTGAAAATGCAATTGCGTTTGACAGAGGCAGATGTAAATTGCTAGTGACAAAATATTAGCTTTCAGTGTGGCACGATGCCTTATAGCCTACGTTTAATTAAAAAGTGGTTAATTCTTCCTGCTTCTCCCTACAACCAGACAGTGTTGTAAAGTGTGTGTCCGTCACTCTGTCTCTTTCGTTGCTCTGATTGGTTTTTGGCCTGTCCTATAGCGTCCGAGGCATTTTGGTCGGCGTCCGTTTGGGAACGCCCTTTGGAAATGGGCTGTGAATGAACCTTCCCCAGACCCACTCTCAGTTACGACTGAAAAGGGTCTGGGTTCAACCGGGCTACCGAGGTACCTGACTTGACGTCACTATCATATTCTCCAACCATGGCAGCCTCCCATGCAACAACACAAGAAAGGAATCTCACGGTCATTACAAATAGACAAGGTAATTTATCACTAAATTAACACTACAGATACAGTAGAAACACTCGCCCGAGACATTTTCCTTCTTGCTCAACCATAGTTAGCCGTTCTATTAACGTAATTTATGTGTTTCCTGTATTTGCTTTCCGAACTGATCTCGCCTGTTTCTGATCTGAATGTTTTACATAGCTCAATAACGATACACTGGCTACATTAACCAAAAGCACACATTTTATAAATAAGCGGGTCGGGTATCATTTTGTCTTAATTGATAGCCTATTCTCGGTTCGAGTTACGGTCAGGTTGATTTAAATATCGGGCGAACACGGGCCACTCGGACCCACGCACCAGTGATACATATGCAGGTGCACACAAGGATGTAGTGGTAAAATAAGAGGTGGGTAAACTATGAATTCTGTGACCACGGTAAGGTGGACTGCGCATGCGGTATCGGAATTTTTAAAAAGGCATTCAGAATATGTTTGATGGTGGAGGTTATTGTCTAACGTTTATAACAATACAAGTAGTATTAAATGGTTCCTAGAGTGTTGATGAGTGTTCATATTGTGGATGTGGATAATACAGTGTAATTTCTAAATGTTAAAAGTTGCAATTGGTGAATAAACTGTTTTAAGAGGTGGATAAACTCTAATAAGAGGTGGATAAACTCTATTTCTGAAATTTCAGAGGTGGGTAAACTGTGTTTACTTGCGTTTAGCCTCCACTACATCCCTGGGTGCACCCTTGTTTTGGAACCCTGAACCTGCCGTTGTGAGTGTAAGTGCCTTTGGATTACCAGTCACATTGTTCCATCCTTCCCCACATATACACACACACTTCTCCACATGCACACACACACTGTTCCATCCTCCCCTATGCACACACACACACACTTCTCCACATGCGCACACACACTGTTCCATCCTTCCCCACATATACACACACACTGTTCTATCCTTCCCCACATATACACACACACACACTGTTCCATCCTTCCCCACATATACACACACACACTTCTCCACATGCACACACACACTGTTCTATCCTTCCCTACATATGCACACAAACTGTTCCATCCATCCATTCTGTCTCTCATACACACACACACTAAAGTATCTATCTATCTATCTATCTACTAGCCTGGCTAACGCCAAACCTCATCACATTGAGATGGGGTCTGGGAACTACAGTACACATTCATTTTCTCGTATTTGAAACGTGGTTTACGAATGTCTATCAAATGCGTCTGTACGTAGCTCATAACCACTTCGGCGTGTCGTCATCGTCTTGCTGTCCCCCCTCCGTTCTGTGATTGGTTCCTTCGTTGAGGTGAAAACGAAGTCCATGGAATCCAGGCTGCCTAGCAGCGTGAATAAAATTGCGCGTGTAAGGCAGCATGGGAAAACCCAGGCTACACACACACACACACACTGTTGCATACCCTTGACGGCCCATGCTCGTAGCGGGCTGTTGCTGTCGATGATGTGGTAGAAGGTGAGGGGGAGGATGAGGAAGGGGCTCTCGCTGGCTGTGTCCACGCTGAAGGCCACGTTGCGCTGCTCCAGACGCACCGTCTCCCCCTCCTTAGCCACGCACGGCTGCAGCAGCTTACCCGTCACCTTTGACAAACACAGGCACGCACACACAGCCACACAAATGCTTTATTTTAATTAAAATGTAAAATTTAAGATTAAAATGCACAAATTTACATTTCTAGCTTGGGGTTACATATCACTATTAATAAATTAAAGAATTTAGATAAAATTAATTCATTTATACAGCGCCTTTCAGGGTTCCTAAGGTCACTTAGCAAACAAAAAGGGAGGGGTGGGGAATGGGGGGGTCAGTTTTTTGAATTTTTTTTGGAGCCTTTTTTGGAGGTTGATTTTTTTCCCCCAACTGTTCTTCTTTAGTTAGGGGGGGGGGATCCCCACATAACCCTGGGCCTGTAACAGGCCCCTTCGGTGTAACCCTGGTAACAGGCCCCTCCACCCACTTATAATCCTGGTAACAGGCCCCTCCACCCACTTATAACCCTGGTAACAGGCCCCTTCCTCCACTCGTAACCCTGGTAACAGGCCCCTCCCTGCCTACCTGGCAGCCCAGCAGCAGGCTCTTGCGCATGTTGGCCACACGGATCATGATGCAAGGCCGGCCATCGTGACTGGAGACGACAGCATGCTGGCTGAACCGAACCGTCTCGCCTCGCTTCTTCGGTCGTGCCACCTGTTAGTGAGAGGTCAGGAAGGGGAGAACACACAATCAATCAATCAGTTCCTGAGCATGTGGTGAGTGAAACAATCATCTAATCAGGCAAATGATCACTTTGATTCTGTATGTATGTTGAATATGTTGTGTATGTTGTATGTTCAATGTTGTTACAGAGTGTAATGAATGTAAATATTAATTCTCTCACATTAATGTTGTAAAGAAAGTATCTGGGGGGGGGCATTTTTGCCTTTATTGTGATAGGATAGTTAGAGATTGACAGGAAACAAGTGGGAGATGGAGTGGGACTGGAATATGACTCAGGGGTTTGAGACCTGGGGCCCTGTGGCACTTGGACCCATATGTGGGACGGGCAATGAAACCAGTTGCGCCACAGCGCCCTCCAATGTTGTAAAGATAAAGATATCCTATAACTGTATACCAGGACCTGTCAGACTACATATAAATGATGTGTCAACATTAACTTCTTTCATGAGCATGGTAGGGTAAGTGTTTTATGATTGGTGTATGACCACACACACACACCTATGTGGAGAAGGTTCTGATGAAGATCTCCATGGCACACGTACAGACATAATGACATAAGCGCACACACACTCGCCGTGCACTGACCTTGGCAAGGAAGGTTCCAGTGATGAAGATCTCCATGACAGTGGTGATGAGCAGCTGCAGGATGAGGAGGATGATGGCTGGCGCGCACTCCTCCGTGATGCAGCGGTACCCGTAGCCAATGGTGGTCTGCGACTCCAGGGAGAACAGGAAGGCCCCCGTCAGTGTCTGCATCTGCATCACACACACTGTGTGGTTCACTGGAGGATCGAACTCTATACACACACACACACACACACACACACAGAGGAGGGAATAGAGATACATTCAAGTCAATTATGTCTAGGTGGAGGTTGAAGTCTCCACAGAAGAAGCATTTTATCTGTCTCTCAGTCTTCCTCTCCATCTTCCTATCCCTTTGTTTGTTTCCCTCAATATCTTCTCCATATCTCACCTCATTGGCGCAGGAAGCATTGAACATGTGGATGGGGACAATTGAACCCAGGTTTGGGGATCTTCCAGAGATTTAAAGGATTATGGGCCCCAATGTAAATGTGCTGGGCAAAGTCTGTCTTTGACTAACTAACTAACAAAGTCAGTTTGCGTACATTGCATTTACATTTATTCATTTAGCAGACACTTTTAATCCAAAGTGACTTACATATGTTAATTACATTACAAGGGATTACAACTTGGGGTTAAGTGCCCATGCTCAAGGGCACACCAGTGGAAGCTAGGGCAGAGCCAGATGGGTGGCACAGGCCACCCCCAGAATCCAGTTGGCCACCCCAAGTGCCACCAGAGATATGATCATTTGGCTTGTCGGCATGAAACGTCTCCAAGTATATATTTTTCTTAGCCAAATCAAGCATTTTACATTGATTTGATGCTGGTCAAATTATTGAGGCTATATTTATTGGTACAGATTGCGATGCTATGGCTGTGTTACTGGACTGAACCCATTTCTACCATTGTAATGAAGTTCATCTGGCTTATATATGGTGGAAAACTCCATTCTAGTTCGCTACTGGTTTACTTGAAAATACTCTCTTTTTGGTTGCATTGTTTACGAAGTTATGTGCTTCAGATGTTCTATGGCATACTTAAGTTGTTTGCTACTTCATATGTCAAATTGTGTATTTTAATTATAATTTACATAAAACAGGTTATTAATAACGCATAATTTCATATTGAATTTAAAGCTTTAATACGTATTGTTTTACTTGTCACATGTTATGTTTATGTGCCACTCCTCTCTGCACCAGCCTGGCCACCCCATCAAAACTGTTATAATTGCCAGTGAGTGGAAGCCAGGAATTCAATGCACATCTTTCCAGGCTACTGCATGTTAGCCCAGCTCCTTAACCACTACGCTACCACCATCACCCATTGCATTAACTAGCTGCATCATGTGGTGTGAGACAGCTTCTTGCTGACCCACCAATGTTTGTGCTTAGGATCTTTCTCATGGTATTACATTACCATTACCATGTACATTAGTAAATTTGCAAATAGATTTGGCATAGTTATTAAGAAAGCTTTAGTTAGACTTTAGACTTTGCCTAGCATATAAATTAGGACCCTGCATGTAATTTACTTTATTCTAGTGCCTTTTAAGATTGTTTGATTTTATCTGGTTATAAGGCCAAATCAGGGCTACATTTTGGGATTTCAGCCAGAGCAATATTTGAAGATACTGAAAAGTGAATTGATTGACTATTGAATGACTAGCCATCTTAAAGGGTTGGTTTGGTGTAAACACAGACAGGTTTGAGACAGGTTTCAAAATAAATCACAATTTAAACCTCTGACAAGGTTCAAAATAGCCTGACATGGTGGTGGTACTGTGGAGAGGGTCCCTACATATAAATCTGGGGCGGACTGGCCATCTGGCATACCGGGCATTTTCCTAGTGGGCAGACGCAACTTTTGGGCCGATAGAATAGGCTATAATTCGTTTGGCCAACGATCGGCCCAGAGGAGTCAGCATTGGTTCATTCAGTAGTCAGGAGTGGTTCATTTTCCAGACTGACACTGTACTAATCTAATAACAGCTATTGTCAGGCCTCACCCCTCCCATTCAGAGCCAGGATTATGTGAGTGCATCAAAATAGTCAATGGAAGTAGCCTACACCCCATTGTATTACAAATCAAAGTATTGTAAATGTTAAAAGTATACAGAGAGATTATAATAAGGATGGATAATGAAGTCAGTGTATTACCTTCCTTCGTATTCCGGTAGCTTCAAATCAGTGGGCAACTATGACCGACCGACTGACTATGAAGCTCAATCAGAATGTCTGTGTTCCTCACACACTACGCACACCCACCAACCAGGAGTGGCATAGTCAAGGAGGATGAAATTAATATAAAAGTCATAAATGTGACAAAATCACAATAATTTGTAGCTTTTGCGTTTTGCGTTGGTTCATATTGTGATTACGATTGTGAGTCTGCACTGGTGCATCTTTCTATGAAATAAATTGCAGCTTGTGACAGGTTTTTTTTTTTACAGGACGTTCATTTAGTAAAACCAGTATAAGTATATATACTTTTTTGATCCCGTGATCCGTTTATCCCAATGAATTAGTGAAACGCACACAGTGTACACACAGTGAGGTGAAGCACACACTAATCCCGGTGCAGTGAGCTGCCTGCATCAACAGCGGCGCTCGGGAAGATGTGAGGGGTTATGTGCCAAGGGCACTTCAGCCGTGCCTACTGGTCGGGGTTCGAACCGGCAACCCTTCGGTTACAGGTCCGAAGTGCTAACCAGTAGGCCACGGCTGCCCCGCAAAACCAAGTTAATTTTTTATACAAAATACTAAAAAACTGTCATGTGGATATCTGTAACAGTCATTGAGAGTATCTGACTATAGATGCTATTATGGATATCTAAAATGTCATTGCAGACAGGAGTGTGATTAATTTAAATGTTAAAGCAGCACTTTGCAGGTTTTTTACCTTAATATAACAGCTTCGAAGCCATTTTGAAGGTTGAAGGTAAACAAACTTGTAAAAGTGGAATCATACACCTAGCATAGCCATAGATTACAGTTGGCCTTGCAGCCAGAAAACCATCCCTTCAACTTGGCCTGTCAGCGAGCGGGAGACATCTCGCAAGAATCGTGAAACATTACCTGGTCAGTAAGTAGATAGCTCTTTGAAGATTGTCTTCGCCTGTTGCTAGTCCTTGTGTATTCTGCTAGTCCAAAACGAATAGGCTACACATGTCCAAGTCCAGGGGGAAAGGGAAGTAGGCTATTTATAACGGCAAGGTAAACTATAAATATTTCACAACTCTAGGGGGAGCTCTAGAGTCACCAAAATACCCGAAACTACATTGGATACCAACAAAAGGGCTTGACATATTAGGGCCATCTCCCAGGAACAATCAGGGTAGTAAAGTACCTTACTCAAGGGCACAACAGTTGCAGCCAGGAATCAAAACCACAGGCTACTGTAAGCTAGGCCAGCTCCTTATCCATGATACCTGCCCCTAGACCAGCTCCTTATCCACTACGGTACCAGCCCCTAGGACAGCTCCTTATCCACTCCCCTCTTTCTCATGATCTCTCTCTCTGTCTCTCACCTAGCAGGTCCCCGTGCAGGAAGGCCAGCAGGTACCAGAGCAGTCCGAAGATGAACCAGGTGCCCACGAAGGTGGCGCAGAACATGATGAGCTTGTAGCGCCACTGCATGTCCACGAAGGTGGTCCAGGGGTCTTTGAGGTAGAGCGCGCCACGCCCACTCACATGCTCCATGCGCACGTTACTCCGCCCGTCCTTGGTGAGCACGCGGCGCCGGCGCCGCCCGGCGGCAGAGTGGTGGCCCCCAGACCCCCCTCCCAGCAGTGGCTTCAGCACGTCCGTCTGCGTTTGGGAGTGGCATACCTTCTGGTGGGGGGCCCCCCGCGATGACGGGGGGGTGGCCAGCGTCATCTGTAGAGAAGGACAGGAAACTAAGGTGTCTGATTGGTTTGGGGAGTTTGACCTGGATCAGGGAAGCAATAGTTGGGAAATTCCTAGAGAAGTGTAAACTTAGGAAGTCAGTTATATTAGAAGGAAAGAGATTAATGAGAGTGAGACTACTTGGTTAAAAGCTTAAAGGAACCGTATGTAAGAAATGTAATTCAATTAATCATAAAATGGCCCTGATTTGTCACTAGACATTAGGAAATCATGCTAATTTCAAATACTTATATCACTGACAACAGTAGTCCGGCCAGGATATCGTCATTAAAAAAAGTGAAGTTGCAGCCCTCAACTGATGTTGATGTTTACATATTTGTGTTTTAGCCTGATCCGCCACCCTCCACCTATCTAGTAATCACAAAGTCAGTAGTGTTTCGGCATCTGGGTTGCCAGCTCTGCTCTAGTTACCACATCTGCGGTGTACACCGCTCTACAGTATTTTGAAAGCGATTGTAGTACCAGTTTTGGCCAAAATCCTACATACGGTTCCTTTAATGAGGTCACCAAATTAGCAGCAAGAAGAGATAAGAAGAGGGATAAGTAAGACTTGTGTTGTGACAATGTTGTAATGGAGTGAGACCTGCTTGAAGTGTTATGCATAGGTTTGCTTTATTTGTTTAAGGGCAAAGCGAAAGCTCACAGGTACAGTAGGTTCAATAGGTTACAGTATGATTTACAGTGAAACGTATAGAAGTATGCATCAGGGTTATGAAGCAAACATAAGTCTAACACTCCTAAGTCTAAAAGGAAATGCGATATCAAACAGAGTATTTGGGTACTGAGTACGTGTGCGTGTTGTTTTTTTTGATTCCTGTTTTTTTTTTTTTTTTTTTTTTCCCCGAGGAGCATGCAAGATCATCATTACAATTCTATGCATATTAGAATAATAATTATTGTTGTTATTATTATTATTATTATTATTATTATTATTATTATTATTATTATATTTGCTCCAAGCCATAGGAATCCCCATTGTAATGGCATCAGGAGACCTAATGAAATCTTCATAGAAACCATTGACATTTTGTTTGTTCATTTGGGTACATTGTTCCTTTTACGTGTGTTATTTTGTTTTTTGTCTCATTTTTGTTTCTTTTTTTTTTGTAATGTATTGCCTTACATTGGTTCATAGAAAATGGTTCAAAAGGAAACATTAAGTTAACAAATGTAAAACTGCACTGTTTGAATTGTAAATTATTTGTAGAAGACTTAACTGGTGTAGCATTTGGCCCACCTAGTGCCTTAATTTGAACATTGTATTATAAATATCTCTCCATAGTAAAACAAAACAACTCTGCTATTTTGATAACAGTTAAATGCATTAAATTCCTAGGAAATTACTTTTGGAAAAACTAAGACCTTTTAAAATGTATAGTCCACTTCCAACAGTCAGCCTGTTTACCCATCCATCCCTAGAGAGCTGTAAGGCTATGAGAGCGAGACCAGCAGAGAAAGGGGCCGAACAAGACGGAGACGGACACCAGCGAACGCAAGACAGGTGGAATGTTAATGAGTGCGGACATTGGTAAGCAGGCAAGACAAAGAGACTACTTAGAAAGGACGGAGAGAGGGGGCTAGGGGGGGAGGGGGTGAGGAGAAATAGTGAGATGGTATCACGGCTCTTTTTGGTAAGGGTATACCTTGGCAAAATGCTCTGACATTATCAGGGGGGGCAGGAAGAAAGAGGGAAAGTGTTCTGTCAACTTGTGGTGACCTTTTTCAAATGTAGAGAGAGAGAGAGAGGGAAACAGGAGATGGAGAGAAAGAGAGAAGGGAAGGAAAGGGGGATAAAAGAAAACAGGAGCAGGATTGAACACATTGGGTTGCTGATGAGAGGCTCAGTTCACTCGTTCACACTCCATCTCCCATTGTTGCACATTGTTTTCTCCACTCTGGCTTTTTCTAAAGATTGCATTTTTTATCTCGCTTTCTGTCTTTTTATGTGTGGTGAGAGTGACTATGTATGCATTTGTGTGTATCTCATACTCATATACATGCTTGCCTGTGGTAGAATGGCTAAATGTCTTTGTGTGTGTCTGTTTGTGTACGTGTGAGTGTGTGTGTGAAACAGGGAGAGCACGCCCAGGCCAAGTAAGGTCAGTTTAAGCAAAGAGATGGGGAGATACCCAGCCCCAGTGGGTGTATGGACTGTATGTTCCCCAAACACATCCTGAAAAGAGCAGAAAACACACTCTGACATGCGATGTATGCCACATGCAACCAGCACAGTCAGTCAGAATTACATAAGCAATTAGTCCCATTCCAGTTATGCAATGGGCTCACAATGGCCGTATTCACCTCTCAGTTTGTCCCCTCTCTTCAGTCTACAGGCTTGTGTTGGTGCCCTGTGCAGTGCTTCTTATTTGGTGTTGCAAATAAGGCACTGGTCTATGAGCAGGTGTTGCAAATAAGGGACTGGTCTATGAGCAGGTGCGTCTCACGAACATCTGCATGTAACCATCCTACAGTCAGGAAAAACTCCTTCTAAAACTGATAGTTCTTGTCCTTGATTGTGATTGGCTGAATCATGTTTGATGCCGTTGTAAAATCTAGCACAAACATACATCTTGACCTCATTCCGTTCTATATTACTGCGCTACCATAACTTGATAGAAAAGTTAAAGTAGCTGCGTCTCGACATTGCTTGGCAACCATTCAGATAGAGGAAATATATTTCTTGGCGGAAGAATGATTATCTATGAATAAATCGTTAAATTTCTCGTTGCTTTGCCTTTACTTTATGAAACTTTGCCAGGTATTTATAGCAACAGTTTTATAAAAGCAATAAGCCACTCGAGTCCGTAGGTTACACTGATTCTACAACAGCTAAAGGGGGTTTTAGGCACTCCGCTAGCGCATCGTTCCTAACAACGCCCCTTAGCTGTTGTAGAATCAGTGCCTCTCGGGGCTTATTGCTTAATTAACCCACCTCAAACCTTGGAATTGAGCTTTGTGCTTTTGAGGATAGGAGAACAAGTAAGTTGGATAAATAACCCCCCCCTATTTTACTGTCGCTCACTTATCTTTCTCTCTCTCTCTGTTACTTGCTTACTCACTCACTCTCTCTTAGTCATTCTGTCTTTCTCTCCCACTCTCACTCTCTCTTGCTCATTCATCCCTACTCTTTCTTGCTTACTTTCTCACTATTTTCTTGCTATTTTTCTCACTTTCTCACTTTCTCTTTTTCCTGCTTGCTTTCTCACTATCTCTTTCTTGCTTACTTTCTCACTCTCTTTTTTGCTCATTCTGTCTCTCTCTTCTGCTCTCACACTGTAGCTCCCTCTCCCTCTCTCATGCACAAGCATGCTTTGTTAGACACGGCTGACAAACACAGCTTTGTGTGCCTGCGAGTAGGCGCATGCGTGTGTGGCCCATGCCCTGGTTAGTACACATTATGTCCCTCTCCCCATCTCTCTCTCTCTCTCTCTCTCTCTCTCTCTCTCTCCCATCTCAAATACACACATACACAGACGCACATGTACATGCACACACACACACTGTCAAACACTGGACCTAATCCCAAACTAGTCAAACTCACGAATGTTTCTTAGAGGCTTGCACTGACCTTCATCTCCAAATGATGTACTCTATATACTCTTATATACATCTTAGCATCAAATATGGTCTGTCAGAAAGTCGATTTGGTTCTCATAAGGTTTGGTTTTCGAAGGAGAGAATGTCAGGAGCTTTGAAACTGCAATTTAGATCATTTAGATGTATGTAGAGCATCTGACTGACAAAGAAAAACACTGGATTAATTTAAATCGAAACAGAATTACAAAATAGACTGTTCTTAGTGAAGCACATACAAACAGTTATCAATACGACTGCTGTTACAGTTCATATCCCGTGAATGAATATTCTCTACTCCTTATCAACTCCTTTGTTTTGTTTGCTTGTTCATTTATTCTTTACATGTATTTTCTTCCAGTGCCATTCTTTACTTGAAATTACTATGCATTTCTGTACTTGATCTCTATGTACTATCAGATTGAGTAGATATTGTGCTTACTCCAAGGTCTCGTAAATGACCTTGGAGTAAGCACAATTAAATTAAAGTTGTGGAACAACAATCAAGCTTCAGTCACTTTGGATAAAAGCAACTACCTAATGAATATAATTTGTGTAATTGTAAAATTATTTGAAGCTTATCAATGAATTATTACTTTGCTGACTGATAGATGGAGAGTCTGGGGCCAGTCCGATTCTGACCTTGTGCAGATCCATTTAGATGAATTTCAGTGTCACCTGCTGTTGACAGCATCCCATCACTATAGTCACTTGAGGTGAGAGGTGAGACCCACAGTACAGTGGAAAGGGGTTATTTTTGTAATGAGAATTGAAGATAATAATTAAGCAATATGACACAAGTGGTAGTGGGGCTGAAGAAAGATTATCCACACAGCTGTTATTCAGGTAGCCGTATTTCTTATCCTGCTGTGTTAGAAGGAATCGTGGCACTTCACCAGCAGGTTAAAGTAATCCAGATGAAGAAATATCTTAATAACACCTGTCTCAGGAATGTGTCTGTCCTCTAATCTGTGTGATCCACTACCAAAACTAGTCCCTGGTAAGGAAAAGTACTTTGGAGTCATGTGCAGTCATGCCGGATCTACATTGTGCGTACACACAACATTCTGTGTTTCTGGGACATTCGGTTATGTTCATGGAACTAAATACATTTTTAAATTAGAGGAGAAAAAATTCAGATAGCTGATTTAATTTGATAAATGTTAGCTGATGCCTGTAAAACGCTGCCAACACCACCTACAGTTTTAACATTGTGCAGAAGTCGGTCAGCCAGTGCTCACCTGTAGCTAATTTAAAAGTAATTAGTTTGAGAACTGAATACCACTTAAGTCACATTTTATGCACACTTTTCCTATGAATAAGATCTATTAATATTATTGCCCCATTAAAAAAAACATCACACTGAGGCATGAGCCATCGTCTGACTGGCAGTGAAAAAAAATGCTATGAGTCGAACATACACTTTTGAGAAACTACAGAGTCGAACATGTACACTTTTGAAAAACTACGGAGTCGAACATACACTTTAAAGAAACTATGGAATCGAACATGTACACTTTTGAGAAACTACAGAGTTGAACATGTATACTATACGGAGTCGAGCATGTAGCCTACACTTTTAAGAAATGAGTCAAACAGTTTAAACATCCTCTCTGCTCTGTGCTGTAGGCACTACAACACTGATGCAAGAGCTTCTCAGGAGACTCACCTCAGCAGCTGGGTTACGGAGACGGTGAGGGTGAGGCTCAGGGGAGCTCCTGCAGGGACACACGGAGCTGCTCACAGGCAGCGTCTTTCTCCTGCGGGGTTGCAGCCTCTGCCGTGTTTTTAAACTTCCGTGCACATGTTCACCGCTTCGCCACACGCATGCTCACACACACACACACACACACACACACACACACACACACACACAGAGAAGCCCGTATCCCCTACTCTGTTCTATTCTATCCGGGTTCTTCTGTGTAGCGACACGCTGAGAATTCAGTCAATAGGGCAATTCAGCTGCCTGTGTGTGTGTGTGTGTGTGACACAGAAAGGGGGAGAGCTCAAACATAATGAAAGGCGCCCCTTACCCCCACTCTTCGGCCATCTCCTTGAATACCAAACAAACAAGAGTGGACACAAAGACACACACACACAATCACACACACACACACACACAGACATACACACATGCACACACACACACACACACACACACACACACACACTTGTGCATGCATAGTCACACATGCGCCCAAAAGTGACACGAGTACTCTTTACAAATTATTTAATCATCAAGATTTTATGTTAACAAACAACATCTCTTACAGTGCATCATAACATGCTCCCATTTTACCCACCAAGCTATATATCATCATCTTCACATTAACGTAACATTCACACTTCCTCTCCACCGAGCTGTCCATCTCTTCCCCCTCTCCTCTTCTCTTTCTCTCTCTTCCCCCTCTCCTCTTCTCTCTTTCTCTCTCTCTGTCTCTCTTTCTCTATCCATCTATTCCCCCTCTCCTCTTCTCTCTTTCTCTCTCTCTGTCTCTCTTTTTCTATCCCACTTTTAAGGCTCTCACCTCCTACTTCTCATCTCCCTCATTCGCCGCCTTCTCTTTGTCGTTCTTTTTGTGTCCATCTGTTTACCCCTTCAGGAAGCTGCCAGTCCCTGACCCCCCACCCCACCCCTCCACAAACACGTGCTGGTGCCGGTGGTCCGTTATGGTGCGGGGCCCTGGGTACCGGGCCGGGACAGAGCGTCCTGTGAGAGCCAGCAGCACAAAAGTTGCCGGGACAGCTAGTCTACCACGCTCCCTCTCTACCGTGCTCCCTCTCCCTCAGCCTCACTGGCTCTCTCTCCCTCAACCTCACTTGTTCCCTCTCTCTCAGCCTCACTTGTTCTCTCTCTCAGCCTCACTGGCTCTTTCTCTCTCAGCCTCACTTGCTCCCTCTCTCTCAGCCTCACTTGTTCTCTCTCTCAGCCTCACTGGCTCTTTCTCTCTCAGCCTCACTTGCTCTCTCTCTCAGCCTCACTTGTTCCCTCTCTCTCAGCCTCACTTGTTCTCTCTCTCAGCCTCACTTGCTCTTTCTCTCTCAGCCTCACTTGCTCTCTCTCACTCTTAGGAGCTTTCTCTCGCACTTTCACTTTCTCTCTCTCACACCCTCATTTTCTGTCTTCCTTTCCCTCTACCACCCTCTCTCTCTCTCTTTCTCTCTTCCTTTCTGCACAGTGAGATGAATGCAATGATCTCCCAGTGTGTGTGTGGTGTGGTGGTGCGCTGCGCTTATTCTGATGAACCAGGGGTGAACGAAAGGAGTATGCAGAGAGAAGAGGGGTAGGAAAGAGAGAAGACATGAGAAAGAGGAAAGAAAGGTAGAAAAAAACGTCAAGCAATGTCTAAAAAAGGATGAAAGAGTTTAGTGTTAGAGTTAGATAAAAACAAAGAGAAATAGGAGGGCATGTGTCGGGGATGTGTCTGAGTTGTTAGAAAAGTGTACGCTGCAAAAAGAAAAGAAAAAAGTGCACAAAAGTACAAACATTGTGGAGGAAATTTAGGAAGTTAAAAGGACAGCACATACAGAAGACTTTAGATAGATTAGGAAGTTAAAAGGACAGCACATACAGAAGAGTCTAGATAGATTAGGAAATTTAAAGGACAGCACATGCAGAAGACTTTAGATAGATTAGGAAGTTAAAAGGACAGCAAATATAGAAGAGACTAGATAGATTAGGAAGTTTAAAGGACAGCACATGCAGAAGACTTTAGATAGATCAGGAAGTTTAAAGGACAGCACATACAGAAGACTTTAGATAGATTAGGAAGTTTAAAGGACAGAACATACAGAAGACTTTAGATAGATTAGGAAGTTTAAAGGACAGAACATACAGATAGACTTTAGATAGATTAGGAAGTTTAAAGGACAGCACATACAGAAGACTTTAGATAGATTAGGAAGTTTAAAGGACAGCACATACAGAAGACTTTAGATAGATTAGGAAGTTTAAAGGACAGCACATACAGAAGACTTTAGATAGATTAGGAAGTTTAAAGGACAGCACATACAGAAGACTTTAGATAGATTAGGAAGTTTAAAGGACAGCACATAGAGTCTAGATAGTTTAAAGGACAGCACATACAGTAGAGTCTAGATAGATTAGGAAGTTCAAAGGACAGCAAATATAGAAGAGTCTAGATAGAATAGGAAGTTTAAAGGACAGCACATAGAGTCTAGATAGATTAGGAAGTTTAAAGTATATATACTTTTTTGATCCCGTGAGGGAAATTTGGTCTCTGCATTTAACCCAATCTGTGAATTAGTGAAACACAAACAGCACACAGTGAGGTGAAGCAAACACTAATCCCGGGCAGTGAGCTGCCTGCTACAACGGCGCGCTTCGGGGGAGCAGTGAGGGGTTAGGTGCCTTGCTCAAGGGCACTTCAGCCGCGTCCCACTGGTCGGGGCTCGAACCGGCAACCCTCCGGGTACAAGTCCAGAGTGCTAACCAGTGGGCCACGGCTGCCCCCTGGATAAAGGACAGCACATATAGAAGAGTCTAGATTAGGAAGTTTAAAGGACAGCACATAGAGTCTAGATAGATTAGGAAGTTTAAAGGACAGCACATATAGAAGAGTCTAGATTAGGAAGTTTGAAGGACAGCAAATATAGAAGTCTAGATAGTTTAGGAAGTTTAAAGGACAGCACAAAGAAGAGTCTATTTAGAAAGGACAGCAAATATAGAAGTCTAGATAGTTTAGGAAGTTTAAAGGACAGCACATACAGAAGAGTCTAGATAGTTGTCTGAGAATAGAAGAGAGTTGGTGGCATGAGTAACGGCATTACTATTGGAATTTACATTACATTTACATTTATTCATTTAGCAGACACTTTTATCCACCGCGACTTACAAAGTGAGGAATAACTTTATAGCAGCTATGCAAAGGAGACAAAGGAGATTAGGTAACAATAAATACTACTACAATAAATGCTAAGGCCATTTTCACATTTTCTAGACTAAAAATTGAGACTTTTTTAAATGCGTTTTTGCCTTTCGCATACACTGAAACTCTGTTTTCAGTCACTGAAAATAAGAAAAAAATGTTTCCTTTGTCTCAGGTTGTCACTCAGTTTTGTCTATGTATAAGTAAATTGCCATCAGATGACTTGTTTATTTGTAAACAATAGGTTGTACATGTTACACGTATTGTGGGCTGTGAGCACCTACGGGTGCGTTAGTTGATGAGTTAATTATGAGCCTGAATCTAAACTCCTGCACCACACACAGATGAAGACTCTGGTTCTGTGGCGGTTGAATGAGGAACAGAGAGCAGGAAGAGAGACTGAGGAGAGTCGTGAGAGGGAGGAGAGAGAGAGAGGAAAGTTGTCGTAAGAGGAAGGCAAGAAGCCATGAGGGACCGCAGGGTCAAGGTTCCTGGCTCCAGGCTTCCCACTTTCAAGCTTTAATCCATTTCTAGCTCTTTTGTGTGACGGTCTTTAGTGCGCTTCACGCCTTTCGGTCTGTTTGCTGCGTCCTCCCTCTCGGACAGGCCAAACTGGTTTCCGGCTTCTTCCTCTCTGGGTGCCGGTGCTCTCCTTTGTTCTCCACGCCGGCTTGCCTCTCACATGGCTCTTTCTAGAGAAACCCGTTGCACCTCAAACTATTTCTTGCTCTCTGCTCTCTCTCTCTTTCTTTCTCTCTGCTCTCTCTCTCTTTCTTTCTCTCTGCTCTCTCTCTCTTTCTTTCTCTCTTTGTGCCGAGCCTCTCCATCTCTCTTCCTTTCTACCCATAATCCCTCCCTCCACGCTCCTCCGGGGCAGTGCCATTTTAAGTTGGCACGTCTCTTGTTTTTCTGGACCTTGTCTTTGTCAGACTCAAAAGTTGGCCCTCTTTGTCCCGGGGGTCTATTTATCAAACAGGGCTGTTGGGCTGTTGGAGCTGGCAACACACTAGATGTCACAGCAGTGTGACACACAGCCTTATATTCCCACAGCAAGCAGATACGGCGCCATTTGTGTTGCTCTGGTTTGATAAATAAATAAATGAAATAGATAGATAGATAGATAGATACTTTATTGATCCCCAAGGGGAAATTCAAGAAATGTCACAAAAAGAAATGTCACATTTTGTATTTGTGTCTGTTTTTGTTGTCAGTCAATTGTCAGTTGTTGTTTTTTTCAGTTACTATGGTGCATTTCTCAGAATCAGAATTGAAATTCACATCATCTAGTCACATGCATATCATAAAGGCTATTTCTTATTTCTTAGAGAAAACAGCATATGTTTTCGCACATCCATTTTACATTATCAATTGCTAATTTCATGTCAGTCAAAATGCATTATACTGGGACTCTGTTAAATACATAGTCTGGCAACAAACTGCAGTACAAACAGTACTGTTAGAGTATACAGTATTGTATAAAGAAAGTATTCACAGAGCTTCACTTTTTCCACATTTTGTTATGTTTCAGACTCATCTTAAAATGGATTCAATTATTTATTTATATTTTTCATCAATCTACACATAATTCTCCAACATTTGTAAATGTATATAAAAATAAAAGAATAATATTACATTTACATAAGTATTCACACCTTTTGTTATGACACTTGCCATTGAGCTCTGGTGCATACTTCTATCAGTGGTCCTTGAGATGCTTCTACAACTCGATTGGAGTCCACCTGTGCCTAAATTAATTCACTGGACATTATTAGGAAAAGTACACATCTCTTTCTCACAGTTGATGATGTATGTCAGAGTGAAAACCAATCAATTATCTATCTAAAACCAATACACGAGGTCAAGAGAATAGTCGTAGACCTGCAACACACTGCAGTACAAACAGTACTGTAAAAGCATGCAGTATGAATCCAGCCTGACGTCCTATAGTACTGTAAAAGCATGCAGTATGAATCCAGCCTGACGTCCTATAGTACTGTAAGAGTATGCAGTATGAATCCAGTCTGACGTCCTATAGTCTCCCACTCGGGAGCATCCGTGGCCTATGAATCCGACTTGTGACCGAAGTGTGGCCGGTTCGATCCCTGACGTAGGAAAAATGTGGGTGGGGGAGTGATTGAACAGCTCTCCCACATCCACATCCACATCCACGAATGAGGTGCCCTTGAGCAAGGCACCTAACCCCCAAATTCCCTCACGGGATCAAAAGAGTATATACTTAAATGGTCTCCGGGTGCCAAGATTAAGGCTGCCCACTGCTCCGGGTGAGTAGCCTATCACTGCTCTGAGGGTGTGTGTGTTTGCATGGGTGTACACTGTGTGTGTGGGTGTGTTGTACACTACCCCTGGATGGATTAAAGTTTATTTTCAGAAGGGGGGCATGCAGAAGCCTATAGACCAAACGTGCATTTTATCTGAGAATTAGGAAAATGTTCAAAATGATTGTCTCCATCTACTGGTTTAATGAAAGAATGGCATGTAATTCCACCCTCTGCTATTTCATGACATCAGGGCCTTATTGTATTCCATTGCAAAACTTTGCATTATATTTTAGCGTAGGCTAACTGTGTTTCTAAATCATCGATCTTAACCAAACTAAATAAATATATTAGCCTACATATTATAGTCCTAAAATAAAAACTGGGTTTACTCTAATCTGACGCATTCCCGAACAATCCATGACATGCGGAACAATTAAATCAGTTTTCTAAAATAAATTCATAATTGATAGGCATAGCGTTGTCACCGTTAAAAGTAGAAATGCACGTAGGCTACTCAATATATGTAATTGACAATCTAATTAACCCGGAAAAACTACGGCAATCAGGGTGGGCCTTCAGTGTGAGAGCAACTTTGTCCATGTATCGGATGCCTTTCGATTCCCAACATTATCCACACAAATCTATAAAATGGCATCGGCTGTAGTGTATCTGGTAAGATAAAAACTTAATTAAGAGTGTCTTTGGGTTTATTTAAATAATTATTACTGTTATTACCCTTAAGGCACGTTATTAGGCCATCAACAGTTTAGGGTTGATTGGTCGAGTTTGTTGGGAGGTTGCTAACTTGCTAGCATTAAGTTGTTAAGTCATAAAACTACATATCAATTCGTCTTTAATGTTGTTTTTGTCCTCTATTTTTAGCCACGTAATAGTATCGCTACCAAAAAAAAGACTACTGCAACTATCAAAGAAAAGACTGCCTTGGTGAAACAGCAGCCACCTGTAAAACATCCTTTGCAAAATAGGTGGGTTGACAAATTGATGAGTGCATCGTGTAGCCTGTGTAATATTAGACTTTGATTAAATATTATTGCGTTACAATTAATGGCAGTTGGGTAGACTTTATGTTTATATATACTTTGTGTTTATAATTAACAGTCTTTGTCCACGACGTGCATGGACTTTTCTGTTAATTTCTTGCTCTCTTGTATTTTTGCTAAATAGCCTATATTGTAGGGCCTGAATCCATCAGATATTATCCTGTTTTTTGTCCATAATCCTTCACTCCACCACAGTTTTGTATTATTGTCTGTTGCTCTATTCCTACCAGCTCTTGTCTAGTCATATCTGTGTTTCCAAAAGGCCAGAGGGTATTTTGAATATTGCTATGTGTTAATAATGGTGACCTATCTCCAGCCGGTTCCAGATTGGTACAGGTCTCTCTTAACTTTGGGTGTTTCTGTTATATGCCTGTAGTTGGGGTCTGTGGTTCTTCAAGAATGACAAGCGTAGGACCTGGCAAGAGAACCTTCGTCTCATCACCACCTTCCATACTGTAGAGGATTTTTGGGCGTAAGACAATTTCTCTCCCCTCTCTCTATATAGATAATGATAGATTGATGGATACAACCTGGCTGCTGTGTTCCTCCAAGGAAGGTCTTCTGCTGTCTCTAGACACACCGCAATCTTGACTTTTTTTGTTATTTTTATTTTATTTATTTGTAGTTCCTCATTGGGTGCTCCCAGAGCAGGGGTGTCCCTCTCTATATTCAAGAAGTTCTTTAAGATACTCTTCCAAGAGTAACACTTACTTTGTTCCCTCCTCGTCCTCTCCCCTTCTACCACTGTCTCCTTGATCCACACATTTACTAGTAGGCTACTTAAGTTTTTGCACTCCCATACTCTATTAGTAGTATTTATTGTTACTTAGTCTCCTTTGCAGTGCATCTAAAATGTCAATCCTCAATTTGTAGGTCGCCTTGGATAAAAACGTCTGCTAAATAGATAAATGATGGATTGATTGATGTTTAGGCATCCAGTTGGTGCATACAGAAACATTCAGGCCTAGTTTTCAAATGCCTTCACAAGCATTGTTTAACAAAGACCATCATTACCATTTAATTTTGCCATAAATCTATCGCTGATGGGTTTTTTTTTCCCCTATTCTCAGGTTGTACAACAACATCCAGCTCCCCAGCAAGCTCTCTTCAGGGTGTGACTATTCAGTTTTCAGGGTAAGTGTGTTTGTTTGTATGCACCCATTGATGGAGATGTTTTTTCTAAAGGTCTGAATTAGAACAACTATTGTATTAGGATTAGTCTAATACATGTAAAATGTATCAAAACTGACAATAATATGTCCGCTCTCGCCAACTTAATCTTGCTAATTTCAATTAATGAGCCCTCATGTGCATGGGGGTTGCATGCATGTACATGCATTTCCCTGTGTGTTAATATGCATGTATTTCCCTGTGTGTTAATGTGCATGCATTTCCCTGTGTGTTAATGTGCATGCATTTCCCTGCGTGTTAATGTGCATGCATTTCCCTGCGTGTTAATGTGCATGCATTTCCCTGCGTGTTAATGTGCATGCATTTCCCTGCGTGTTAATGTGCATGTATTTCCCTGTGTGTTAATGTGCATGCATTTCCCTGCGTGTTAATGTGCATGCATTTCCCTGTGTGCGCAGCACGGCATCAAGCCAATGTGGGAGGACCGTAGCAACAAGGCAGGAGGCCGCTGGCTGGTGGCCGTGGCGAAGCAGCAGCGCCACACAGACTTGGACAGGTTTTGGCTGGAGACGGTGAGACGCGCGCGCACACACACACACATCCATAATAATATTGTCTGATTAAATATTAGGTCATATGCAATCACTAAACTTTAGGAACTTTCAAAGTTTTACTCTGTGTGTGTGTGCATTCGTAGCTGCTTTGTCTCATCGGAGAGGGTTTTGGTGAACACAGTGCAGATGTGTGTGGTGTGGTCATCAATGTTCGTGCCAAAGGGGACAAGATTGCCGTGTGGACGGCTAACGCAGAGAGGGCTGCGGCCGTCAGGGAGATCGGGTGAGCAACGTATGAACAGCAGGCATACTGCTGTAGTATATGCAACGCTTCACATCACCAATGGTGCACATTTCCCCTCTGATAAGACTGCTAGCACAATGAAGGGGGGGAGGGTTCGTTACTTTCTAGCAAATGGTTTAGTGACAAACATGAGTTAAACATGGCAGCCGTGGCCTACTGGTTAGTGCTTCGGACTTGTAACTGGTTCGAACCCCGACCAGTAGGAACGGCTGAAGTTCCCTTGAGCAAGGCACCTAACCCCTCACTGCTCCCCGAGCGCCGCTGTAGCAGGCAGCTCACTGCGTCGGGATTAGTGTGTGGTTCACCTCACTGTGTGCTGAGTGTGTTTCACTAATTCACGGATTGGGATAAATGCAGAGACCAAATTTCCCTCACGGGATCAAAAGAGTATATAACTTATACTTATACATGGGGTGGTGGTACCTGTTGCATAGTGGTTAAGGAGCTGGGCTAGCGTGCAGTAGCCTGAAAAGTTGTGTGTTCAATTCCCGGCTTCCACCGATGTGCCCTTGAGCAAGGCACTTCACCCCAAGCTCCGGTGACGATGGCTCTTGTAATATAATTGTAATGTAATATTATAAAGTCACTTTGAATAGAAGCATCTGCTGAAATTAATAAATGTAAATAAATAGGCTAACTTTCTCTGAACATAACAGACACAGGACTCTTCTATTATGTAGGTTTGTAGGTTTGTAGGTTTACTTCTTGCTGTGAGTTTGCTCACCCAGGTTCCTCACTAAACTACATTAGTGAAACATCCCCTGGAACTGAGATGTGACCTGTTTGTTTTTATCCACCAAACAGGCGTACGTTCAAGAATCAGCTCGGCTTGTCGGACACCCTGGCCATTGGCTACCAGGCTCATGCAGACACGGCAACCAAGAGCAACTCTTCCACCAGGAATAAGTTTGTGATCTGAGGCGGATGGTAGCAGGGGAAATGACAGGTGTGTGTGTCCTTTTGTCTTTGTGCCTTTTTGTGTGTGTGTGAAAGAGAGAGAGAGTTTAAGTAAAAGCTTAATTGTATATGAGCAGTAAGTGTTTTCCGTCTCTTTGAATTAGTATTGCTATTGTTTCTCCGGTGGACGCATGGAAAATGTTTTTGAAAATGGCCGGAGTTGATTTTGTGGACGCCAACTCTGATGCCTGCACAAATAAGACCAATGATACTGAAATGATATTTTTCATTTTCATTGCTATTTAGTTAATAGTTTAGTGGTTCTGGAAGATATCACAGAATGTATACTGTAACCCAGGGTTTAAGACTAGAGAGGCAGAGCTTGGTCTGTTTGCTTTTGTTTGTGCTGTGTTTTTGGTTAACTCATTATTTAAACAGTGTTGATGCAAAGGTTGTTTAGTTCCATTGTTTTGGAGGTTGTTAATTTATGATGACTTTGTTTACAAAATCAGGCTATTGCTCATTTATTTATGTTGACTTGCTCTGATTTTCCAAATGTCTTGAAATATTTCTATTTGTCAATAAAGAAATGAGATGTAATAAACTAAGTTAGCAAATATACACCTACATCTTTTACCTTACTTCTTGTAATCTCTTTTTAACCAGAAGAGGGCACCCTCACCATTCAGTGATTCTTAGTGTCTTGTTATTAGGCCGTGGTTTGCCCTTACTTTTGAATGTGTCCCTCACACTTTAAGATTTAGTTTTATCTACAATCTGCAGAACACAGGCATATTCTAAAAAGCATCAGAACACCGGCCTACTCTAGAAACCATCAGAACAAAGGCCTACTCTAAAAGCATCAGAACACAGACCTACTCTAAAAAGTTAGACTGGGTACTAGGTGAATGGCATCTATGACAGCGATTCACTCTCACACACAACGGCTGGCACTCTGGATGGGGAGAGTGACTGCAGTGCTCCAGCTGACCTGTGAGCATGCGCGCGCACCCACACACACACTCAACACACACAACTGGGTACAATAGAAAGAATCAGTGAGTTTCCTCTCCATGTTATCATGATCATCATCAACTTTATTGCCAGACTCAAGGTCCATTCAGAAAACACAGACATGGCCTACAACATAAATTAAAAAGATACAGAAAAGAAAAGTAAAAAAGAAACAAAAACACTATTTCTATAAGACATTTATACCAGTGTTTCCACAGTGATGATTGTATGGAACTACATTTTCTAGCAACATCACAATGCTATTCTGGGAGACGTTCAAGTGACAAATGAATTTGTAGATCAGACTCCTCAATAATGTTATAAGGTTATGTGCCATCAAAATTATTTTGGAGACGTTTTGTGAAGGTAAATATTAAAATCTTAAAGTTGCCTTTAGATTATGTGGATAAGGTTTTGGCAGATATCAAAAGTTTAGGTATTAATGAAGTTATGAAACGTCTGTTTAAACCTAAAGATAACAAGCATTTGTGAAGATCCATCCCTGTTTCAGCATGGATCCTGGACAGTGTTTTATTCTCTCTGTTAAGGGCCGGGACTGACTGACTGTGATTGCTTTCTGGGTGGCGAGGAGACTCTGTTGGACTGATAGATGAAGAAGGGAAGGTTTAAGGAAGAAGGGAATGTGTTTAAGGAAGGATGAGAACAGAGAGGAGGTATTCAGCCATGCAATTATTAGATTAGGTTAGATTAGACTCGTCTTCAATGTAATTGTGCATTATGCAGTGTAGTTATCCCAGTTTGACTCATACTGTGACACATGATGTGCCGTGCATGATTTATCAGAAAAATCAGGGTGGAACATATATAATGCGTTTCATACATTTGGAATGTTATTGAAAGTTCATTATGTCTCAAAAACAGGGCAAGAGGTTCTGTATCTGCTTCCCAGGCCTCTCAACCAAAGTTACATCCCCATATTCAGACACACACCAGTGTTTTATGATGACGCAAATATAGTCTTGAAATACAAGACAAAACTCACACATTGAGGTTCACAGAGAAGTTATTAGAGAATTATTCACACCCTAAAAGAAATTATACACATGCATGGCAATTAAGATTAAATGTTCTTGTGAAACCCCTTTTCGAAAAATGCTGTATAATGAAGGCTCTTATACACAAAGGGTTGTGCTTTGCCCAGATGGTTTTGAGTGATGGCATCTTTGAGAAAAAAACAAAACTGATAATCAAACTCCAGTGTTCTGAATGCATTCCTTTGCCTTTTGGCAATGCTGTTCACAGAGACACAGGCTGTCTTACCAGTTAGTCATTGGATCATCATACCTTTTATAAGTCTGTCATGCCCTAGAAACTTCATACCTTTTATAAGTCTGTCATGCCCTAGAAACTTCATACCTTTTATAAGTCTGTCATACCCTAGAAACTTCATAAACTATCAAAGTCCTTATAGGCAAGTTCCCCCACTTGGTGGCCATCTTGGTAATGCATTTTGGGCAGCTACTTTACTCTTCAAGTGACTGGGACACTGAGGCATACAGGAAAGGGTGGGATGTGTGTAGACTGCTATATTGGCATTACAAACTAGCCCCTTACATTTCTATGAAGGATTCTGTGAGTGCTGTGTCTCCCCATTAGGATCACCCTGCTTCTACTACAGAGTCCACACTTGGCAATTCATCTGGAGAGGCAGAGCATAATGTCAATCAAGCTGAAAACAGTGGTAGATACCTAGGTACGGTTGTTGACAACCATCTCAGTTTTTCAGACAACACCGAGTAAATTTTTAAGAAATGCTCACAACGACTCAGTCTCCTTAGAAGACTGAGCCGTCTAGGTGTTGGTGCTCAGATAACTGAGCTAGTATATACCACACACATTGAAAGTGTGTTAACCTTTCACCTCTCTGCTTGGTTTGGACACCTAAGCTGTAGATCCAGGAACAAACTAAATAGGATAGTGTCAATGGCTAGTAAAATAGTAGGAAGACCTCAAAGACATCTGACACAAATATATACTGACAGAATGAGAAAGAAAGCTAGGAAAATCTTTGCAGATAGTACCATGGAGGTATGAATAGTACGCACCCTCTTTCTAGCCAGTTTGAGCTCTTGAAGTCTGAGAGGCGCTACAGAGAGCCTCTGGCCAAAAGTGTATTTAAAAAATCCTTTACTCCAAATGCCATCAGTATCCTCAATCAGACCAAGTGACAATATCAAACTGAGATGCTATTTCTTCCATTTCTTCATTTACTTTTATTTTTATGTATTTTTTACTCTTATTCTTTTCTATGTATTTTATCATGATATTTCAACTCGTATGTCTGAGATGATATTGTGGCTGTATGTCTATCTGTCTTTTATGTCTGCTGAGCCAAAGAAAAATGTCCACCTTGGTGGACATTAAAGATGTATTCTATTCTATTCTATTCTATTCTAGATGGTATTTTGAAATGGGACGGATTCCGGATTTATTTACAAATAGTGCAGGTCTATAGCCTAGAAATCTAGACGCGCCCTTATTTACATTTACATTTGCTGCCAGGGCTAGTCTAGCAACTCTCCGTTGGCTTGTGAGCTCCAGAAATCGAAACTTAATCAGGCCAATGAAGTCGTTAGGTGGGCTTAACATAATGATTGATGGCAGAGTTGCAACGGTTTGGCTTGAATTCCCTGCTACTTGAAAACAAATAAGAAGGATGTTGCTGTTGGCGAACAGTGTGACACGAGTTAAGCTTTTATTAAGTTGGCAAACGTTTGAACTAGCCAACTAGCTCCGCTGGTGGGAAACGCATGGGACTCATAAGCGTTGCGGCTGTCCCATTAGCGTGCAGAGGGAATTTGAAAGACAACTGATTATCCCGCCCCTCAGACTGAGCACTGAGAACGGTGAGTGCCCAGACCCTACATTTTAATGTGGGTCTGGCTCGTCAGGCTAGCAGGTCTATGTTCTTCTATGTCTATGTTCTTCTTGGGGCAGCCGTGGCCTACTGGTTAGTGCTTCGGACTTGTAACCGGAGGGTTGCCGGTTTGAACCCTGACCAGTAGGCACGGCTAAAGTGCTCTTGAGCAAGGCACCTAACCCTCACTGCTTCCCGAGCGCCGCTGTTGTTGCAGGCAGTATGTCTATACTCCAGCAATGTAAAGCATTAGTGTGTGCTTCACCTCACTGTGTGCTGAGTGTGTTTCACTAATTCACGGATTGGGATAAATGTAGAGACCATATTTCCCTCACGGGATCAAAAGAGTATATATACTTATACTTATACTTACTTATACTCTTCTGGTGATGCTGGACTGTGTTGATAAGGGGCAAGATTGGCAAGATTTGAGAAATGATATCCCGGCTATAATTTGTCATCTGTGGTCTGTATATACTGTAAGCCTACAATTTGTAATTTGTACAATTTGTAATTTATATAAGCCTACAATTTGGCCCACTTTGGTCCATGATGCACATTACATAATGAGCTCTGCTCGCTTGTGGGGAGATATGCATTTGAAATGTTATTGGAAGTTCATTATGTCTCAAACAGGCAGATAGCAAAAGAGCCATAACCATGATATCTGTATTTGAATCAGAATCAGATTTATTGTTAAGTAGGTTTTCACATACAAGGAATTTGCTTTGGTCTCAAAGTGCATGACATACAATAATACAAATACTTAAAACATGGATGGATTATGAACTTTCGGGCCCCTGGGCCCAGATGTATTAAGGGCCCCCCACTAATTGTTGCATATATGGGAGAGGGGGGGTTGGGGGTCCTCCCCCAGAAAATGTTTAATTTGTTTGATTTGATTTCCTGTATTCTGGTGCATTTTGGGGATGGCCCATACTAAATTTAATCAGATTCATAGCCTACATCCTGATTTGTTGATATTGATGCAATGAATCCATGCAAAGGCTTGGGCTTCAGGCCCCCCTGACCCCTTGGGTCCCTGGGCCCGGTAGGTCCGTGCAGTAATCCATCCCTGACTTAAAATATAATAAAACCATAAATAGACTACATGTTAGGACGAGACAGACAACCATAAGTGCCAACAAAGTGGAAGAGATGTAATCACATCTCTTAGTAGTGCAGAATGTGTAACTAGACAATGTGTTGGCTGCACAGTTCACCATGGGTATGTTTCAGTTTCCCAGACCACTCAAGCAAGGGTAGGCCTACTTCCTGGTTACATGTTCAGACACACCATAAGCCAGTGCTTTGTAAAGACACAAATATAGTCTTAAATAACAACATCCCAACTTCTCCGTCAGTTCAGGTCACCTGAGGGGTATTTCACAAAAGCAAAATTAAGAAATCCAAGATAAGTGAGAAAGCGAGCCTTGACATATCGTTGTCTGGTCATCCTAGCTCGACTCGTTTCACTAACGCCTATCCAGGATGAGTAGGAATGACTAGGATAAGACAAGTGCTAGTTTCTCTTTGTGGGAGAAACGAGAATGCGCACGTTCAGGATACGTGCGCGTTCTCGTTTCTCCCCCCAAAGAACTCACGGTTAGAATAAAAAAAGACGCGGAAAATAGCGTCATTCACACAAAGTGAACAGCCACTTTTGATATAGACTAACGATGAAGTAAAGTTTTCCTTTTTTGAATGGGGAATCATGACTATTTCTGTAAAATAGCGGGAGTAGGTGGAGAGGGAGTTAAGTCATTTAGAGACGAATGACCGTCGCAGGAAGTGCATCATAACAAAGGGACGCCAGACCCTCTTGTAACAGCTGTATTCAGTGGTTCATGGGCTTCGGAAAAACCTTTTTCCGAGTGAAAACATCATCATTCCGCGTCATTCACGTCACGTAATGTGTGAGTCAGAGGTCGGAAACTGGGGCTAGATTTTGCTAACAGAGTTGCCCCGTTAGGGGCTCGTCATCACTTTTGTTGTCACGTTGTTGTGGCATCCGTGTTTGTCACACATTCCGACGGCAAAGCACATGAACACTTGCTGTGGGAAAAACAAAGTAGCCACGGGGGCGGTCCTTGTCATTCCGAAGTGCCCTAATGCACTATTAACCCCTACGGTGGTAGACCATGCTGTGTGAGTCAAAGATGGTTGATTACGTATTATTACAGTGCATGAAAATGCACTGTACTGTTCTTCCTAGGCAACAACAACTTCTTATTACAGTGCATGAAAATGCACTGTACTGTTCTTCCTAGGCTTCTTCTTATTATTCCGCTTACCACTTTTTCCGTACGCTATTTCTCTTGAACAGTTTAACTTAGAAACTTCATTCAAACTTTGTAACGTAGGTATTCAAACGGACCAAGCTGCTATGTCTTTTCAACTTTGAAACTTTTATACTTTTTAAACTATTAAAGAAAAACTTTTTTAAAATCCCCATAGACTTAACATTGCCGATTGTGACATCATAATACGGCCGTTAAGCAATTAGAATCCTATGGCAGGTGTTCAGGCCATCAACTGCCAGTTTCAGGCTTTAAGCATACAAACTGGCCCTATTAAGACTACACATCCTGTTCAACTGCTTCCTCTGCAAAAAACGGTTTCAAAATAAAAGTCCTCACTACAATATTTCACTATTAAACAATGTAACCCTTTAAACTACTGAACTTTTTAACTGTTCAGCAATTGTAACTGTTACTTGTCATCAACTATGACTCCTACCCACTGTAGCTAGTTAGCATGTTAGCATTGCTACCATTTTTAGCATTTTTAGCAAAACTGCTAAAAATGATTAGCTAAGTTAGCTAAGTAACATGGTTAGCATAGTTAGCATGCTAGTTAGCATTTTTAGCAAAACTGCTAAAAATGATTAGCTAAGTTAGCTAAGTAACATAGTTAGCATATTAGTTAGCATAGTTAACATAACTACTAAAAATGATTAGCTAGGTTAACTAAGTCACATGGTTAGCATAGTTAGTATGCTCATTAGCATAGTTAGCATAACTACTAAAAATGATTAGCTAGGTTAGCTAAGTCACATAATTAGCATAGTTAGCATGTTAGTATGCTAGTTAGCATAGTTAGCATAACTATTAAAAATGATAAGCTAGGTTAGCTAAGTCACATGGTTAACATAGTTAGCATGTTAACATTGCTAACATAGTTAGCATGTTTATCAAAACTGCTAGAAAACGTTAGCTAAGTTAACTAAGTAGCATGGTTAACATGTTAGCATTGCTAGCACTGCTATAAAACATTAGCTAAGTAGCATGGTTAGCATAGTTAAAAATCTTAGCATAACTGCTAGCAAACATCAGAGCCATTCCAACTTTCAGTTATCGTCAAATATCTGCCTATACACAGCCATTAAACTATTTGAATATCAACATTCATTAAACTGCTAGAAAACGTTAGCTAAGTTACCTCAGTAGCATGGTTAGCATTGTTAGCACTGCTATAAAACATTAGCTAAGTAGCATGGTTAGCATAGTTAAAAATCTTAGCATAACTGCTAGCAAACATTAGAGCCATTCCAACTTTCAGTTATCGTCAAATATCTACCTATACACAGCCATTAAACTATTTGAATATCAACATTCATTAAACTTCCAGTCTGTCAACAACTTTTAAACTATTTCCCTTCAACTTTTAAACGGTTTACTTTTAAACTATCATTAAACTATCTATTAAACTAGCTGTCTATCAACAACTTTTAAACTATCTGCTGTCTATCAACAACTTTTAAACTATCTACATTCAGCTTTTAAACAGTCTACTTTTAAACTATCAACTTTTATTAAGCTATGCAACCACCATGTCTATCCTAGCATCACCGTAGTAACCATCTCTGTATTATCTGTTTTAACTATACATGATATTTTACATCACAACTTTAGCATTTTCATGCACTGGTAATTCCTTGGAATTGCATTTCTAGTTATTCTTCCCACCAAATTTCTGCGTCTAATTCAGCTTCAACCGTTTGACGTAGAATCTTCAAACTTTGTAACGTAGGTCTTGAAAAGGACACTTGAGGAATGTAATTTTCACTTTTGTAAACTTTACACTTTTTTGGATATTAACAAAAAACAAGCTTATTTTTCCCCATAGACTTTATATTAGCACTATGACATCACAATGGACTAATTAACTTGATTTGCACCTGTATCAACTTCCAGCTGCTCAACTAGGACCCATCAAAGGGCCAGTTAAACTGATTGCACCTGTATCAACTGCTTTCTGCTTAACTAGGCCAACTCTCTCTCTGTCTCTCCATTCTACAAGGATATAAGGCACATTCCATCCAACTTTCTATCCATTCATCCTCTTCAAACCATTCACTCATCTACCCATTAAACTATCCCATCAACATCCATTAAACAATCTGCCCATCAACATCCATTACACTATCTACATTGAACTTTTTAACTATATACTCTGTCTCAGGCTTTAAGCGTACAGTCTGGCTCTCTTAAGACTACTATTTCCTCTGCCCACAACTGTTTCAAAATATATGTCCTCACTACAATAATTCACTATTTTCATGCACTGGTAATTTCCTCGAAATTACATTTTCTAGTTAACATCGAGGTCTATGGCAGAATCAAAGAATTTCCCAGAATTTGTCAAAGCCTTATTTTTCTGAGCAATGGATGCACATTTCGGACACGGTATCGTGATCTCCAAACCCTCCTCCCCATTTCAGGAGAATGTCGTGACAGTATGACCCTCCGGTCGGGAGAAAATCAACATTAATGAAGGTGTACACCAAGTTTGTTTTGTACTCCGGCTTCTGTCTGGCGTGGAAACCGAGGCGTTCAAACGTCATACGTCAGTGACAAGCCCCTGTGCAGGCGGGGACTGAACCAGAGACCGTCTATGCATAGCCTAGTAACCTATGACTACATAGGGCCATAGCTACCTTATTGTCTTTATAACCGAATTCATTGAAAACACCTTCGAAAAATTCACACCTTCGGAAAATCTATTTCCAATCAACTAGTAGGCTAGGCTAGACTATTAATCAAACGTCTATCAACAAAATAAGCAAACAACGAGTATGTTAGGCTATCATAATTAAAATAATAACCATATAGTAGGCAGACAATCTTGTTTTTATTTGTGAGAAAATACATTTAGCAAATAGTAGGCCTACATAAATGGAATAAAGCTTCTTAAAAATTCACACGGAGGTCTGATTTGAATGACAGCTAGCTGAACCAGTAAGACAACATAATTACCTTTAGAATTAATTTAGCTTGGCTTGGTCCAGAACAGGCTAGGTGCAGAGAATAAATTCCCATGGTAATTTATGTGCCATCTCTTTTGTGAAACCGAGTCAAGGCATAATTCATTTTGTTGATAACCAAAAAATCCCAATTTTGTGAAATAGCCTAGGCCTCAGATCAGAGTGTGTGTGTGTGTGTGTGGATATTGTGTGAGATGTTGCTGCGTGTTCATGAGCGAGATCAGGGCAGAAAAAGGATAACACTGGCAGGTTCTAGTGATGTTGCAATATTGGTCTCGTTGGCAACAGTACTCTAACAGTAGGATTCACTCCGGAGTTTTATGTTCAGACGACGCTTAACCACGCTTAACCAACGCCTGCGATATTAACCAATGGCGTCGCTCATATGACTTCTAGAACCGGGAGTGGGCGTGGATTGGAGAGAAGATGCCTACAGCTCTAAAAACGTGATAGTACCCACTTCGTGCCACAGACTACCCCATTAGTAGACAGAGTAATTTAAACGAATCGGATATTTATTTATTTAAATCAGTTATAATATTATAATTTTTCTGAACTCTATTTATACCTGTGTTTGACTCGGTTTGACTTTATTTCTTCGATTGACGTCATCATAATGCTTCCTGAATCTAACGCTGCTCCTGGGTAAGTCTAAGAATTAATTACATTTATCAAGTTATTATATTAATGTTAGTATAAACCCCATAGACAATATAGGCTACATAGTTTCCATATAGGCTTGATGTAGGCTGAATGTGGGGGGAAATGAATAGCCTAAGTGGGGAGATGGGGACAGAAGGAGAAAGATGAAATGTGCGAAATGTCACAAGTAGGCTAGCCTACTGTAAAGTGTTGGTCGGTAAATCTGATTTTAACTAACAGAGTTTGCCTATTATTTAGCCTAATGGTCAGATGGTGCTATTCTCCGCTTTTTGCCTCTTGACGATAGGGAGCCTTTTAGCCAAATTCTGGCTGCCGTTTACGTCTTAAACACTTGACAATCCATGGTGTTTTGCGCGGATTGAATCTTTCCTAAACTCCAAATGCTTTATTCGTTTCTCGCTGTGGGTTTTTCCACACGCTGCCGTGGGTTATTATAATAAGGGGATGATGCAAGAGGTGCCATTCACGCAAAGGATGCGGACGCAGATGGAAATTAGCGCTCTGTTACGTAACGATTTCGGAGAGACTTTCCTTTCATTGGTTAATTTGGACCAGTTCAGCTTTATTTAAAAAAAATACACGATTGGTATGACTATTTAGGATTAGTTAAGGGCGTTTTAGAATTGTGGACGTCTTCCACACGTGGTCCTTACGTGTCACCGAACCCCCTTTTCGTGCGCATTATCACGTTTTCAGGAAGTTCATCATCAAATGAATTTGTCTGTATTTAAAGCGTCTGGAAACGCATAGCCAGTATTAGGCCCATAATTCGATGTCTGGGCCACGCAAATGCTATTTTTATTCATTAGGCTAGCTAGTATTCATTGTTTTAACATTTTATGTACGGCTTATGGAATGAAAAAAAAAAAATATATATATAAATGAAAAGCCTTTTTTTCTATGACCCGTGTGTGTGTGTGTTTGTGTCTATGCGTGTGTGTTTAAGTCTATGCGTGTAAGTGTGTGTGGAGTAAGGTGAGAGAGCCCTGCAGCAGGGCTGTTGTATGTGTGTGTGTGTGTGTGTGTGTGTGCGTGTGTGTGTGTGTGTGTGTGTGTGTGTGTGTGTGCGCGTGTGTGGAGTCAGGTGAGAGAGCCCTGCAGCAGCTCTGTTGTGTGCGTGTGTGTGTGTGTGTGTGGAGTCAGAAGAGAGAGCCATAACAGCAGCTCTGGGTTGGCTCTGCCATGTTGACATTGTAAATACCAGCCTGAGCCGGCAGGTTTTTCAGAAACAGCTGTACTCTCAGGCATTTCCCCCTTCCTGATGACTGTGTGTTCACATCTACATTACAGTAAAGAGAGCACTGTCTTGATTTTCCACATCAACATCAAACTCTCTGTCTCTGTCTGTCTCTCTCTCTCTCTCTCTCTCTCTCTCTCTCTCTCTTTCTTTCAATTCAATTCAATTCAATTCAATTCAATTAAATTTAATAAAGCTGTATTGGCCTGACAAAAATACCAGGGTTGTGCAAAATTCCAGAATTGAATTGAAACTGGCTCTTAAATTCCAATTAAATTCTTGAATTTCACTTGCATTTCAATTGAGGTATTTCAAACAGGAAGCAGAATTGCAAAAATTGAATTTTGCACAACCCTAGTAGTTTGTGGAGTAAAGAAAGCATATTGAACATCATCTATCATACAGTACTGCAATGGCACTGTGCTTGTATGTGTGTTTGTGTGTGTGTGTGTGTGTGTGCATGTATGTGTGTTTGTGAGTGTGTGTGTGTGTGTGTGTGTTTGTGTGTGTGTGTGTGTGTGTGTGTGTGTGGATGGGAATGCATGTAAGTGTGTGTGGGCGGTGTTGGTGTGGGTATGTATGCATGACTGTGTGTTTGATTCTTTATGTACTTCGCTCTCTCTGTATGTGTGTGTGTGTACACTGATTTGTTGTTTAACTATTTGTTGTTTTTAAAACATGTATTAGATTTAAATTTAAGAATATTAATTATACAGGAATATAATAAGACTTTTAAATTAATAAAGAAATAAAAGCCAGGGTTTGCCGCAGCACTTTGCCGTCATGCCTGCTGCCTTAACTACTGTACGTCGTCAAAAAAAAAAATAGTCCACCGTGTTACTGTCCTGATTTCTCCCTTTCATTCCAAACCGTGACCAACGCCAGTCTCTCTTCTCTGTAGAACGCATTAAAAACCTGCCATAAATCGAAAAATAATCAGTTTTTATAATCTTTACATAAGTGATCCGAATCAGAGCTGGTGAGCGGAGCGCAAATATCCCGCTAGCTCTCAGAATCAGTCAAATCGCGAACAGCCACAGCTCTGTTTACTTGTCAGGTGTGATGAAATGCGTTCATATTCCACTTTTTATGTCATAAACTTTGCAGGAAAGGTTTTGTGGTAGGATTGTCCAATGGTCAAGTTGTTGCTTCAATTTGTGTTTTAATTTATGCGACGCACCGATGCTGAGTTCGTCAGTTTTGCGCACGTTTAAAATGTTTAGCCGACCGCATAATTTGTCAATTTCGTTCTATAAGTTTCACTTTTCATGTCCTGATTGTAACATGCCTATAATAAGGCTTTGCCAGGGCCGGTTCTCCCTATACGCACACTACGCAAGTTGCGTAGGTCCCTGCAAGTAAATGAAGGCCCCCTCCCTCGTCTCCCCTTCAGTTAGGCCTAGTCAAGCTAGTGACAGACAGATATACCGTAAAACTTCAAAAAATCACCGAGTCCCTAAGAGACGCCTGTCTCTTTTAAACGCCTGGCGTGGCTACAGGTTTGGGTTAAAGGCCGGTCTCCAGTAGAGGCCTGGTCTGTTTTTTAGTTTCGGGTTGTATTTAATGTTCTAAAACCCGTCAGATCGTCTGTTTAAAGATTAGCAATGACACGAAACTGTTACAGAAAGGAGGTTACAGCAGTGTGAATTAGATATTGCACGCCGTTAAGCCGTCGCCGCAGCATTCACATGTCTGGTCACAGTTGCAAGGTTTTAGAATGTTGCATCAAGTTGCTGCTCATCTCGTTCTTGAATCTTGGGTGTGATTTGGGCTTAAGTATAGACGGACCTAAGCGCGTTATGATTAGATGGCATTAAAAGACTGCGGTGGGGAAAAGTTAGAGTTCCAAATTGTATAACTTTTTTTCCAATATGAACTATGCCTAGATGTCCGACTTCATCATCGTTCAATTCATCCCTTGTGTTAATTTGCGGATAGGCCGATGGTAAGTTTGTTTTTATACTGGCAACAAAACCAGAACGGTTCGTGAACGTTATTCTTTATTCTAAATGCCATGGCGATAAAGAGAAAGAAGTCAGAAAAGGAATTTACCTTAGACTAGGCTATATCAGAGCCCGTCTACGGACATTCTCTGGCTATATAACCTACTGAAATAGGTTAATGATGTAAAGTCAAGTGCGCTTCTATGGGACTGGTGTGTGCGCACACAGTTTTTATTGATGAGTGGGAGTGGCAAGTGCTGCGCATAGTTGCAGTGGAATGTGGCTGCCCAGGGCATTATAAAACTTCTCACTCTTAGACCTACTCATACACGACGGTGAAATGGCGTATTTAGCTGTCTAAATTCGAATCATATGCTGGGGGAGAAATCGTCGGACATCCATGATTATTTTGTTATTCAGCACCCCTGGTCAAAAATATGTTCCCGTGAGCCTGGAAGTAGGCTATGATTTGAATGTAGACTGTTGTCAAATTTGGCAAATACAAAACGGGAGAAACAGTATGGTTAATGCCTTCTCATGCTGTTTCATTCCTGCCGAAAAGGAGGGAGAATGAAACATTAAGCACGTTCCACTTTTGCATAAATAATTCCTGAACGGTTTTGGTCAGGGCTGATAATGCAACTGTATTTTACAAAGGACCGATATAGGCTATTTGCTAGTGACAAAATATGAGCTTTCAGTGTGATACGATGTCTTTGTAGATTACGTTTAATTAAAACCTGTTTCATCTGGCTATCCCCGCTATTTGGATCTTACTGTATCTCACTCAATGAACAACATCTCAACACTAAATGAATGATGATTCGTAATTGTCATCAGATAGCCTAGTCATATAGGTAGACATTCAGTGTGTTTGAAATAATTAATTCGATAATATTTTCCATCTTTGCAGAGGAAAAGTTTAAGTAAAGGGAATTAAAGGCCTGTCTCATATAGACGCCTGTCTCTAATACTAGCCGGTGCAGTTTGGCGATTTGGGAAAATAAAAGCCCGGGCTATTATTTGGAGTTTTACGGTACAGTTATAGCGACAGTGTCTCATAGGCTACATTAAGAAGGTGAACATGAAACCGAATTACCATTCAGGGCATGAGAAACGGAAGAAGAAACTTCACAAGAATGAACAGCGGGAACTACAGTCGGGTAAACTTGTGTTGTTCCATGGTTTGATGTCAGCATACAGTAGTCTATATCTCTCCAGCGCGTGTTGCTGTCCTATTAGGCCTACGGGCAGTGAATCCTCTGATCTGTCTGCGGCTTGCTTGCCAGCCTTTCCCATGTCACAGTACATCGCAAAGTTGTGAAATATAATCGCATATTCCGTTTTTTAAATGCTGGCGACTGGCTACATTTATATAACCGCGTCTTTAAATGCGTTCATAATAACGTGCAGCTGGGGATGAAACTAGCGGTTTTTCAGCAGAAACACGAACCGTCGAAACTAATCGGTGATTTCAGTCGTCCAATACATTTTTAAAAGAAGTAAATGGTTTTACAATAATTTCAGTCAAGCTTTAGTTGGTTTAGATAGCCTACAACTGAACGCAGCCTATGCCAAATGGAAAGTAGCCTAATGTATTGATTTGCTGTGCATACTGGACAATAGATGCACAATGTAAATTAGGCCTACATGAAGTATTAAAATGATTATTTAAAATAGTCTATGTATGAAAAAATATTGAAGGGAATCAGGGAGCCAGCTCAGTAGCCTATCCTATGTCTTTGGCAAGTATAGCCTACTGACACAGGTGAAGAACAGTCAGCCTCAGCCAGTAGGCAACCAGACCCTTTAAAAAAAAAAAAAAACTACATTAGCTTACTTCAAGTGTCAAACTGCAGATTTTAAAGTATCAAAACTGCAGTTTTGGAGGAAATATTTGCAGTTCTTATGCAGGAAATGTATTTTGGACACAACAAAATGGCATTGTACTGCATATAGTACTGTATTTTACTGCAGAAATGCAGTATTTTGGACATGAAAATACTATGCTACTGCACTATAGCCTACGGTAGTATAACTGAACTGTACTTTGAAAAAACTGCAGTTATTTTTTGTAATGGGATATGTACAACAAGCATCAAAAACAAGCAGCCCAGAACCTAAAACTGGGCATTTATAGCTGTGAAGGTGATTCACACACAATTATTTTTATTTCTCCTAGTCCTTTAAGGGGAAAAGCACTATATTTGGTACTTTCTGTAGAAATCCTAAATGGGGTGGGATGATTGTATTGGAGCACTGAGGTGTCAGATGCCACTGTCAAAAAAATGGTTACAATTTGGTCCTCAGAGTTCAGGTTGGAGGGCCCCTTAGCAGGATTTTGCTTAGGGCCCCATGAGGGTCTGAACCGGCACTGTCCAAACCACACACTGTGTAAAACAAACACTATCATGGAATTTGGACATCACAATAAATGAGGATACCCATAAATAATCTACACTGATAAGAGGTTTATTTGACATAAATTACTTTTGTATGTGTAGGCTATCATCTAGAAACTACAACAGAGCCTTTCTTAGCAGCCCATCAGTGGTTCTTAAAGCTCTCAAAGTTCCACAGACTCTTTTATTATTATTTTCACTGTTCAAATAATTGCCATAATAATCTAAGATATGACCTAATATGCTGAGGAAATGAATTCAAAAGTTCTTAGGGAAGAAGTTGTTTTCACATACAAGGCATTTCAGGCCACAGATATAACCTAGGGGACACAATGAAAATAAATTAACACTCCCCTCAATGTCAACACTTATTTCTTTGCATTGATGTGCGACTACAGAGTTGATTAACTCCGGTGATATGCAAATTCCTTGCTGCAGACATTGCAGAGGACTTTATTTTCAACACTATATTTTTTATCACCATCAGGCCGTTTTTTAAAAGTAAATGTTCCAATCAATGATCCAGGCAGCACGTTTTCTTCTCTCTCCTTCATTTTACAGTCTAATTTTTACCGACTAGAACGGCTCGGGGTCAAAGGTCATACGGAATCGATTAATCTGCACTAATTTTTTTAATCAGTTATTTTTTCTCAAATTAATTAATCGAAATTAATCAGTTATTTTGACAGCCCTATCATTAACATTACTCCATCTCCACCTGCTCATGTGCCTCTCTCCATACTCACTACACACCCCGTCTCCACCTGCTCATGCGCATTGCGCCTCTCTGTGCTTCTGTTCTCGGCAGGTACATGTACGATGAGTGCAAAGCCACGGCTGATTGGCTACTGAGCCAGCTGTCCATGCGCCCCCTGGTGGGCATCGTGTGCGGCTCGGGGCTTGGAGGCCTGGCCGACAGCCTGAAGAACCAGGTGGTCTTCAAGTACAGCGACATCCCCAACTTCCCCAAAAGCACAGGTGTGTGTGTATGTGTGTGTGTGTGTGTATGAGAGAGAAACTTGATGTGTGTGAGCTTCTCTCTCGCTGTGAGCGTGTATGTGCATGTGTGTGTGTGGGAGAGAGAGAGAGAGAGAGAGAATGTGTGACCGATAGAAAGAGGAAAAATAGTCTATGTGTGTGAGAGTGTGTGTTTGTAGAGCTGACAGACAGTGACAGGAGAAGAGACTGTGTTTCAGTGGCTTGGTAACAGTATTTGTTTTCGTGTTGCATTTTTTTTTTGTATAAGTGATAGTGTCTGTGTGTTTGTATCTGTGATAGTGTGTGTGTGTGTGTGTGTGTGTGTGTTAGCGTGTGTATGTATTCAATTGTTTGGGTGGGTGTGTTCCCTGCTGGTATGTAGTAATTTAGCTTATAAGGGCTGGTTGTAATTCCATTCCAATGATGTTAGTCTGAAGCCTGAATGCTATAATTATACAGCTGTGATTCTGTTTGGATGCTATGAACCACGCATCCCTGTATTCTCTAATGCAGAGCGGTGTGTAGGTATATTTGTCACAGTGATTCAAGTTACTGTGTTGTTTTCAGTGTCATTAAATTGACTTGGCCTGAGTAGGTCCTAACTATGTTATCTCATGCCACACCTAAGGATCTAAATGTGTGTATCCTTATACCACCCTAACTCATTCCTCTGTGTGTGTGTGTGTGTGTAGTGCATGGCCACGCTGGCAGACTGGTGTTTGGAACTCTGAAGGGGACGTCATGTGTGTGTATGCAGGGGCGCTTTCATCTCTATGAGGGTTACCCCGTTCAGAAGGTGAGTAGAGACAGACTCTCTGCAGTCATGTTACCTCATGATGTTTCATATTACCTCATAATGTTTCCTCTAGCTGCTGTCTGTAGAAACTTTAGATGTTACAGCATATAAACACATCTCTTTCTCCAAGAATGTGAAGGGCCCAATGTGCTTTTCTCCTTCTTGTCTAAACATCAGCTGAAAATATCGTAATGCTGGTGCTATGATGTCTGTCACACTCAACCAATTCACCCTTCGCTAAGCCAAACCCGAAAACCGCCACAGGCCAATCGTGGCTTAGCAACCCGTCACTAGGCACGGGAGGTCTGACAAGCTTTTCTAGTTTTGCCATGTTAACCTGTGGAGACTGAAGGCCTGTGGGTCATGAAGGGCTCTTATTTGGATGTGTGGTGCCCTAACCCACTTAAAGACACAGTAAAATAACATGTTACACTATAGAAACAAAATACAATTGGGAACACATATTGTTCTAACTGTAAAAAATGGCATATTGCATGATATTTCCATAACCGCGAGATACACGCTTCACGATAACGGCAAGAAGTTGTTAACAGACGTTCACCAAGATGTATAGCCCATCAGCAATCTATTAAAAATAACACCTATTTGAAGTACAATTCATGATATGTTGTCAAATATTGAAGTTGTGGGAAGTACATAGCTTAAATGGTATGTTTCTTTCGTCCCCCATGCCTGTTCCATTCATTCTGGCCAGGAGAGTCGAATGAAACAAAACGCACATTCGACTTCTGCTTAAATAACTCATGAACGGTTTTGTTCAGAGATGGAATTCCAACTGTATTTGACAGAGGACAGATGTAGGTTGCTAGTGACAAAATATTAGCTTTCAGTGTGGTACGATGTCTTTGTAAATTACATTTCATTGAAAACTCCCGGTTCTCCCCCTATGTAATAGACGTGCAGGGTGCTAAAGCTTGTCAGGCATAGCAACAGTAACTAAGGAGGGCGGGACTTAGCGAAGGGTGAATTGTGTTTTGCTTGGTGTATACCATCCAGAGTTTTTGCAGGATCTTAAAAAGTACCTCAAATTTAATATGAACTCATTTAATGTTAATTTAACGTTCATTTAACACTAATTCGACAGAGGTAATTCTTTTGTATACGCATGCTTCAACATGTTTCTCTTTCTCTGAGTTGAGTTTTTTTCTCAGTGCAGATTAGATATGCGATGAAACTGCAAACAAGATAAACACGGAACTGATAATGAATTCAAACTTTGCAGCCTGGAAAGTTTTTCACCCTGGGACTGGAATTTTCCTTTATATCCTTAATCATACTGTTTTGCCTGTCTGGGCATGGGGAAGGTCTTTAATTTCATTTATAATGGTTTTAAGCAAGGCAAGGCAAGTTTATTTATATAGCACATTTCATACACAGGGGTAATTCAGTGGGCTTTACATTAAACAAAAGCAAAGAGTACATAAAAGCATGAAAGGTCAGTAATTTGAAAATGTTTAAAAGGTAAAGTACATGAAATAGAATACTTAAAAGATATAAAAGACAGAGTACAAAACAACAAATTACTGGAACACAACCAACAACTTAACATTACTTTGTCATACCTCCAGTTAGGCTGTTATATTAAATCTAGCTCGAGACTATCTAAGCCAAAAAACATTTAACTTTTTGAGACCTGCTGATACTATCCCCAACAGGCCGGTATCATAGTGCTTTGTGTTTTTGCATGGTGGTACGCTAGGGTGGTAGCGTCGTGGATAAGGAGCTGGGCTAGCATGCAGTAGCCTGAACAGTTGTGGGCACCGAGGCCCTTGTTATATGGTTATGGTTTTGATTATGGTATTTAGCAGATGCTTTTGTCCAAAGCGATATGCAAATAACAATACAAAGTTAAATTTAACAGTAAATAATTTAAAAAGTTGGTAAGACTACATTAAGGGAAATAGCAATAATAAACAATGTCAATTCAATCATTCAATCAATAGCCTAATGAATAAATAAATACTATAATATATAAACCAACACATAAGAAACACTTAATAAACTAAAGGCATATTGAACAGATATGCCTTTAGACCCAAACTATCACATGAATGGATATACTGTATATATTAGGCTATATATAATTATATATTATTATAATATATATATATATATATATATATATATATATATATATATATATATATATATATATATATATATATATATATAATTGACATGTGTAAGTCACTTTAGATCAAAAAAGCGTCTGCTAAATGAATACAATGTAATGTAAATGCATAGGGAACATACATAAAGTAACCTCAGATTACTCATTCCTAATAGAACCTTTGAGCACATCCCTTTGGAACCACTTTTATGAATTTCAGAAAACTCAGCGCTCAGTTTTCAACATTCATCTGACGGGTTCCTGCCTTTGAGTGCATGGCCATTGTCTTTCCTAGATCACTGCCCACAGTACTTACACTTAGAAAGAGGAGCTCAGTTGTGTGTATGTGACGTATGCCTGCCGTTGTGTGTCTGCTCCAGATAACGCTGCCCATCCGAGTGTTCAACCTGATGGGAGTGGAGACGGTGATTCTGACCAACGCGGCCGGAGGCCTCAACCAGGACTACAGAGTGGGAGACGTCATGATCATCAAGGACCACATCAACATGCCGGGCTTCGCCGGGATTAACCCTCTAGCCGGCCCTAACGAGGACAGGTCAGTGGGACGGCATGGGTCAGACTAGGCCAAGGGGATGCCCATTCCCTCTCAGTTTAAATCTGTTTAATTCAGTTCAGTTAAGTTAGTTCAGTTCTGTTCTGTTCAATTCAGTATAAGCTGCTTTATTGGCATGAATGCATACAATCTTTTGCCATAGCATTATTGACACAAACTGTGTAATCCATGATAAACACAAATATAAAACAAAAGTGGTAACTCTACAAAAGAGCATGGAGAGATTTCTCTCTCTCTCTCTCTTCCCCCACTTTTTTTTCATCATTTGCTATAGTGTATTGCATTTACTGTGTGTGTCTCTCTCTCAGGTTCGGAGTGCGTTTCCCCTGTATGTCTGACGCCTACAACCGCAAGCTGGTGCGCTTGGCCCACGAGGTGGGGGCGGAGCTGGGCTTTGATGAGTTTCTGCGTGAGGGCGTGTACTGCATGCTGGGTGGACCATCTTTTGAGACTATCGCCGAGTGCCGCATGCTGAACAAGCTTGGAGCTGACGCCGTCGGTAAGAAATGTCATGTCTGTTGGATTAGCGTTTCCTCTTGGTGCGGGTAGCGTTGCCATAGGTGGAGATGCAGAGATATTTTTTTTAGGTTAAACATTTTAACATTAGTATAATGTCAAAATCATGTTGTCCAGATTTCCACTGAAGTTACCATGGAAACCAGCCAGTGTCGACCCAACTCTTGTAATATCACTTAGTACCACGCAGGGCGCTGAATTAAATACGGCAGAGGAGTGTTGTGTGGCCGCATTAAAGACAACTTAAAGTCTACAGAATTCCACATAGCACCTTTAAAATGCCATGGTGCACCTCATAGGGTTTCCTCAAGCACATTCAGTAGCTTTACAAACATTTCTGTAGCTCATGGATAGTGCTATTTATCCATGGTGACATGTTGTCATGAGACTTCTTTTTGTGTCATGCGACCTCTTTGGTGCATTGCCATCCAGTGTTTTCTATTTGAGGCAGCAGCCATTTCATTCAGTGGACGATGTTCAGTAAAGGGATCAAGTGAAAGTTCATAAAATATTTCTTCTGTTGTGCCATCTAAGTACTGTTTTTTTTACTAGATGTACTTATTAGGCTTACTTGATAGGTAAGTTCAGTAACATGTTATGTTAGGGTGTGTTAACTCCAAATTCCATAGCCTTTGAGTAAGTCCTGTTGTTAATATGAATATTTATCTCCGATGAAGATTATCCAGTCATAATTAGTGAGAAAGATGGACATAAGCTCAAAGGATTCAGGAAAAAACACATCTGGGACTGGTTGCCAGATATGCAGAAAGGGTGAACACTTTCAGAAGTGTCATGTAATTTGGCCATTTTATCCAGTATCCCTCCATCCATGCCTCTCGTTTTGATCTGAACTCTTTCCTGCTTTTAGTCATTTCTAATTCTGTGCCCCCACCCCCACCCCCCTCCAGGGATGAGCACAGTTCACGAGGTGATCGTGGCGCGCCACTGTGGCATGCGCGTGTTTGCCATGTCACTCATCTCCAACCGGTCGGTGATGGATTACGAGAGCGAGGAGCGGGCCAATCATGAGGAGGTCCTCCAGACCGGCGACGATCGTGCCAAGCAGCTGGAGGTGTTTGTGGCCACCTTCGTCTCCCGGCTGGGGCACGCCAGCAATGGCACGCACTGAGCACGCTCCAACATACTGGATGCTACCACGCTTGACTCATAAAAACAAAACAAAAAATATATTAATACATACTTCCTCTCCATCAGGAGACAACCCAGTTGGACCAAAATATATTTATATATGTATATATTAGTCGCACTGACTAGGTACAAGACAAATGATCTAATTAACAATTGCACATTCAGAGTACTGACAGCAACAGCTAGTATACGTACTTAAAGCTATGATATTATAAAACTAACCAGCAGAAGGTGTTTACTAAGGGTGTGCGTTTTTTTAATATTATATAGCTTACTAGCTTTCAGTTTTTGTTTTTGATTATGTTTGTATTAGGGCTAGGGTTGCAAAGGGGCGGAAAATTTCCGGTAAATTTCCGGAAACTTATTATGGGAAGTTAAATTGGGGAATTTTGGAAATATTCCAAATTGGAAACTTTCATGGAATTAAAGGAAATTATGGGAATTAATGGGAATTTACGGGAATTAACTGGGAATTTTGGGTAATTCATACAAACTGTTTCATATACACACATTTGTTTCGTAATAAGCAATATGATTTGTATGTTGGTATTTTCGCTTAGCTTAGCATACAAAGCTAGTTAGCATGCTAGCGGGAATCCCATTCTCTGTCTATGGTTTACTAGCATGCTAAACTAGCAACACTGAACTGCCCAAGATACACCACACCACTCAACAACAAAATCCGATTGGTTGGAACATTTTTTCCCCATGCATATGAACGCACCATAGGTCTAGCAGCCTATGCTGATTGCTGTGTGCATGTGATTGACATATGTGCAGGGTAGAAATTTGACTGAAATTGTATTAAATCAGGTTGTTTTAACTATTAGACTGCAAGATGAGGCCCACTACATTTAAGTTCCCTGTTATAGACTAACTTGCCATATTAAAAATTCCCAGTTTATTCCCATTAATTCCCGTTTATTCCTGTTAATTCCCATATATTCCCGTTAATTCCCATGGAAAGTTTCCAACTTTGAAAATTCCCGGAATTTTGCAACCCTAATTAGGGCTGCACAATTATCATAATCGTAATTGCAGTTGCAATATGAACCAACGTAAATTACCCAATCGCAAAAGCTACAAATAATCGTGCAGAAAAATTAGATATTAGATTAGCAATTAGATATTTTCCTGAAATCGTGCAGCCCTAGTTTGTATACGTTATCTTCCGGTCCTCTCATTGGTCTTATTTTCTTGGAGGCATTTTTCTGTTGACATTCCTTCTGTGCCAGGACCACACAGTGACAGTACATGGAGCTGGTCACTTAGTGCCTGTTTGGAGAGAGGGTGTGTGTTTGTGCAGAGTGAATGCGTAGTGTCTGTCCAGAAGGAGAGTCTGTGTGTTTGAGGAGTTCTGAGGAGTCTTAAAAGCCTTTCTGTTTGAAGTTTATTATTATTATCATCACCAAGAATAACTTCCTGCCGTGCAGTGTGTGTTTATTGCAAATCCTTAATGGCCTTTATGGCTGTGAGATCATTCCAATTTATTTGCATATATTGTTTTAAGATGTGAACCTTACTTACTGAAACAGCGTCTAAAATATACAGAGAGTAATTTAATTTAATATTTGGATGTCTAAAATGTTTTTTTTTATTTGGTTACAGAGATAACTGTTTTGTGTTTGTATCTTTTATTTATATCTCAAGCACCTGCTTTTGTAGTATTGACAACTGTACGTGATATTCTATTTGTTTAGATATTTAAATTACTTATTTATGTTAATGCACTTAAACTCCATAAAACAGAGTTGTACCGTTGCCTGACCTGTACTGTACTCTTGAAATGCAAATGTAATCCAATTGCAATGAATGCTACTGTTTTAAAACCTTTTAGAACTCTTTAGAGGTATCAGCGTCCCAATGAGTCCTAGTTTGCGTGTGCAGAGTTGTCAGGGAGGTTAAGAGCCACACTGTACGTCTGTGTTGTGACTGTCTGGAAATTGTTTGACTCTCACTCACCTGTTCAGTGGCTTCCTTTCACTCTCCCTATTTCAAATAAAACAAATGTATTTTTACAGCTTCTCACTTGGGTCTTCTTCAAGCATGTGTGCATATGTTTGTTAGTTCCATAGAGTTAGCATTGTGTGTGTGTGGGTTCTGAAGGAGGTGAGAATGTGGCCGGAGGGGGCCGTCTCACAACTTCAGGACTGCTTTGAAACAACAGACTGGGATATCTTCAAAACAGCTGCCACCCACAACAACCACATTGACATTGAGGAATACACAGACACTGTGACCTCCTACATCACCAAATGCATCGATGATGTTACAGAAATAAAACACATCACCACTGGACCCAACCAGAAGCCATGGCTGACAGGAGACGCCCACAGACTGCTGAGGGCCAGAGACAAAGCCTTTAGAGCTGGAGATGTAGCTGGCCTAAGAACAGCGAGGGCTAACCTGTCCCAGGGCATCAGGAAGGCAAAAAAGGATTACACAGACAAAATAACAACACACTTCAAAAACAGCAGAGATGCACAGAGCCTATGGCAGGGCATACAGGCCATCACTGACTACAAGCCTGCACCACGGAGCTGTGAGAACAACACCTCTCTGCTAAATGACCTGAACAGTTTTTTTCGCCCGTTTTGAAGCACAAAATCACACTCACCCACAGAAAACCCCACCTCCCCCCCACGACCAACCCCTGTACCTGTCCTCTGCCAGCGTGAAGAGGACACTAGCCACCATTAACCCACGCAAAGGCCCAGACAACATACCAGGACGAGTGTTGAAGGACTGTGCAGAAGAGCTGAAGGATGTTTTTACAGACATTTTCAACACCTCTCTGGAGCAAGCAGTCATCCCATCACTTTTCAAAACTGCCACCATCATACCCGTGCCAAAGAAATCATCACCATCATGCTTCAATGACTACCGTCCTGTAGCACTCACGCCCATAATCATGAAGTGCTTCGAACGGCTAGTCATGTCACACATCAAAGCCACCCTACCCCCCACCCTGGACCCCTTCCAGTTTGCATACCGAGCCAAACGATCCACGGAGGATGCAATCTGCTCTGCCCTCCATCCAGCCCTCACCCACTTAGACAATAAAGACTCATATGTGAGAATGCTGTTCATAGACTTCAGTTCAGCATTCAATACCATAATACCACAACAACTCATCAGCAAACTGGACAAGCTAGGATTCAGTACCTCCCTCTGCAACTGGCTGCTGGACTTCCTGTTGCAGAGACCACAAGCAGTATGCGTGTCGGGACAACACCTCAAGCACTCTGACCCTGAGCACGGGGCCCCTCAAGGGTGTGTGCTCAGCCCCCTGCTCTTCACACTGCTAACACATGACTGTACAACCACTCACAGCTCCAACCATCTGGTGAAGTTTGCGGATGACACAACACTGGTGGGCCTCATCACTAAGGGCGATGAGGCTCACTACAGAGAAGAAGTAGACCTGCTGGCTAAATGGTGCAAAGACAACAACCTCCTGCTAAATGTCAGCAAGACCAAGGAGATTGTTGTCAACTTTCAGAGAGGCCACAAACAACTGCCACCACTGTCCATCGACGGAGATGCTGTGGAGAGAGTGAGCAGCACAAATTTTCTGGGGGTGCACATCAGCGACGACCTCTCCTGGACCACCAACACAGCATCATGGCGAAGAAAGCCCAGCAGCGCCTCTACTTCTTAAGCAAAATTGAAGAAGGCAAGTGCCACGCCTCCGTCATGACTACATTCTACAGAGGGACCATCGAGAGCATCGTCTCCAGCAGCATCACAGTGTGGGCGGAAGCTGCACAGATCAGAACAGGAAGACCCTCCAGCATTGTTAACACAGCTAAGAGGATCATTGGAGCACCACTCCCCTCCCTGCAGGACATTTACACCACCCGCCTCACCCGCAAAGCACTAAAGATTGTCAAGGATACAACCCACCCTGCACACGAACTGTTCAGCCTCCTGCCCTCTGGAAAGAGGTACAGGAGCCTCCGCTCCACACCACCAGACTTGCAAGTAGCTTCATCCACCAAGCAATCAGGATGCTGAACACTCTACCCACTCTCCCATCACTGACAGCCCCCCCACCCACCAGCCAGCCAGGAACCTAGGATCCTGTCTACCCTAACCCCCAACACCACCCTGTGGAACTGCACTGTGACTGCGCGGCCCTAACGTGTTGCTGCTTCACATCAAGCCTGATATACTTGAAATTACTGCATACTGCATATCAATGTAAATATACAGGTCACACAAGCACAAGTTTAAACTTCATGTAACTGTTAAGACTATATAAATATACAACACAACTACCTCTATTTTTTTTTTTTTTTATATATGTCCTATATTTCTATTTTTGATACATACATGTTCTATATTTCAGTCTCGCACTTTAATTTAATGTTTATTGTCTATGGCTATGTCTATAGTATGTCTATGTTTGTATTTAAAGTATGTCTATGTCTGCATGGGAAAGTAAGAAACGAAATTTCAATTCTTTGTATGACCAGTGCATGTAAAGAAATTGACAATAAAAGCCGACTTGACTTGAGTGTGCGTGTGCGTGCATGTGTGTGTGCTTAAGTGAATCTAATCTAGAAATCTAATCACAAGCTCAAATGTGGAAATAACCGGCCACTGACTTAATATACAGTACATGACTGTTTGTTTTTGTTTTTAAATGGATGTAGAAATTGAACCAAAAGCTTAAATTGAACATGTGTGATTGTGTATGCAGGCGTGTATATGTAGTTGAGCGTGTGTGATTGTGTACAGGTGTATGCAGAGCCGGACCATCCTTTACGCGCACTACGAAATTAAGGTAAATTCACCATTGGTTATAATGACATACATGTATGAGTAACAGGCTAAGCAACTACTGGCAAACTTTTACACTTGAAAATAGCCTGTCATGCTCATGTCACATTTGCTTGTCATTTGTGCAGTGCTCACCAGAAATGAACATTGCATGACACTCCCCATGTATGCTGTATAGCTATTCTAGGTGAACGATTCACCTATTACAAGTTTACAACAAAATTGGCTTCGTAAAAGCGAAACTTTTGCATAGTGTAGGCATACCTCCAATCAGCCAAAGATGTAAGTCCTCTCTTAATTACTCTCCACTTCCTACAGATATTCCTATATCCTCCCTCTATACGCCTATAGGACACTTACTGGATCTGCTCCCAGCTATTTGAATTTCATGATCCAACTCTACATCCCCAATCACCTACTGCGGTCCTCTGATGAGCATATGCTGTGTCAACCATTCATTACCACCGTTATAAACGCTAAGAGGTCACTTTCAAGACTCTTTTCAACCGTGTCGACCATTCATTACCACCGTTATTAACGCTAAGAGGTCACTTTCAAGACTCTTTTCAACCGTGTCGACCATTCATTACCACCGTTATTAACGCTTAAGAGGTCACTTTCATTATTTTTCATACATTTCATTATTTTTCATTTCTGATATTGGATATTGTTATTGACAGTATTGTTATTATTGCTGTTATGCTTTTAAATTGTAAAGTTTATATTCTGTAAGTCACTTTGGACAAAAGTGTATACTGTAACTATAACTACTCATGTGTGTTGTATGTTTGCACTGTGTGCTGAGCGAGTGTGTGATGAGTATAAGTATAAGTATATATACTCTTTTGATCCCGTGAGGGAAATTTGGTCTCTGCATTTAACCCAATCCGTGAATTAGTGAAACACAGCACACAGTGAGGTGAAGCACACACTAATCCCGGCGCAGTGAGCTGCCTGCAACAACAGCGGCGCTCGGGGAGCAGTGAGGGGTTAGGTGCCTTGCTCAAGGGCACTTCAGCCATTCCTACTGGTCGGGGTTCGAACCGGCAACCCTCCAGTTACAAGTCCGAAACCCTAACCAGTAGGCCACGGCGTCCCCCTAATGATGCTCCCCTCCCTCCCTCATTCCTCTCTCCTACTCCTCTTTCTCAAGGCACACTCAACTCAACTCAACTCAACTCCAGTAAACCTCACATTTTCATCTTTCCTGTCAGGCCTGCAGCTAAACTTTCCATGACGTCACAGTGCAGTTGTGTCCATACATGGCCATTCTGCCTCCTCCAGTGATCTCTCATTCTTCCCTCCCCCAACATCTCTTCCTGTGTTCTCTCATTCTGCCCTCCTTCCTTCCCCCCAGCACCTCCTCTATGCTCCAACAGGCCCACCCATTCCCATCAATGACTGACAAACTGAGTGAGTGCACTACATCTGACCTAGTGTGAATATATTCAGGGCTTTTTCCTCAATCTATATAAACGTGTACAGAAATGGCATACATTTCTGTTTATAGTCAGCCACAAGGCAGATTTGCAGCAGGGACCACGTTGAGTTGTACAGGCAAGGCCGTAGTCATGGAGATAACATTGGGGAGGACCAAATGTGCATGGTGGGTGAAATCAGTTCCTAATAGAAGTGCATTGGGTTTCTTTAAGCCCACATTCTGTGGTTTGCAATAGGTCCCGTGGATAGTTTGTACTACTTGACAAGTTTAGTTGTGACTTTTTGAGTACATCTCTGATACAGTATTTAGGCTATGAGATGTAATAGGCAGGTCAGTATAGTTTTCAGATTTATGGCATGTTTCGTAGGCAGAGAAAAGCTGTTGCTCTCAAACACTGTCCACTACAGTTCTGTAACGCCTGAATAAGAAGAATTAAATTAAGATTGGCTACACAAAAATCAGTAGATTGATTGGAGAGACGAGTGTGCAGGGTAACCATAACTGAGATATAGAGAGTGAGCGAATGGTATAAATATTGGTGGGACTTATAATTTATCTAATAATATATTGCAATATATTGGAAAATATAACTATCAAATCCCACATATGGGAATATATTGCCTAATATATCACATGATATTTTCCAATGTTCCGTAAGGGATAACATCCAAAATGGGACATCTATACAACGTCCAGAAAAGACGAATTAACAACTTTCATTCTGGCTACTCTGAGGACGTCTTCTGGATGTTCAATAATTCAGTCTTTCAAATGTCTTTTAACAACGTCTTTTTAACACCCCAAATAAGACATCTATAGAACGTCCAGAAAAGACGTATTAAAAACTTTCATTCTGGCTATTCTGAGGACGTCTTCTGGATGTTCAATTAAGTCTTTCAAACGTCTTCTCCTGACGTGTATATAACATCCAAAATGAGACATCTATACAACGTCCAGAAAAGACGTATTAAAAACTTTCATTCTGGCTAATTTGAGGACGTCTTCTGAGTACGGCGACCACGTCTTTTTGACACATTTTGGACCACTTTTTGCTCAGTGGGCACACTTGTTCCGTTTAACCGGACCGAAGCTGAGTGTGATTACTACTCTCCAGCGTAGTTTGTGCACCCCAGGCAACTAGCGGACTTTGGTCCGGTCTCTGCACAGGTGTTCACATTATCAAAAATAACGGAACCAACGGTCCAAACAAACTCGGGTCTGGACCAAAGGGTCTAGTGTGAATGTGCCCTTAATCAACAGTCAGTGTAATGATGAAGGAATAGATTAAATAGACAGATTTGGAAGATTTGCAAAATGATTTCATGCTCTCTTTAAAGAGTTTTTTTTTTTTTTTTTTTTTTTTTTTTTTTTAGTATTTTTTAGTATTTTGAAAATAGAATAGAACAGTTTATTTTGATACACTTAAAATTAGGGTATTTGATATTTTTTTTAATACATTTTGATATGTGTTGCTATGTGCATGTGTTTTAAATGCACATAGGGCTCTCTGAAACGTCTGTGCTGTCAGGAAGTATCAGCGGGTTTTGCTGAAAATAACCTTCTGTTCATTGCCCAGTTTCATTCCGTTAATGTTCTGTTATGAAGCATCTGTTGAACACAGAGTGAACTCAGTGACTTACACAAACCCAAGGGGCTTTTATACCAATCTGGAAACAAACAGTTTGTGTGCATAGAGTGAACAGACAATGCTGTGTGACTGCTTTCTGCAAGGATTATGTTGTATACAGAGCACCAAATTAGGTAAAGATGTGTTTATCTGTGTGCGTGGATTTGAATCATACTGAACAAAGTATATATTTTTTTTGTGAGTTTGAGTAAAAGATGTAAGATTCATGCACACAAAAGTGTTATTTCAGTGAGTGCTTGACCTTTACAGTCACTTCACAAAGCAGAAGCAACAGCGCTGGTAGACATTCCTCCTGTCCGCATACCAATTGCCCACTCCCCCAAACTTGAGACATCAGTGGCATTGTGTGCTGTGATAAAACTGCACATTCGAGTGGCCTTTTATTTTCACTAGTCCAAGACACATCTGTGCAATATTATGCTTTTATATTTATGGTTCTTAACAGATGCTTTTGTGTTTAGAATAGAATAGATCTTTATTGTCATTGTCACAGGTACAACGGAATTTAAAGTGCTCTCCAGTCAGTGCATCATTAATTGAGTCTATATAAAAAAGAAATATAAATACATTTAAAAAATAATAAATAATTTAAGTGCTAGTGTTACCTAAAAAATAAATAGAAACATATAACATCATTAGCAGCATACAGTACATAGACACACACAGTCTTCACTTAAGGGAAGAGGAGAGATAGACTTCTCTGCATAGTCTGTCTGCCTCTTCACCCCCTCCATGTTTGGATACTGTCTGTCTACTAGCCACTTTTTACCACTGTCTTTCTGCCTCGCTGTTTGCGTGCTATATTAGCACATTAGCACTATGCATAACCCCTCCCTCCATGCCACAGCCGAACTGTGGCCACACTTATACCTTTTCTTAAAATAGTTATATATATATATATAGATATATAGACTTTATTCTTGCACTGTTGGACTTACTCATTTGCCCTATCACCATGACCACTATCACCATTAGTGCTGGGCGGTATGACCAAAAATGTATATCACGGTATTTTTCAAAATTCTTACGGTTTCACGGTATATGACGGTATTTTTTTTTTTTCCATGCATAATCAGATGTTCACAGCATTTTCTACAGGTTGAGAGAGGAATTGCTGCAGTACATATTGACTAAGGATGGTCTATTTTACTGTCATAATGTAGAATAACTCCACACTATTGGTAATGCAGTTTTGTATGGCCCCAGAAAATTATGCTGTTAGTGTTTACAAAGAGCCATTCTTCTAATGAAGAATCTAATCAGAATGCAAAGACAATTGCAGTCAAAATACAGAACTTTTACTGTGCAACTTGCAATAATTATACTTTTTTGAAAATTATACAATTTAAATAAAACCTCTCTGCTAATATGCTTACTCTGTCAAATAGGCCTATCAGAAACATGCCTTATTGTTATTGTGTGGTTTGCATGACGTTAGTGGTAGGCTAACGTTAACTTCATGTGGATGTGGATGTATTGTTCGCCTGCCATGAGCTTCGGTTTGGTTCGCTAGGCAAAACATTAACAAAAAAGTTTGTTTTGGTGCACTGATGACAGTCAGGATAACTAGCCAGCTAGAATTGCTCAGTTCATGTCTATAACATGCTTTACTTGCTACCTGGATAATTTCAGCGAATATTCTTAAGGTGAGATGAATGATAAGATTAAGATCATTAGTGCAGCATTCCAAACGTTGTGTAATCAAATACACCGGTATGGCGGTATATTAAAAATTCAAATCATAACGAAAATATACACCGGTTTACGATGTGAACCGGTGTAGGCTACCGCCCAGCAAATCTAATCACCATTGCACTATCACCATGACACTCACTCACACAGAGCACCTTACCTTACGTTACTATGCACAGAGAATCACAGGCTCAGTCCCTGCCTCAGTCATTGCAAGCGCCTCTTGATTGATTAATCACCACCACAAATAGATCCATCTGCATGGCTTCAATTTTAGAAATCTTGTAATGATTACTATGCTATGCTTATGTCTGCTGTTTACAAAGGCTGTGATGATTGTAAATGTAATGTTTTTCTTTTTTTCTTTCTGTTTCTTTTCCTGCGATTTTCTCATTTTTATATTGGTTTATGATATTGTGTGACATTTGATACATGTATGACCCATGATGTGTATATGCCATTTCTCTGTCTTTCAATAAAAAACATAACTCTGAAATATCATTTGACTTGTTTATTTATTATGACACCATTTCAACACTTTTTTTAGATACTTGTCATTGGGTTGAGCATGCTGTACACATGTAAATATATTACATATACATTTACATGGTTGTAATTTTTTCACAAATAATGAAACCATATTATCATTTCTATCTAAATTTTCAGAATATTTAAGTAACACATCTTCATAGCATAACCCCCTCAACATATGATATAGAAATAAAACACAATGTTGACTGCATGTGATAGACGTAAAGTCTTGCACTTGCTGATTTGAATACAACAGTCGATTACCCATGTTTTTCAAAAATGTGTAAATGTGTGGAGGGAATATGTCACTGTCTGGACTATTCCCGAAGCTGTCGAAAAAACACACATCACTTTCAGCAGTTATGTACGTAGCTAACCAGTGTTCACCAGGTTGGTCTGAATTATGCGTATTAATTATCACAGATGTTGGTAAGTGATACACGGGTGTTTGAGGTAGCTGATCACAAGCCAACACCCCTAGAAAATATGCATTTTTGGATATATTATCCATAATAGCCGATAATTCAACAGTGTTCATGATCTTTCAGTAGTAGTCCATCAAAATCTGTCTTCGATTAGACATCTCGATTATACTGTCAAATACGGCATACACAATCAAATTTATAGTATTCGGGAGCGGTTGTCTGAACCGAACTTCCAATCGGATATTGCCTGACTTTATTGAGAGATGCTGCCCACACTCCTCGTCAGGGGTTAAATTAAATGCGAACATACTGTATCCAGCTAAGAAGTCTTGTCGGTTTATGACCAATGCTTTGTTTTTCAGGTGTCTTTCAGTGGATAACACCAATTGGTAAAACTCACGTCCGGCTGATGCTTCATTAAATTTTGGTTGTAGCGGCTTAGACGGGTATTGCTGTCCATCTGCATAAACGGCTAGGAATTCCAGATCATAATGTTTAAACGCATAAGGGTTTTTAGTGTAAGATCCAGTATAGGCATCATTAATCGCACATGGCTAATATGATGGATTTTGGTAATGGCCCCAGAAATAGGTTTTCCTGATTAGCCACCCGCGTACCAGCTGGTATTGAGACATTTTTTAGACATACTCTATCAATAGGGTATTGATGATGACCCAGTGCATGACCCAGTCTCACAGCCGGAGATACAGAAACTTTCTTCACAAAAAGACTTGCTGAAAGAGTGTTGATTTTGTATGCTATAGCATCGCTACGCATTAGACAAAATTCATCCTTCGCTCTAGTTAATCTTATTTTGATATCAATCCCGTTTAACATCAATTTTGTCGCTATGGATCGGTGCTAACAATTCCACAACATTGCTCTCTTCAGAAAATGCGGCTCTCTTTGTGAGACCTTCGTTAGCCCCTGCAGGATTCCTGTCATCCATATGGCCAGCTGTGTCTTTGTAAAACAGCCCCGCTGAGAAAATTGTCTCCAGGGCCTCACGGTCATAATTCAATAGACAATCTATAATACACCAGTATGGATATGTGTCTGAGCTCTGTGATATGAGACGATCCCCCAGTGTTACGTCGACCTGAGAGAAAATTGAGCCGCCAGGATAGTTTATCATCCCCACAGGTGCCCCCGCTGGTATGTCCGCCCCAGGTGATTTTTACCCTTGTATATAAGGGTGAATTATTCAAATCAATATAGTCTTCGCCATGCCCCGCGATGAAGAATTCCAAAGGTCCAGTTTCTGACAGAGCCGATATGGGGGGTATCTCAACATAGGTGTTTTTCTCTATAGCCGTTTGAGTCATAGGCACTGTAAAAGTAGCCGATTGTGACTATATTTTTTGTTTCCCCCGATATCTCTACACATCGCAGGAGGGGTACATAATAGTCGCCTACAACTTGGTGGTCTATAATGTCTGTATAGACAAACAGCGCATATTCACCGCCATACAAATCAGCAATGTGGGGATCTACCGGCGCTTCGGAGGTACCACAAATGGAACCATTTCTTCAAAACCTAGAATCCTGGCTAGCTTCCCTCGGAATGTTAACGAAACACCACTTTCGGATGATGTCACACAGACTTTGTGAAGTAGTTCATCATAGGTAAACTGTATATGGGACCCGATTCTATTGATTTCTTCTATGATATCAGCAATGCTATTGTAGAAAGCTTCACGAAGTTCACCAACAATAAGGATGTTAGTAGTTGTATCGGTAATTGTAAATTTTGAATGTTTTTTCTGAAATGGAACCCATGTTTTGGGATACATAAACTCGATTAAAGCGACCTCCCAGGCCCCCCTTAGTGTTAGTGTTTTTGCAAGTTTAGTTCTGTAGCTGGATATTCTATTGTCGGGGTAGATATCACGACATGCATTGCTTGGTAAAGTCACATAAAAACCTTCGTCCTCCACGATGTCGCTGGTGTGAATAAGGATATGTAAGTTGTGCAGTGATTTAAAAGGCATTTTTTAAGCATCAACGACATCTTTTGCGGGGACCCATGAGTTAAATTTTGATGGCCAACCTAACCATTTCACCAATACCATACGAGTCCTACCCACTCTTTTTCTTTCCAAAATCTTTTCCACTTTGAATGCCTTATCCCTGTTTATGAGGATTTTTTGCAACTCCTCTTCATAAAAGGTCCCTTCTAACATGTCTCCATCATAGTCTTTCAACCTGTAAACAGGAGGGTTTCGAGGTACACACTCCGCTATGGTGAAAAACTCCCGTGTGTAGTTTTCCTCATAACCCTTTGTGAATGCGCCTCTGACCTTAGATACCCTAACAAGATCTCCTATTTTGAATTTGAACACAGATTTTTTGGCAGCAGTAGTCTTGCCACCATACAGGTTTTTAAACACAACATTTTCTTTTGTCACATCCACAGGTCTCATTTTGATACTACGATGATAGCTGTTATTATGAGACGATACCATATCAGGTAAGATCACAGTAGCGTTTAGAGTTGGCAGCTGTCAGATAACGCCACATTCTTGATTTAATAGTTCTGTTGAATCATTCCACGACACAGGCTTTTAATTCGCTCCCCGTGGCAAAATGATGGATGTTGTTTCTACTCATTACTCTCTGAAAATGGTGATTAAAAAATTCCTTCCCGCGGTCAGTCTGCAACTTTTCGGGTATACGACCCTCTTCTATGATTGATTCAAAAGCCGCTGCTACCTCCCTCCCTTTGCTTTTCAAAATACGCGCCCAGGCATATTTGCTAAAGACATCAATACAAGTCAGCATATATTTAGCATTGTCATTCTCTTTGGAGTACATGGACATGTCAACCAGATCCGCTTGGAATTGTTTGTCGATACCATACACAATTACTCTATTCCGTTTGTAGTCGACACGTACAGGTTTATGAAGCGTGTAAGCATCCTCTCCTGACAACCATTCGGTGACATCCTTATCGGGCAGATGTGCCCCTGTATTTTTAAAGACCGCTTCTTTTAACCTAGTTTTACCACCATAAGAACCCTCACTTGAAGGTGTGTAGTAGGTTGTATTTAGAAGATCCTCCATGTTGCACCCCACACAAGTAATGACGGACCATGACATGCGTTCACGATCTTTTATTAGTCAAACAGAATCACATATCCATCAACGGTAGTGAATCGAGGTAGTTTAAAAATTTAACACACGCGTCAAAGTTCTTAACAAGTAGGAAATCCACTAAGCTATTCACAACCGCATAGACATCCACAGCTTCATTTCTATGTTGTTTAATGATACAGATATCAGTCACATATGTATAGAGCGCTATGATGTGGCCTATTTTGAATGTATTCTCTAGACTGACAGCTATACATTTTACAATTTCACACACAGAGACATGAAATGAATCTGAGGTGTTGCATGACGATGGTAAGGCGCAACAAAATCAGTGGTGTAACATGTAGATTCCTCTGCTATGACATTACACAGTATAAACCAGTCTGCTGCAGACGTCGTGTGATCTATAATGGTATGGTAAGGTGAGTGCTATGCTAGCACAGTCCCTAGCATTATTCGTAAATGAGTGAGTAATATGGCAGCATACTCGCTAGCTCATTTGTAAATAAGTTAGTAACACGGTAACATATTTGCAGGCCTTTCTGTAGCTTAGAAAAGTTACCTGTGTAATCTCCTGGCAGCATATACTCTGCCTCAGTTGGCATTGCCCAACAATTTCCACAAGCACACCTATATAATAATTAAAATAATAATAATAATAACTAGAAAAGCATTTCCTGAAGGAAATACAGTGCATGCAAAGTTGTTGCTGGGTTGGTTGCTAGGGTAATTATAGTGGTTGCTATGCTATAAAGTGGTTGCTAGACTGTTGCTAGGGTAATTATAGTGGTTGCTATGCTATAAACGTGGTTGCTAGGTGGTTGCTAGGTTGTTGCTAGGGTACTTAAGGTGGTTGCTAGGCTGTTGCTAAGGTAATTATAGTTTTTGCTATGCTATAAAATTGGTTGCTAGGTTGTTCCTAGGGTACTTAAGGCGGTTGCTAGGCTGTTGCTAGGGTAATGATAGTGGTTGCTATGCTATAAAAGTGGTTGCTAGGTTGTTACTAAGGTATTTAAGGTGGTTGCTAGGCTGTTGCTAGGATAATGATAGTGGTTGCTATGCTATAAAAGTGGTTGCTAGGTTGTTGCTAGGGTACTTAAGGTGGTTGCTAGGCTGTTGCTAGGGTAATTTTAGTGGTTGCTATGCTATAAAAGTGGTTGCTAGATTGTTGCTAGGGTAATTATAGTGGTTGCTATGCTATAAACGCGGTTGCTAGGTTGTTGCTAGGGTACTTAAGGTGGTTGCTAGGCTGTTGCTAAGGTAATAATAGTTTTTGCTATGCTATAAAATTGGTTGCTAGGTTGTTGCTAGGGTACTTAAGGCGGTTGCTAGGCTGTTGCTAGGGTAATTATAGTGGTTGCTATGCTATAAAAGTGGTTGCTAGGTTGTTGCTAGGATATTTAAGGTGGTTGCTAGGCTGTTGCTAGGATAATGATGGTGGTTGCTATGCTATAAAAGTGGTTGCTAGGTTGTTGCTAGGGTCATTATAGTGGTTACCATGCTTTATTATGTGTAAATAGTAAAAAAAAGTAAGAATAGTTAAAAGTTATTGAAATTGGGAGAAATAGAGAGGGATAGAGAAAATGAGGGAAAGTGAAGAAAAGGAAGTGAAAGAAAGTTGGGATGAGAAGTGAGCTATTCAGTTGAATGGAGAGGGACACAGAAGAGGTTCCATTGAAGTTGCTGCAGGCAGTCAGTGAGAGAGCACAGGTGCAGTTGATTGCATTCTAATTCCTTAATAGCCTATTATGATGTCATAAAAGCAATGTTAAGTCTATGGGAATTTTAAGTTTAGTTTTTATTTAATATCTCAAAAAGTAAAAGTCGAAATATGAAAAGTCATAGAACGAAAGTTTGGTTCAAGAGCTATGTGTCAAAGTTTGAACCAAGTTTCTACGATAAGCGGTTCGAGTCAAATTAGGGCCTGGAAGAATAATAATAATAGAGAACTAGAAATGCAATTCCAAGGAATTACCAGTGCATGAAAATGCTAAAGTTGTGATGTAAAATATCATGTATAGTTAAAACAGATAATACAGAGATGGTTACTACGGTGATGCTAGGATAGACATGGTGGTTGCATAGCTTAATAAAAGTTGATAGTTTAAAAGTAGACTGTTTAAAAGCTGAATGTAGATAGTTTACAAGTTGTTGATAGACAGCAGATAGTTTAAAAGTTGTTGATAGTTTAAAAGTAGACCGTTTAAAGGTAAATAGTTTAAAAGTTGTTGACAGACTAGAAGTTTAATGAATGTTGATATTCAAATAGTTTAATGGCTGTGTATAGGTAGATATTTGACGATAACTGAAAGTTGGAATGGCTCTAATGTTTGCTAGCAGTTATGCTAAGATTTTTAAATATGCTAACCATGCTACTTAGCTAACGTTTTCTAGCAGTTTTGCTAAACATGCTAACTATGCTAGCAATGCTAACTATGCTAACCATGCTACTTAACTAACTTAACTAAGGTTTTCTAGCAGTTTTGCTAAACATGCTAACTATGTTAGCAATGCTAACATGCTAACTATGTTAACCATGTGACTTAGCTAACCTAGCTTATCATTTTTAGTAGTTATGCTAACTATGCAAATTATCATGATAACATGCTAACTATGCTAACCACGTGACTTAGCTAACCTAGCTAATCATTTTTAGTAGTTATGCTAACTATGCTAATTAGCATGTTAACAATGTTAACATGCTAACTATGCTAACCATGTGACTTAGCTAACCTAGCTAATCATTTTATTAGTTATGATAACTATGCTAACTAACATGCTAACTATGCTAACCATGTGACTTGGCTAACCTAGCTAATCATTTTTAGCAGTTTTTAATAAAAATACTAACAATGCTAGCAATGCTAACACGCTAACTATGCTAACCATGCTAACTAGCTACAGTGGGTAGGAGTCATAGTTGATGACAAATGTTGACATAGTTGATGACAAGTTAAAAGTTGTTGATAGACAGCTAGTTTAATAGATAGTTTAATACTAGTTTAAAGGTAGACTGTTTAAAAGTTGAATGTATATAGTTTAAAAGTTTAAAAGTTGAATGTAGATAGTTTAAAAGTTGTTGATAGACAGCTAGTTTAATAGATAGATAGTTTAATGATAGTTTAAAAGTAGACCGTTTAAAAGTTGAATGTAAAAAGTTCAGTAGTTTAATGGGTTACATTGTTTAACAGTGGATTATTGTAGTGAGGACTTTTATTTTGAAACAGTTTTGGGCAGAGGAAACAGTTAAATAGGATGTGTAGTCTTAATTGACCCAGATTGTATGCTTAAAGCCTGAGGCTGCAGGCCTGAACACCTGCCATAGGATTCTAATTGCTTAATGGCCGTATTATGATGTCATAATCAGCAATGTTAAGTCTATTGGGATTTTTAAAAAGTTTTTCTTTAATAGTTTAAAAAGTATAAAAGTTTCAAAGTTGAAAAGACATACCAACCTGATCTGTTTGAAGACCTACGTTACAAAGTTTGAATGAAATTTCTAATTTTAACTGTTCAAGAGAACTTGAGTACGGAAAAAGTGGTAAGCGGAATAATAATAAGAAGAAAAAAAGAAGTTGTTGTTGCCTAGGAAGAACAGTACAGTGCATTTTCATGCACTGTAATAAGAATAAGTTGCCTAGGAAGAACAGTACAGTGCATTTTCATGCACTGTAATAAGTCAGAAGAAGCCCGTGGAATAACAATATTAATAACAATAAGCATTTGCATGCACTGTAATAAAAGCTAATCAAGTGCTGTGAATCTAGTGAAGTTTCAAATACAAGCAAATGTTAAATATTGTAAAAAGACTGGCTTTGTCACGCAAAATTACATTACGTTTACTTCGTAACAGGCTGAACAGGGTAAAGGCTAATAGCCAAGACTAATTTGGCATGTAGGAGAGATAGCAAATACATTGATTTAAAAAGTTAACAAACCATTTAGAAACTGCTTGCAGCATTCGTGAAGGTGTTTTTGCAGGTGGCTCCTCTTCATCTTGATCTGGGTCCGACTCTGGGTCGAAAATGTTGGGCTAGAGTGCGCCTCTGTATTCCGTCATTTTCACCCAAGCAGTGGAGGTTTTCACGTGAAGAAAACGAACAGCATAAACATCTGACAGGTAGGGCGTGGCCAGCAGTAGCTTATTTGCATAAAAGTGACAGAGTCCTTAAATGGCTCATTCTAAAAGGGACTGAAGCTGGCAAGAATAGAGGCTGCAGAGATCTCTTTATGTGAGATTGATTTTGTGCAAAAAACTTTATGAACATGTTTTGTATAGCCCATAGACCTATTCTAACTTGTTTAAAAAGAGGTATAATATGTCTCCTTTAATACCAACACACTGCTCAAGAGGAGAAGGATGGTATGATCAACTGTATCAAAGGCTGCTGTGAGATCTAACAGGATGAGCATATCAGCATCAGTAGCTATTAAAATATCTTTACAAACTAAGTAATGCAGTTTCCGTACTGTGAAGGAGCCAGACTTAAAACCAGACTGGAACACATCAAAAAATGCCTTGCGTGTCTAAAAAAGATTGCAGCTGTGTAAGCTCAACTTTGGAAAGGGATGGGAGTTTGGAAATGGGTCTAAAATTGGAGAGGACTTCAGTGTCTAGATTCGGCTTTTTAATCAGAGGCTGTACTGTAAATTTAGCTGGTACAATACCTGTCATAAGGCTGCTATTAATGGCATTTAAGACATGAGGTCCAGTATCATCAAAAATGTCTTTAAAAGGCTTGGGAGGGACAAAAAAGAACTTCAAATAAGTTGGGTCTCAAAAAAGTTAATTTCATGTATTCTAGATTCAATAGATATCAAGTGAAATATGTCAAGCCATTTTTGTTTTGATTTTGATGATTACAACTTACAGCTCATGAAAACCAAAAATCAGTATCTCAAAATATTAAAATAAAGAGGTTACAATACAGAAATGTCGACCTTTTGATAACTAAATTAACTAATGACTAATCTTAAATAGTTCTTTTAGACACTCATAACTTGGTCAGGCTGCTTTTGCACAAATGACTGCATCAATGTAGTGTGGTATGGAGGCAATTAGCCTGTGGTACTGCTGAGGTGCTATGGAAGCCCAGGTTGCTTTTGATAGCGGCCTTACAGTTGTCTGGCCAATCAAGCACAACTTCCCTTTATTCACTTCCTCTGTACCCAACCACAAGTTCCTCTTTGATGTTATATTAACATGACATGGAAAGTGGACAATGAGTCGAATAGGAGTCAGTGCTGGAGGGAAAAAGTAATGTCACTAAAGGGACACACCCACCCATGTGTGTATGTGCACATATGCATTCTTTTGTTATGTGTAACTAGCTTTCCTTAATCCACTGTGAAAAGTTTTACTGTAAGTAACCACCTATTCCTCTTTCTTCTGATATTATATCAATTTCTGTGGCTGGGCTTAGCTGCTAATAGCCTGACTCTTCAGTAGTTCATGTGCTGTGGTTCCCAGTGTAGCTATACTGGGTTGTGGCTTAGGCTGATTGGTCAATACAAACACGTCTGCTTTTCCTGTCAGGGTGTGCACCGCGGCCACAGATTTGCTTCTGTTCCTGTTTTTGTTAGGCCTACTACGCACTTTGTGTAGGGCCCCCGCAAATTAATCAAGGCCCCTCACATCAAGTTAGTGAGAGTTATATTGTTGATGAGCAAATGAAGCAGAACTATCAGGGCATGAGAAGAAAAACCTCCATGAGAGTAAACTGTGGAACAGCAATTGGATGAACTTGTTGTGTTCCTCTTCAGGTTTGACGTCAACAAATAATAATAAACTGATCTGCGGACTTGCATCTCTCAAGTCTCTAACTATAGGCAATGAAATTAAGTGAATTCACATATGGTTTTAATGACATGAGTAACAGGCTATGCAATTATTGGCAAACTTTTAGGCCTTCATCAGAAAATAGCCTAGTCCTTCTAGCTATCCGGTTAGCTCACGTCATGTCATGACACTCTGCAATCCAGAAAGAAAAGAGAAGAAGAAGAGATCTCTTCGACTTGTTTGGCTTTTCAACATTTATTTTAACTACTGAATTCTATACAAGGGCCAACTTCGGCGGCGATATAGGTAGCGGGAAGTTACATCAAGGTAGTGAAATGGGAAAGGAAATGAGACGTCTTCGGTGAACTGAAATTGAATTGACCAATCACATGCAACAAGTGTCAAACTTCCACTTTGTGCATCTGACTTCGCCCTGGCCACAGTCACATGCCCTGTCGGCAAAATACGCTTTCAAACTCACACCCCATGACTTGCATCCTCATATCCTTAGGCTATAGGCTTACATCTAATTTCCAAGTAATATGGACACGAATTACTCTCCTTCTTGAAGTTAAAAAAGTCAGGAGAATTTGCTTGTATTTATGTATTAGATAACAATTGTATAAATATTTCCAATTAGTTCCTGGTGTTTTAAAACATAAAAAAATAAACTGACTGGCAGCTGTTGTCCAGTTGGTGTATTCACTCCCTCAGAAGAAACACACTGCCCTCCGGTGGCACAATATCAAAGCACGTTTAATTTCCGAGTTAAAGGTACAAATGGACACAATTTCCTCATGTAGGAAACCTAAGTCAGGGGTCCATTCCCCATGCAGCTGCAGTATGGGCGATAGCACTCATATGAATAACGAACAGCAGGTCAGGACCATACATCAGAGTTGTATTCAAGTCACTATGCCTCGAGTCCGAGTCCAGGTGCGAGTCTCCAGTGTTCAAGTCCAGCACTGTTAACACAGCTAAGAGGATCATTGGAGCACCACTCCCCTCCCTGCAGGACATTTATACCACCCGCCTCACCCGCAAAGCACTAATGATTGTCAAGGATACAACCCACCCTGCACACAAACTTTTCAGCCTCCTGCCCTCTGGAAAGCGGTACAGGAGCCTCCGCTCCCGCACCACCAGGCAAGTAGCAAGTAGCTTCATCCACCAAGCAATCAGGATGCTGAACACTCTACCCACTCTCCCATCACTGACAGTTCATGTCTCCAGGCATTTGGCGCTGTTAAAGTTAACATCCGTTATTGTAGGAACATGGCGTGATGTGTGATGTATGACATGAAGCTCCATTGCACTAATATTAATACTAAAAATAGTTTAGATATTAAAATTCTATACCAAATAATATTCTAATGACATATTACAATTATAGCCTAATGACATTACAAAAAAAAAGTTGAGTCCGAGTCCTGGACTCGAGTACTACAACACTGCCATACATGCACACATGGGATATATAGCGATCAGCAGCTGCCTGTTGAGGGGCTACAACTGGGCTCAGAGGGATCAGGATTCGAGTGGGTTAGCCTCAGTAAGTCCTTGTAAACATCAAACGCCTTGTAAATCCTTGTAAACGCCACCTCACCTCCAAAACCTGGGAAACTTGGGAAGATTTTGCTGTAAAGGTGCATATTCTTTCAGAAGCACTTCATGCCATACTTTTGAGCAAATACAGTTGTTTATTTAAGATTAATATGCATATGTTTTAAAGGGATCATAGAATGGATGAACAGAGTATTTATATATTATTCTTTGATGTTAACATAGAAGGTTTGTAAGTTTGTAATGTAACATTATTGTCCAATTTGTTATAGAAACTAGTTGACGTTTCAGAATTTGTTGCTGGAGCTGGACTATGAAAGCTCCGTGATTTCTGATGGTAGTAATTTATGACAAGCGACAATAAAGCAATAAATTGGTCTTCACGACGATGACAATTTTCACATTTATTACTCTTTTAAGTCTTTATGCAAATATGACATATCAAGACACCAAAACTTAAAATCCAGCCGCTGAAATAAAAAGCATGTTAATCACTGAGGGAAAAAAATGGTTTTAACTCAACCCCTAAGGTCCCTGCAACTGCATGTTTGGCTGGCTGGCTCCACCACACTCCCTGAAGTGTGAGCGCATGTGTCGCTTGAGGTGGTGACTGAGGGTGTAGTCCTTGCCGCAGTGGGAACAGCGGTAGGGCCGCAGGCCGCTGTGCAGCCTCTCGTGCGTCTTCAGGCTGCTCTTCTGCGCAAAGTGCACCCCGCAGATCCCGCAGGCGTACGGCCGCTCACCCGTGTGCGAGCGCATGTGCTTGGTCAGCTCCGACGGAGCCAGCAGGTGCTTCTGGCACACCGGGCAGACAATCGGCCTCCTGGCCATGCCCCGGCCCTGGCGCGGCATCGGTGGTGCCACGTAAGCCATGTTGGTTCCCATGGAAACACTGAATGCTTTGCTGGTCCCTGGCCCTAGAGGCAATGGGGGCGTGAGGGGCGCCTCTGGCTGATGCTCGGGGCTGATGGGGTTGGAGTGGAAGTAGCCAAACGCCTGCTCCACCTGGGGCAGGAATGGCAGCAAGTGCTCGGCCTCCTCACGGGCGCCTACTTCCTCCTCTTTGGTGAGGGGGGTCCACCGCGAATCCTCGGCACTGCTATGGGTCTGCTTGTGCTCCATGGAGTCCCCCTGAGCCACCCGCACCTCCTGCGGCTCAGCCTTCAGCTCCAGCTCCCTGAACTGCACAGGCTCCTGCAGGAGAGGAGTGTGACGACACACTGAACACATACAGGACTGGTAGGCTGAATTGAGTGTGTGTGTGTGTTTTTATGGAGATTTTAAGTTTTCTTCTAAATTCACATTTACACATTTAGTCATTTAGCTCAAGCGGAGGCGGCTTCCAAGGTACAATAATCAAGATACAATAAAGGTACAGTGCCTCTAGGATATTGTTAGTGCAGCAGTAAGTTCTACTCGCATAGAACAGAATAACATTTCAAGCGAAGTCAAGGGAGGGAGAAGAGGGATAGTCAAGATAGGGAAGAAGGTGCAGCTGTTAGTAGGGCTTAGTGCTAAATCCATGTGAGATACTGGCCCTGATTTTATGTTTATGTACCACACCTAAATGAGGTGTGTGTGTGTGTGTGTGTGTGTGTGTGTGTGTGTGTGTGTGTGTGTTCCTGTGCTGTGTGAGTGCCAAGCAAATGTCCTCACTTGAGAGAGTTGCAGGTGTTCTCTTGTGTTCTCCGCAACAGTGGTGTCAAATCTCACAGGCCCTGTAACAGCATTACATCAACGTAAGCAGAAAAACTAAATCCTCCAAAAGGATAAATTGAAATTTTAAGATTTCAATATGCGTACAATGTGTATTGGTGTGTACCCACCTGCTTCTTGGCTCCAAAACTCATCTGTAGGTCCCTCTTCTTTGATACGCACAAGGTGAGGATCCTCTTCCAAAGACTGCAAGAAATCAGTAATCTATATCTATATACATCAATTAACACCATTACTCTCCACAGTGATCTATATCTATATACATCAATTAACACCATTACTCTCCCCAGTGATCTATATCTATATACATCAATTAACACCATTACTCTCCCCAATCAGCACTGGGCTACACCTTAGTGGGAAGCTACACCAGGCGCGTAACTGAAGCGTTACGTTCGCAATGCGTAAAATCCATTTTAGAAGCTTGGTCTATTTTTTTTAAACGTACGCGTCGCAATCACGTCTGGTGTAGCTACTTCCATTGATTACAGTGGAAGCTAATTGTTTCAGCAGATGCAATGCGAAGAGAGCGCTTCAGTAACGTGCCTGGTGTAGATTCCCTGTTAGGGTGCGTGGCGTGAGCATGTCAGCTGCGTGGCGTGTCTGTTTTTTATTTCGACTCCCATGTTAACAGGTTAGACCTTGCACACCATCTGCGTGACACGTACGTCTCAGGCGAGACTGGATCCGCGCCGAAACGCGTGCATGCTAGGAATAGGACACACACTTTTGTCCTCTGCCTTCGAGTGGATACAGTGATCTTCTGTACGTGAAGGAGGCATATTTTGATTTTTGCTACCCCAGAGCTATCTAACTTAATGGGAAGTTACATCGCAAGTTAGCTCTGGGGTAGCAAAAATCAAAGTGTTCCGCCTTCATGTACCGGAGGTCACAGTATACACTTGAAGGCAGTGGACAAAAGTGTGTTCAGGAAAACGTTTGTATTTTCCGATTTCTTCGTCCCCGTGAGAGTTTAACAGGTGTGATAATTCAAAATCCCCATGTTATTGTCTCATAGGAAAAATCTCAAGATACTGGATCTCCTTTTATGGCTTCAGAGGTCTATTCAAAACAGTGAAGAAAAAAAAAAAAGATGTGAGAAGAGATGTTTTAATTGGCAGAGAGGCCGCCGCAGCGCCGCATAACACACGCTTCTGGTAAGCAAAGACATAGAAAACGCCACGCAGCCACCACGCAACTGACACGCGACGTTCACGCCACGGACCCGGTGTGAAACGGGACTTAGCCTACCCAGATAGCAAAATCAGATTGGCAGATAGCGAACAAGCTGGTGACATGCCACTTCTGGTCCGACGCTGGACCACCATCTCTTTAAATTGAACTTGTCATGAATATCAACGAAAGACATTAAATGATATTAAAATGATTTTTTGCTATCTGGGTAGTACTTCTGCTCCACTAGGCCTAGATAAAAAACCAAGACGAGACAGGGCGAAAGAAAGAAAGAAAGAAAGAAAGAAAGAAAGATAGAAAGAAAGACCATGAACTTTTGTTCAGACCTGGTGTTCACTGATGAGTGGCTGTTGAGGGTTGACACCCACAGTCACGGCCTGTCCTTGACTTGTCCAGTCCTGTAATGCATGCTCTCTAGGGGGAGGACAGTTTGAAAGGGGTAAGCCTGTGGAAAAAATATAAAGTGTTATTCATCCCAGATAGCAAAATCAGATTGGCAGATAGCGGACCGCTGGTGGTATGCCGCCGGTGGCGTGCCACTTGTGGTCCGCCGTTGGACCACCATCTATTTAAATTTAACTTGTCATGAATATTAAGAAAAGTTAATAAAATGATATATGGAGTATAACTGAACAAATTAAAAATATTTTACACCAATATATAGATAGATAGATACTTTATTGATCCCCAAGGGGAAATTCTAGGTCTCAGTAGCCTACAGACATTACACACAACATGACTTACAGCAAAAAGGGTAAATATAAGTATATACATATAACAAAACTCCACTGTACAATAGAGACAGTAGAAGATAAGAAAAACTAAATACTAAATATACTATATAAATTAAATTAAAAAAAAATCCACAGTGTGCATGAGGATGATCAAGCATGAGACGCTTGCAGTGACAGGGCCGGTGTTGCACCAAATTCTGTGACCTGTCGAATTTTGTGACTCAAGAGGGCGCTGCTTTAATGGAGTCTATGAATGTACTGAGCTGTACTGACACACTGAGATAATTCTGTTATGTGTGTAATTCTTCTAATACACTTTGTAAATCTTTGAAACATGGAACATTGACCGGGTGTGGGTATATTACTCCACAGGCCTGCCTGTGTATCTTCGCTCTCTATACTATTTGCAGAGTAGAGCTAAAGCCTACCCCTCACCACTCCTGTGTAGCCTACAGGTGGACTTCAGCAGGACAGGTCTACAGGCTACTAGTGTCAAATTATGTCACTGTAACTCTGCAGAAAAAATGCTGTGGAGGTCACAAACTGCCTCCTTGTATATCAGTTTGAGGTGCCAAAAAGGATATTAACAGACAATAGCAAGGAGTTTGTCAATAATGTAAGTAAAGTGTTTGCTGATGTAAATGGCAGTGTAGCCTACAATAGCAGTCCATTTCTGCAGAGTTATAGTGGGGTAACATAATTTGACAGTAGGCCTACAAAATATGTGACTGATCTGGCTGAAGTAGGCTAACAGTGAACTGTGTATTGAGTGAGTCCACTTGTTTACTGGAGTGATGAGAGCTGTTTGGAGTCATCTGATGGTTTGGCTAACCTTCCCAAGTTCACCTGTTGATTGGGCAGCTGCTTGGCGGTAGCATTTCAGATAGCCAGTACAGCTCAGTACATTCATAGACTCCAATAAAACAATTTTCAATTTCAATTTAATTGTACTTATAGAGCGCCAAAACATTACACATGTATCATGGCGCTTTACAGAGTGTTAGACAATCAGAGAAAAGAAAAGAAAAGAAAGAGAGAGGCCCATGGGTAACAGGGTAACAGGGGGGAGGAAAAACTCCCTAGAAATGGAGACACATACTGTAGGAAGAAACCTCGAGCAGATCCACGACTCAAGGACCTGACCCATCTGTCTAGGGTCAGATACAGGACAGTAAGGCCTGTATATATATCAGTATTACTGAAAATCAAAATGGTTAATGTCAATAAGTAAATCAATGGTACTATATATTGTTACAGTATACCATAGTCAGAATAGGCAAGAGAGGGAGAGTTGAGAGAGAGAGAGAGAGAGAGAGAGAGAGAGAGAGAGAGAGAGAGGGAGAGAGGAGAGGGGGTGACACATGAAAAGTCCATGACATGGCAGCATAACTAAGGCATTGTGAGGAGTAACGTTAGTCGACACCAGTGCAGGTATGGCCAGTGACCACCATCGCACGCATGACTGGGGTGCCAGTCACACGAGGACACAGCAGGGTGGTCCATTCCCCCAAAAAAAAACAGGTCACAGAATTTGGTACAACACCGGGATATTGGGCAATTTGTCTGCAACCCGCCAGCAGACCGCCAGAGAACCGATGAGTAAAATGCCAGCTATGCCCCCAATGGACCGACAGTGGTCCGCCAGCCTCTTGCTATCTGGGATGATGGGGTCATGTACCAGAGAGGATGGAGTGTTCCCAAATATTTGGCGATCATGTTTCAAATTTCAAGATCTCCTCAATAGTTGTCCCGACACAACCGTAACTGACAATGAATGGCTCATTTATTTTTACTCAAATTTGTACACGTGCCCCGACAAATTAAAAAATATGTATACGCACATTAGACAAGGGCTTGGTTAAGGCTATGTCTCAATCATAGAAGACACAACGTTTTCACGTTCAGTTTTGCACCAGTGTTTGGCTAAAGGTTAGCAAACTACTTACTCGTTTCAAGTCGCATTCGCACACACGTCAGCTCCTCTTGCACTTCATGTAATTTCCTTTTCAATGCCTCTTTTTCATTTTGATTTTGTGAAATCTCAAGGCGCAATGCCACGTAACTCTCGTCAAAAAGTTTGATTATTTCAGAAATAGCTGCCTTTGAAATGAGCTCCATGATAGAAGCCAATTGACTTTGTAAATTTCTACTTGGGCTTACGTTAGTCATTTGAGATATTGGGTTTTTGTCCGAAGTGTAGCTAAGATCGCGCCACGACACGATTACCTTTTTAAAACAAAAAATAGATTTCTGCAAATATTCCTTAGCAAATAGATCCTTAACATCACAACAACAGAACAGGAAACCGCGGGAGCTTAGGGAGCGTACGAATGATATGACACTGAGTGCCATCTACAGGATGGGCGGAAAAATTAATGAATAAAATGTTTCGTATTTTAAAAGATGCAAATTGATAAATTGACTGTACATATATTTTTTAAAAGACTTGAACAATGCTTTGTTAAAAAGGGCGGTGTTTTGCAATACGTTTATAATAACAATAATATATTATTATTATTATAGGCTATTACAAATGCACAGTAATGTAGCTAGTGGGATAAGGAGAGACTTACCTTGAAGCATTCTTCTTGTGTCTGCATCCCCTGGGCTAACATTTTCAACATTGGTTGTTTGCAGTTTCTGTTGCTTTAGGAGTCGGAAATATCTCTTTTTGTATTTGTTACATTCTTTGGTGACTTGTTTTAGTTTCTCTTCCAGCTCCTGAATTTTCTCTTTTCTCTTTTGCCCAGTACTGCTAGGGACTTTGTGTCGCCTGTCAGAAAAAAAAAAAATAAATCAGTGTATAACGCATCATGCCTAAATTGTATGCCACTTTCACAGTGAATCGTTTTATTAGGGGGAGGTTGTAATTGATAAGTTAATGGACATACACTTGGAGACTCTTCTTCTTCCAATTTTCTGGCAGTTTATGGCTAACAGATTTACGCCGACAGATGGACAATTTATGTCGTCGCAGGAACCTCCAACACCAATGTGGAGATGCAAAGAAACCAATGATCTGAATAACTTTGGCCATATCAAGAGCTTTCCTCCGTATTTGCTCTGTTGAGATATCTTTCCCAGATTCTTGCAATGATTTTATCCAAGACACAAGATCCTGCTCGAGCTGTGGATGATGACTTGAATGCCCTCGATTCGCCTTCTTGTCTTCTGGGAAACTTCTTAGTTTTTCCTCATTAGCACGCCATCTCCGAATCACACTTTCATCTATGCCATATTCTCGTCCGGCCGCTCTATTTCCCTTCTCTTTTGCCAACTGTATTGCATCTAATTTGTACCTAGCAGTGAAAGGACGACGCTTAGCTTTCTCCATGATGCTTCAGCCTCTACGTTGGGCCAGAGAAGTAAACGGGCTCTGATCGGGCTAGGTGTTTTGATTTTACACATTTACTGTACACAGGGCTGCCTGCCTCAGCTCAGAAGAGGGGGCGCTCTGCAGAAAGTTCTTCTTCTGTGAGCTTTGTTGGCAGTTTGCACTCTACGTGCATTACTGCCATCTTCTGGACTGAGGTGTGATTTCACTGAGACATCAATTCAAAACATGATAAAAAAAACGAAATGCCTCTTTCAAGATGAGTTTCTTCCGGGAATACTATCATACTCTTAATTGATTGTGCCCCAGGTAGATTAGGTTGTTTGCTTAAAATCAATTTGTGTTGCTCTCACTAGTTCCTCTCTTTTCCCCCCAGAATATCACATATTAAAACGGTTCTACCTTTCCATAGTATGAAGTTCCAGACTCATGCTTCCCTATTATGTATAAACCATAAACCATGGGCAACCGTGGCCTACTGGTTAGCGCTTCGGACTTATAACCGGGGGGGGTTTGCCGGTTCGAACCCCGACCAGTAGGTACGGCTGAAGTGCTCTTGAGCAAGACACCCAACCCCTCACTGTTCCCCGAGCGCCGCTGTTGTTGCAGGCAGCTCAATGCGCTGGGATTAGTGTGTGCTTCACCTCACTGTGTGTTGCTGTGTGCTGAGTGTGTTTCACTAATTCACGGATTGGGATAAATGCAGAGAGCAAATTCAAAAGAGTATATATATTTATACTTGTTTAAACTTCTGTGCCCTCTCCACAGTCTTTGCAACATCCAGCTGACTGAAGAGAGTATCTGTGTGCATGTGTGTTATTGGGAGTATGGACACAGCCAACCATCACTGTGTTTAAATATACATTTCTTTATCTGTCAGTTATCTGCAAGGTTGGGGCACATAATATCAGGAGCTGAAGAAATCATTCAGAAAAGCAGAATAATCCATTCAGGTTATTTCCCTTTTAACTATCCTCAAAAAACAGAAGGATATTCATTAAAGGTACAGTTTGACGAATGTACATTTCAAAGACCAACTCTAGTAACTGGTAACTTGTCCAATGCAAATACCAGTGCAGCGTGGACAGACATGTGTATTAGCATGTGTCTACCCTGGATAGGTCAGTGTTGTTCACACCTTGTTCTATGGGTAACACAGCAACATATATGTTTGTCGTTTGTTAAAATTTGTTAAAAATAATGAATATGGGTAACACAGCAACATATATGTTTGTCGTTTGTTAAAATTTGTTAAAAATAATGAATTGAATATTGAATAATGAAAAGGTTAATACCTTGTTGTTTTGTGGTGTATTAGCATGTCCAGTCTTGAATCACCATAGTATTTCATGTTATCAAGCTGTCTCCTTGAGATTTAGCAAGGGGAACCGGTTATTAAAGGTTGTATCAGCGATTTCAGGCCCAAAAAAGACCCAAACATAAATTATCACATTCATCTAATCTTTCCTAACAATCTACTAGCTGCCTGCCCCATAAGCAGGCCATCAAAAAAACACGTCTCTGTAGGCAGTGTCATGGAAAATGTCCACTTCCGAATCCAATTTGCCAATTAACAATTACCACTTGACTATTTAGTAATTTAGCACTCTGGAACAAGGCATCCGAAGGAGACAATGTAGACAGAAGACTTTCTGAAGACTGTTGATCTTTATTCTCCATATTGCAATGATAGTACAGCCTAACCAAAGTCCAGACCAACCATCAAAGCAATAGGGAGGAGATGTCATCAGCTGGGGCCCCCGACAAAATCTGCCTACGGAGGGCTATACACTATATTTTATACCCCTTGGCCCTCGAGAAGTGCCACCCTCTCACGTCATCCCCAAAAACACCTTTCACCAATCAGCATTAAGCAGGGTCGCTTACATTGGTGGAAACCATCTTCCCACCATGCATAAAACTATATGCAAACCTGTCTAATGCATAGGAAACATATGTAAAATAGAGGTTTTCTGGCTCTTTCCAGTTTGGGGAAATAGGGCCTTCTTATCTGATTCTCTTCCTAGCTGGACAGGCCCTAAATCATAAGACACAGCGGCCTCCTACTCCCTGTCCTGTCCGGTGCTCACCAGCTGGATAACATCCCCTTCCCTTGACCATGTAAGGAGATGCTCTCATCCAGGTATCCCCAGTACTTTTCCACTCACCCCACTCCTCTGATAGTTGGTCTGGCCTACACAAGATACAATGACCTCACCCTGCTCACAGCACATGCAGTGACATAAAAACTTATGACACTCATGACTACATTCTTCTAAACCATGAAAACCCATGCAATATTATAAACCCTTATGAAACCCATGATTACATCCCTTTAAATCATGAAAATCCACCATAGCAGCCTAGGCTCCGAGATCTGTACACAAAAACAATTGCTACCAACAAGGGTTGGCAACCCCTCAAAAGCAAAACAAAGTAATAACCCGACCTAGATGGCGTTTAGGATTTTAATTGCAAGGGAGGGAGGGAGTAGCGAGCTAGCTCTCTGTTTTGTTTGAACATCAACAGAAGTGACGTATCCCCGCTATCGCTGATACAACCTTTAATGGGCAATTTGTTCTGATAGAATTAACAGAAATTCCTTGATTGCTAAACCAATAAAACAGAACAGTACTTGCATGACATATTTCCATAGGAAACACACCTCTGAACAGAATATGAGTGTGAGTGTGTGTGCATGTGTGTGTGTGTGTGTGAGAGAGAGGGAGAGTGAGAGTGTGTGTATATGTACTTGACTTAGTTGTGTGTGTTTGAGTAAGTGTGTATGAGTGTGTGCACAAATGTGTGTGCATGTCTGTGTGTACAGTCGTTTAAGTCAGGTTTCACACAGGTAGCCGTAACAGCCTGCCCATAGCGGGCCGTACATACCATACCACAATGGCAGCGCTGTGCTCTGAAACCGATAATTTTCATTGGATTGTGCGGCGCAAGAGCGCTTTGCTGCTGCACCGTGCAAAAGCGCTGTGCATTGCAAGCGTGCCATTCACCGATTCCTCATGCACACCACGCTCAGTTCAACAACATTCATCAACATCAACAACAACAACAACAACAGCAGTGGCTACTATGATTTTGCACCAAACCCAGTGGCCAGTGCAGCGCACTCCACTTTGAACGTGAAGCTGCCTTAAGTAGTGTCTGTCTGTATGATACGCCACAGTCTCGTCTTCAGCATTTCTCATGCGCCTCTCGAGGTGGTGCATCAGGGTGTAGCTCTCGTCTTCAGCATTTCTCATGCGCCTCTCGAGGTGGTGCATTAGGGTGTAGCTCTCGTCTTCAGCATTTCTCATGTGTCTCTTGAGGTGGTGCATCAGGGTGTAGCTCTCGTCTTCAGCATTTCTCATGCGCCTCTAGTGTGGTGCATCAGGGGTGTTGCTCTCGTCTTTAGCATTTGGCCTCTGGGGTGGTGCATCAGGGTGTAATCTCGTCTTCCAGCATTTCTCATCGCCTCGAGGTGGTGCATTAGGGTGTGGCGCTCGTCTTCAGCATTTCTCATGTCTCTTGAGGTGGTGCATCCGAGGTGTAGCTCTCGTCTTCAGCATTTCTCATGTGCCTCTCGAGGTGGTGCATTAGGGTGTAGCTCTCGTCTTCAGCATTTCTCATGTGTCTCTTGAGGTGGTGCATCAGGGTGTAGCTCTCGTCTTCAGCATTTCTCATGCGCCTCTCGTGGTGGTGCATCAGGGTGTAGCTCTGCGTCTTCAGCATTTCTCATGTCTCTCGTCTTCAGCATTTCTCATGCGCCTCCGGAGGTGGTGCATCAGGGGTGTAGCTCGTCTTCCAGCATTTCTCATGCGCCTCTCGAGGGTGGTGCATTAGGGTGTAGCTCGTCTTCATTTCTCATGTGTCTCTTGAGGTGGTGCATCAGGGTGTAGCTCTCGTCTTCAGCATTTCTCATGCGCCTCTCGTGGTGGTGCATCAGGGTGTTGCTCTCGTCTTTAGCATTTCTCATGCGTGCCCATGTGTCTCTTGAGGTGGTGCATGAGGGTGTAGCTCTTGCCGCAGTGGGGACAGCGGTAGGGCCGCAGGCCGCTGTGGACGCTCTGGTGCGTCTTCAGGCTGCTCTGCTGTGTGAACCGCTTGCCGCAAGTACCGCAGGCGTACGGCCGCTCGCCCGTGTGCGTGCGCAGATGGATGGTCAGGTGCGACGAGCACAGAAAGTGCTTGAAGCAGATGGAGCAGGTGAAGGGCCTCTCGCCAGAGTGGCTGCGCAGGTGCTTGCGCAGGTAAGACAAGGTGGTGAAGCCCTTCTTGCAGATGCTGCACACGTGGAGGGGCAGCTCAGGAGGGGGCAGGGGCAGGCGCGGGTGGAACTGTGGACCACCAGGGGGCGCCGGCCGTCTCGCCTGTGCGTGTCCCTGATGAGCCGTCCTCTGTGGAGACTGTAGCTGAGGCTGTGTTATGGCCATATCGGTCCCTGGAGCAACGGCGAAGCCCTCCATGCTGGTTCCCTCCATGGAAGGTGGCGTCTGTGAGGTGTCTACATGCAGCACGTCTCCTGGGCTGTCGCCATGGGGATGGGAGTACTGTTCCACCCCGTAGAGCAGGTCGTCAAAGCTATGGTTCGTATCGCTGTCCTCTTCCTCATCCTCTTCCGTGAGGGGACCCCACAGGTCAGCGTCCTCCTGGTCCACTGCCTGGCTCTCAGTCTGTTTCTCTAGTCCAGTCGCAGCGTGAACTCCGATGCCCTGGTGACCCAAGATGGCCGCCTGCTTCCCCTCCTGATGCTCAGCCTTCAGCCTCAGATCGCCGAACTCCACTGTCTCCTCACAGTTCTGTGCATGTGTGCGGCCTCGGCTGGTAGTCTGTGCATGTTTGAGGCTGAGCCGTGGCTCATGCACGCCTGTAAAGCTTGTGGCAGGGTCCGAGGGATATGTATTTGAGCGCTGTGTGTACGTCAGGGGTGCGTTTGAGATGCTGGGAAGTGTGAGATGGGGGTTTGCATTTGGTATGAACGACACATGTGTGGGGGGGTCCTGGGTGAAGGTGTAGGATGTATGGTTTTGTCCTGGGGTTGATTCTCTGAGATGTTGAGAACTTGAGCTTTCTGCATAGAGACGCTGGTTGAAACGGGAGTCATCAGCAATGTTGACCTCGTATTTCATGGGCTCTGCAACAGCAGTTCAAAAGGAAGACCCTCAGTACAGAACACAAATACATACAAATCATGAGCTAGACAACAGATCATGACCTAAAATGTATTTCACTCTTTCAGAGCAGGGATGGATTACTTCACGGGCCTACTGGGCCCAGGCCCAGGGGCCCAAGGGGTCAGGAGGGCCCTGAAGCCCAAGCCTTTGCATGGAATCCTTGCCTCAATATCAACAAATCAGGATGTAGGCTATGAATCTGATTGCAGTATTAGTCATTTAGTATTAGCCATCCCCAAAATGCACCAGAATACAGGAAATCACATCAAACAAATTAAAACATTTCTGGGGGAGGACCCCCAAACCCCCCCTCCCACATATACGACAATTAGTGGGGGGCCCTTAATACATCTGGGCCCAGGGGCCCGAAAGTTCATAATCCGCCCATGTTTCAGAGCTTGTTAACCACTGTGTGTGTGGCCTGTGTATGCATGTGCCCACCTATTTCCTGGCTCCATAAGTCATCCTCCAGCCTTTCCTCTTTGATCTGCATCAGGGTTGAATCCTGTCCTTGACTGCTTGAACACTGTAAAAAAGGACATCAATAAAGTATCTATTTATCTAAAAAGAAACAGAAGAGCACCTGATCTTTTCAAATACTTTTTTGACCTAACACAGCTCTCGCCCTCTCCTCTCTTCTGATTTCACATACTTGTACAATATTTGCACACCTTGTCCTCAATGCTCAGAGGCTGTTCAGGGCTGTCGCTCCTGGCCTCCAGTGTCCCACTTCTCAATGGGCTGCTCCAGTCGTGTTGTACCATGTTATCTGCCGGTAAAACACACACAGGATTCAAGGCATGACAGAAGGGGAAAAGGTGCATTCCCTGCAAGAAATGTGTCTCTGTGTGAACTGTATAGAGCAAACACTGACATCTAATATTTACTGAGTAAGAGGAGGATGGCAAATCCATCGACTTTGTGCTATGTAGTCAGTGGTCAAAATATTTGTTCATTCCGCACACATAGGGCAGCCGTGGCCCACTAGTTAGCACTCAGGACTTATAACCGGAGGGTTGCCGGTGAAGCACCCGATTTGGTTCCCCCGGAAATCCTGTTTCCTTTACGCCACTGTTTTGAAGTTCTTGCGTTGTTGCTAGGTTACCGTGCGTATTCACAGTGCTGTATTGCGTTTTCCGTGTTTTCAGCTACGGTAACCGACTAGAGCTTCCGTGTAAAGACCTAGAGGGGAAAAATTAATTGCACGGGGAACCAAATCGGGTGCTTCACCGGTTCTAGCCCCGACCAGTGGGCCGCGGCTGAAGTGCCCTTGAGCAAGGCACCTAACCCCTCACTGCTTCCCGAGCGCCGCCGTTGAAGAACTGCGCCGGGATTAGTGTGTGCTTCACCTCACTGTGTGTTCACTGTGTGCTGTTTGTGTTTCACTAATTTACCGATTGGGTTAAATGCAGAGACCAAATTTCCCTCACGGGATCAAAAAAGTATATATACTTATACATTTGACCCAGCCGTTTCATTTGAAAGATACTACAGCTGTCCAGTGCCCACCTCTGCTCACCTGTTTCAATTCGTATTTGTACAGTCCTTAATTCTTCTTTCGCCTCCTGTAATTTCCTTTTCAGGTCCTCGTTCTCGTTTTGATGTCGGGAAATCTCAAGGCGCAACACTGCATAACTGTCGTCAAAAAGTTTGATTATTTCGGCAATAGCTGCCTTTGCCAAGACTTCCATTACTGCACCCAACTGTGTCTGTATAGACCCACAGTTAGCGTTAGTCATTTTAACCGCTGGGTAATGCATCAAATATAAATATGAATCTCGATAAGAAAACACAATGAATTATCCTAATAACTAAAAATACGTTTATTACGCGAAAAAGGCATCTAGCACGGCAAAATCAACAACAATCAACTGCTCCTCTGTCTCTCCCTCCTCTGCGTGTGTAAGAACTGGTGAAAGAGTGTAATTGGCAGTGATCGCCACCTATCGGATCAGCGTAATTTGAAATGCTAGTAGTAGTCAAATTTGATGTCTGTCTGGGTTTATAGTTCAAGCTGGGTAGTATTAACTGAAATAGTAAAGGTAACATGATTTCCATCATCTGTGGAGTTTGTTATTTTTAAAAAGAACAGCTGATGAGAAATATTTTATAAAAAATATGCAGCTACGTATTCTAACAGATGGTGGCAATAAAGAGCCAGTATATTGGTTGTCTGGATGAAAATGGAGAAGAAGTAGTAGTAGAAGAAGAAGAAGAAAAATAATAGTAGTAGAAGAAGAAGAATCTCTTCTCTGTTGTCACCGGAAGATTTATAATTCGAGCCTCTTACAATTGTTGGAAGTTTTTTAACACAGGTTCAGAATGTCCGAACGAAAAGTTTTGAACGTAAGTGTTTCTTTTCCACATAACTGCCCATACCAACGCGGTAACGTTACCGACATTGGCCAATTTACTACTTGCTTGTAGCTATCCTAGCTAACGTTAGCTGGCTAACCAGCTCAGTTCTGCTCAACAAACAGAATAGCAGTCTTTCAAAACAAATACTTAAGTCAGCACTTTATAATTAACTTGACGATTGATACTCTTATGTCTCCATTGGTTCCAGTGTCACAGCTCTACCATCACTAACCTTAACCTTTTAACGTTGCGCAAATTGCACTTTCATGATGAGATTATATGACTGGCTGGCCATATTAGCTGGTAGTGGTATTTGTTACTGTTAATCTGATAAATTGGAATAATGTTGACGTTTTCAAGAAGACAACAAGATGATGTGATCATGACTGTCTGTCTTTGCAGAAATACTATCCCCCGGATTTCGACCCCTCGAAAATCCCCAAGCTAAAGCTACCTAAAGACCGTCAGTATGTTGTGCGATTGATGGCCCCATTCAACATGAGGTAAGATCCACTCCGGTCCGTTGACGTCGCCTGCCTTAAAATGCAGTGAAACAGAGAATTCAGTGTGGTGGTAGCAAAGATCCTTGATTACTAGCTCCGCTTTAACCCTCTCTGGTGGTAGTGTGTACGTCACCGTCATTCGATTTCCGTTCTGAGATGGGAAATCCAACGGATATCGAATGACTCCGACGTACACACTACCACCACACTGAATTTTCTGCATCACTGCATTTTAAGGCAGGAAACTAGTACTGAAATAATGTGAGCTGAAGTTGATTGTTGTATTGTGACCAAAACAGGTGCAAGACCTGCGGTGAGTACATATACAAGGGGAAAAAGTTCAACGCTCGGAAAGAAACAGTACAAAATGAGCACTACATGGGACTGCCCATTTTCCGATTTTACATCAAATGCACAAGATGCCTGGCTGAGATCACTTTCAAGGTATGCCACTAAAATTGTGTGCGTGCGAGTCACCTAAGATTTATTGATTGGAAACATGGTATGGTTGAAACATTGAATTTGAAAATGAGTCAAGTTGGAGTGACTGATCAGTTCCCTTCTATATTTTGTGTACATGTCATGTAATGCCTTGTGAAGGTATTTTCAAAGATACTTTAGAATGCTTTATCAACCGTCTCTGGTATTTTGTTCTTACAATTTTGTCAAATGAAATCCAACAGGCAGATCTGACTTTAATGGCATGTTTATTTCCCACACAGACGGACCCAGAGAACACGGACTATGCAATGGAGCATGGTGCCACACGAAACTTTCAAGCAGAGAAGCTGATTGAGGAGGAAGAGAAGAAGATACAGAGGGAGCGGGAGGAAGAGGAGCTGAACAATCCCATGAAGGTGACTAGGAAAGGATCAGAAATTGTGTACATCCGTGACTGAGAACTCCCTCTGGGGAGCTAATTGTACTCCAGTAGAAAGACTGGGATAAGACATAGTTTACACCTGCTTGCATTGGATATGTTTAACATATGGTACAAGATATGACACCATTGGGTATGTTTAACATATGATTAACATATGGTACAAGATATGACACCATTGGGTATGTTTAACATATGCTACAAGATATGACACCACTGGCCAGAACCATATTCCTTTTGTATGCTAGGTCATTTGTCCAAATCAGTCTGGTTCTGGAGCAGAGAACGGTATGAGTAAAGTAATTGTACAAGTATTTGTCCTATATTTATCCTATAAAGTAGAAACCTGTCAGGGAAAAAAGTAATCCTAAAAGAAAGTGATAAGAAGGTTCCAGTGACAGTTGCGCTTTGCTTTGGCTATGACAGGTCCTGGAGAACCGAACGCGGGACTCAAAAATGGAGATGGAGGTTCTGGAGAACCTGCAGGAACTGAAGGAGCTGAACCAGCGGCAGGCGCAGGTGGACTTTGAGGGCATGCTGGGTCAGTACCGCGACTTGGAGCAACAGCAGCGGCAGAGAGAGGTGGAGGAGGATGAGCGCGAGACCAAGTGAGTGTGTGTGTGTGTGTGTGTGTGGAGAGAGAAATTGAAGACCCAGCCAGACTATGTAAAATTCCTGTGTACGTTGTACATGGGGTGAAGAAAGAGATTCTGGATGAGGTCTTGGTGGCTCAGTGATGACCCTTTGCAGACACACCCAACAGCTGCGGACACCATGGGCTGGTAGCCATAGGCTGAATGAAACCTTTATTGCCCCGAAGGGAACTGGTATTGCACTAAAGGAAAGTAGTGTTCTACTTTATAATCCACTTGAAACTCCTTTTGGTACAGTTGGTACACTTGTAGGGTAGTGGCGATTGTTAAGTCTGCATGGTCACCACAAATGGGAGGGAACGTGGATGTCCCAGTGGATGACTCAGCAGGGGGGTGGGGTGGATGCAATTCATAATGTTTGATGTGTGGATGCAATTCAGTATAAGTATAGTATATATACTTTTTTGATCCTGTGAGGGAAATTTGGTCTCTGCATTTAACCCAATCGGTGAATTAGTGAAACACAAACAGCACACAGTGAACACACAGTGAGGTGAAGCACACACTTATCCCGGCGCAGTGAGCTGCCTGCTACAACGGCGGCGCTCGGGGAGCAGTGAGGGGTTAGGTGCCTTGCTCAAGGGCACTTCAGCCGCAGCCCACTGGTCGGGGCTCGAACCGGCAACCCTCCGGTTACAAGTCCAGAGTGCTAACCAGTGGGCCACGGCTGCCCATACCCAATTCATAATGTTTTCTACAAAGTTAAAATAAAGGTTCCTACTTCTCCTTGGGACAAGCACTTTTGGAAAACACTTTTCCATTTACATCGGGATTTTGCAAACATTCAGTGTCAGTCAATAAAATGAGCCCTTCAACGAAATTGACAAGCAGCTGTAAGTAGGCTAAGCATGCTAAATTCTACATCCAAACAGTATTCTAACGTTAGCTTTGAGATACTGCTTGATTGCATAACTTAACTTTAAGTTTAGTCTCTTCAATGTAGCCTACTATGTTGTGATAAGACCTTAGCAGAGTTAACTTCAATGCAGCAGTTTTGAACAAATTTGCGCTTCAGCATGGTCACGATGCTAAGCGGATTTAATAGCAATTTAGCCAGACGTCGTCTATGCAATGCTTCTATGTGGCAACAACAATCCTTCAACAATCGTGAATATTTTGTTAAATCAGAGCCCCTTATTAGACATTCTCTGGTTAAATGCACATGCAGACGAGGGGCAGCAGGCTACGACAGAGAGCGGGGCGGGATAAGGAAAGGCTGCGTGCGTAAAAAGTGCAGCTCAATGGCAATGCAAGGATTTGATCTTATATTTAAATTAAATTAAACATAGAATATTCATCTGTGGCGGCCGATTTTGATTTTGTGGCGCCCCGCCACAGATTAGTCAATGTATGGGAAACACTGTGTCCGCAGGGAACCTCATGTAATCCTGTGATAAAGACACTTGCGCCACGTGAACCGTAGCAGATCTTTGTATACTTGCTGACCACCTCACCATCACCTTTCCGCTCCTCCTTCTGTCCGTCCCATAGGGAGATGCTGGAGAGAGCCCTGGTGAAAAGACTGAGGGACTCTGACTCCGACTCCGACCAGGACGAGGAGAAAGAGAAGTCAGCAGTGAAGAAGCTCGCTGCAGAGCGGCCCACTGACATCCTCACAACTGCAAACAGCACAGACATCCAGGTACAGCACACCATTATGCCATTATTTGTTTATGTTTGTTTTTATTCTTTTATTGCTCTTCCCTAGTCTTGATTGATGTTGATAACCTCACACAACAAACTATTGTGTACAGCTGGGTACTGTTATCCCAGTTTGGATTAAGGGAGATGGTACTGATGTTGTGTGCATGGAATTTATTATAAATGTTCCCACAATGGAAGCTCACTTTTATGTTAAGGTAAAGGTATTATTTCAAGACCAAACATGAATGCATTATTCTCACAACACATTACAGACCAATACTGTATGATAATGAGGTTGGTCCATCTCACCATAAGACATCAAGTAGGCCCAGGACTGAGGGCCCGTACACACGGAGACTCTTTTTGGGTTGAACGCACCGGAACCGAATCCTGTAAACGCACTGCCCGAAACCGCACTTTTTTGAAACCTGGTCCTCTGAAACCGTAGCCCTTATGAGTTTGTTTGGACGGCGAAACCGCATACTTGCGTAGGCTATTGATGACGTCATCGCCACACCTCAGCTGCCATGGACTTGACACAAGTTTATACATGACATTACCTACGATTACACTCAGTAAGATAAATATCACAACTGGTGCTGCGCAGCACCAATAGCTTATGACTTGGTGGACTGAACAGTGTTTTTCCCGGGTTTTTTTTATGCATTCTAGCTACTGTCAGTGACGCGAGAGAACTAGTCAGAAGTTATTGGAAGTGCGGTGTAAGTTTAAATTAATTTGTGCGTAGTGCTGGTGTCATTCATTTATTTTACATGTCTTACAACATAAATAAATGCATTCACAGTCTAGTGAAGTCAAATATGAACATACAAAGACGCCTAGGACTCATGTTAAGCCGATGATGGAGCACTAAATGCGAATGCGCGATTTGATGCAGGCAAAAGTATCGACTGTTACTAATGAAGGTATTATAGCAATATTATAAATGTGGCGACGGAATACCCTAGAACTTGGGTAGGCCTAGCGTAAGGTAGCCTATGCACTTGGCGGTGATATCCGAAACTAATGTGAATCGCGGACTATCCTACAACCAAAGAAAGTAAAGGAGATTATTTGTACCTGCGTTAGCCAAATAAAGGACGGGACTGCACCCTTCACAAACCGTAAAATTGAAGTTTATTCGTTTTACAGTTGACAACAGTTGACAGTTCACTATCAGTCCACACAAACAAACAATTCTGGTTTCCTTGTACTAGCCATTTTTGTCGTAGCCTATTCTGTCTGTTTGTATAGCCTACAGCGCGCAAGCTTTGGTCAATTTCTGTAAAGAAACAGTGCACCTATACACCTACAGTATAGGCCTGGGATATGAAGTGACGTGTTGAGATGTATCCGTTTGGATGCAAATATTCTTGATACTGTTCCAGGGAAGACGGAGGAAAAAAAGATCGGTTTGGTACGTGTGGACTAGGCCTGAGTTAACCTCTCAGCAGAGGGGCCAGAACAAAGAGCAAATGGCCACTTTATGCATGAGCGGGTGTTGGGGAATCTTTGGCCATGGCCAGCTAAGACAATACAGATCGAACACAGGTATCCACACATAAATTGAATGCAAAAGGCATTCTTTAGAAATGTAAAAGAGTTGGACAAAAAGCTGGTCTTTACAGTTGTCTCTTGTTTTAAAGAGGAGCTTCTGTATTTTGAACTGGGATCCTATTTTCCTCTCTGAGTCCAATTCTGTTATTAGAGGTGTGTTATGTAGTTATGATTCAGGGCAAGAAAAATATGTGTGATTCCTTCATCCTTCAACAGTATCACAAGTAACTTTTTATAATTCCATTTTGTCGTAACTTGTCTATACTCACTCACCCTCTCCTCCTCCCCTCCTCTGTCTCCTCCTTTCCCCCCCTCTGCCCCCACAGGGGAGCACTGCGCCGGTGAAGCGGGTGCAGCCAGAGACCTGGGAGCGAAGTGTTGGAGGCTTGGGGGCCAAAGCTGTGCTGGGCTCCCTGGTGGTCAGGAAGAAGCCCGCTGCCTCAAAGTCCAGCAGCAGCAGCAGCACACCGTTTGGGCCCAGCATTCCGCAGACAGGTGGGCACTCTCGGCTCACGTCACACTTTTTTTGGCCGATTAAAGACCAGACCGCTGCATCATGTGTAATGGTCTCACATACATAGCTATTTCTAGTAGTTAGTTTTTAAAAAAAGAAAAACATGGTGAAAAAAACTCACAGCCAAATAGATAGCCTGAATACTGGCCAGGATGATATGATAAACAACCCCTTTTTGTTTTTCACTACTTATTTACAACCTAAATATCTTACTCCTTACAAAATGTGGTAGCATCACTGCTATGCTGTTAGAAAGAGCAGTTTTTCACACCAGCTGCCCTCAGCAAGCGAACGGACATGTGCACACAGCATAATTTCACTGTTTCAGTCTGCCTGCTGCTTGCTCTAAAGCCGTCTGTCAGTGGTTCCGTGCACTAACCTTAATCCTACGGCTCCTTCGTGGGACTCTGATTGGTCAGTAATGTGGCTCAATGTATTCAGAACACAACACATGATTGGCACGATATCTTCACAACACACCACATGATTGGCTCAATGTATTCAGAACACAACACATGATTGGCACGATATCTTCACAACACACCACATGATTGGCTCAATGTATTCAGAACACAACACATGATTGGCACGATATCTTCACAACACACCACATGATTGGCTCAATGTATTCAGAACACAACACATGATTGGCACGATATCTTCACAACACACCACATGATTGGCTCAATGTATTCAGAACACAACACATGATTGGCACGATATCTTCACAACACACCACATGATTGGCTCAATGTATTCAGAACACAACACATGATTGGCACGATATCTTCACAACACACCACATGATTGGCTCAATGTATTCAGAACACAACACATGATTGGCACGATATCTTCACAACACACCACATGATTGGCTCAATGTATTCAGAACACAACACATGATTGGCACGATATCTTCACAACACACCACATGATTGGCTCAATGTATTCAGAACACAACACATGATTGGCACGATATCTTCACAACACACCACATGATTGGCTCAATGTATTCAGAACACAACACATGATTGGCACGATATCTTCACAACACACCACATGATTGGCTCAATGTATTCAGAACACAACACATGATTGGCACGATATCTTCACAACACACCACATGATTGGCTCAATGTATTCAGAACACAACACATGATTGGCACGATATCTTCACAACACACCACATGATTGGCTCAATGTATTCAGAACACAACACATGATTGGCACGATATCTTCACAACACACCACATGATTGGCTCAATGTATTCAGAACACAACACATGATTGGCACGATATCTTCACAACACACCACATGATTGGCTCAATGTATTCAGAACACAACACATGATTGGCACGATATCTTCACAACACACCACATGATTGGCTCAATGTATTCAGAACACAACACATGATTGGCACGATATCTTCACAACACACCACATGATTGGCTCAATGTATTCAGAACACAACACATGATTGGCACGATATCTTCACAACACACCACATGATTGGCTCAATGTATTCAGAACACAACACATGATTGGCACGATATCTTCACAACACACCACATGATTGGCTCAATGTATTCAGAACACAACACATGATTGGCACGATATCTTCACAACACACCACATGATTGGCTCAATGTATTCAGAACACAACACATGATTGGCACGATATCTTCACAACACACCACATGATTGGCTCAATGTATTCAGAACACAACACATGATTGGCACGATATCTTCACAACACACCACATGATTGGCTCAATGTATTCAGAACACAACACATGATTGGCACGATATCTTCACAACACACCACATGATTGGCTCAATGTATTCAGAACACAACACATGATTGGCACGATATCTTCACAACACACCACATGATTGGCTCAATGTATTCAGAACACAACACATGATTGGCACGATATCTTCACAACACACCACATGATTGGCTCAATGTATTCAGAACACAACACATGATTGGCACGATATCTTCACAACACACCACATGATTGGCTCAATGTATTCAGAACACAACACATGATTGGCACGATATCTTCACAACACACCACATGATTGGCTCAATGTATTCAGAACACAACACATGATTGGCACGATATCTTCACAACACACCACATGATTGGCTCAATGTATTCAGAACACAACACATGATTGGCACGATATCTTCACAACACACCACATGATTGGCTCAATGTATTCAGAACACAACACATGATTGGCACGATATCTTCACAACACACCACATGATTGGCTCAATGTATTCAGAACACAACACATGATTGGCACGATATCTTCACAACACACCACATGATTGGCTCAATGTATTCAGAACACAACACATGATTGGCACGATATCTTCACAACACACCACATGATTGGCTCAATGTATTCAGAACACAACACATGATTGGCACGATATCTTCACAACACACCACATGATTGGCTCAATGTATTCAGAACACAACACATGATTGGCACGATATCTTCACAACACACCACATGATTGGCTCAATGTATTCAGAACACAACACATGATTGGCACGATATCTTCACAACACACCACATGATTGGCTCAATGTATTCAGAACACAACACATGATTGGCACGATATCTTCACAACACACCACATGATTGGCTCAATGTATTCAGAACACAACACATGATTGGCACGATATCTTCACAACACACCACATGATTGGCTCAATGTATTCAGAACACAACACATGATTGGCACGATATCTTCACAACACACCACATGATTGGCTCAATGTATTCAGAACACAACACATGATTGGCACGATATCTTCACAACACACCACATGATTGGCTCAATGTATTCAGAACACAACACATGATTGGCACGATATCTTCACAACACACCACATGATTGGCTAGATCACAACACATGATTGGCACGATATCTTCACAACACACCACATGATTGGCTCAATGTATTCAGAACACAACACATGATTGGCTTAATGTATTCATATGTCGACATTTTGCTGCGGAAGAGGTGGGATATGTGTAGACAACTGCCATATTGGTGTTACAAACTAACCCCATGCATTTCTATGGAGGATTTTTGAGTGCTGTGTCTCCTCATTAGAAAGTCTCTGGTGTACCTTGTTTGGCTCTGGTCTGTACCAGACTGTGGCTGCATCCAGATGCAGCCTGTATAAAATAGGTTAACATTCTCTGGCATCTATTGCATAGACCAGGGGTAGGCAACCTGCGGCCCTTTAGTTCCTCTCTAGTGGCTCCCTGGCTTTCTCTAAAAATGGAAGTTATCAAATATTTCTAGCAATTTCATATAGTTGTTCAGCTTTAAGCTGTCCCAACACATTAACAGTTAGTGAAAGTATTATACTGTACAATACACCACATGTGCAGAGTATGGCAGTTATGCCATATGCCTGAGGCTAATGAAGATAGAGATGTCTAACTGATTTCTTTTAAATGGTTCCGACATCTTTGCGGCCCCAGACAGATTTATTTTGTATTTCTGGTCAAAGAAATGGCCCTTTTAAAGGTCTCATTCCCCGAGAAACTTACTCCAAGTTGCATATGCATGCTGCACGTGAAAATGATCTAGATAGATAGATAGATCCCCAAGGGGAAATTCAAGATCTTCTACCCCCATTGCCCGCATTAGCCAATGAAAGAAAATACACAGAAAAACAAGCGAATCAGAAAGAGCCCTTCCCTGTGATGCTGCAGTGAAGACAATTATTCATGGCCTCGCCCACCTTGGCTTGCGACCGCCCACAGGAAGACAGTATTGATTTTGTGGCCAGGAAGCATAGACAGTAAAAGAAAGGAGTTAGCAGAGCTCATCTCTGATGCCAACCGCCATAAAACTCAAAAGAAGAAGAAGCTCATCTCTGCATAGAAGCTAAGCGAACAGCTACTTGCTAACATGGCGGCAGAACACATTCGTGCTTGTTTTATCTGTGGCAATAAGACATCAACATTACATTTCTTGCCCAAGAAAGAAGAGTTGAGGAATAAATGGTTAGAATTTATCTTCGGAACACCACCAACGAAGTATAGCCCTCATTTAGTTTTGTGTTCAAATCATTTCGACCACAGTGACTTTTACAACTTCGGTGCCTACAGTAGTGGTTTTGCATCGAAGTTGTTATTAAAACCTGGATCTGTACCATCACAACGATCAAGCACCAGCGCACAGGCGGTAAGTAAAAACTAGCTTTTCTACCTAAGGTTTTTGTTACTAAATAGTTCATATTCTTCACGTTAGCATGCATGAAATGGGCATGAGCTAGGCTGTCAGACTCTCGAAAAGAACCCACCTAACGGTACCGAGAGATTTAGCTTGTTGAACCTATAATCTTCTAAACTAAGCTAAAGTGTAACTCTCGCCAAAATGCATCCTAGAGTGTTTTTGTGAAAGTACCCGAGTCAAACTTTAAAAAGGTTGCCGACCCCTGACATAGACTCCCAGATTACTATATGGGAGGATTCCATGCTGATCTGAAACTGACATCGGGCAGATTCATGTGTGCTGTCTGGGCTGTAGGCTTATACTTTGCATACTATGCACGGGAAAATGTTCTTCTACTCCCATTGCCTGCATTAGTCAATGAAAGAAAATAGATGGAAAAACAAGCGAATCAGAAAAAGCCCTTCCAACTGACGCCATTTAGAGAATTGGTATTCATGGCTTCGCCTACCTTGGCTTACAACCGCCCACAGGAAGACATTGATTTTGCGGCCAGGAGATAGTTGCAAACATTAGTAGTAAGTTGCAAACATGGCGGAACAACTTCGTTCCTGTGTTATTTGTGGCAGTAACACACTAACTTTGCATCTCTTGCCCAAGAAAGAAGAGATTAGGAAGAAATGGTTGGAATTTATCTTTGGAACAAGACCACCAGCTAAGTATTGCGCAACATTAGTTCTATGTTCCAATCATTTCGACCACAGTGACTTTTCCAACTTGGGTGCCTACAGTAGTGGTTTTGCATCGAGGTTGTTATTAAAACCTGGATCTGTACCGTCACAACGATCGACCACCAGCTCACAGGCTGTAAGTAAAAACAAACTTTTTTTTTTTTTTTTACAAAATAGGATGTTCGTATTCTGCACGTTAGTATGCATGAAATGGGCACAAGCTAACCGCAGCCGGCAAAATATTATTTGGTCACCGCTATTTACCGATTTACGGCTGCCATCGACTTCCATTCAATACATGTAAACAAAACGTTCACAATCATGCAAGACGATCTGGCTAAATTGCTATTAAATCCTGTTAGCATCATTAGCACGCTGCACGAGTTTGTTCAATACTGTTGCATTCAAATTGACTGCTAAATTCTAATAATCTCAATCCCGATGCAAATGGAACTATTTTCCAAGACTCAAACGGACCTGTCCCAAGAAGAAAAAGTATTCATTTGAAACTTAAACCCACGTGGGGAAACTGAACAGTCTAACCAGTAGACTATGATAAACTAGCAAATTAAGCTACTTTGTTTACAATATTTCCAGGCTTCAACCAGTGCTGCTTTTCATTCAGACTTATGTGCACATTTTTTTATTTGAGTGTTTTTCATGATTGTGTTGCTATTTCTTTTCCCTGTTTGCTTTGATAACTGAGGTGATTAAAATCAGAGGAAGGTTCAAAAATAAGTTTAAATTGAACTTTTTTTTTTCTTCTGGTCCTTATCTGAAATAGATTTTTTTTTTAAATCAATAATTATCGATATCGACTGATATGAAATACTTATATCGTGATACAGTTTTCAGCCATATCGCCCAGCCCTAATGGCCATAGACTTCAATGGAGCAGTCACTGCCTCTGGAATGCATAAATTGTAGTTTAAAGAAGCCCTATGCAGGTCTGGTTATTCCTTCGCTGTTTCTGGGTTTTCGCCGGATTTGGGCTCGCATTTTTCACGACATAGCTCCCCCTGCAGCTTCGTGCCACGCTAAACCCACTAGCAAGTTAGCCATCAAGAAACCAATCTAAACACATACAGGGCTCACAATAAAACGGTCGAGCAAACACATTGCTCAAGAGACTATAGTGTTTATATATAGTGACTATACTGATGTTAAATCAACATCGAAGTTCATTGATTCAATGATTTAACGTTGACAATGCAATGTTGATTCTACATAGTTTCAATGCCCGTCTGCTATCTGGGAATGATCTGAGTTGGATCAGCTCATTTCCTAAACATTCATCCAAATCAGATGGGTACGCAGATACCAGAACTTCGGCCTGCTGCTACAGAAAAGCGCACTGAATTAACTGCACAGGTGCCTGTAGGCTTCTAGACTCTGTTCGATGCTATGAGTCAGTGTGTCGATGGAAACATTGAATGTCTGTATTTGAAATGTGTGTCTATCATCGAGTTCAATGTCCTGTTCTGCAGTCTCATCAGCAAAGGCCTTGCCTTCCTTTTGACAACGACTGTCACGTCTGTACATCGGTATAGCGAATAATTTATTCAAGTCCCTCAACTCTAGCCATCCTAATGCGAGAAATTGATTAAATTGACAAAAACTGTATTAATCCCCCCTATGTGAAGCACTGGAGGGATGCAACAACCTGGTACGGAAATACCAACTCTCAGGATAAAATGGCCTTGCACAGTTATCAGATGTGCCGAGAGAATAGTCAGGACTAACCTAGGAGATTTACACTAGGGGTTGCCAATCAAGGGTGAAGAAAATCATAAAGGGTTGCCACCACCCTGACCACAACCTTTTTAAATGGCTGCCCGCTGGAAAGCGCCTCCAGTCCTTCAAAGCCAGAAATGAAAGATTAAGAAGGAGCTTCTTTCCCCAAGTCATACGGGCCATGAATGCATTGTTTCTTGCCCTTCTACTTTTCCTACCGTTTATTTCCCTTTGCACAGGTCCCGGTCCCTCATTTCACTGCTTTTTGTTTCTGTTTGTGCAAGTGACACATACATCTCTTAAATCTTGAATGACCCTTGTGTAAAATGTGCGGTGCCTTCATCTTACAGGATACAGACTCCAAGGTGTCAGAAATTTGTATCATCCAAGGTTGCAACAGAACTGAAGAACTCCTGAGTTTCCCTAAAGACCCATCAACTCTGCAGCAGTGGATGGTTCTCCTTGACGGCAGACTGAAGCATCCAGTGAATTCTTCAAGCACAGTGTGCAGCGTCCACTTCACTCCTGACTGCTTCACGAACTGGCAGCAGAAACAGTCCGGTGTGGCTGCCATCTTAACGCTCAAGGCTGATGCCCTGCCATCACTCTTTATGGATGATAGGAGCAAGGTATGGGTATGGGTAGGGGACAAGACTCTGTCAGCCAATGGTTTATGTGCAATGCTTTCATACAAACTCTAGCAATGGCAAGAGTCTTGTCTTACATGAAGTCTTGTTTCCAACACTCGGTGCAGGGGTATTCACCACGGACACGGAATGTGGCTTGCCAGTTTGATATTGCACAGAGATCAGTTGGAACTCAGTTGTCCAAAGGCACTCTTCTCCATGTACGCAGCAAAGGTATGGGGTCACCAAGACTATAAGGAATGACCTGCTACTCCATTGTATTTCTCTGGTGGAAGCACTACACATTCACTAGAGTAGAATGCATTTTTGAAGTACAAAACAGGAAAAGTGCATGTTTGAAGCGCAGCCTGTCTTAATGTCTGTTTGCTCATCTCAGACAGGGCTGTATGTCTTTTTTTTTTTTTTTTGCACGTAGCACCGGTGCTACAAAGTGAAGTGATGTGTAGCACCAGCCACAAACCCTGTAGCATCAGTATAAAACCTCTAAAATCTCTAAAAACATCACAAGTAGGGCACTTCGTCACAGTTTATCAATTGTGATTGGGAATTAGGCCTACAGCAACTGGATTGATAAAAGGTCATGTAGTTGCAAACATCTCATCTTTTAGCTATAACAACAACAACATTCTCTGTCAGTTCCATGCAGTTTGACTTTTCACCAGCTATCAGGAAGAGAGGTCATGCCATGGAGTTTTCATGAATTTTTATTCTACAAATACATGTGCTAAAGATGTTATTCTAATAAGATTTTATTGATGTTTTGTTCGTATATGAGGTTTGTCAACTTTATTATCATTGCACAAGTGAAATACCTGTAGCCTAGGATATACTTTCGCTTTAGGCAAAACCTATTATTTGCTCAATTTATTTGGAGTTGGATTATTCGGATACTACACACAAGTGGACTTAAATCATGTAGACTACAATGACCAAGTTGAAATCAAAGCACATTGATTCTCTTACAGAAGTATACACATGCACTTCAAACAAACAAGTGTCTCAGTCTCACATGAATACATTGTATTGCCATACGCAAAACTGTATTGCACCGGTGCTATGTTGGTAAATCACCCATCGCACAGACTTAAATTTTTTGTAGCACAAGCAACAAATGTGTTGCACTGTACAGACCTGTCAGATATGATCATAGCACTTGAAAGTAGCCTAAGGCCTTCCTATCATGTGGTGCATCCTTAACACCAGGCAACACCGAGAGATGGATGCGTTGTTGCCACCTTATAACCTCTTGGCAATGAGAGTTCATTGTGTTTAACTTGTGTGTGCATTCCAGTCCTCTGACCTTAGTCTGGTTTCACATGTGTGTGTGTTTCTGTTCCAGCCATTCAGACTCCTGCAGTCACACACATCTCCCTTGGCGATGATATGGACTTCCTGTTGCACCCTCCAAAAACTTTGAAAGAATCAGGAGGTAAGGCAAAACATTTTTTTTTTAGTTTGTGTCTCCAACAGATTTATAATACTGAGATAAAGCTTTTCTTGCTAAATTTCTTTCAACATGGTTCACATATAACATTATACCAGTGGAAATATATGAGTTGATAAGAATTGTTATAAGTACACATTATTCTAAAGTTGCAGTATTATTTCTGACCCTGCAGATCCAAAAAGAAGCTCTTCCTACGTACTAGGGATGCAACAGTACACGGTGACCACGGTTCGGTATGTATCACATTTTTTTAATATAGAAAGTCCACTGATTTAAACAATTAACTACTGTATATATTTTGCCTGTACACGCATCCCGCAAGTGCAAGCTCATTGCACGGCTTGTCACAACATAAGCACGGGCGGTGGTAGTGTAGTGGTTAAGGAGCTGGTCTAGCGTGCAGTAGCCTGAAAGTTGTCGGTTCAATTCCTGGCTTCCACCGTTGTGCCCTTGAGCAAGGCACTTAACCCCAAGTTGCTCCGGGGACAATGTGATCCCTTGTAATATAGCTGACATATGTAAGTCACTTTGGTCAAGAAGTGTCTGCTAAATGTAATGTAATGTAATGTAATGTAATGTAATGTAATAATCTCTGAAGACATAGACATCACAGACAAACCAGTAAACACAGAAAGAAAAGAAAGATAATGATAATACAACATCTGACATTGACATTACATGAAAGTGACTACGATTGTCAAATAGCTCAAGATTAAAAAAGTAGTAGCTAGGAATGATTAACAAGGAATTGAGTCAAACCAATTGTAGCGTCCACATCAGTTAACTCAAGCTACATAAACAAATTATTGCTTTCAGCTGTAGACTATTTTGTTTAATTCCGATCTACAGTTTATACTGATTCTTACGAGCATAGATAAAAAAAAAAAAAACATATTTAAGCTTCTATAACACACAATGCTCTGGCAATTAAATAGCCTTAGTTGCTGAAATGGCCTTTAATTAAACAAACAAACAACAACAGTTTATACCGAAATCCAAATGTTCCCTCACAATGGATATGAAAGACGGCAGTGCCTGTTCAGATTTTGTTTCTCTGTCTTGCTAGTTGCTATAGCTTTCCATACCTGTTGGAGCAGTCAGCTGTCCCGAGATTGATTCTTTTTTTTCTTAAACTTTGCATCGACCTATGCAATACCTGAATACTTACTAATGATAACATGATTCACATATTTGTTGTGTTTGTATCTGTAGATTGATATCAGCTCTCAGCCATACATACTAGTGTGCAGAACCAGCAATTTCATCACTCACTCACTGCTTTTCTTGTTGAAGGAAGGGCCTGATGGCGGGTGTCGTCGTGAACGTTGCTAACCTGCTACAGCTGTTCCAGAAGTGCCTCAAATGCTGCAGTGATGCCTGCAGCGTTGCTACGGAACGCAAGGGACTCCTCTTCCACGTGGTACAGCAGTGCTGGGGCTGTGGCAACACCAGGAACTGGGCGAGCCATCCTCCAGACCAGCCAGCTGACCAGCCACCCCCAAACCACACACCCCCTGACCAGCAGCTCACAGACCCTGACACTTTAGAGGTAAGTCCAGTCCATATTTCGATTGACTTTGAAAATAAAAACAATCCCCTAGACAAATATCAAACCAGCTTTGGTCCACATCATCAACTGATCTTACAAGCTTCCAGTTGCTCCAGTCCTACTTTCTGATCCAGTGGTACAGTCGCTAAGAAAGTATATTGATGAGACCCAGAATGCCACTGACACACTCAGAAATTATTCTCCGCTTTCCAGACTCTACCCAACCCTCCTCTAGTTACCAACCTCAGAGCTAATAGGCGGTTGACGTTTTAGGCGGAAAAAAGTTTTTGAAAAGAAAATTCCGATATTAGGCATGTAAATCACTTAGTCCTGTTGTACTGACTTCCCCATTCCCCAAAATATGTATCGGCTTTTAGATTTTGTATTGGAATTTATATTCATTCACTAATTTATTGTGTTAATGACTAAATATTATAATAGGGTATATTTACATGTGAGTCAATGTATCCATAATCTTCTATCATTGCTTCATTCATTCATTACTTGTGCAGATGTAATACATTTTTAAGTATTTGTCTTCGGTACACAAAGTAAGGCATTTGACCTCAATTTTTCAGTAAACTTAATATTAGTTTTGACATACATTGATAAAATAGAAAGAAAATGGTTGTCACTTTTGCTGATCCAATTCCCCATGTGTTCCATTGACATCTGTATGATTTAGACCTAAAAAGCCTTTTTATTTTTTATAATTTCTTGATAATTTCCAAATAATATGGTGTCAGAACTGTGTAAAACAGAATGCTACCAAACGTTGTATTGCATGTGTTCCCTGAGTTTTTCTCTTCTCAATGGTGGAATCTGAATGTTTGTAGTTCCCCTTTGAGTTTATTCTCTTCCTATCTGTTAAAAGACAAATTCAACAATGTATTCAGATATTTAAAAACATATCCTGCATTATAATCAGATTAAATTGTTGCAATTACGTATAGTGATAAAGACAACATAAAAACAGTATTTAGGGTCACACCGTATGATATCAACTTTTGGGACAAAATCTTTTTGTTCAGAGCTGGTTCAAAATATTATGCCTGGACTTTTAAAACAGTAGACCTGCAATTAATCTGATGTATTAATATGTACTTAAATAAGGGGAAAATATATGAATTTATAATAAATGATATTATTTTTTATTAAAGCAAACTTTGATATGGGCTTGGGACAGACACACCATATGAGCTTTTCCTAGTTTGGCTGAAAATTGTGAAAAGCAGGAATATGACTGGCATGAATGGTCTATATGTTCATATAAAACAGCTTTTTCTGAACAATATAACAACATTTTTTGCAGATTAGACATTTCTTCACTTATGTTTGACACTTAGGACCACAAAAAGGCCATGTCACGTCAACCACCCTAATATCTGTCATTCTTCACTGATACACTTTGGTACTTTTGTACTGCCTTCTACCACTATCTACTTAAAGATTTGTCTTTGGTGGCAAACTCTATTTCACTTCGATTCACCCTTAACGAAAGTCAATGAATTTCAAACGCTTTGTCTCCTGTAGATGGCAGAGGAGCCAGTGGGGAGGGCGTTCAAGGACACCTGCATGGAGATTACTGGGGAGGAGGTGGCGGAGGACGAAGAGGAGGAGGAGGATGAAGAGAAGGAGGAGGATGAAGAAGAGGAGCAGGATGAGGAAGATGAGAAACAACAAAAAAGAAAGAGGAAAAGAAGGGACAGTGATGAAGAGTGGACTCCAAATTTGACAGAGATCTTAGAGGCATCAGATGAGGAGTCTGAAGGTGCTGATGAAGAGGAGGAGCATGTTCTCCAGGTGGAGTGGTGCTGTGACTGTGGAGAGGAGGCCAGTGCCCGCTGCCTCAAGCAGAAACACCTGCAGCTCTACTGCTGCGCTAAGTGCGGCTACAGGGACGGTGACCAGGAGCTGGACTGCACAGACGGCCAACAAACCCAACGCACCCTCAGCCCAGAGGCCCCTACTGCTGCAGACCAAGAGAGCTCTTGTGATGTTAGCCAAGCAGCTGAGCGCGCATGCAGCCCAGACGCCAACAGCAATAACAAACAAACTGCTTCCAGTGATCGTCTTGAGGATTCAAACAGCATTAGTAGTGAAGAGGTCATCACTTCTGCCAGCCAGCATGCCATCACCAGTGGCATCCAGGAGGCCACCAGTGATGGAGTTAATGAGTTAGGCAGCAGCTGTAGCGTTAGAGACCAGGGTTCTGTGGGCAGCAGTGACCACGGAGGCTCCAGAAATGAAAGCCCAGAAGACACCAGCAGTAGAGATCAGGACGGTAACACTGCATCTCAAGTCGAGTCGTCTAACAGCTGCCACCTGGAAACTAGTGCAGCAAATGAGGCGAGACGGAACCCTCCAAAATATGCCGTCTACTTCAATGATCCGTACAGCCTACAGATCCATATGGAACAGTTACATGGTGGTAAACGTGAGCTTTGTCCAGACTGTGGCAAATTCCTCATCAGGCGCGACGGCCGGACACCGCACGTCTGTGATCACAAAGTGAAGCCGTTCTCGTGTCTGACTTGTGGGAAGCGCTGCATCAACGAGGCAGGCCTCCGGCTGCACAGTCAGTTGCACACTGAGGACCGTGGGCTTTCCTGCCAATACTGCTACGAGAAGTTCAGGTTTCAGGAAGACAAGCAGGAGCACGAGAAGACCCACCAGGGGGAGAGCCTGAAGTACCGCTGCTCTGAGTGCCCCAAGCGGTTTGCAGATCGCTTTCGTCGTGGTGCTCACAGGAAGACTCACTGGAAACATGGCAGGTTCTTCTGCAAAGTTTGTAACAAAGGCTTCCCTAAGCTCATTAAACTCCAAAGGCACGAGGTGGTACATACAGGACTGAAGCCCTTCAGCTGTGAGGTCTGTGACATGTCCTTCAACCAACGAGGACACCTTAAGTCCCACATGCGCCTCCACACAGGGGAGAAACCTTTCAAGTGCCAGGACTGTGGGCAGTGCTTCAACCACAACGTCAGCCTCAAGAACCACATCCAGCGTAAACATGGACCAGGAGCTGAGGGGGATTGAGGAGGAGGAGGGGGGGGATTGGGGATGACTGGACCAAAGAAACTGGGTGACCAAAAAGAATAGGGGCTATTGGATTCAACAGGGAAAAGCAAATGGTCAGCATCTGGTCATTATGTCTTTATGATTGTGCCTTGTGGCCACCTTCATTTCTGTAAAGTTGTTACATGTTTTTTTTTCCTTTATCTTGGTTGAGTTTGGATAACTATGTGAAAGTAGAACTGTTGTGAGTGTTTGAACAGTACTTGATGTATATTATTTTATTGTCCCCGTTGGGACATTTGTTCTGAGCTTCATCCTGCAATTCCACAAAACATACATCAAGACAGAAACCTCTCCCATACCGCACACCCACAGATATCACTGATGGCACATATACACATACACTATTACTATAAACACTATTACTAAAAACGTAACACCCTCATATGCAGCAATCAATTAAAAAAAACATTGCCACAGTTAATGACTCTAAATGTGTAATGATCTGTGTCTTGCAGCAAAATGCTCCGCTATTTGGCTACTTCGTAACGCCAATACTGAAAATGCAGCCTAAATGAAGGATCAGTATTCGGTTTTCCTTTACTGATTTTAAAATTATTTATCGGCCGTTATAAATGTACGACTTGGCGAGTTGTTCCGCGTGCCTCATCTGTCTGGGTTGACACCACAGATGGATGATGGCCGCCAAGATGTGGTTGGCGGTGGTAGCAAAGATTGTTAAGGCTCCCTTTGGTGGTAGTGTAGTGGTTAAGGAGCTAGGCTAGCGTGCAGTAGCCTGAAAGTTGTCGGTTCAATTCACGGCTTCCACCGTTGTGTCCTTGAGCAAGGCACTTAACCCCAAGTTGCTCCGGGGACAATGTGATCCCTTGTAATATAGCTGACATATGTAAGTCACTTTGGTCAAGCAGTGTCTGCTAAATGTAATGTAATGTAAATGTTGATACCCGTAACTCTTCGCTCAACACCACCATCTACAGGCCGATGGGTGTATAGTCACTAAATGTATAAGTATACTCTTTTGATCCCGTGAGGGAAATTTGGTCTCTGCATTTATCCCAATCCGTGAATTAGTGAAACACACTCAGCACACACACGGTGAGGTAAAGCACACACTAATCCCAGCGCAGTGAGCTGCCTGCAACAACAGTGGCACTCAGGGAGCAGTGAGATTAGGTGCCTTGCTCAAGAGCACTTCAGCCGTGCCTACTGGTCAGGGTTCAAACCGGCAACCCTATGGTTACAAGTCCGAAGCGCTAACCAGTAGACCACGGCTGCCCCCAAAATGTACACATACATTAATTTATTTTATGGCCCCCCCATGGATGAAATTCCATGAAACTTGGCATACCCCCAGAGGAGGTCAGGTTAACCATACACATGAAATTTGGTGCAGTTCAGGACATCTCAACTGAAGATAGGGCGATTAAAGCAGTAATGTTGGCCCTTAAGACCAACATACCATAAACATTTAATCATCCTCAGTGCCACAGTTCAGGTAGTTATTTATGCCACTTTTTCCACTTCCAATTTTTCAGTATATGGAAAAAATATATGTGTGGGAAGAGACAGGTACAAGTAAACAGGCATAAGTTTACAGGCAGAAAAAAGGCATATTCTTGCATAGCAAAATCAACAACAGTCAACTGCTCCTCTCTCTCCCTCTGTGTGTATAAGGACTGGGGAAAGTAGTGTTTAGCTTTGACTGCCAATGCAATTTTAAATGCCAGTAGTCAAATTTGATCTATAGGTTTATAGTTCAATATGGGAAGTATTACCGTTTTACAGTAGTACAGTTTTCTGATTGCTTAAGCACATTTTTTGTAATTATTGGCTATTTTTGCAAAACTCTACACACAAATAGGAAAACCTTTCACCAAATCAGCAAAACATTGTAGTTCTCTTGCAAAAGCTAACACACCTTGCTTAACTCCTCACACCTTCGTAAAAATGGTGTTTTCGTATCAAACAGTAAACACAAGCCATCACAATAATAAGCACACAATGCGCCAACTACACACTGATGGTATGAATAAAAAACACATCTGGCTTTTGCTTCCTCTGTGCACAAGGTAGGCTATGTCAGTTTGAGGTCATACTTTTGTCATAGTTCTGTAAACATACAGGGATCCAAACGTCAAGAATTGGTGTTTATTTACACACATAAAAACAAACACAAGTGTGTTTTTCCAAGTCAAAACACAAAATGGCAGTTTCACTGAGAAAAAAAAAATCAGTCTACATTGTGTCGTCTCTCTCAAAATGTTGTCTCCAAGCCACCGGGGAAAATATATTCTGGAATGCCGTATCCAGGTCTGACATGATGCCTGGTCAATATCCTCACATGTAGACATTTTTTTTGCCTGTAAAAGGGCTATTTCTTACTCTTCTTACCCTTCCTCTTCCCCCTCCTTATCCTCCTCTTGCTCCTCCTTGTCCTCTTCCTCTAACTTCACCTCCTTGTCCTTGTCGTCCTCTCCCTCTTGCTTCTTCACCTCCTCCTCCTCTTCCTCCTACTTCTTCACCTCCACGTCCTCTTTTTTATAGGCCTTCTCTAATTCTCACTCTTCTTACTCTTCCTGCTCCCTCCATTGTACTACACACCGACAGCTTACCTGTGGCTTATTTACACTGCTTAGGCTGATTGCAAAGTGAACTAATTATCTAAAACAGTTTTCATTATGTGACAGTGTGCCAGACAGTTGGCAAAATAGTGTAAATAGGCATACATGTGTATAGTTTTGTTGGGAGTGTGTTGATCATTTGGAAATTGAGTGTAAAGCAGTGAGTTGTGTTTACAGTTCTGCAAAAAGAGTGCTGTGCAGTGGATTGTACCTACAGTTTTGCAAAGTGTGTGTTACAAAATTGAAAACTGAGTGCAAAGCAGTGTTTGTGCTTTTAGTTTTGCTTTTCATTATCTTCCCAAGGAACTAGACCATCAACGGGCATGGTTGATGTTGTGTGTATACAAGAAGATCCCTGCGCTTCGACACAAAATTATCCATTTGCTCAAATCATTTCACCCCAGACAGCTTTGAAAACTTTGGACAATTTCAAGCAGGCTTTGCTATAAGCAACTATTTCTCAAAAGAGGGGCTGTTGAAAAGAAGGACTGGGATCGACCATGTTGCTATCACTACTGCATGCTGTAAGTAGGCCTAAGCTATGATTTTGTTGCAGTTATTAGCAATGTGAACCTATCTAGCATAGGTAGAATGTGTGACGATTTAGTTGAGGCTTTTGTAAGCGGCTGTGTCTGAAAAGACAGTGGCTGTTTCTAACCATATTGGCTTCACAACTGCAAGGAGGACCCGACATTAAAACAATCCTTGAAATTAGTTGCCACTAGTGAGGGGAATCGTGTAATTTTAGGAACGGTTCATATAGATTTTTGCAACTGGTGATTTTTTACTTGCTAGGACCGCATTGAATACAAAACAACCTGTTTCCAATTTTTTTCTTCATTTTCAGTGCCAAAATTCAAGATGGCGGACAATATATGCAGAAAAATAATATAAAGGCTTAAAGTGGTCAACTTTTTGATAAATATATACCTAATAAGGTAGACAAGTGAGATACAGATACAGATACTATTTTCAAAAGATGTATTGCATCATTTGCCAAGAAATTTGGAGACAAAATGGAAAAAAAAGAAAAAAAATCTGCATCTTGTTTCATTATTGAAGAGTTCAACAAAACATTGTCATTTTCACTCAAGTATTTATCCTCACCACTATCACTGTCTTTTTAATATTGGTGCACATCTCCTCAGAGCCTTCACACCTGCAAAGTTGTGTGAATGGTAAGTTGTTACTCTTGCAAGAACACCTTCTACTGCATTGGCTGGCAAGACAACAGCACTTCACAAGTTCCACAACAGCCTCTGGTGCTGGTGGAAGTTTTGACAGAACAGGAGCCCATTGCCCATCAATAATTTGACTCCAACCCAGTGATAGTGAGTCAAGAATCTTGGGAGCAGGCATTGTATGCACTGTATCTTGTGCCCAAACATTTGCTTGCCTGTGTGCTCATAATTTAAATTTAAATTTAATTTCACTTATAGAGCGTCAAAACATTACACATGTCTCATGGCGCTTTATAGAGTGTTAAACATTCAGACAGAGCCCATGAGTAACAGGGGCGAGGAAAAACTCTCTAGAATTGGAGAAACATTGTAGGGTGAAACCTCTAGCAGATCCACGACTCAAGGGCCTGACCCATCTGCCTGGGGTCAGTTACAGGACACTAAGGTCTATACAGAGAATAGAACATGGTATTTAGAGTATATGTTACAAAGTGGTTGGATGGTTACATAACCAGTATGATAATGCATGAATCCCATTTAGTGTCAGAAAGTTCAAATAGTCCAGTGTAGGGGATGAATTGTCCATAGGGATTAGGAGTTGTCATCGGGTAAGTAATGGGTCGCTAGGCTGCGGGGGCAGGAATCCGAGCATGGGGACAGCAATAGGTGATGGTAGGGCATTCATAGGGATGGGATGTCCCTAGTTCCCGAGTTTTTCCACTCCCTGGTTGGGTTTTAGTGTTTTAAACATGTTCCACCGAAGGGCTTTAGCTGTTTGAAAACCATGTTTTGAGGAGCTGACACAAATTTCTCACGTCTGGAGATGGATGAGGACCTACTACAAGCCTACAAAGTGTGTTAATGACATCATCATGACTTGATTGACTTGAAACAGAAACCTTTCCTTTCCCACGGGATAAATGGTAAATGGCGGGACAAACTGTTATCTTTCAATTTCCTGATAGGATACGATAGGATACCCGATAGGTCCACCGACACTATACACGATGTGATTGGCCTGACCGAAGTTTGGTTATTCCACCTCGCAAGCCAACGGAGAGTTGCTAGACTACCCTGGCTGCAAATTTGCTGCCGCTAGGGTGCGTCAAGATTTCTAGGCTGAGATGTATCTTTTTGTCGACGATCTCCAGTGCCCATGATAATGAGACTCTCTTTGCTGATGTCTGGTACCCTGCGAAGGGCAAGCACCAAGAGACCTGTGTGACGTGTAGATATGTGGGGTTTGCCAAAATGACTTACTGCTACTGCCACCTTTGTGTGTGTGAACTGTGACTGGCAGTTTACATAGTTTAACAGCTTTATGAGGAAGGTAGAGGACGGGGTTGGCTTTGGTTTCCTACGATGCAGGAAAGCTTTAAAGTCTTTGATTGGTGTAGAATCTTGTATTTTGTATCCCTTATCATGTGCTTTCCCATTGTATGGACCTGTCTTGTCCTGTCTTTCATGGAGTTTGTGATGGTTGTTAAATAATAAGTACTGTATATGTCATTGTAGCCTCTTGCCTTACTTTCAAGCATTCTGCCAGATCTTGGCAACAGTTTATGTCACTTTTCCTGACAACCATCTCCTGCACAACAGCCATGCCATATATTAAGATGCTATCCAATGTTTGTGTTAATTGCACTGATCTACTCTGTAGACTGTTCAGAGGTTGCTGTTTCTGAAACCAGTCACAATTCATGGATGAAGGCAGACTTAGCTGTAGTGGGCAGCATTAAGCTTGCACATAATCAACAAATTCATATGTTCCCACAAATTACTGCAAGTCCTGTTAACAGAATTATTGAGGACCAAAGAGCTTATTGTGGACTTCAGGAAGTCTAAAGCTAGCACACACACCCCCATTCTCATCAATGGGACTGAAGTGGAGTGTATCACCAGCTTCAGGTTTCTGGGTGTCCACATCTCTGAGGACCTCTCTTGGACCCTGCTCTGCCCACGACCAAAAAGCACTGCAAAGGGTGGTGAAAACTGCCCAACGCATCACCGGTTCCTCACTCCCCTCCATTGAGACCATGCATAGCTCTGCATCCCGGTGACAACCAACAAACTAAGCGCCCCCGCCCAATGCCTCCTTGCCTATGCCTGTTGAGGTGTCCACGACCATGGCAACCTTGACAGGGACAACAAAGAGGCAGACACCCCACCCCCCAATGTATGTTGTTCATACATTGTTCACATTACATAGCCATATTTATTCTGCTCTTACACATAGCAGGTAACTGCTAATACACATATTTATATTACTCTAAACCTCTCTACCTTATATAAATCAACTGTATACTACTGTCTACACTGCACTATATTTCTTGACCTGTCTATGCACCACCTGTATATCACATTGCACTTTTCTCCTTTTTTGCACTACTGGTTAGACGCAAACCACATTTCGTTGTCTTCGTACTTGTACTCTGCAATGACAATAAAGTTGAATCTAATTTAATCTAATCTATTGTGGTGAGTGCAGAACATTTACTAATTCAAATGATTATTAGGTTATGTGAAGGAAACTTTTAATCAGTCAATGTGTTTTTCCGGGTATGCCAATAAATAGCAGAATGGTGGTTACACCCATCACTGGTTGATAATCATCATCATCGCAATCATCATCATCGAGATCTCATGTCACCCATGGTCATATTTTTTACCTAAATCATTACATTTTATCAGAAAATGTATGTATATAATGATAATACCTAACATATATTCATTTAAAGTGTTTAAAAAGGCGAATATTTGCCATTTTTGGTGATATATCCACCATCTTGGATTTTGGACCTGTGCAGTCTGGGAAAAAAATGGAAACAGGTAGTTTTGCAAACTATAGGGTCTGAAGAAGTGAAAAAACATAATTTGCAAAAATCCATATGAAATGTTCCAAACACCTTATTTTGCTACATTATCGCCCTGCACTACACTGTCACGTCGCCTCAGTTAGAATGTAAAGACCCTAAACATATTTAAAGATCCCATCCCATTAACATCCCATTTTTCCTGTTCTTGAAATGACATAGGTCACAAGTTTGAGTTTGTGACCTGTGGTAAGTTTGAAATGCAGTTTGTCTGCTGTAACGTTGCAATGGGGAGGGAAAGTAATTGCATTGGCCCCTACTTGTTGCGTTCCTTGAGTTTAGCAGAGTGGATGGATTTTATTTTTTTTAGAAAAATTAAGGGAGTTGGATGAAGTTTGTTGTGAACTGATTAAGGAAGTTTTGTTTTGTGATTGTTCCACTTGTTATGGATTTTTTGGTGGACTTGGAGTCATTTTTACTCAAAACTAATGGCTGGGATAGATTCAGCACCCCTAAAAAACCCTAGTTAGACATATCGCAAGCTATATGGGTAGCCTAAAACAAAAATGTTTTCATTGTTTTCGCCCAGACCCTCTGAGTACCCCAAACTTGATTGACTCTCCAGGCGTTCTGCAGATTGTCAAATAAAATGACTCTTTCCCTAACTATTAACATGAGCTGCTCTTTGATATGAAAGAAACCACTTGGGGCACTGTTTTTCACTTTCCCTCCCTAGCCAATGAAAGGAAAAGGCAGAAAAATTGAGCCAAACTGGATAAGCGGTCATTACGTTTCCTAATTATTATTCCTGCCCACTTGGTTGGTTCACCCTTAAGGAGTACCGTCACACCGGTGTGACGGGAATGTTGAGAAATACACATGCTGCCTAAAATAATTTTAAATACAATGGCAGGACGACATCAATCCTGTGTGTTATGCCAAAACAAAACATTGCCATTACATCTTCTGCCAAAGAAAGAGGAGTTGAGGGAGAAATGGTTACACTTTATTTTTGGAGAAATACCGGAACAATATGGTAAATTACTGCTGTGTTCGGCGCATTTCAAAGACGATAACTTCGTCAACTCTGGGGAGTACAGCAGGGGGTTTGCATCAAAGTTGATACTGAAACCTGGAGTTGTGCCATCACAGAGGTTGCCCACCTCTCCTCCACCAGCCGTAAGTACTTTTACATCACAAAGGAAATCCTTTTTTTTTAAAAAGTGGCATCCGTAGGTTAAGAACGTAGAAGCTACTACATACGTTATTCATGTATGCGAGCGAGTAGTAACCATAGTAACGTTGTTAAGGCGCCTAGGCAACCGCTGTATCCGGCAAAAGATTCTTTGGACGCCGCCATTGGCCGAATACCGGCGCCCATTGACTTACATTGAACACATGTAAACAAAACCTCAATTATGTGCTCAAACTAACGCCGCTAACTTATGACAACAACCATTCCACTTTGATACGAAACTACATTTTTGTACAACATTTATCCAGCAAAAATCCCAGAATTTGGATCAAGTAATGTAGAGAAATATCGATATTAAGAAAATTGCCGCTGCGTGACGCCGAGTTAATGGCATTTCCCCCTGTCCATGAGTCACGTAACAGGTCACGTCTTGGCCGTTATCCCTCATCAGAGTAATGACATTCAAAAACGTACCTTTATATTACATTACAATTTATAAAGGAACGAAATGTCAAAAGAATTAAGCAATATATTAGCTGGATGACACTAATATTAGTAAGGAAAAACAAGATTTTTATCGTAATGTCTAGTGAAATTCAAAAACGTACCTTTATATTACATTACAATTTATAAAGGAACGAAATGTCAAAAGAATTAAGCAATATGTTAGCTGGATGACACGAATATTAGTAAGGAAAAACAAGATTTTTACCGTAATGTCCAGTGAAATTATATATGTGGCGCTATTGCGCGGCACGGCCAGCAGATGGCATCACTACAGCAACCAGGAACCTAGACACTCGAGATTTTAGGGCCGTTGTCAGTCACAACGCACCATCTGAAAATCTGAATTGTGAAGTAGACCTACTCCATAGTCACGTGTGCCTGTTCATTCATTCCATGTCAATAGAACAAACCAAATTAGAATAGGCTAGTAATGCAATACTTCATACAATACATATGTATGTATGTATGTATGTATGTATGCATGGATATACTGTATGTGTGTGTGTGTGTGTGTGTGTGTGCATATATATATAACAGGTTGTCGGTCTGAACTGAAGTTAGTGCTGCATGTAATGTGTGTGTGTGTGTGTGTGTGTGTGCGTGTATGTGCATATATATATATATATATATATATATATATATATATATATATATATATATATAGATATAATATACAGAACAGGTCGTCGGTTTTTTACTGAACTGAAGTTATTGCTTGTAAACAGTTAGTGCTGCATGTAAACACACTTGTCACGCTACATTTATATGTGTATGTATGTAATGTGTGTGTGTGTGTGTGGGGGGGGGTTGTTGCGCATTTTTGTAAAAAAAATTTTTATATCATACCTTCGTGTTTCTTTTGTGGAAATTTTCAGCTTTCTTTTACATTATTAGTTAAAAATGATAGAAGAAAAATTAAATGGCACAACCATTTAATGACCATTAATAATTAAAAGATTATTTACAATTTATTTAAATTTGTCTTAATGGCAAAGGCCACACCCAATCTGCGAGCACTTAATTTTTCTGGGCTTTGAATTGAATTGAATTGTGGGGGGGCCATTAATGCTGACACGCATGCACGTAGCCAGATGCTCTCCTTGTAGTCTAATTCTCAGTCCCAAAACAACAAACCCACGTATAAAAAAGTAAATACTCACTTTTCTTCTACATCACTCCCACAGTTACCATACAACTCACTCACAATTAACTCGAAAAAGACCTAGGCTAGGCTACTTGATTGAAGTGCGACGGTTCGTCTCACCGTCAAGAGAACGCTGAAGTTATGAGAACATGTCTTTCTCATAAGAGAATATAGGCTCCTATATGTCTAATGCCGTAAACGTAGAAAAGGTCTGTTTGTGATAGCCTATTATAGCTAAGTGGACAGAATTTAGGCTATACGTATATGCCAACATATGCTCATATTTCCTTTAACTATCAGACAGTTTAAACAGGCCTAGACTGTGTTCTTCTTTTCCCATGCAAACATTACATATAGCCCTACGCTAACATTACAAGTCTAGGCTACAATTAACGTTAAGACCATACACCTTGTAGCACATTGGTTTACTCTATTGCATTACTTACGTTTTAATAATTTGTCGTTGAATGTTGATGGAGGCTCATCTTTGGGAAATCAGCTCTCTGGATAAAATTGTCAGCCGGAGCAAGAGTTCTCAGAGTTGACGACACGGGGGGTAAATCCAATCAGCAGAAAGAACCGCATCACAACAGTAGGCTAAATCGCAACAAACTTTTTTCCCCCCATGTTAAATTCATTTCGGTAATCATGAATTGGTTTCTTTTATTTGATGTAGGCTTGGAGAGGAGGATGCATGTTTCACATTAGTGTCAATGTGTCAAAGCAGGCTTTGGATCAGAGGAATTGCTCAAGCTTAACATATGGCATAGGCTACAAGCGAATTCACGGCATACAAACAGCTTCGTGATGAAATATAACTAATGTCATTTTTTATTGTCACCAGGCCTATAAGTAGGCTATTTATTGTGTAACCTACAAGTGAACGATGACACCATAGGCTACACTGTGGCGGAGCAAGACCCCATCAGTCGGATAGCTAAACAATGTAACCGTGTTCAGAATGTAGGCTAGCCATATGGGCTGCAGACTTGTCTTTGGGCTTGTAATCACCTGACACATCATGCCGCATATATGTCCTGAATAATGAGAGGCTAAGTGCGGATTTGATGCACTTAACTTACTCAAGACTTTCAGAAAACAATTTCGAGATGACGTTGGCCATTGTGCTTTTACAGTGTGTTAAGTGAATCTCGTGATATTATGTTGCAGCGGCGCTGAAAATCCAGCGGCGGCGCTGCGCCGCTGTTAAATACATTGTAGGGGAAACACTGAGTTAATTACTTACATGTACATATGACATGTATGTTGTGTCTTCGATGTCTTGGAACAGGTCTACTAATTCACTACATCAACTGTATTGGTACACACTTATTGCTCTTTGATACAGTGGCATAAGTACTAAGTACTTGGGCAATTCCATGGAAAATTACGTTTTATCTAACATCCATAATGCCAATAACATGTGATGGTATAGTATATTGTGAATGATTACATGAAATTTAAGCATTTGCTATTTTTGGCTGAAGACTGTACATGAGAAAAAATGCACAAAAAATGAATAGTAACATTCACATCATACAAATGCCAAGGCATTTCACTGGCGTTATGGATGTGACAAAAAGTCCATTTTCCGTGGAATTGCCCACTTACAATTACATATTACATTACATGTTGTGTCATTGGTGTCTCGGAACATGTCTGCCATTACCCTACATACTGTAGTACATGTATCAACTATGTTATTTATTACAGTGATTGATACAGTGGAATAAACCCATTCAAATAAAGTGTACCAGTTAAGTACTTACATGTATATTATATAAATCCTGTCAATGATGTCATGCATCCTGTAATTGATGTGTTGAAACGTGTCTGCTGTTATACCACACAGTACATGTGAATTAGTAGACCTGTTCCAAGACATCGAAGACACAACATACATGTCATATGTACATGTAAGTAATTAACTGGTACACTTAATAGGTTTATTCCACTGTATCAAAAAGTAACAAGGTTGTAGCAGCACAGCCGTTACATGTACACTGAAGACAATGAGGCCTTGACTGGAACTAAGAATGATTTGTATATCCAATCTTTCATGACCAGATTTACCCCATCCAGCAGGTCTCAGGTCAGCTTTTTGCCTCTGATGAAAATTTAGGCAAACTGGCAACGTTTTGTAAAAGCACTCAGTATTACAATGTAACAACTATAGCCTAGGTACCCACAAATACATAATGCAAGTACAATGATAGTACAGTACCTGATAGTACATGTTGTTACACAGGTTGTACCACTGTACCTAATTAGGTAGGTACACTGTAACAGTGACACATTAAAATAAAGTGTTGCCGATGAATTTCCCCAGTAGTGGACAATAAAGACTTCTCTTCTAGCCTACACGTCACATGTAGCCTACTAGAAGTGATGTTTCAGTTAGAAGTGATGGTTCATAAATTAACCCTCCAACTTTACTGATGCACAGAACAGGTGTGCTGAGCTTTGTTTTTGGCTCTTCAAAGTGTTGTAATTAAGGTGGTGTAAGTAGCCTATAGGCAAGTGGTGAGACAGGTCAAGAAATATGGTGCAGTGAAACACTGTACAGTTGATTTTCAGAAGGTGGTTTAGAGTATAGTATAAATAATATAAATATGTGCACTGTATTACCTTATAAGAGCAGAATAAATATGGCTATGAATAACAATGTCAGTTGATATTATTTTAAATGTTGGTGACACTACATTAATAAGGAGAATACCAATAATAAACAATAATGTGAATGCAATATCAATGGGCAATAAATGCAAATCAACAAATGCTATAACATACAAACAATGACTCAGAACAGCCTAAGTGCATGGTGAATAAATATGTCTTTACACCCCTGTTGACAGGTGCATGCAAAAACACAGAAAGCAGACAAGGATTTTGTTTTTATAACACATGTAATAAGCAATGAACATTTGAAGATGTATTGTTTTGTTCTTCTAACATCAATAATAGTTGTTCAGAGGTTGTAACATAATGATAAAAACATGCTGCCTGTCACATTATGAATATACTGTCTTGTCTTGCACATCAGAAGCAGCAGCACTATGCTATTACATCGTTCACCGTAGGGACTAGTATGAGGGAGACTGAGCTGCCAATCTCTCTTAACAGGTCCTGCATCATATCTACAAATATCTGTTCTGCTCTGCACAAACATAAGCAGGGTCTGATTTAGCGTGGCAGAGTGCTGATTGACAATAACATGGTTCCCTGCAGTGTTTGGTGGATTCCCATTGATGTTTGTGCATTCTGTTTGACTGTACATTTTATGTGTGGCATCTCATTCCTCAGTTGTCTAACATGTTTTCTGACGGCCACTGATTGCATTAGCAGCTGAAAGACCAACTTGTAACAAGGTCTCAATTGTGGATACACCCATTAACAGTCGCTATAACCAATGACATCTGGATCAACTACAAACTTTTGATTGATTTTCAACAATGAACAATTAGTTCAGTGTAATATGTTCAGCTCTCTCCCCCATCTTAGTAAGTCAACATTATATGATATGACCCTATTTTACATTATAGCCTACATATGTTATAGCCTAACCCTTATCTATAGGTGACTGATGAGATTTATGTTAGCATATATTCATTGGCTTTACAATAAATATTGGAGCTATTTCACTGTCGCAGACCCAGACGTGCTTAGTAGCCTAGGCTAATGTGTCATAGGCCAACATGAGACTTAAGCCCCGCGGTCGCCTTGACTTAGGTTAGCCTATGTTCTTACTGTTGTTATTATCTGTAGGACATATTGTCTGTGGAACACAATTGTAGGCTAGGCCTATATTTGATTTTCAGTAAGCTTATATATCAATGATAAAGCTTCTTTACTTTTTTGGTGTAATTATTTAGTTTTTTTTTTTTTCTATGTAGGCTATTTCTGTAATGTTACATTATTATTTTGTTAATACATGGAATAAATCACCACAAACACACGCGACTGTAGCCTACCCGGCTTGCGCAGCGTGGCTAACAACGCCCCTAAGGGCTTCTACATACTCGACGCACCCGACCGGAAGCGCGACAACGTGACGTCAAAATGACGTAGATCTTGCTGGCGCGCCAGGATTTTAGCCAGGTAGCGCGAGGTAGCGCACCACCAGAGCCCGTTTACGGAGAGCCGGATCACTCCCTAATAACTCCATTGTACCTGCAATATGTTGCAGTTCCGCTAGGGGCGATCACGAATAAGTGCAAAAACAACGGGGGTCTATGGAGCTAGACGGCTAAATTTGTCTCTTTCACCTGGTTGTCGTAGAGAAATTGAAGATTTGATTGTGGTTTCTGCAAGCTCAATATGGATTATAGGTCAAAAGTTGAATGAACGAGTAGTCACGTCCTTTCGATTTCTTACAGGTTGGGTCGTTGTTGCCCACAACACACTAGCTTTCTGCTAATGAATGACGTCATTGACACATTTGAAAGGCTTTTTAGAACAAATAAGTGACTCAAAAAATATAATACTCAGTGATTTGTATTTTCTCTGCCCCCTCTTTTGACTGCAACATTCGAATTTCTGGGCAAAAAATTATATCCTGAGAAAAGTGGATTTGATGGGTACAGCTCCATAGGCCTCCATTCATTCTGCACTTATTCGTGAGTGCCCTCATGTGGAACCAGAAAAGGAACTGCAACCAGTTCAGAAACCGGAAGTTTCCCGAGAGTGGCGGTTCTCCCCTTATTAGGGCCTGTCCACACGGAGACGCTTTTTAGGTTAAACGCAGAGGTTTTGCTTCGTCTTGGCCGAGCGTCCAAACGAATCCTGTAAACGCACTGCCCGAAACCGCACTTTCTTGAAACCTGGTCCCAGAGTGGAAAAATCTGAAACCGTGAGCCCGCTTTGAATTCGCTTTAGACAGCAAAACGGCACATCCTGCTTATGTATCGATGATGTCATCGCCACACCTCAGCTGCCCTGGAGTTGCACTTATAGTATTGCCTAACAATACTAGTTTTCATACATGACATTACCTACGATTACACTCCGTGAGATAAATATCACAACTGAAAGGCGCAGCTACCGATAGCTTATGACTTGGTGGATTGAACACTGTTTTTCCCGGTGTTTTTTTATGCATTCTAGCTACTGTCAGTGACCCGAGAGAACTTAAGTTATTAGGAAAGTGCGGTGTAAGTTTAGGCTACATTAATTTTTGCATAGTGCCAGTGTCATTCATTTATTTTACATGTCTTGCAACATATATACATGCATTCACAGTCGAGTGAAATCAGATATAAGCATACAAAGACGCTTAGAACTCACGTTAAGCCGATGGTAGCACACTGAATGCAAATGCGCGATTTGATGCAGGCAAAAGTATTGACTGTTACTAACGAAGGTTTTATAGCAATATTATAAATGTGGTGACAGAATAGCCTAGAACTTGGGTAAGCCTTGCGTTTAGTAGCCTAATTACGGTGATAGCCAAAACTAATGTGAATCACGGACTATCCTACAACCAAAGAAAGTAAAGGTGATTAGTTGGCCTACCTGCGTTAGCCAAATAAAGGACGGGACTGCACCCTTCACAAACCGTAAAATAAAGTGTATTAGTTTTACAGTTGACAGTTCACCATCAGTCCACACAAACAATTCTGGTTTCTATGCACTAGCCATTTCGTCGTAGCCTATTCTGTCTGTTTGTAAAGCGCAAGCTTTGGTCAATTTTTGTAAAGAAACAGTGCCACCTATAGGCCTGGGGTATGGAGTAACGTGTTGAGTCGTGTTGAGATGAATCCGTTTGGACGCAAATATTCTTGATACGGTTCCAGGGAAGACGGAGGAAAAAAAGATCGGTTTGGTACGTGTGGACTAGGCCTTAGACATTCTCTGGCACCACTCTTTTTTTTTCAGACGAGCGCGACAAATCGGAAACAGGAAGATGGACTAGTTCGAGGGCAAGCGAGAGTTGCAACACATGGAATTAAGAGGAAAGAATAGAAACTATTTATTTTCAAACAAAGGATATCTATTAAGGCCTGAACAAAATCTCTTTCCACTTCAGGAAATTACACAAACTCAGCCAGCTGCTAGCTAGCTAGCTAGCCAGCTAACTAAACTGTTTAAATTATTACAATTTCCCTTGGGATGACTAAAGTATCTATCTATATATCCATCTATCTATCTACCTGTGCGCACACCTTGGAAACTAGATGATAATGATGGTGGTAGTTGTGAATAGTAGCAACCAAAGTCTGAAGTGCCATCACAGAGGCTAGCTACTAGTGTCTCTTACTGCAGCTTCTTCTGCTGTGTAATGTAGTTAGCGCTAATCTTTTCACAACAGCGACACCTCTGTTCAGGAGAATATTGCAACTAGTGTCGCAACCACCACGCGCAAGTATAAATGGTTACGGCGCTGTCACTCCCCGATGTGAGTCACGCATGCTCAGATTGATAGGTTTTACGGCATAATGCCAAGGGATCCGACTGAAATCCATAAAATAATTCACTTTTCTGTTTCAAAAACGTTTTAGCTATCTAAGATTGTTTGATTGCTAACGTTAGTAAACGCCATTCAAGTGACAGCCTTTGTTGTGCTTGATTGCTTACTTACTTGCCAGCAGTGAACAAACTTCGTTATGTAGGTCAATTTTTATTGATATTACAGAAGTCTCTCGCTAGCAGGCTACTTCAGCCTCTAATCTATAACTGACATTAGAGATCATGCCGTGAAAATGTGATGCCTTACGCTAAATAATACATTACTGCTGTGTAGGCTAATGTCATTATTCTGTGGCTAACAGCACAGGTAGTCGCAAAGTAGTGACGCATGCGCGACTCACTTCCAGTAGCGACTCACATCGGGGAGTGACAGCGCTTCTGTGACGTCACATTGTCGCGCTACCAGTCGGGTGCGTCGAGTATGTGGGACGTTTAAAACAAGTGTAACCGTCGGCTCCTCGAGGCTTATTACTTAAAGGAGAATTCCGGTGTGATATTGACCTAAAGTGTGTTGAAACATGATACTGAGTGTGAACGTACGTCTCATAGCCCATCTCGGCTTGTCCCCTGCACTCCAAAATCAGATTCCAAAAATAATTCCGTGGAAGAAACTGGAATCCATGCATTTCCACTGAATTATTTTTGGAATCTGATCCCTTATCATACCTGTTCATTCTTACTCGTCGCTCTACATATCGTGACTAAATTCAAGATGGCTGCAAACGCTAAACTTTGTGAAGATACTGTCTGCATAAATCGTCTTGTAAGTAAACTACCAGTGCTTTTTCAAAGTTCTCAATGTCTCATTTTAAATGTCAGGGCCCTCGGAAGTCTACCTATGAAGTGTGGAGATACATTGAGCCTCGTAAATGGTGTAAAACAGTGATTTATTTGCATGGCTAGCCCGATGCCGAAGCACCACCATTGAAAAAGCTGTTGGTAGCATCGGCTAACTAGCACCAGATTTTGGAGTGCAGGGGACAAGCCGAGATGGGCTATGAGACATACGTTCACACTCGGTATCATGTTTCAACACACTTTAGGTCAATATCACACCGGAATTCTCCTTTAAACGAAGTTACAGCAGCTATTAGGCCTGAGGTGCAGTGAAATGGCGTCATCTGGTGGTCATACAATTCACCCGCTATTAGACCCGAAGTGCAGGAGAAGTGGATATTCCATAGACATAATATATATAGACGCCGCATCGACCGCTACTCCCTACTAGCGCTGACGAGATTTGGAGCCGCCATCTTGGACCGGTCATCCACTCCACTCAGTGTAATCTGTTTGGCCGGTGCGATGAGCTGTCAGCACACTTAATTAATCATATCTCACTGAATACCGAACAGATTCTCACGCGTTTTTTTTGCTGCAAAGGTCATACATGTAGCTATGATACAGGACACATGATTTAGCGTATTTTAATATTCATAGTGGGTTTAACAGTAATAGAATATTCTGAAATATGATATAAAGTGATCAGACGTCCGAAATCAAAACTGGGAACATAATCCATGTTTGACAGCATAGACAAAACTAGTTTGATACAAGTTTAATTATAGTTAAAAATACTATAGTTAAATATAGTTTACAGTTGACAGAAAAGTTCCATCAACAGCATTATTCACAGAAAGGTTCCATAAACATTTAAGTGAGATCAGTGCCATTCAGACATCTGAGGGGTATTCCAAGTAGGCCTATGTGGTTTAGTGACAAACTTGGAATTGACAGAATAAGTTGTAAACCTCCCAGTAGAAAAGCTGTATGATACAGCAAACATGGTTGTGTGTATTTTAATATTCACAGTGGGCTTAATAGTAATAGAATATTCTGATGTATGATATATTATAAAGTGATGACATCCAATATAAACACTGGGAACATAACTAATCCATGTTTGACAGCATAGACAGAAACTGGTTTGATACAAGTTTTAATGAGTTAAATTGACAGAAAAAAATCCATTAACATTTTCAGTTCAGTGCCATCAAAAATAAAGTTTGATGAACAGACATTGGTGTGGCATAAGTAAAGGAAATGGAGTAACTGGGTTCAATATCAACAGCATTTGTTAGACAAGTTCTATATAAATATTGTAAAGTGCAAGTTTGTAGGTTTGTTTCTGATCCTTAAAAAACAGACATTGGTTTGGCATAGTAAGTGTAACAGTTCATCAATTCAAGACAAAAAGGTGACTTGTCACTTGTACAGTGTCAATGGGTTTATCAACAGCATCTGTTATTTACAGTTCACAGAAAGGTTTCAGCCCCAATGAAGAGATTAAATAAAAAGGAATTAAGAAACATTTTAGATGCTAAGATCAGCCCCGTTCATTGCAATCAGTAAAGAATCGGGGAGTGTCTTCACAGGCTCAGTGAGACAGAGGCTACGGTCATGCAGTTGGTTCTATGATTTCGACAACTGGTGCATGTAATTTTGTATGTTCCCACCTTGCTAAAATTGCTTGGGTACACTTTGGCTAAGAAAAAAAGTGCTTCATCCAGCAGGTGGGCAAATAAGAGAGCAGTATAGTGAAACTGGGTAAACTCCATAAAAGAGGACTCAACCAGGTTGAGGAGTCAACCAGACGATGGGAAAATGGGACACAGAGTGGTGAATGCAGGTGATGAAGGTGGAGCTCATAAATCAAATATTCAGTCACAGTGTAGCAGATGCCCTGCAATACTGCAATGAAGAGCTGCACCGTCCTCAGTTCCAGGGATGTGAGGAGACTGTTCAGTTCATTCACAGTCTCCTTGAGCAAGGCAGTTGTTCTGGGGAGATATAAAATAAATAAATAGGAATTTGAGAGGCATCTTATTCTTGTTAGGGTAAATGACATGTGAATAATACAGTGTTGGGCAAGCTACTTCGAAATTGTAGTGAGCTAAACAGTTACTCTGCCATGAATAAAACACTACACAATACTACCACCCAGTCAAATGTATTAGTAACAAACACAGCAGTAGGCTAGTTCTCTACATAGGAAGCTACTTTAAATTGTGCCAATTTAAAGTACACATGACAAGAAAAGTGTAGCTTGTGTGGCTAAGCTACTTGATCAATAAAGAAGTTAAGCTATTGAAAAGTTAGTAGCATAGCTTCACTGGTAGTATAGCAGCATAGCTTGTAGGTAGCATAGCTTCACTATTCAGGAAATAGTGAAGCTATGCTACCAACACGCTTGGGCTACAAGTAGCAGCTAGCGATTGCCCAATAGCAGCTAATAGGCTATAGTCTGTGCCACTTGTGTAAAATTCGCCGGCCAAATCTAGTATGATTTATTTATTTCTGCACAGGGCTGGCGTCTTGTGTCTTCTGCTGCAACGCAACGAGGAGTATGACCGGTACATGATGGCGGCCGCATTTCTCGTTTCCAGCAGCCAATGCAGCGTATTATATTATGTTATGAATATTATGATATTCAACCACGCCGTCCTTCAGGTCGCAGCGACACGTGTACTTTATGTGCTGTGTCATGCTGCCATCTAGTGGTTGTGCAATATTTAACACCCATTATAGTTCTGGGAATAGATGTGCCCTCGAATAAATGTTGTACTTTGTTACAATTATGTAGTTTCGTATCAAAGTGGAATGGTTGTTTTCATAAGTCAGCGGCGTTAGTTTCAGCACATAATTGACGTTTTGTTTACATGTGTTTAATGTAAGTCAATGGGAGCCGGAAATCCATAAATAGCGGCGTCCAAATAATCTTTTGCCGGATAGCGAGACAGCGGTGCCTAGGCAGCCGCCCTGTCTATCCTTTGACCCCGGATGTTTACATGTGACGCACCCACACGCCACGAAAAATTAAAAGTAACCTTGGAGAACATACAGAGCCTGTTCATCCGTCTTGTTATAGTGATTAGCTAGCCTAGCACGATTGATTGTAACGTTAATTTGAGAATGACGCATCGAAAATGTAACTCGACATTGCCGTCGTATATCGTCGCGAAAACAGCTTTTTATGCATTTCTGTAGGAACTGGGCAAGCTTACATTTTCCCGCTTTTTTAAAGAGCAACTTTCAAGTTAATTATATAACTTCATTTATACAGAATAGTGTAGGAAAATGTCAATTTCTTAAGACTTTCAAGAATACATATGTTTTACAACACCCACGGCCAGAAAAGTAAGAAGAAAGTGCCTACTCTAAGCTAAAGTTAGGCTCCCAAAACCCGCCCTTTTCCCGGAGAACGCATCACATGACGCAACGACAGGCAAACATCTGTGCTGCTGCCCTTGTTCCCAGTGTGGGTTTAAGTAGTCTGAGCAGTGGTTTGAGTTGTCACAATGGTGAATTCCTGTGTTTGTTTTGGATGCAACAACTCCAACTTGTCTGGTCATCGGGTCCACCGATTTCCAAACAAGAAAAACAAAAAATTCCATGCTTGGATAAGTTTCGTCCAGGCAAAGAGAAGCAATTTCGCTGCCTCCTCGGTGACAAAACACACGGTGGTATGTGAAAAACACTTCACACCGGACAGCTACAACCAAGGAGATGTTATGGAATGTCGCATGGGATTTCGAGGAAGAGAGACGGTTAGGCTGGCAGATGGGGCTGTGCCATCAGTGCATGCAAATCCAAAATCTGGCTGGAGTGAAGAGTCTGAAGTTAACGTTAGCACTAGCAGAGAATCAGTGCACCGAAAGCGGGAACTTTGCACAGTAAGCTAATACCTTATAAAATGGTTGCATCGAAATGTAGCCCTGCATATCATTTTTGCAAATGTATTTCTTCTTGACATAATAATAATGGATTAGTCTTGGCATGACTTTTGTTGGCTATTAAGAATCTTTGGTTGGCACCATGAATGCAGGAGAGCCCGCCTAGTTGCCATCAGTTTTGTAAGACCCATGAGGCTGCACATGAGCCTCCTGACACGTTTATTGTGCTAATAAGATTATCTTTTTGAACACGCATCCGAGTAATGTTTTACAATATTAGTTTTCTTGAAGTCACATCAAAGTTGCCTTATGCCTAGTTAGCTGACAAGATAAAAAAAAAAACATGTTGGCAGAACAACCTAAATCCTACTGAGATTGAATAATAACGTATGCTCATGCTTATTGTTTGTACAACAATTATGAACATGAACAGTTTAGCCTAGGCTACATATGTAAGTCTCTTTGGACAAAATATAAACAAACACCTCACCCCTTTGACTGAAAACTTTAGTTCAGTTGATACAGGTAGCTGCTTGATGTAATAGTTGACAAACACAGTTTAAGAACAATAAAACAACTAAACTTACCAAGAACAGGATCAGCCTTAGTCGAAAATCACAGGACTGTTATTTGTCTTGGCTGTAATCATATCATGGTGAGGGCAGTTAGCTACTTTTCCACACCTCTCTCCCCAACCTCCTTGGACATTACTTTCAAACTGAGCTAGTTCAGACAAAGACAACTGGACTTGCTCATTTGAACAATTGAGCAAAACCTTCTTGCAGCCATTTTAAAAGAAATTTGAAACATTCGAAAATAAAGCATTACAGTAGATAGATAAAATAGGTGTGCGTGCACAGTAAGGATGTAAAAGTAAGCATATTCGTACCAAACCGTTAAGGTGCAGGATGTTCCATACAGATGCAAATTGCAGCCTTTAACAGGAGTCAATAGTAGACTTCTACGCACATACATATAAGTGTTGGACCATTATGTCAGTTTAGTCAACTAACATCAAAAAACACTTGACAGTTTTTAAAAATACTACTCTCATTGAGCATCAGATATATTGTCAGTGAATTTTAGGTTAGCAGTACCTATACAGGCTTACTGTACCGAAAATGAACCTAATGACATCAAAACTGAGGTACACACCGAACCATACGTTTTGTGTATCATTACACCCCCAGCGCACAGGCGTTTGTGTGTGTGTGTGTGTGTGTGTGTGTGTGTGTTATTGAGTGTCTCTTCTGGTTAAAGAATGAGCTGTATAGGGGACGTAGTGAATCATTGGAATCTTCTTTTGTAGATGGGCTTAATAGGCGGGTCAATATATGAAAAAAAAAAACACCTAACCTCAAAAAAATTGATACAAAAGGGTTTTCAACTGATTATGATACATTTAGATGTACTTAATAACATATTAAAAAATCTAGTAAAATCTGACCCCAGTAAAGGGTCATTTTTCAAGATGGCGTCCAAGATGGCCACCAGAAGCTAATTTGGGATATCTGAAGCATTAATCAGCCTAGGAAAGTGTTTTTCGTGTTTAATCAGATTTAGAGGTCACTAATTCATATATGTCACACTAAAGAATCAGTTCATAATTTTCAAAGACTTATCATTTTCAAGATGGCGTCCAAGATGTAACCTGACAATAGCCAGATGAATTTCGCTCCGCCTAGCTCCACTCATCCATCTGGAACCGATCCATTGAAGTGTTGCTTCAGAAGGCTGGGCCTAATCAAAAAATGCTTGCATATGATTGAATAAGCCACTTGTCCGTCATCTAATGACGTGCTACTTCAACCACTCACATCGAAGCCAACCCGTGATGCTGATAACAGTCTCACAGTCGCTTCTACGCTATGTCACATCTATGAAACTCCCGCTCTGCGTCCTGATTGGCTGAACCATAAAGTCGGTTGCAGAAATCACTCTCAATGGAAGAGGTCCCAGATGGATGTGAGTGAAGCTAGGCGGAGCTAAGCGGAACGACATTCATCTGGCTATTGTCAGGTTATCCAAGATGGCCACCAGAAGCTAATTTTGGCTATATCTGCTGCATTATTCAGCCTAGGAAAGTGTTTTTCATGTTTAATCAGATTTAGCGGTCACTGAGTCATATATGTCACACTAAAGTATCAGATCATCATTTTCAAAGACTTAGAATTTTCAAGATGGCGTCCAAGATGGCCACCGGAAGCTAATTTTGGCTAGATCTGACACATTATTCAGCCTAGGAAAGTGTTTGTCGTGTTTAATCAGATTTAAAGGTCACTGATTCATATATGTCAGACTAAAGTATCAGTTCATCATTTTCAAAGACTTGTCATTTTCAAGATGGCCCAAGATGGCCACCAGAGGCTAATTTTGGCTATATCTGAAGCATTATTCAGCCTAGGAAAGTGTTTTTCATGTTTAATCAGATTAAGAGGTCACTGATGACTCTTCATCTCCACCTTTTTTAGTGTTCTTATAGTAGGACCTGAGGATGCATGTTTTCTCTCTCAGTGTCACCATGCCTTCAAAACCTTTCCCCTCTGAAACATATGTCATTCCCGTACCGCTCCCTCAGTTTAGCTTTCAGATACTGATTACCGAATGGAATGGAATCAACCTCAATCAAATACTCTTTCATGTTAGATCCAAGTACAGAGACAGTCAACTGTTCTTAATTGTGTGCATTTCTGCAAGACACTCCGCTGTTCGTGTAGATATGGATTACCTTGCACTGCTGCCTGTGGAACGTGTCAAAATGAACAATGTGACAATTCACACAAGTTCCTTTCAGAGGAGTCAAAGGATGATGAATAATGATATAATAATTATTTCTGATATACTTATGCATATAGTTTAAGATTCAGTTTAATTAGCTCCCCTTAATGATAGATGCCAACAATTATTGATCTACACAAATATACAATGCATGCCTATACAGTACATGGGTCATGGTTCATTAAAGTCATAAAACAGCCACTTACTCAAGAACTCTACTCTACATATTGTAAAAGCATATACCCTGTACATGAAATATAACATTAATCAACAAAATAACATTTCCATCTTCCTCCACACCAAGCATAATACATACTCTATTCTGTATAGGCAAATATAGTGTAAAGCCGATACATTTTGGCATATACAGTCCAGGGAAAACAAATGAAATATATATTTTCTGAAAGCATATAATCTGTAGATAAGATATAGCACCATTTCAAATATGTCCCATCTTCCTCCATGCCATGAACAATACATTGCCCTCTATTCTGTATTGTTGAATCTAGTGTAAAGCTGATACATTTTGGCATGTACAGTCCAGGGAAAACAAATCAAACACCCTAAACTACATATTTTCTGAAAGCGTATAACCTGCAGATGAGATATAACACCAGTTAAAACATGTCCCATCTTCCTCCATGCCATGAACAATGCATTCCCCTCTATTCTGTATAGGCAAATCTAGTGTAAAGGGGATGCATGTTGGCCTCTTTTGTCCAGGGAAAACAAATCAAACACCCTAAACTACATATTTTCTGAAAGCATATAACCTGCAAATGAGATATAACACCAGTTAAGACATGTCCCATCTTCCTCCATGCCATGAACAATGCATTGCCCTCTTCTGTATAGGCGAATCTAGTGTAAAGGGGATACATTTTAGCCTATATTGTCCAGGCAAAACAGATTAAACACCCCAAATATTTTCTAAAAGCATATAACCTCTAGATGAGATATAACGCCAGTTAAGACATGTCTTATCTTCCTCCATGCCATGGAGATGGTTAATAATCCTGTATTGTATTTGCTCTGTATTAAAACGCATTGATTTTAATTTATGGCTGAAAAAGGTAGAGCATTGAAACATTTTCAATTTTAACATTTAAAATCCTATTCTTGTTTAATTTTATAATTTTTAATTTTTAATTTTAATAATAATTGAGATATAGCCATTCTAACCTGTTGGCAGCCATTTTGGTGGCCATTTTGAAAATGACCCCTTTCCCAAGGTCAGATTTTACTAGATTTTTAGTATGTTATTTAGCATGTCCAACAGTACCAGAATCCATAAAAAAAAACTTTTGTATCAATTTTTTTGATGTTGAACCCTATATTGACCCGCCTATAATGCATTGGTGATCTCATTCATAGACCACTATGTTCTTGGTTACCTATCTGACCAAGTGACAAAGGCTCTTCGTCCCCCATTACTCTGTTTGCCTGGGTGGCCAGATCGACGAAGATTGTTGGTTGTTCCAAATCTTTTCCATTTGAGAATGATTGAGGCGATCATGCTCTTGGGCACTTTCAATGCTGCCGTAATGTTCGATCCTTCCCCAGATCTCTGTCTCCTTGACACAATCCTGTCTTGCAGGTCTGCGGACAATTCTCTCAACCTCATGGCTTGGTTTTCACTCTGACATACACAATCAGTTGTTAGACCTTATATAGACAGATGTGTGCCTCTCCTAATAATGTCCAATGAATTCATTTAGGCACAGATGGACAATAAAGTTCTAGGAGCATCTCAAGCACCATTGATAGAAGTAGGAAGCACTAGAGCTCAATTACAAGAATCATAACTTGTGTAGATTGATGAGAAACAAATAATCCATTTCAGGGCCTAAATATCAGCGCAGGATTGCGGGTATAGCGCATAATTTATTCAAATCCCGCAACTCTAGCTATCCTAATACAAGAAATTCCCACACACATATTATAGCGCTGTATGATAACGTTAATCTAATAATGAAGCGCCGTGAATGATGGACCGGACGAACCAGCTTCTGTCTTGAATCGAATGTAACCCCATGCAGAGACACATATACGCTAGGGCTGTAACGATATACGATTCGAAACCGAAATCGCGACATTCATATCCACGATACTGTGTCGCAGTGTGAAAAGGCAGAATCGCGACACACCCTTTCTAGTGTTTCACGCACTGCTTTGCAGCTTACGCGGCCGCAAAAGCAACCCACATCTCCCGCTTTACTTATCGGTAGCCTACCTTGTCCAAATACAAATAAATAAATAATAATTTCATACCTCTCCTTGCTGTCATTGTAGACTATGTGTGCAACTTTACCAAACAGTATAAAAGTAAACCCCCTCTCCTTGCCCCGCTCTCTCTCGCTCACTCACTCTCCCTCCCTCTCCTGCTCAATGAACACGCGCGACTTAAATAAAACATTCACAATCGTGAAAGCAAGGACGCATAGAAGACGACTAGCTAAATTACTATTAAATCCGCTTAGCATCATTAGCCATCATTGCTGCACATATTTGTTTAAAACTCTTGCATTGAAGTTGACTGATCATCTCAATACCAACGTTTCCCAAAAGGGCCTGTCCCAAGGAGAACAAGTATTATCTTGAAACTTAAACACACATGGGGAAACTGAACAGTCCAATCAGTAGACTATGATAGGCTAAGAGGTAGAGTTGTAATAAAAAATAGTAGGCTATTTTAGCCTAGGCTATAGGCTAATCTGCATAAAGTGTGCTGTCATAAATATCAGTCATTCAGAAAAATATAAAGGATATAAAATAAAAGATATATTGTAATCTTCTGGTGTTCTAAGGGAGGCTATTAAAATGTTATTTAATAAAATGTCTAGCCCCCCAAAAAAAAAAAAAAACCAGATTCGTATTGAACCGTGGGTCAAAAATCGTGATACAAACCGAATCGTGAGGTTGGTGTATCGTTACAGCCCTAATATACGCGCACAGAATCACTTTGCAGGTGCTCTCTCTCTATCTCTCTCTCACAGCAGGACCAAGTCAAATTATGCTTCTACGGCCACGTCCACACAACCAATGGGTATTTTTTTTTGTGCTTTCACTCCTTTAACGATAGCGGTAAAAAAAACTCATCCACACACATAGGTGAAAGCGGCTTGAAGTGCTGTAGTGCATATGCCTGGCTAGTGGATGCCACTGTGACAGTGCAGAACGTAGATATAGGGTGCAAAGACTTCACATTAATTTGCGTAGAAGACAAAACAAAAGCAGTGGCGTGACATAAGGAGACTACAGACAATTCAGTTTTCAATTCAACTGTTAAACTAATAAAGATTATTTTCATATTTTTATATGTGGACATGCTTTTACGTTCTGCGCTATGTCTGGTATAGAGCAAGTTACACTGGAGGTTACACTGGAGAAAACATTAAAATGCGTTAAGTCATAAGTTGTAGTAAGCTAACTAAGTTAAGCTAACAGTGTTCTTTCAACTTAGCCACAAAAGGCTGATACCGCCTGCACATAAATCATGTTGGGGAAAGAAAAACATTTTAATATGACCAACAAATGGTTTGGTTTGTTCTGACAAGCAGAGTGTCAGGTCGAGTGCGGTGGCTGAGTTGAGGGGTAGGGCTATGTCATCATCAAAATTGCCGGCTACACTGTCCACGCAGCAAAAGTTAACCGGATTCAAAAAAATCCACTTGGGAACCGGGTTACAAAAAAGATTGGTTACAGCCTCCTAAAATGCCGGCCTCGTGTGAATGCAAGGCCTAACCCTTAACATTTTTTTTACCGGTTTCAAAATCACCAGCCTCGTGTGTACGGGCCCTACATCAACTGCTAACCGTCAGGAAAAGAAAAACAAAAGTTTAGCGATCAGGAACTGTCAGGAATTTTGCAAACACAGAAGGATTACATAGAGTGGTCATGAGATGTGGGGGAACATGGATGTGTTCTCCATTTAAGGCATGTAATCGATAGTGGACATGCTCACAGACAGCTTCAGACACGGAGCACATAGGCCTACTTTCACTTTCTAAACCAAAATCATGTAGTAAAGACTGTGTTGTTCTCTCATTGACGCCTTTAATAAGGAAAATGTGATTTCGGTTTGTGAAATGTGTGCTTTACTTATTATTTTTATTTTATTTCTTGCTCTTCTACTTTTTTTACAGTTTTTTTCCCTTTGCACAGGGGGGAGTTGCTGTCACGGTCCCTCATTTCACTGCTTTTTGTTTCTGTTTGTGCAAGTGACACATAAATCTCTTGAATCTTGAATGGCCCTTGTGTAAAATGTGCGGTGCCTTCATCTTACAGGATACAGACTCCAAGGTGTCAGAAATATGTATCATCCAAGGTTGCAACAGAACTGAAGAACTCCTGAGTTTCCCTAAAGACCCATCAACTCTGCAGCAGTGGATGGCTCTTCTTGACGGCAGACTGAAGCATCCAGTGAATTCTTCGAGCACAGTGTGCAGCGTCCACTTCACTCCTGACTGCTTCACGAACTGGCAGCAGAAACAGTCCGGTGTGGCTGCCATCTTAACGCTCAAGGCTGATGCCCTGCCATCACTCTTTATGGATGATCGGAGCAAGGTATGGGAATGGGTAGGGGACAAGACTGTCAGCCAATGGTTAATGTGCAATGCTTTCATACAAACTCTAGCAATGACAAGAGTCTTGTCTTACATGAAGTCTTGTTTCCAACAGGGGGTGCAGGGGTATTCACCACGAACACGGAATGTGGACTGCCAGTGTGATATTGGAATGTGGACTGCCAGTGTGACACAGAGATCAGTTGGAACTCAGTTGTCCAAAGGCACTCTTCTCCATGTACGCAGCAAAGGTATGGGGTCACCAAGACAATAAGAAATTACCTGCTACTCCAGTGGAAGCACTGTACATTCAGTTGAGTAGAATGCATTTTTGAAGTACAAAACAGGAAAAGTACATGTTTGAAGTGCAGCCTGTCTTAATGTCTGTTTGCTCATCTCAGACAGGGCTGTATGTTAACCTTTTTTGCACGTAGCACCAGTGCTACACAGTGAAGTGATGTGTAGCACCAGCCACAAAGCCTGTAGCATCAGTATAAAGAGCCACGTTGAAGCCTGCAGTAATGCTTTTCACTGATGTTATGGCAGTCCACTCTGCTTATTGTTTTTCGGGAATGTTGCACTCCTGTTTGTCATTGTGCACTAAACTTCACGCCAATAAATCATCAGAAAATAAATCATCAGAAATATTGCTGGCTTGTACTTCTTCAAGCACCCTCTTTACGTTCGTCCTAATGCCTGGTAGTTGTCCGTGGATTGGCCTATATTTGGAGTTGAAAATGGAAACGTCTTTAGACATAGAAAATCGATTCAATGAACACTTATGTCTCAAAAATCGAACGGGATTTTTTCACAAAAGTGACAGCCCTAGTAGCAGCTAAGGACTTTGGTTAAACTTGTACATTGTTGCAAACTAACCTGAAATAACATGCATTCAGCAATGTTGTGGTAGTCTGCTAGTTCTAGCAAAACTATGGTAGGTTAGTTTATCAACTGTCTCTGGGTAGAGCCTTTGAACAGGTGGCTGTGCACAAGAGCTTTGCTGAGACAGTGACAGATCACAAACATGTTTTTTCTCTATATTTGTTTCTTTGGAAAATGCAATGCCAAATGTCGGAATGTTAGGAAGACATGTAGGTTGTAGAAAATGGGTTCATAACTTACATCGCTGAATGTAGGGAAATTCAGCAGATGAATCCAAGAAAGTTTTTCTTTGCATGTCAAAGACGGCGCTGTATTTCACAAATGTCCCTAGCTGGTCACCGTTATTTTAAAATGGTGCAAGTAGATGGAGCTATGTATATGTATGCCGATTTCTAAGTCCATAGGCATGCTTCGAATTGGTGGTGGTGGTGGTGGTAATTAAACATGAATAAGGCCACATTTATCAATGGGTTCCACACTGTCCCTTTAAAGGTTGGATTTTTTCATCATTTTTAATCAAGGCATTAAGATCAATTTCCAAAAGATGATTTGTTTTATTCTTCTTCTTAGTCAACTTTAGCATGGTTCACTCATTCATTAAAAAAAGATTCCAAGTCGAGTCCACTACTCATCCGAGTCAAGTCCGAGTCGAGTCACTGTTGATCCAAGTCGAGTCCTTATTGATCAAGTCGAGTCCGAGTTCCGCACTAAAGTAAACACAGCCTACATGTTTTTAAACTTAAAAAAAAAAGAGCTGTGGTGCCGCAGCTCATAGGCGCGTGCTAATGGCGGCCACTATGAACTTTCATATATATTTTACCTTCACAAACGAAGCATAAACGAAGGAAAGCCCTCTAATTGGACAGGCAAGACTGACAAGTAGACGGGCCTAGGCCCGTCTGTGGCTATGCGTATGCTCATGACTACACTCCTAATAATAATACAAAACAATTAATTATATTAATATAATCCATGGGTTCCACACTGTCCCTTTAAAGGTTGGATTTTTTCATCATTTTTAATCAAGGCATTAAGATCAATCATTAATTAATCATTAATTAATATTAATTATATTAATATAATTAATATAATTAATTCATTGTACGATATTCGTTGTATGATATTCCTGGCTCCAGGGAGACGTGGTCCAATGGTGAATGCTAAGCACAGATGATGTTAAACTTATAAAAACATTGTAAGACTAAAGTAAAGCACACACATCAACCTTGGTGCTGGGCCAAGGAACAGGCCTAACAATATAAGTCAAAGAAGTCTGCCACACCAGTATTTGCTTCCAATTATCTTTTACTCATACTTAACTTCAAAAAACACAACACACAAAAATGCATATCTCGCATGCATAATCATGTTATACAGACATGTTGCATTTCAAGTACATCAGGTTCGACACCATGCCACTACCCAACCTTGCCCGATGAGGCCTCATTAAAATGCCATCTTGACTGAATACTTTTTCAATGGGCACACTGGAGGCAGGGATGGAGAACACCTTTGTTGCAATCTGAAAGAGGGCAGGTGTTACGAAATCCAACCAATCATTTCAGGCAAATTGGATTACACAACATAAAAGAGTGAAAACAGGTTTGCGGGGGAAATCATATTTTAATATTTTCCTTTGTTCACTATATTGACGAATATGATTATAACATATTGCAAAAAAAACCCCCCGTTAACAAACAGAAAAGCCTGGGTGGTTACAAAAGGACAGAAAAAGGAAACACAAAAGAAGGCCTCATGCTTACTTGCTGGGATGTTTAACTCCCGTGCCCGACGCACAGTTCGCAAAACAGGCAACTTAAGATGTGAGTCTTCCGGGTCAACTAAATAACTACCCTCTACTAAACCTAAACTAAAAACGTGCAGAAAGTAACCACTAAGGTAAAACTAAAATAGAAATATTAACAAAGTTTAAGTTAAGTGGTTGTTAAGTAAGTAAGAAAAGAAGTTGCGAGTGTGCCAGCGTCTGTCTACACCGAATTTGTATTTGTTTTGTTGCCAAAACTTGAGGTATTGAGATGAGATTGAGGTAATGTTCTCCTCTGTAATCAAGTGGAGGTATCCAGTCAGTTTAGGCTGCACAGAAGGCTTCTCGGCAGAAGGGAGAGTCTTCCTGTAGTGGGAGAACAGTCTTGGCTGCTTTTCAGGAGGAGACTCTGTCACTGTTGCATCACTTTCCTCTAATCCAGTGTCTGCATCTGCTGTTGGTGGCACTTGGTCGTCACCCTCTGCCTTTATGTACTCTGTAATGAAAAGGACAGAACACTATTTACAAATATGTTACTGAATATCATGGGCTTTATTGTAACACCTTAAGTTATAATAACATTCCATCACTGAAATCGTTACACTTGGCTGTTGTGAACTGCTAACAAAAAGAATTCTCACCTTTGATGTCATTCTTCAAACGTTTTTTTGCTGAGACGGTCCAGTTGCACATCATGTTCCAGCCACTGGAAACTGAAAGTGGGGTCTAGCACGGATGCTACAAAGAACGCATTTGTGAAAGGAAACTTTGTAGGGCATCTTTTTTTGATATTGGTGTGGACACGTCCTGCGGACCCCACGCAATTCTACGCCCATGTGTGATGGGATCTTCAACTTCAGCATCACAGGGATCCTCTCGGGGAAAGCTGGTCTGGAAGGCTTTCCTCATGTTTGACACATTATCTGTTATTACAAACATTATCTTGCCTTTAATCGGGTACTTCTCAACACAGGATTCAAACAGCATGGCAATGTTTTCGCCTGAGTGTTTCCAATGCACTTGCTCACAGGCGAGAAGATAGGATTGAAGGCTAATTTCATTGGTTGTTTCATCTGTTGAGTCACTGTGTCACTGTGTGAGTGGTCACCCCAAGAAATGACCTCATCTTCCTGTCACTCCATATGTCTGTAGTTACAGAGACCCTGGAAACTTCTGCCAGCCGGCTCTTAATTAGCTCCTTTTTGGCTTTCACCATGCCTGGAATGGTCACAGGGGTAATAGTGGACCTTGCTACTGGCACATACAGAGAGTCAATGACATGAATAAAGTGCCTGAAGTCCTGATGGTCAACGATGGAGAGGGGCAAGCCACATTTAATTATTAGGTCTTTGACAAGGGCATCACTTATAGGCTTTTGACGTGGATGTTTCAGGTCGTAGATTTTCTGCTGTCCACCAAAGAATGATTTAATGGTGGTCGAGGTAGCAGATTGTGACCGTGGAGGAAGCCTGGTATTCTTGGAACCTATATGGGAAGATAGGATTAACATTTAGCTCCTGATGCCAAACAGCTTTAAACTTTAATATCAACAAGAGTATTATAGGCCTATCATCTTTAATGTATTTATTTGCCCATATTGTAGCTCAGCTGGACAATGGGGAGAATGTGACAAGACAGCCCAATGTAGGATTTAGGCTTTGACCAACAGGGCATAACCATAGCCGGAGTTGGTTTATTTAATCTCAAAATTCAAACCTAAAGTTCACTTCATACAGATTAAATTGAATAAATTCACAATCACAGTTCCTAATTTCAAATTTCAAATAGTTCACATACAGTTCATTTAACATCTTAAAGAGTAACGGTGGGTTTCCACACAGCGAAACACCTCGCAACAGCGAAATTTCGCCTCGGGGGCGTGACCGCTAACCTTTTGACTGCAGTGTCTAGCCAGTGGTGGCAAGCGAGCTAATTAGGCTATTCAGCTAATTCAAACGAGCTAATTCTCGACTAAGTTGATGTTGCCTATAAACAACAATTCATGTTCATAGAAACAACAAGGCCAATAAGACATAATATATTTCATACCTGTGTTGCAGCATGTAGCCTAGCTGTCTAGCTAGGTTTACAATGCAATCCAATGTCCTAAAATACTAGCATTTCGCCTGTCAGCTAGCTAAAAAGATCGAGTGCTTAAACTAACATATATAGTGGTCTATTTAGTGGTGTATGTGCTCTGACTAAGTTCGTGTGGCATATAAACCACAATTCGTGTTGATACAAGTGCCAATGTTCGTGTAGAAACATTTTAATCACATACAAATTTTCGTGTTACAGCTCAGGTAGTCTCCGCCATCTTGGTCAGACTTTTTTATAACTCCCGCCTCCAAACACAAAGACACGGACCTGATTGGTTCTCGAATGGTCCTCATTTAAATAAAGTTAAACTTTGGCCAACTTTGTTTCGCCTGCCTCGGCGATTCGCTTTCATTTCGCCCAACCAGGGCGAATTTCGTCTCCATTCAACCTTAATGAAAGCGACACGAAATTTCGGTGTGTGGAAACACACCGTAAGGGAAAAGGGTGAGAATGGCTCTCTGCGCTTATCTGCTCACTGTTAGCCGCAAATTAAAATGATGTCCCTGCCTGTTAATGCGCATTTTTTATACCACGCTGGATGGTTTTCCATCAGCAGATATAGGTAATGGAACACTTGTAGCAATTACTGTGATAGGTAGCGAATGTTATTTCCTTCTGAGCAGGCATCAACGTAACGTACATCGCTTCAACAAGCGGCTCTGGCCTCAACCCTTGTCCATTCTTTTGAATTACTTTTCTGAGTAATTCAAACTCAGTTTTACCAGTAATTCAAACTCAGGTTTACCACCTCGTCGTCCATTATCCCTTACTTAACTAGCTAGCCAACCATAATAGCAGTTAACATTAACTTAACATAGCATGTCACTTACTTTTCTAGATGCAGTTTTGACAGATGTCGATTAAAATTTGAGGTAGTCTCTGCTGTCTCCTTAATTGTTCTGTGACATATGGAGCATTTTGCAATGCAGGTGAAATCCTTAAATGCGAAACGGACAATCTTCAGGGCATTCATGTGTCCTCCAGGCATTTGGCGCCGTTAAAATTAACGTTATTGTAGAAACATGGCATGACGTGTGATTTATGACAGGAAGCAGTAACATTCCATTGCACTAATATTAATATTAAAAATAATTTAGATATTAAAATCATACACCAAATAATATTCGAATGACATATTACAATTATTGCCTAATGACATTACAAAAAAAGTCGAGTCTGTCTCAATTTCCGAGTCTGAATGGTCTGAATGTACAAGTCCGAGCCCAAGTTCGAGTTATTCAGTGCTCAAGTCCAAGTCAAGTCACGAGTCTCTAAATTTAGCTCATGAGTCCTGGACTCGAGTACTACAACACTGGCACAGACTGATTTTTTTTTTTGTAAATATGTTGCAATGTACAGCCATGTCAGATATGATCATAGCACATGAAAGTAGCCTAAGGCCTTACTACCATGTGGTGCATCCTTAACATCATGCAACACCGAGAGATGGATGCGTTGTTGCCACCTTATAACCTCTTGGCGATGAGAGTTCATTGTGTTTACCTTGCGTCTGCATTCCAGTCCTCTGACCCTCTGGTTTCACATGTGTGTGTTTTTCTGTTCCAGCCATTCAGACTCCTGCAGTCACACATATCTCCCTTGGCGATGATATGGACTTCCTGTTGCACCCTCCAAAAAACATCACTTTGAAAGAATCAGGAAGTGAGGCAAAATATTTTTTCCTAGTTTGTTTCTCCAAAAGATTTGTGAACAATTGACAATTGACAACTCAGGGTGTGGAGGACCATCTAAGTGTGTTTAACGACAATGTTCTCAGGATATTTGACTCTGTAGCACCTACCAAGCTTAAAAAAGTCCCCAGGAAATGTAAAGCACCATGGAGGTATACCACAGCAGTAGCGACTCAGAAAAGTGAATGTAGGAAAGCTGAGCGTAAATGGAGAAAGAGCAAGCTTCAGGTTGACAATAATATATTCAAAGGCAAACTTCAATCTTACAACTATGAGTTAAGAAAGGCTAGACAATGTTATTTCTCTAACATCATTAACAAGAACATTAACAACTCCTGTGCACTGTTTGCCACTGTTGATAAGTTGATAAGAACAAATCCTCCAGTACATCTACCTCAAGAGTTTATGTCATATGATAAATGCAGTGTTTGCTTCCTTCTTCCAAAACAAAATTGAAAATATTAGAAAAAACATTAGCTCCACCTGCTTATGTAATGTCTTGGTTAAATCGTCAAATACACATGTAGCCTCTTTATCTAAATTTACTGCCATTGATAGAAAAACTCTTGAAAAAACAGTGATGCAGCTCAGCTCATCATTAAGTAACTGTCTTGACACCTTGCCCACAAGCTTCTTTAAAAGCCTCTTTGATTGTGTGGCATTTGAGCTTCTAAAGATTGTGAATGGCTCTCTTATTTCAGGCATTTTCCCAGCCTCTCTTAAGACTGCAGTTATCAAACCCCTCATAAAAAAAAGAAACCTTGATAGAAAGAAACCGTGCTTAACAACTACAGGCCCATCTCAAACCTCCCCTTTATAGGCAAAGTTATTGAGAAAGTTGTATTCAACCAAGTCAATAACTATTTAAATAAAAATGGCATCTATGATCAACCACAATCAGGCTTTCGCCAACACCACAGTACCGAAACTGCACTTGTAAAGGTATTAAATGATATCCGCCTGAATACAGATTCAGGTAAAACAACTGTCCTGGTAATGTTAGACCTTAGTGCAGCTTTCGATACCGTTGATCATGTGATCATTACTTCTCAACCGACAAGAATGCTATGTAGGGCTTTCTGATACTGTCCTTAGATCAGGGGTGGGCAAACTGCGGCCCGCGGGCCGGATCCGGCCCGCCGAGCATTTTCATCCGGCCCGCCGAGCATTTCATTTGGTTATCAGGCTGCTCGCTATTTTTTTCCTGCGATAGAGACGACGTTGGTTAGCCTTACTGCAAACTGCTTTTCACTCTCCTTAGAGAACGTTTGCAATGTCAATGTCAAAACATCATGTTAAATAGAGATAACATCATGTTAAACTAAGTTAACTCTTAGTTATCTCCTTTGCAGCAGATCTAACGTGAACATTATGCGATCCATTTAATTGGGAACAGAGCCATATAAAGGTACCTTTATATGGCTCTGATTGGGAATGCGTCTGCACTCACGAGAGGGAGAGAGAGCCGTAGGTTCCAGCTGGCTTGTTATTGTTGATAATTGATATCTCCTTATAAGAAACTTTTAAAAGGAAATCATGAAGGCAACAGTAGTTCCCACTACTGACCATTTAAAAACTGTGAGAGGGCCCAGCCGTAGGTACAGCACTAGCCATAGCGGAGCAGGCAGAAGATCATTGAGAAATAAACGTGAATTAAAGCGACTGTCTTAAAGCGACAGTGCACAATTTATACATTTGTTAAACAGCATAAAATTAGCAGTATTTTTAAGCAATTCATATTTTAAAAGAAACACTTTTCATACTAACCCCTGCCTTAGATGGTTTAAGTCTCACAGAGAGTATTTTGTTTATATTGGTACCTATGTATCTGAGAAACATACTATGCCATATGGGGTGCCACAGGGATCCATTCTTGGGCCACTCTTATTTAACTTGTACATGCCCCCCCTTGGTGAAATATTTCAAGAGTACAAGATTGCATATCATAGCTATGCATGCAGATGACACACAGGTCTACCTTGCATTGTCACCAAACAAATTGAGTCCTATTGACTCCTTATGTCTTTGCCTTGAAAAAGTAAATACCTGGATGCAGCAGAATTTTTACAACTTAATCAGAGCAAAACTGAGATTATTTTATTTGGTAACAAAGAGGATAGAACACAAATAGGTGCTTACTTAGAATCTAAAGCACTTACAACTAGGACTCAAGTAAAAAACTTGGGAGTCATCTTAGATGGGGACCTGACTATGAATGATCACATCAAAAGCATGACTAAATCAGCATTCTGGCATCTCAGAAACATAGCTAAAATCAGAGATTTTGTTTCTAGACAGGATGTAGGGTAGATTATTGTAATAGTCTCCTAACTGGCCTCCCAAGAAGTCCATTAGACAGATTAAATTAATTCAAAACGCTGCTGCTAGACTGTTAACCAAGACTAAAAAGAGAGATCATATTACACCCATTCTTAAATCTTTACATTGGCTCTCAGTTAATTTCAGAATTGATTTCAAGGTTCTACTCCTAGTATATAAGTCACTGAATGGACTTGGCCCCAAATATTTTTCTGTAATGCTTCCCCAATATACACTTAGGTAGGGAGCTTAGATCTACTGGAACCTGTCAATTAGTAATCCCCAGGGTTAAAACCAAACAAGGGCAAGAGAAAGAGAAATGGCATTTAGCTATTATGCCACACAGCGCTGGAATCAGCTTCCAATAGATATTAGATTTTCCCCAACACTAGAGTGTTTTAAAAAGAAACTAAAAACTTTTCATTTTTTTCATTGATTAGTTTTTAGGTTTATTTTTTATTTATTTATTTCTATTTTACCTCCTATTCATTCAGTCTTATTTCCCCCTTGATCTATGTAATTATTTTATTGTATTAATTACTGTTAATCTTTTATTTTTATTTTTGTTTCTTTTAAGCACATTGAATGATATTTTGTATGATAATGTGCTATATTAATAAACTTGAACTTTGTGCACATTTATAAGCTTTTCTTGCTAAATTTCTTTTAACATGGTTCACAGATAACATTCTACCAGTGGAAATATATCAGTTGATAAGAATTGTTATAACTTACCTATCTGACCCTGCAGATCCAAAAAGAAGCTCTTCCTACGTGCTAGGGATGCAACAGTACACGGTGACCACGGTTCGGTATGTATCACATTTTTTGGCCACGATAACGGTACAGTTTCGGTATTTTAATACAGAAAGTCCAGTTTAAGGCGAGTCACGGCAGGTAAAAACATCGCATTTTCATCCACTGGCCAATTTCGAGATTTTGGGCTAGTTTGCTTCCTTAGCATGTATTTTGTCACACTACTACAGGGGTGGGCAAACTGCGGCCCGCGGGCCGGATCCGGCCCGCCAAGCACTTTCAACCGGCCCGCCGAGCATTTCATTTAGTTATCAGGCTGCTCGCTATTTTTTTCCTGCGATAGAGACGACGTTGGTTAGCTTTACTGCAAACTGCTTTTCACTCTCCTTAGATAACGTTTACAATGTCATTGTCAAAACATCATGTTAAATAGAGATAACATCATGTTAAACTAAGTTAACTCTTAGTTATCTCCTTTGCAGCAGATCTAACGTGAACATTATGCAATCCATTTAATTTGGAACGCGTCTGCACTCACGAGAGGTAGAGAGAGCCGCAGGTTCCAGCTGGCTTGTGATTGTTGATAATTGATATCTCCTTCTTATAAGAAAGTTTTAAAAGGAAATCATGAAGGCAACAGTAGTTCCCACTACTGACCATTTAAAAACTGTGAGAGGGCCCAGCCGTAGGTACAGCACTAGCCATAGCGGAGCAGGCAGAAGATCATTGAGAAATAAACGTGAATTAAAGCGACAGTGCACAATTTATACATTTGTTAAACAGCATAAAATTAGCAGTATTTTTAAGCAATTAATATTTTAAAACAAATACTTTTCATACTAAATTATTGCATTATACATGAAATGTATTTTTTTATGTGTGTGCCGTTGGGGGGGTTGTTGTGCGGCCCGCTGGCCAATTTTCAAAACCCAATGTGGCCCTTGAGCCAAAAAGTTTGCCCACCCCTGCACTACTACAACAAAAAAGTCTGATTTATACATTATTGATTGCGGGTATTGCGCATAATTTGTTCAAGTCCCGCAACTCTAGCCATCATAATGCGAGAAATTCCCGCATACACTTTTACAGCCTGTCTGATGACGTTAATATAGCCTAATCATTAAGTATGCGAATGCGGTGCTATTGACCGGACTGATCAACTACCGAGTTGAATTGAACATAGCTTCATGCAGACGCACACACACACGGAGAGAGAGAGAGAGAACCACTTTGCGCTTACGCAAATAGGCTACGCTACCATGGCAAACTTTTACATCTGGAAAGAGCTCCTTGGTAACTATCCTGCTAGCTCAGGTCACGTCAACACTTGATCCCAGAAAGATTGTCTTCGACATGTTAGTTTTTTGAACATTTATTGTATCTAATGACATAGAAAACATAATGATTTGCATACACATACCGCACTATGCACAACTTTTATTCACTAGCGACTATAGCCTAAAACCGTCCAGGGTTGAAGGGGGCTAATTACTCCATAGAATTACTCTCACGTATTTTCTTAAAGTGACAGGCACTCAATTACACCTACTCATCAGCAATGTGCACTCAATTGGACCTACACACCACATTAAAGATATGCCTAAGTGTTATAGGTTAAACGTCAATATGAGGCATTCAAATTACTAAATATGTTTAGCTACTAGTAATTACTAGTAAAATGCTATACTTTAAAAAAATGCATTATTAAATAAATACACTCTATATGAATTCAAAAATATATGATAGAAACATATAACATAAGCTATCATTTTCAGTGTGTGTTTGTGTGTGTGGAGAGAGTCAAGCAGAATCTAGGATGTCCACTGTTGTGAATGATCCCACTACAGTATATATTACTGATGACGTCAGGGTGGTGGGGGCCCCAAAATCAAATACTTTTTTTAAAAAAGTATCGAAGTATTGAAATTGCAATTCTTGACTTGGTATCAGAATCGACCCCCCCTCCCCCCCAAATTTTGTAAATCCCCCCTACATGAATAACCTAAGGGGGGAATTCCCCCCCATTTTGAAAAATGAATTTTAAGCCCTGTATGCTCAAGGCATGCTTTAGTCCATTCCCTAGCCTGCGCGTCTTTTCTCCTCACACACATGTTATTAGCTGTCGTGCCGTGCCATAAGCAGCAAGACATAATAATAGCCTAATATTAAGTTGATTTGCTCACTTACATCTCTGTGTACAAGTCTGTGTTGCTAACCTACCTATGCTATGGGATTTAGGTCATTTAGGCTTACTGTTGGGTTTAATGTCAGAAATGGGCTATGCAACCTTGGCTAACTTTTACATCTGGAAAGAGCTCCTTGCTAACTATCCTGCTAGCTCAGGTCATGTTCGTATAGTGCTCACTAAAATCATAAATGAACATTGCAAGACACCCATCTCTTCTATGATCACAGAAAGATTTTCTTCGAGTTGTTAGTTTTTTGAACATGTATTTTATCTAATAACACAGAAAGCAAAACAAATTGCATCCACACATCCTTGTTATGCACTATCCAAAAATTTTCACTAGCCTAAAACTGTGAAACTGAAGGCTAATTACCCTCACATATTTGTTAAAGTGACAGGCACTCAATTATACACACCACCAATGCCAATACACACCACATTAACCAGTTAGTTTTCATATATCGCTGGCGGGACGGTAGAAATTGAATCTTCATCCAATATCCAATATTAGTTGTACAGATGTATAGTTTATCTTATACACACTCATTGAACCAACAAAGTAAATGCAAAAATAGAGACTTTTTTGTAATTATTCCATATTGTGTGTAGTCAGTCTATATCAGAACACTTGACATACAATCTAAATAGTCCACAAGAAACCTCAAAGTGTTACCTTTCATTTCAGACCAGGATTATGCTTCTACACAAAGGGGTTCATGTGCAGTAAGCATTTGAGTGTCAGTATGCATTATGGATAACAAAAAGTCCTATGGGGAGTCCATAGGCATTTTACAAAACGCATGAGCATACCTTGGCAAATAATGGTCTAAAGCACTCATATTTTCATTCTATATTGATCTACTTTTGCACACAGCCTCACAAGACCTAATGCTAGGGCTCAGTTGTGTTTCTAAGGGATATCAAGTGACCCAGAGGGCTGAAATGTGTTCAGTTTAGAGATGCTTGTAATCCGGCAGAAAGAAAAAACTATATTCTAGCCTCTGTAACTCTGTTTTTGACTGTATTGACAGTATTATGACTGTTACTACGAAAACTACAGGTTCTCAGCTTTCTATAGAGGTCCAACATTTGATGGTAGGCCCAAAAAGAGGTGGGAACAATGCCCTTGTAAATAGGCACAGTGCAATTTCAGGCAAAAACTTGAAATTTGTATTGAGATCTATGTTTAAAGATATGCCTAATAGTTTTAAAATCAGTATTCAAATGACTAAATATTTTTAGCTACTAGTAATTATGCAGATTATAAAAAACTAAACATTATTACCAAAATATACACTTATATATGAATTCCAAAATATATTAAACATATGACATAAGCCATCATTTTCTGTGTGTGTGTGGAGGGTCAAGCTGAATCTAGGATGGCCACTGGTGTGAACGATCACACTATATTCAATATTACTGATGACGTCAAGGTGGTGGGGAGCCCCAAATCAAATTGAAAAAATCTGCAATTCTTGACAGTATTGAAACAATAATTTTGGTATCGTGACAGCACTAGTTTCAAGGCTGTTTTCTCAAAATGATTTTCCTCTCAGCACAAAATCTCCACTTCAGAAGCACTTACATACACCACATTTTCTTATTCTTAACTATATGTAGAGGGGTTTGTTGATATATTATTCCTAGCCTGATTTATATCATATTTATAACATTTTATGCCCAAAAATTGATTTTAAGACTATTGACAGCATATTATGATTTTCAGAATAACAAAAGTCGATATCCATAAATCCCTCTGTAATTATTTTCTCATCTAATATGTAAACACAATGAAAACATAATTTTCAACCTGGCTGTATCCAATGCTCAGATTTTGTGTTTTAAAATGTTAACGATTTAAAAGAAACATTAAAGAAGTACCTAGGAATGATTAACTGGATGGTAGGTCTCAATTCCTTGTTAAAGTGCCAGTGTTGAATTAAAGTGCTTGCGATTTGCTTGATTATTATATAATCTGATCGCTGTGGGCACAAATTATTTATTGTACCTTACTGTCCTATTTCTTTGTTGTAAGATTCTTTCAGTTGACTTATTGCAGAGGTGATTGGGCCCATGTACTGGTTCTCAGGAAGTGTAGGGTGTGCAGTAGTTATAAAAAACAGATGTAGGCCTACCAAATTATTGTGATTCACGTCTGTGTATTGAACCGTTAGGGGGTGTATCGTTCAGGAGTGCGTTTCTCAAAACCGCTATGCAATGCTATACCAACTAAGTTGCGTACAGGTTAGCAACTATGGTTTTGGGAAACGCACCCCAGTTCGATAATGTAGCACATATTGTTGCATCCCTACTATGTGCTAGCTGGGTTGGTTGATTTTTTTCTCTGAATACCATATGCATTGAGAGAACCACTGCATTAAATTATTATACAAAGTACTGATTTCTAAACTGTGCAGAAGTCTTCAGAGTATCTGCACACAAAATTTGTCTGGATTGTATATCTGATTGAAAAGGTAATACATTGCAATAGAGAATTTGTTGTCGAAAAACTGTTCTTTTTAATCTAATGTGGAAAATAGCATTTTATACTAGTGTGCAGAACTAGCCATTCATACTAGTGTGCAGAACCAGCAATTTCATCACTCACTCACTGCTTTTCTTGTTGAAGGAAGGGCCTGATGGCGGGTGTCGTCGTGAACGTTGCTAGTCTGCTACAGCTGTTCCAGAAGTGCCTCAAATGCTGCAGTGATGCCTGCAGCGTTGCTACGGAACGCAAGGGACTCCTCTTCCACGTGGTACAGCAGTGCTGGGGCTGTGGCAACACCAGGAACTGGGCGAGCCATCCTCCAGACCACACACCCTCTGACCAGCAGCTCACAGACCATGACACTTTAGAGGTAAGTCAAGTCGAGACTTTCTGATCCACATCATCAACCGATCTTTTAAGCTTCCAGTGGTTCTACTTTCTCATCCAGTGGAACTTCTGCTAAGAAAATATTTAGAGACCCAGAATGCCACCAAGACTCGGAAATTGATCTCCACTTTCCAGACTCTACCCAACCCTCCACCCCCTCCTCTAGTTACCAACCTCAGAGCTAATGGGTGGTTGACGTTATAGGCCGGAAAAAAGTTTTTGAAAGGAAAATTCGGATATTAGGCATGTAAATCACTTAGTCCTGTTGTACCGACTTTCCCATTCCCAAAAATGTGTATGGCCTTTCAGATTTTGTATTAGAATTTATATTAATTCACTAATTTATTGTGTTAGTGACTAAAATTGTCATATGGTGTGATATGAAAATCATTGTATGTAAAATAATAATGGGATATATATTTTTATGTGAGTCAATGTATCATAATCTTCTGTCATTACGTAATTCATTCATTACTTGTGCAGTTTTATTACATTTTAAAGTATTTTCTTTATCAGTACACAAAGGAAGGCATATGTCCTCAATGTTTCAGTAAACTTCATATTCATTTTGACATACCTTGATATAATAGAAATAAAATGCTTGTGACTTTTGTTGATCCCATTTCCCATCTGTTCCATTGAGTTTTGTATGATTTAGTTCCAAAAAGCCTTTTTATTTTCATAATCTGTTGATGTCACATAAAATGGTGTCACGCCATATGATAAATCACACCACATAACAATCTGTTAATGCAAAAAATGTGTACTGAGTTACACTGTTACAACTGTGTAAAACAGAATGCCACCAAACGTTGTATTGCACGTGTTCCCTGAATTTTTCCTCTTCTCGATGGTGGGCTTCAATCTGAATGTTTGTAGTTCCTCTTTCATTTTATTCTCTTTGTATCTGTTAAAAGACAAATTCAAAAATGTATTCAGATATTTAAAACATATCCTACACTATAATCAGATTAAATTGTTGCAATACCTTGTAGTGATAAAGACAACAAAAAACACTATTTAGGGTCACAGCGCATGATATCGATTTTTGGGACAAAATCTTTTTGTTCAGGGCTGATTCAAAATATTTTGCCTGGACTTTTAAAAAAAGCAGACTTACAAGTAGACATTTGTTGTATTAATATATATACTTAAGGGGGAAATATATTTATTGGTTTTATTAAAAGCAAACTTTGTGAAATGAGCTTGGGACAGTCACACCATATGAGCTTGTCCTGGTTTGGCTGAAAATTGTGAAAAGCAGGAGTATGACTGGCATGAATGGTCTATATGTTCATATAAAACAGCTTTTTCTGAACAATTTTTGCAGATTTTGCAGATAGACATTTCTTTACTGATGTTTGACACTCAGGACCACAGAAAGGCCATGTCACGTCAACCACCCTAATATCTGTCATTCTTCACTGATACACTTTGGTACTTTTGTACTGCCTTCTACTACTATCTACTCAAAGATTTGTCTTTGGTGGCAAACTCTCCATTTCACTTTGATTCACCCTTAACAAAAGTCAATGAATTTCAAACGCTTTGTCTCCTGCAGATGGCAGAGGAGCCAGAGGGGAGGGCGTTCAAGGACACATGCATGGAGATTACTGGGGAGGAGGTGGCGGAGGACGAAGAGGAGGATGAAGAGGAGGAGGATGAAGAAGAGGAGGAGGATGAGGAAGATGAGAAACAACAAAAAAGAAAGAGGAAAAGAAGGGACAGTGATGAAGAGTGGACTCCAAATTTGACAGAGATCTTAGAGGCATCAGATGAGGAGTCTGAAGGTGTTGATGAAGAGGAGGAGCATGTTCTCCAGGTGGAGTGGTGCTGTGACTGTGGAGAGGAGGGAAGGCCCCGCTGCTTCAAGCAGAAACACCTGCAGCTCTACTGCTGCGCTAAGTGCGGCTACAGGGACGGTGACCAGGAGCTGGACTGCACAGACGGCCAACAAACCCAACGCACCCTCAGCCCAGAGGCCCCTACTGCTGCAGACCAAGAGAGCTCTTGTGATGTTAGCCAAGCAGCTGAGCGCGCATGCAGCCCAGACGCCAACAGCAATAACAAACAAACTGCTTCCAGTGATCGTTGTGAAGATTCAAATGGCATTAGCAATCAAGGGGTCATAAACTGTGATAAGCTGCATAAAACCAGAAATGGCAACCAAGGATCAAACAGCAATGGTGGGCCATGGGTCAATGGTGCTGAGTTAAACAGCAACAGCCACAGAGTCTGTAGCGATCCAAAACAGGGTTCTGTGAGCAGCAGTGACCAAGGAGGCACCAGAAATGAAAGCCCAGAAGACACCAGCAGTAGAAATCAGGGCGGTAACACTGCATCTCAAGTCGAGTCGTCGAACAGCTGCCACCTGGAAACTAGTGCAGCAAATGAGGAGAGACGGAACCCTCCAAAATATGCCGTCTACTTCAGTGATCTGTACAGCCTGCAGAACCATGTGGAACACTCGCATGGCCATAAACGTGAGCTTTGTCCAGACTGTGGCAGATTCCTCTTCAGGCGCGACGGCCGGACACCGCACGTCTGTGATCACAAAGTGAAGCCGTTCTCGTGTCTGACTTGTGGGAAGCGCTGCATCAACGAGACAGGCCTCCGGCTGCACAGTCAGCTGCACACTGAGGACCGTGGGCTTTCCTGCCAATACTGCTACGAGAAGTTCAGGTTTCAGGAAGACAAGCAGGAGCACGAGAAGACCCACCAGGGGGAGAGCCTGAAGTACCGCTGCTCCGAGTGCCCCAAACGGTTTGCAGATCGCTTTCGTCGTGGTGCTCACAGGAAGACTCACTGGAAACATGGCAGGTTCTTCTGCAAAGTTTGTAACAAAGGCTTCCCTAAGCTCTCTGAACTCCAAAGGCACGAGGTGGTACATACAGGACTGAAGCCCTTCAGCTGTGAGGTCTGTGACATGTCCTTCAACCAACGAGGACATCTTAAGTCCCACATGCGCCTCCACACAGGGGAGAAACCTTTCAAGTGCCATGACTGTGGGCAGTGCTTCAACCACAACGTCAGCCTCAAGAACCACATCCAGCGTAAACATGGACCAGGAGCTGGGGGGGGGGGGGGATGACTGGACCAAAGAAACTGGGTGACCAAAAAGAATAGGTGCTATTGGATTCAACAGGGAAAAGCAAATGGTCAGCATTTAGTCATTATGTCTTTATGATTGTGCCTTGTGGCCACCTTCATTTCTGTAAAGTTGTAATACATGTTTTTTTTTCCTTCATCTTGGTTGAGTTTGGATAACTAGGTGAAAGTAGAACCGTTGTGAGTGTTTGAACAGTACTTGATGTATATTGTCCCCGTTGGGACATTTGTTCTGAGCTTCATCCTGCAATTCCACAAAATATACATAAAGACAGAAACCTCTCACATACAGCACACCCACAGTTAAGTATACAGATATCACTGATGTGATATACACACATACACTATTACTGATAATGTTGACCCTTTGCACAGTCCCACATGGCTAACAAACATCATTACATCAAACTTAACGCCCTCATATACAGCAATTAATAAAAAAAAAATTGGTTATAGCCTACCGTGCAGGGTATCCTTATTGTGCTATGTAAAACAGGAACAGAAAGCCCAATCACGTCTGCGGTTCCTTCTGGTGTACAGATGTACGCCCTGTCGCCTACGAGGAGCGAGAGAATTCCCCTGTGTGTGTGTGTCACTCCAAGTTGGAATATCATAATTTCCAGACTCTTCCTTACACTGTAGCCTATATGAACTGCATGACAGTAGGCCAAACAAATTTATTTGCGAAACTTTATGCAGTAGAAATAACACAGCTTGGTATGCAGGAGATAATGTTTGCACAGGAGAGGGAATGAGAGTGCATGCACGCAAGTGTTGTTGGCAACCAGCTTACAAGGATTAGCTAAATCACTTAGGCAAAAGTTCAAGGCCATGGACATACATTTTCTTTCGAAAACAGAAATGATGAAAGAAGCAAGGTAGGCAAGAGAGAAATTGCAGGTCAAAACAATAGCATAAGAACTGTGTTATTATGTTGAATGAAGCACAACGCTTCTGAAGTTAAAGCACATACACTGTTTAAAGTCACGGACACAACAAACTTTGGTTTCTTTACTGCACATACCAATGCCCGAACCTACCATATGTGCATAGTCTGTATACCATAACATTTATTCCCCCAGGCGCCCTTTACCCATGACCTCCCTTATAAAATGCTCACAGCCGTAGGCTAAAAGTTTAACATGGGCAACACATGGCATAATAATAATAATAATAAGCTTTATTTGTATAGCCCCTTTCACACACAGACTGCAGTGCTTTACATTTGGAGCATTTAACACACTACATAGAGAAGAAAATAATAATAATACATTTTGAGGCTAACGCAGCAAGTTGTTGCGGTAGTATACAGACGTTTAAGGAACACAATGACCTTAAAACTGGCAGCCTTAACGCCCCTACAAGCACACTATATGCCATCAGTGGTAAGTAAAAACTCCCATATTCCAGGAAGAAACCTTGAACAGAACCTGACTTAATAGGGGAAGCACATCTGCTTCTGGCTGGCTGCAGCTCTAATAATAGTCTGAAAAAAATAGCCTACAAGATTAAATGAGTTAACTAAAGGCCCTCATACAGGTATGTTTTCAGGTCTTTTTAAAAAAAAAAAAAAAGATATTCACTTAACTCGCCTGTTTGATGTACAGAGGCAGGGTGTTCTATAGCTTTGATGCATAATGGATAAAAGCAGCTTTTCCACATGCTTGTGGAGCAAGCACATGCTTGTAGAACAATTAAATTATTAGCTTTGGAAGATCTAAGTTTCCTTTTGGTTGATAAGATATTAAAGGCTCAGAGATATACTGTATGAAGGTGCTATGCCATTCAGAGCTTTGTGAGTTTTTAACATAACCTTAAAATCAATTCTGTAGGAAACAGAAAGCCAGTGCAGTTTAACTATCACAGGGGTGATGTGCTCTCTCTAATTGGTCTTAAAAGTCTAGCAGCAGAGTTCTGTGTGATTTCATTATATTATTTTATGAGAGATAAGTAAAAAGTGCATTGCAGTAGTCTAACCTAATGGATTAGTTTTTCTGCATCTTGTTAAGTTAAAAAGGGCCTCACTTTGGCAATGTTTCTCAGGTGGAAATCAGCTGTCTGGGTAACTTAACTGATATGGTATGGGGCCTGAAGCTCTGTATCTAAGATGATGAAACCTAGGCTTTTTACTTTTGATTTCAGAACGGTGCCTCGTTTTGATTTCGGTCCAACCAAAAGTACCTCTGTTTTGACAATGACATCATTTAGCTTAAGAAAAATTGTGCATGTGTTGGGTCATAAAGTACCGATAGGCTAGATGGTAAAGTATCATTATTTTACTGAGCGACTTGTCATTAGGTCTTGTGCCTAGTCTAAAAAAGCCGTTCCAGGTCAGTGCACAATACAAAGCAATCTTTTGCTTGCTTGAGGTCTGGGAATTGCACTTGTACTCGGCAGCGAGGGCTTAACATTTTTGGGCATCAAAATCTTATGGAGCATAAACTTTTGCCTTCAAAATTGAACTAGATCTCACTTGTTTTTACTAAGGGACCCTTAAATCAGACTTGGGCTGAGACTAGAGGATGATTTTGCAACAAAGACATGTATCATGCTCAGCATCTGACCCCAGCAGGTTTTCCACCGTTAAGAGTCAGCCCTCTTTCTCTTTGCTGGAAAAGACAGGGAGTGTGGAGAGAGATACTTAGTACCTACATCAATTGCTAGGATATTTCTATTACCTGGTGAAGGGCGACGGGGGGCACTGGTGCCAACAGGAGCAACACAGAGTATACCCTTGAAGACTCTCATCCGGCGGTGGAGTGTTCTCAGAGTCGACAATCGAGCCACTACATGGGACTGCCCATTTTCCGATTTTACATCAAATAAGATGCCTGGCTGAGATCACTTTCAAGGTATATCACTAAAATTGTGTGTGTGTGCGATTATTAGGCAGCAGTTGTTTAGTATCATCACAATTGTGGTGTGTATAAGTCTAAATGAGTGCCTGTCACTCGTAGGTTAGTGACTGCTGTGAATAGGGCAGCTGGCAACTAGGGAAAGACCGGTGACAGCACGGAAAGACGACTGACGACTGAAGTGCCCTTGAGCAAGGCACCTGACCCCTAACTGCTCCCCTGGCGCCGCTGTAGCAGGCAGCTCACTTCTCCGGGTTAGTGTGTGCTTCACCTCACTGTGTGCTGTGTGTGTTTCACTAATTCACGGATTGGGATAAATGCAGAGACCAAATTTCCCTCACGGGATCAAAAGAGTAGGCTATACTCACGGTTTTAGGCTAGTGGAAAGTTTCCATTCATCATTCATCATGTTTACTATAGTATAAGTAGCCTATCTTTTGATCCTGTGAGGGAAATTTGGCTAACCTTAATCCGACGGCTCCTTCGTGAGACTCTGATTGGTCAGAGATGTGAATGCCAGCAGCATTGTTGGCTGCCTGTGGTGCACTGGTTCTGATTTAGAATGAGTTTCGAACAACCTCCATTGGCTACATTTCAGTGTTAGGCCTACTTCTGTTCTTTTCTTAAAGTATATTTTTGGTTTATGTCACTTTATGTCAAGTGTACATTGGGGAGAAACAGGAAGCGAGAGAGAGAGATGGGGTGGGATGGGGAGATGACCGCAGGTCGGAATCAAACCTTTAGAGGAAGCATGGAACCTTTCTGGATATGGTTTAGCCTATAGGCCTAAAAAGAACTTCAATAAATGTCTGTAGTGAGAAAGAGCCTTTAGACCCTCTGCGGTGTTTGCAGGTCTGTATTCCTGCAGCTGTGTAATCTTCCCTGTCAGTCTAACCCTGTTTTGTTTCAAACCCACAGAGATGAAGACTGCAGCCCCTTCCAGCAGCAACACACAACCAGCAGCCCTGCAAAGCGGCTCCCCAGCGATCTAGTCACAGACAGTGATGACAGTGATTGAGAAGGATATGTCTTGTGTACTGATCGGTTTTAGTTTGTTTATTTGTTTGTCTATTTTTTCAAATGAACCTTACAGCAGTGATAAATGAAGAGATGTCGAGGCTAAAATGGGAAAAAAGGTTCTCGAGTCCTCATCAGATTCATAGCTCGGATTCAAAGCTTTTTACTTTTGTGTGGAACCTCAGACCTCATGTTCCGGTTTCATCTATTGGTCTGTGTGACCTGTTGGTTCAGTCCCCAAGAGCTGTTATCTCTATGAGGGATCCAGCACTAAAACTCAGGATTGTACATTTTATTTGTTTTACAAATCTGTGCCAAAGTCAACATCCAAGACGACATGTTGTCAAATTCACTGTGTGTCTTTTTACAATTCGGATGATCAGGACCACGGCCTTGTGGTGTCAGATTTAGCTGGTGTAATTAATCTTTTTAGATATCAATGTCTGTAAGACCAAGGAGATGATCATTGATTTTAGGAAGAAAACAAAATCTCCCCTGTTGTCATTAATGGTCAGGTTGTGGAAACTGTTCAGAAATATAAATATCTTGGGACTGTGATTACTATTTTAAGCATCACGTCAACAATGTGTGTAAGAAAGCTCACCAACGCATGTACTTTTACTGTAAATTCAGACATTTTAATTAATGTGGACAGCACTTTTATGAAGATGTTGTTTTATTTAATCTGTTGTTTTTCATTTATTTTTCTGATATGTGTCTAACTCTGAAGAACAAAAACCGTCTAGTTAACAAATGTAGCAAGATTGCTGGGGCTACCTTTGTTAACATTCCTTCCCTTCATGGGCTGATTATGAACTTTCGGGCCCCTGGGCCCAGATGTATTAGGGGCCCCCCACTAATTGTCGCATATGTGGGAGGGGGGGAGTTTGGGGGTCCTCCCCCAGAATTTTTTTAATTTGTTTGATGTGATTTCCTGTATTCTGGTGCATTTTGGGGATGGCCAATACTACATTCATCAGATTCATAGCCTACATCCTGATTTGTTGATATTGAGGCAATTATTCCATGCAAAAGCTTGGGCTTCAGGGCCCCCTGACCCCATGGGCCCCTGGGCCTGGGCCCGGTAGGCCCGTGCAGTAATCCATCCCTGCTTCCCTGCATAAGAACAACCCTCAAAAAAAAGCCTGGTCGATCCTGGATAATCCCAGTCACTCCTTGTTCTCAGAGTTTACATTGCTTCCCTCTGGCCGTAGATTTGTGACTTTGACATTTCAAGTGTAGAAAGAAACCAAAAAAATGTAATGCGTTTTTATCATTAAACTTTTTTATAGTCATAGAACACACTTCAAAGTTGACAAACATGACAAGTATTTGCTGAGCTTAAACCTTTAAGACTTCAAGTATTTATTTGAAAAAATGATGTAATAACAGAGAAATCTGTCAACTGTTAGAGACAAACTTGGTAAATTATATATATTTAGCAAATGTGATACATTTTTAAATTATACCTTCCGTAAGAGAACTTTTGTCTCTACGGTCACTGAAGCAACTTTAAAGATTTACGTAGACTTTAAATAGATAAGATGCTACTTTTTGTCCTGTAATAAAAAAAAAAAAAACACATTCCACTTGGCAAGTTTCCAAGAGGTGCATATTTTCTTAAAAAAGGTAGGTTTTACATATATAATTTTTAAAAAGAAATCCTGTGGTAAAAATATTAGTTGTAACACATCTTCTGATATACATTTGAAACAAAAAAAACATATTTAGTCATCATTTTAAGAGCAAAATCTTAAATTTATCACACTCATTAAATGCTACTGAAAACAAAGTTGACAGCACATCATTGTCAACTCTGTTATCATTAATCTATGCAGAATTAACACAGAATTAACAGAGTTTACATTTGTCATCATTTTGTGGCTTAGCTCTAGCCTATAGCTTAGCTCCACACCCTAACCTCAAACTAGTTACTATATGTATAAAACCAGAATTTCATGGCTTTTAATCATATTGTTTTTACAAAAATCTGCTGTTGGTGTATCCTCAACATTTTGTAAAAATTAATGAGAGAAGAAGTTTAACATATCTCACTGCCTTTCCCGTCAGAGGAATTGACATCTCTCTAGCGTCATGCTTCATATTCAAAGTCTGTGTGGATTTTAAGCGGTTTTATAACGGAGTTAACAGAGTTGACAAGAACTTTGAGACGGACCAAAATTATATTTTTATTTAACTTAAATCTTGCATTATACAGAAAATAGACATTGTATATAACAGATAATAGTTAATAAATTAATTTCCAAAAAATAGATTGTTAGACTTGATAACATCATGTTTAGTCAAGTTGAATGCATAAATCTGTAGTTGGAGACAGTCAATAATATGGGATGTTGAAGTAATTTAGTTAATATTTTGGGGGTAAATTGGGTCTAAAATAAATATAAAGCATTGTTACTGTTGAAAGTGTTTTATTAGCATAATTGTTCAAAATTGACTCCATAAAGATTCATTTTTTTGATAATAACTAAATCTTTATCGTGGAGACGGGAAATGTATCCCGAATTATAGAATGACCCAATATATATATATATCCTCTTTTCTTACTATATTTATATAGATATTTTTATTCTGGCTTCTGTATCTTTTTATTGTTCTTGTTTTGTTTAATTTTGATTACTGTTGTATGTTTTGTACTGTAGAGCTTGATGCTCAGTCAATTTCTCCCTGATGGAATAAAAAACTGTTGATTATGTTTTTTTTAATGTATGTATATATGGTTATGGTTATGTGATTTGGCAGACGCCTTTGTCCAAAGCGAGAAATATATATATATATGCCATACATACAGTATATGACAGAGGAAGCAAAATAGGCCTAGAGCATCACCTGGCCATGGCCACGACTATGCTTTACTTTAAACATGGTGCACCTTTCAGGGTATTCTTCATTCTGCCTCATCCAAACATACGGGTTTTGTGCCCGTTTGAGGGTGTTTTATGGGGGTAACCTGGTAAGCCATGGCTGTTGGAGGTGCAAACAAATGCTGCATCGCCATTGAGATCACATAGTAAAGAGCTGGCTCAAGGGTTATAAAAGTATTTTGTCGTATTTAGTTGTATAATGAAAGCACAGTTTTTATAGCTATCCATGTGTGTTCACTTCTGGCTCTTTCGCTATCAATTTGGTAACAGGTTATTTGCACCTTTCAGGGTATTCTTCATTGTTCCTCATCCAAACATACTACTGGCATGAACAAAACAGAATACTGAACCAAAAACATATTATGAGTGGCAATAGGTTTGGCAGTTCATTCTATGGAGCAACGGAACAAAACTAAAACTTTTTGGGCCTCCTGATATGTCTGGAGGATTAATACCCTGAAAGGTGCACCATGTTTAAAGCGAAGCATGGCCAGGTGATGCACTAGCCCTATTTTACTTTCCCTGGCACTGATAATCAGCTGCATATAAAGGGGTAGGTAGTCATTCAGTTATTTGGAAATCCTTGGAGAAAACATCATACTGTCCATAGAGACCAATAGAAATGTAAAGTGAGTAAACTTGAGTCTATTGTCCATTAGAAATGGACTGATATTTCTCAGGAATGATAGATAGATAGATAGATAGATACTTTATTGATCCCCAGGGGAAATTCAAGGTCTCAGCAGCAGCATACACAGCTGATGTCTGACTACCCATAAACACTGGATTTTAACAGTGAAAAGTGTGCTTTTATCAGTGCAAGACACTTTTTGTGAAGGGTGCCAGGACTTTTGACAGTGTCAGTTTGACATTCACTTCCTCTAGCATTTTGGTTATATTTTGTGTTGAATTTGGGGAAAACAATTGTTGTTTCAGTTGTGTAGAGCTAAAAATGGTCCTGGTTTGTTTTCTCAAAAAAGCTTTAAAAGTGTGTTTTGCTTAAAAACAATAATACTTTTGTCAGTGACTGTATATGTAGTTTTATGTTTTTGGTGGGCCCTGTATTTTGTATGTATTTATGTCTATTTATGAATTATGCTCTCTCTGCATAACAAATCGCCCCTTGGTGATAATAAAGAATTGAACCTTGAACATGTGTTTGTCTAAGACTAAGTCCTTAGTTCACTATCCGTGACATATAGCTACAAATGCCTAAATAGAATCATCAGACAGACTCGTTTCGTAGCCTATACTATACAGTGACAATCGCTGTCATGCTGAATAACAAGCTTGACAGTGTGACCTATTTACTATCAAATAAACGACTCTTTAGAGTCCGGTGGGGATGGGTAACACGATATTAATGTAATCAAATTTAGTTTATAAGTGAAAGTTTAAAATGAAATAGGTCCACAACACCAATATCGGCCTGCTTGCATTATATCAGAAGACATTGTTCTAGTTCTTGGTTGGTTCCGCTGGCAAGCGATTGACTTAGAAATGTTACATCATGGAACTGTAACAACAACCATGCATACACTGGATCGTAGTGGTGTATCGCTCGCGCGCATGGTATGAAACCAATTTGAATGTGCCACGGGGGTTTTATGCTTTTATACTAAATATTTAACTGAACTGTACATGAGTTTGGTTGATCAGCTCATATGCGACGTTTTAACCCGCTCTCTGCCGGCTCGGTTTAACGTCGGTGTGTGGGATTGCAGTCAGCAGCGCGCCGGGGTATCATAGTGCACACACACTGGAGTTTACTATCGAAAGAAGTTGACTGACAACAAGCCGTGAGTTTTGTGGTCCATTGCAGTAACGTAAACGCATGCCTTAATTGATCAGGTAGGAGGTAGATCGCTTTAATCGGTCGCCGCTGCTGTGATTTAAAAATGATAGAATCTAACTAAACGGAATGTCAGCTAGCTCATCGTTATTAGCAATCTGGTGCTATAACCTATAACGTTAGTCCTATGGCTAGCTGGGCAGATTTGCATACAAGAAAACAGTTATACTTTCGTGAAGGAGCTATGGTTTGTTCATCACATAATCGTATATTAACAGTATATCATGAACATGATGTGCGTTCGGATTGGCATGTAATATCGAACACATAACTTTCCCTGGATAGATGAGGTAGCCTAAACGTTAATGCTAGCTAGCCCTGGTGAGTAACCATTAACGTTAACGTTACTCCTAGCTAGCACTGAAACGTTAGTTGGGCAGCCTTTCATAATCGATTACTATTGATAGTAAATAACTGCTAATACTCAACTTGTTTGCTCCGATACGCTGCTTGGGTCCTACCAGAAACGTTAAAAGCTTGCTGCTACTAATTTAGTCACTACCAAGTAGCTAGCGTTATACGTTAGCAGAACGACCAGCTATGAGCTTTATCGACTAATGTCTAGAAATCGATTGTGAAATCACATTCCCATGTGCCCAAAATATGGAATCTTTCACACTGTTGAACTTGAAATCTTTACACTAGATACAACTGATGAACTCACTTTAGTGCAACTTGTTTGGTTGTGTAGTTTTTAACTTTTTTATAGGGGCGTGTGTTTGGGAGGCGTCGCCTGTTTCTGGAAGTAAGTGAAAGTTTATTGTTCTCTCTAGGTTCCCCTATGATTCACCCGCTATTGTTCTGTCGAGGCGTCCATGCGTGAGTCCTTCTGAGAGAGAGAGGTACGTTCTTCTTATTATTTATGCTTTTAGACAATTCTTAATGGTATATTGAAAAGTCCAAGGGAAAGTGCAAAAGTTAAATGGTGTGTGTGTGCGTGTGTTCAAAATCCCTTTGCCTTTAACCATTATGGGCCTCGTTTAGTTGTCACTTACTTAGTGACTTACTGATCATGACAAATTGTAAATTCTAAATTGACTAAAACAAAGAATGATCTGAAACAAATGGCAGCGCATTGGACTGTAATTATCTTGGTGGTCTTGAATAGTGGTCTGTTATATCGACATTGAAGACACTATATGATGCATGACTTGTGTGTATGTAGTCTGTATCATCACTTTTGCTGTAAGTTAGATGATTAATAGAACAGATACATTTTGGGAGAAATAGTAACACCCCCCACCCCCCGTTCTCTCTGTCAGACCCATGGCAAAGTGGCTGAGGGACTACCTGAATTTTGGCAGTCGGCGCGGACCCCCCCAGCCCCCAACGCCAGACTACACAGAGAGTGAGATCCTGCGGGCGTACCGCGCGCAGAAAGCGCTGGACTTTGAGGACCCGTACGAGTGCACTGAGCGGCAGCGGGACTCCCCCGGCAGCGGTAGTGACGACAGCGAAGGCTTCGAGGCGTTCGGCGCGGTGCTGCCCAACGGGCTTCAGGTGAAGGTGGTGTCGCCCAAACACCGCCTCATCAAGGTGGACTCGCAGGAGTTTGGACGCTGCGCCCCTATCCTCACATCCAACTTCAGCAGCACACTTGCCTTTCAGGAACCCCCATCTCCTCCGGTAAACACACACACACACACACACACACACACACACACTGACTTCAGACTTTACTGACTTCTCTATAGGAACCCCCATCTTGTCGTGTAAGCAGCCAGACACAGACACAGAGACACACACCACTCTTAATTTGTAGGAGTCCTAACTTACAAACAATGAGAAATACACACATATCAGTTTTCGTTTACGCTCGGTATGAGCTGTGCGGCCAGTGCGAGGTATGAGTTTGTCACGCGGAAAACATGAAGCGTGTGAGATATTTCAAACAGTTCGTTTGAAGAGATTGTTAAGAAGTAGTCACCCAGAAACATCCTTGATGCCATGCGTGCTTTGCACGGCAGTCATTTCCTGTGGAAAGCATTGCCCATTGTGGCTGTGTTACTTCTGAGGAGGACCTCGCTTCCCTTAAGTCACCCTAAGTACCCTTTAGAGTACAGCAGCATATTGTTTTGATAGCTGTAAGGGTGTGTTTATTTTTAGGGTCTCTTTCTATGCTCAGGTTGTGTGTTTTGGATGGATGAGCGCTTTTAATTTAGCTCTGCTGTAGTTACTCTCTACAACATCTGTGGTGAAAAGGTTTGGGTGATTACCCTGCTGTGGTGCTGGTCTGTAGTCCAGTCGCAGTGTGCAGGGCAGGCACGGTGCATTACTAAGTAATCACCCTGTCAGGGATGATGAAATATTCAGTTAGGGAGATAGACTGTGCTCTGACTCGTTACGCCAAATTAGAATGCATAATCCACGGGAGAGACTCGCAGGCAGACAGATGTGAGCATGTGCGCACACACACACACACACACACACACACACACACACACACAAAACTGTTTATACCTTGCAACTGCAATAATAATTTCTCCCTCATCAAATGATTTTATTATGCAAAAGTTTAAAAGGCTGTGGAACATTAGGCATTGTGTTTTTTTGTTTTTCACCGCATTAACACATCACATCATGTTTACCCGAGCCACTGGTTCAGAGGTGATTAGAGCTCTTTACTCTCTGGATAAACACACACACACACACACACACACACACACACACACACATACACATACACATACACACACACACACACATACACATACACATACACATACACACATACACACACATACACACACACACAAACACACATACACACACCACCTTCTCTCTCCACCAGCAGCAGAGGCTCATGACTCGCATGAGGGACTGTTATTAGGACTCCGCTGAAGCTGCACTCTCTGCCGCGTGCACATCTGATCAGGGGATCTCCCCTGCTCTGTCTCTGTCTCTGTCTCTGTAGCTGCCTTCAGATATAATCTCCGGAGTATATGCCGAGCTTTGTCAAACCGTGGTCTGACCCTTTGGGTGATTCAGATATGATGCAAACATGCTGACATTATACGGTCATATGTGTGAACGACACCGACGCACATAGAACCTCTGTGAGGTTGAACAGGTTGAACGTGATTGAACACACACATAAACAGAATCTCTGCATGTTCTTCGCTTTGTTCAGACACGAGCTCATTTACATAATGTCACTCGGAAATACTAGGAGGGGATCAGTAGAACAGTCGGCTAAGTTCGGACTTTCAAATGATCGTTTATGTTGTTCAGATATACGTCCCAACCGTTTAACATCCGCAGAACCTCCTGTCTTGCGTGCGTGCGTGTCGCGTGCGCAGTGCGTGTCTTGGCGTCGCGTCTTGCGTAAGCGTAATGCGTGCAAAAACCAGCTCTGAGTTTGCTATCGGCTACAATTTCTTTCGGTGGAAACTCATGAAATACATTGACACAACAACGATACACAAATGTTTGTTTTGACTGCACAAACATGCACAAACGATTCCAACTATTTTTGTGTTATTTTAGGTGTTAATGGGATGCTGAGGCAATCCCTCCCCAAGCAAATAACATTAAACAACTTGCCCAAACGCCAATTTTGACTACACAAATGAACACAAACAATTTCAACTATTTTGGAGTTCTGAATGACTTCAGTTAACTAGCAAAGTTAATGTTTAATTTCTTTTTGATGAATAAATCAAAATGCTTATTATCATATTGGGTGCCATATTTTTGTCATGTTGGTTGAATGGCAGCATTTGCAAATGCTCATGTGAAACGTGATTATTAATGTGACATGATGAAAGTTGTACTGTAAGGGAGAGTAGAGAGGCTGAGTTTTGCCAGTGTTGAGTAGTTCTATGTCTCAACTGTGACATTAATTCTGTGTAAAACAAATGAGGTTCGTCGACTAATTGATCATTTGTCTTCGTATCTGCACCCCCCACCCCCAAAAAAAACACACACACACACCTCAGGTGGTCCCATCAGCTCCTGCGGTGGGGGACACAGATTACTCAGACCCGTTTGACGCCAGACCAGACCCCCGGGCCCGACCTGTCCAGGAGGTTCCGCCAGTTGAGTGTGGCAGCTACATGGAACCCTTCGAGGCCCAGAGGGTTATCACAGGTCAGTGTTCTAATCTCTCTTGGTGTTTGCATATTCTGTAAAACACACTCCACCTGGGGGTATTCCAAGTACATGGTTTAGTGACAAACCTGGGTAAATTAACTCAGAGTAAGTGGTAAACCTCCTAATAGAAGAGCTGTATGGCTTCATTCTCCAAACAAAACAATGGCATAGGGCTCTTGTTGTAGGAGGTTTACCACTTACTCTGTGTTAACTTACCCAGGTTTGTCACTAAACCACGTACTTGGAATACCCCCCAGCTCTCGTTACGTTACGTCACAAAAAGAACAACATGCATATCCAGCTCTGCTCTATTCTGCTCACAAGAAAACTCAATAAATGCATGTGATAAATGCATACTGTGATAAATGCATGCATGTCACCAACATGTCTTAAACCAGCACGGCTGGAATGTGGGTGTCGTAATCTGTTGAAGGATAAATGTTTTGCATTTACTGTTGATGCCCTTGAGGTTAGTGTGGGTTTTATGCAAGACAGCCACCTCTATCTGTGTGTAATGTGACGTAACATAAAGACGTAATGAATTTTAACTACAGCTTGTGGCCTAGAATATAGGTAGTGCATACCCTCGCACACACACCTGCGCGCGCACACATATTCACACTCACTCACACTCCCTCAACTATACACTTTCACACACACACACACACACAAACACAGTGAGATTTGACAGCGCAGGAGTGAAGGCTGTGGCTGGGTGCGGGATTAAGGGGGATTACTGGGGCTCTGTGAGGAGAGTCCGTCTTCTGAGGAGATTACGCTCTCTATCTCCTTAACGCAATTTGCCAAATGGCATCCACAGGAGCTCAGGGTTCTGCTACTGCCAGTGGGTCTGTGGCATGCTCCCTCAGGGTTCCGCTCCCTCAGGGTTCTGCTACTGCCAGTGGGTCTGTGGCATGCTCCCTCAGGGTTCCGCTCCCTCAGGGTTCTGCTACTGCCAGTGGGTCTGTGGCATGCTCCCTCAGGGTTCCTCATCCACCTTTTTAATCTCGTATCTGTTCATACCTACTCTGACAGGTCTCTATCGCTCTCTCTTTCATGCCCCCTCTCTCTGTGTCTCTGTGTGTGTGTGTGTGTGTGCCTGTGTGCTTGGTTGTGCTTGTGTGCTATGCTCTCTACTTTAAAATGGCACAGTATTGATTTGTATCAGTTTGACATCACAGACTGTCCGCACTGGCCTTTGTTATTGACCAGGCTGTCTCCTCGGAGACGCACGGTCCCTGTGGACGCATAACACTGTGGGTGCATAACACACGCTGGACCCTGTCCAGTGAAGCATAGTGCCAGGAGCACACAAACCACACGCTGGACCCTGTCCAGTGAAGCATAGTGCCAGGAGCACACAAGGAAACAGTTGTGTATTTGTGTGGATCCACACAACCACACAAATTGTGTGTATTTGTGTGGTTGCATACATGTGTGGTTGTGTGTGTTTGTTTTTTTGCTGCACATGGATGCGCTGATAGCATTGTGTGTGTGTGTGTGTGTGTGTCAGTCAGGGCTCTACACTAACATTTTTTTTTTCAGGAGCACTTGTGCGCCCAAGTTAAAAAATGTACACATATAATTTACACATAATCTAACATTATACTGCAGCTAACAGTTAAACATGCCAGTGCACCAATTGCGAATATTAAGAATGACTGACAACATTTAGGCTACAGGAAACAGGATTTTAAAGATCAGTGCCTGCTTTATTTTCAGTCTGTTCTATTTTCCTACATTTTGTTAATGTAAAATAATATAATACATTGGCATATTTGCATTTAGCCTGTATATCAAGTATCCTGCCAAATGTAGGCTAATTTATTTATTTGTGAATCCATCTATAGCTAAACCAAATATGCCCATGGTGACCTATCTGACTGCATACTGCCTAATACTACTACTAAAACAGTCCATTTTCTCTTCCACAAAACCCAACATAGGCTAATCAAGGATATATGTTTTATACTTTTAGTTTTTATTTGAAATATCTGCATTGATAGGGGCAGTAGGCAAATGTTAGACCTACTTTCGTTTTGCACTTAAGCTTGTATTCGGTGTAAACAAACAAGCATGCGTGGAAGCCTGGAGTTGTCAGTAGCGTTCTACCTTTGAATAAAATGGGAGTATTACGGAGGCTACTTTTGTGCGGTTAAGCTACAGCTATATTTTGCATATTGCAGCCAATACGTCAACTGGGCTAAAAGGCATGTTAGGTTACCTTTCCTTCTCTCACTGCATTCTCAGAATCTCCTCCTGTTCCTCCTATATCCAATGAATTCGGTGGATAGAAGAACTAATTTCTTCAACCCTTGCATCTTGGCTGGCTAGTGTAACTTTCCACTTTTTCTGCGCGCTCATGGATTTGATAGAAGCGACTACTAGCGGTCTGCGCCTAAACTGCTAACGTTGATGGGAGGTGTAGTTTTTATGCTGCATTCATAGCGTGATTCTATGGTTTGCACCAGTAATGTTTTCTGGATATTGCGGTGTATTTTGTAGACAAACATTGACATGGTTAGAAGTCATTCACACCAGTGCGCCTAAATATTTTTTTGCACTCGCACGGCATCATTTTTACTCGCATGAGTGAGTGAAATGGGCGCACTGTAGAGCCCTGGTCATAGTCATAGAATTGTTAGGAGTGTGTGCTTAGTAATGTGGGGTTATTTATGTTTATATGTTAACGTGTGTGTGTGTGTGTGTGTGTGCAGAGCTGCAGCAGGGTCAGCTGCTCTATGACAGCCCGTATGAAGAGCGAAGTGGCCGTCGGCTTGGGGCGGAGTCTGAAGAGGAGGAGCGTGAGAGCCGCCTCCCACAGGATGACGAACGGCCCGCGGACGAGTACGACCAGCCCTGGGAGTGGAAGAAGGACAACATCTCAAAAGCTCTGTGTGTGTGTGTGTGTGTGTGTGTGTGTGTGTGTCTGTGTGTGTGTGTGTCTGTGTGTGAGTGTGTGACGTCTCTTTCTCTCTCCCTGTGTGCAGCGGTGCAGTTTGAGGGCAGTGAGTGGGAGGACCAGGGACGTGCCCAACGCTGCAGCCCCACCACCAGTGGCAGTGCCAGCCTGCGCCACCCGTCCGACCCGCTCAACATGCTGGGGGAGAGGGTCGACCCTCATCTGTCTCTGGAGAAGCAAGTGTAAGCCTCAGAGAGTGTGCGTGCGTCTGAGTGAGAGAAAGGTTCATGTTAATTTATTATTTGTGTGATGCAGTCCACATTAATGTGTGTGTGCGTGTGTGTGTGTTAGCTGGTACCATGGAGCTTTGACTCGCTTCGAGGCAGAGTCCCTGCTGACACTGTGTAAGGAGTGCAGTTACCTGGTGAGGAACAGCCAGACCAGTCGGACAGACTACTCACTCTCCATCAGGTACACCTCTTTCTCTCTCTCTCTCTCTCTCTCTCTCTCTCTCTCTCTCTCTCTCTCTCCCTTAAACAGACTACTCACTCCATCTCTCTTTTTCTCTCTCTCTCTCTCTCTCTCTCCTTCCTTAAACAGACTACTCACTCCATCTCTCTTTTTCTCTTTCTTTCTTTCTTTCTTTCTTTCACATTTCAGTTTTCCCTACATCCACACAGCATCTGTAGATCATCACACATCACGATACACGCACGCCACGCACACACACTTCAAGACTCTTGCTCAAGACTGTCACGCACTCTCAGACATGAGTGCCAGCACACACACCAAACATACTCATTCAAACTAACACACTTTCCTTACCACCTGTATGGTCAGAATAACACAAACAGCACGCACACACACACACACACACACCCCCCCCAGTGCTCTCAATCCTCTCTGTCTGAATGGTCATGCGCCCTTGGGCCCTCCGTGTGTTGTGCAAACCAGGGCAGACGGCCCCATTCTCTCCCACGCACATTCCGCTCCTACATCTGTGTGCCTCAGTCTCTCTCACGACAAACACACATGAACAGTAGCACGGCACAGTCTGACATGCTAACACGATGGCAAAGAACACAACACAAAGTCTGACATGCTAACACGATGGCAAAGAACATAACACAAAGTCTGCTGTGATCATCAATAAATGAAAGTTGGCATCTGGATCTTCTAACTAAAAATATATTTCTCAAATAGATTTATTGTAAAAGAAAAGACAAAAAATGTGAACTTATTTATATCACTTTGTATTCTACTGCATCCTCTTTTCTCTTTCTCTCCCCATCATCCCTCTCTTTCCCTCCTTCTCCCTCTATCCTTTCATCTTCTTTCTCTTTTTCACTCCCTCTGTCTTTCTCTTCATCTCCTTCATCCCTCTCTTCCTCCTCACCCTCTTCTCCTTCACCTTCTGTTTCTCCCCCTCCTCCCCCCTATCCTCGCTCAGATGGTTCTTCCGGCTCACTGCTCCCCTGCATAATCACACACACACACACACACAGTACAACATACAGAGAGGGGCTTTTCCAGAACATTCTTTCTTCTCCTCGCCCTGTTGTTTGTCTCTCTCTCTGTCTGTCTTTTGTGTTTTCTGAATGGTCTCCCACTCCCATACACAATCACACACACAGCTCTGGCACTCACTCACAAAACAGCATCTCAGTCTTTGTGTGAGCTGACAGCCGGTGTTTATGGGACTGTTACTGCAGGGCTAGTGGTTCTCTGGTTACTGGTTTATGCTGCTTTGTGATGTTCAGGCTCTCTTTCCGTAGGGATAGTTTCTCTCTCCGTCACTCTGATGTTCAGGCTCTGTTTCAGTAGGGATAGTTTCTCTCTCTGTAATCCGTAACTCCATGTAGGATGGTCAAACTAATATTTAAAATACTTCATAAATCCACTTTTACATTTTACATCTTTTCCAAAATTGCTCAAATAGGGCAAAAAAAAGAAGCAGCATGGCTTTTACTGATTCCTTTAATAAAAATCCCTGTTCATGTCCATTTGAGATTTGACTCCTCCCTTATAAAGAGGCTGTGAGTGCTAGGTGCCTCAGAAGATCTTGACTTTGCTCAGTAAGGTTGTATCTGATGTTGCCATGACGTCAGCAGTGTTACCCCAGGAACAGACACCTCAGAGTGCATGAAGTCCATAGTGTGCTCTAAAACGCTTTTTTCCAAACTTAACTCTGCCTTCCACTCTACTACTCTACTAAATCTCACTCCTGAGATCTTTGTTGTGTGCGTGCGTGCTACGAACAACATGGTACACAAAGCATAACACAGCAGCCCCCCAAGCCCCCACACCCCCCTCAGAAAGCAGTACAGCAGCAAGAACACAGCAACACATACAATAACACAGATTAGCAATGAAGACAAACAAGAAAACAAATGAAATACTAAAATATGCAGAAATAATAATAAAGAAAAGAAGAGCTGGTGACGTGTGATATTTTATCCCGTGTCTTGTGTCTCTGCAGGAGCTGCCATGGCTTCATGCATATGAAGTTCTCTCTGTCCAGGGAAGGCAAGTACGTCCTGGGGGAGAACAGCCCCCCGTTTGACACCATCCCCGAGGTCATCTACTTCTACACCACCCACAAGCTGCCCATCCGTGGGGCTGAACACCTCTCCCTGCTCTTCCCCGTGGTGGTGCAGACACTGTGAGGAGGCCCACCGCTACCGACACACACACACACACACACACACACACACACACACACACACCCTGCTGGAGTCTTGCCATGGCAACCACACAACACAGAGGTATCTCCATGTCGACGACCTCACATGGCAACAGCTTCACTCGCCCCCAGAGAAGTGCCTCCACAGCGATGACTCCACACACCCCAGAGTGTGTCAGTCACCAAGAGTATGTCAGTCACCAAGCAAGCATCACAGTCTCTGTCACAGACTCCATGTATGAATACCTGGACCCCCTGCACTCTCAGTGTTGGGGAGGGTGTAGTAACTCTTAGACTGTGCCCACACAAGCTCTGCTCTCCCAGCATACGGGATAGCTTAAAGTTTAATTCAATTACGTCAGGATCCCTCAACAGTTTACATAATTGTGTGGGTTTTCTTGGGATCTTCACTAGACTTTTTTGGAACATCTTTGATGATCACTACGACATCTGAAGACTTCTCTTCCTGCGCTCCTCCGTCACACTGCTCCCTCAGACACTGGAAGCTCTTGGTCAGCCCATAGTGCTGATGGGAAATCAGACATGCTTGGAGGGTCAAGCAAACCCAAATAGACTCCCTAAGATGGCTACCGCCAGGTGGCCTGCTACTAAATCTAGTATACCATCTTAATGAGGTAATGTATGGGGACTAACTCAGTGTTGTAATGGTCCCATCTTAATGAGGTATTGTATCGGGACTAACTCAGTGTTAATGTTAAGACTGGGGTATCACACGAGACCTTTGATCTCATTTTCAACTTTAAAAAAAAAAACTTTTTTAAGGGGAAACCTTTAAGGACTTTCACTTTCACGCTGAAGGGATGCTATGTGTTCTATTTTCTTTGTGACTGTTATGAGAAGTTACTCGTTACTGCAAACATGTCAGCATTCGTTCACAGGACCCCGTCTCTACCGAGACGATTTGCTAGACGCATCAGCGTTCGTTCACAGGACCCCGTCTCTACCGAGCGTTTGCTTGTTCGTTCGTTCACGAGAGATGCCCTGCCCTGTTCTGGCACTGCACTGGCCTGCCGCTGGCACTGGGGTCTAATGCCTACTAGAGCAGGCACTGATGATGCCCCCTCAGATCCAGAGCGGGTACTGATGATGCCCACTACAGAGGGTGTTGATGCCCTCACAGCCACAGGAAGGGTACACTGGTACCCACTTAGACAGAGCGGACAGCCTGAAGATGGAGGGAGCCCTTTGCCCTGTCTGTCTGTCCGTCCGTCCACCGGCTCCTCTGCCGCCACAGTCATACACTGGTTTCTTTTTTAAGCAATACTGCACTCTTGCTGCCCTGCACCCGGCCCATAAACACACACACACACACACACACACACCCTCATCCTTACATGACTAGTTTCAATCAATGCTTCTCTCATCGGCAACATTAACCTGTATGTTTAACAAAAGTGTTATTGGGGTGGTAGTAAATCCTTTATTAGAAACAGAGTATTTCGGAAACATATTCCAGCAGCTAGCTCCTAGAACACCCTCAGTGCACTTAGTATCCTAGCCTCCAACACACACACCTAGCGTTCATGGGCTTCGGAAAACCCTTTTTCCCAGTGAAAACATCATCATTCCGCTTCAGTCACATCACGTAATGTGTAAGTCAGAGGTCAGAAACTGGGGCTAGATTTTGCTAACAGAGTTGCCCAGTTAGGGGCTCGTCGTCACTTTTGTCGTCATGTTGTAGTTCATGTGGCCTTTCATGTCCAACAGTTTTAATGTGAACTTGGGAATTTGCTGTTGTTGTCACTTAAAAGCTACATATCTTTCTTTCACAAGCATCTTACACTACTATATTTTAAGCAAATACAGTTGTTTATTTAGGATTAGTGAGTGTATGTTTTAACCTTTGTTGTGGCATCCGTGTTTGTCACACATTCCGACGGCAAAGCACATGAACACTTGCACGGGGGCGGTCCTTGTCATTCCGAAGTGCCATGAATGCACCAACACCACACAGAAACAGAGAAGAGTCAGGAGCAGTGAGAGACCACAATGAAGAACCCCAGGAATGGAAGAGAGGGTTGCTATTGGTGGGCTGTGGAGATGGTGGGGTATCTCTCCAACCAATAGCCTTCCAGCAGCTACCACCCTATACAACCAGACATGTCCTGAGGTTCATATAGTCCGAGCATCTGCTCTGTGCGTGGTGGCCCTTCACAACATTACTCTTCACTTAAAGGTGCTTGTACTCTGCCCCAACAAACACCAACATTTGGGTCGGTGTGTACCGACAGTTAGCATTTGGTGTTTGTTGGCTGGGGTTATTATTATAGTTTATCGTTTGCAGTGTAGGAGGATGGCAGGGACAGGCCACTCAAATGGCCGAATATGCGTAATTACATGCCCATTGTGACACATTTCCGGTGAAGTACTTCCATACATAGGAATGTCTAGCCGGTTAGACTTTATCCATTTTGTCCTTGACTAGTGATTTCGAGTCGACTAGTTGATGAAACCCCTAATCCTGGTGAGCTGTTTAATGATGAGTGCACTACAGCTGTGAAATCTTAAAAATACACCACTTGGTATTTCCGCCACTTGTAACACAGGAAAGCACACTGAAATGAAGTCAAATAGAACACTGGATACTACCAGGTCCCTGCATAACAACCATAGATTGTATAAAATAGATAACACTGTCTGGGGGACCATTAAAGGGGATGTGTAGGGGTTTTTGTTTTTTTTTAAGTTTAAAACATTACTTAAACCGTGCCGTCATGAACATAATGGTATGTTCAAAATAACTCGAATCCTTCCGAATTCTACACATAGCTCCTTGAAAGCAGGCTGTCATGTCGCAGTGTGCTAGCTTCTTGAACAGTGGAGCGCAGCGGTGCCGTTGTCGTATTGTACGTGAATGTCCCTTAAGGTCGTTTGCAGTAAGGAAGGACGTGCTGCAGGTTCGGAGGAGTCACGACATCTTCGTGACAAAACAGGAACTTAAAGGCAACATTCCAGCCCATATAACTTGCCTTGACCAGGGACTACAAAGCAATCATAGTTGCTAAACTATGGCAGACAGAATCACACTGTGGTAACAAATCTGATGCAAGAGATATGTCAAACCTTATGGGTTCAAATACTGTTCATGATTGAGCAACCTTCTGAAGGACGTTCGTACAGGGTTACAATAATCAGTCTGATGTAGAATACAGGGTATTGCGAGCTAGAGCAAGTCTTCCATGCATCCTGGCTCTCTGCTTTGGGGACAAGTCCAATATTTTAATTCATTTGTGATGTCAGTATGTTATCATTTGCCAAATATTCTACCTTTTCACCTTCAAAACTCCTGCGGTCTTAATGCCTTTCGATTCCTACACACAGTTGTGTTCCGTCAACGCATGCCAGTGGGTGTTCCCGACGGTAGCTATGCAAATGACTTGAAGTATAACCATGAGCGGATTATGAGCTTTCGGGCCCCTGGGCCCAGATGTATTGAGGGCCCCCCACTAATTGTTATATATGTGGGAGGGGGGGTTTGGGGGTCCTCCCCCAGAAAAAAAACAATTTGTTTGATGTGATTTCCTGTATTCTGGTGCATTTTGGGGATGGCCAATGCTAAATTCAATCAGATTCATAGCCTACATCCTGAATTGTTGATACTGAGGCAATGATTCCATGCAAAGGCTTGGGCTTCAGGGCCCCCTGGGCCCGGGCAGTAATCCATCCCTGAGTATAACTAATTTGATTGGTTGGTGCCGTCCGTCGATTGGCTTGATTGGCCGGTGCCGTCTGTCGGTGCAGCACCAGCTGAACTTCTCAACGCAAGCTACGGGAGAAACGCGACGCAACGGACCCACAATTCAGTTCGGCAACGGATGACGTGAGCCCATGTAAAGTGAATGGGATGAGTCTCCAGCAACGCACGCAGCTGTGTGTAGGAGCCGTTAGACATTTAAATATCTCAGTGTAGGCCTATAACTGTAGTTACTTAGTGCAGCTTAAACAGCGAGAAGATAGTTCAATCGGAATATTTAATAGTCTTGGCTAGTTAGATGACGCTTGTGTCACTGAAATATTCATCTTAGGATGAGTGGGTTCCAAATGCTCCCATACTCTAGTCAGAAAACAGGAAATCACTGCGGCTGCCCTCTTGGGTTTTACATTGTTGTAAAGGCTTAAGGTGACATAACTGTTTGGACTTTTTTTTGGATCAAATATTAAATTGTATTTAAAATGTCAAACTTTGACATGATCTTGGGAGAGTGTCAATCAATGTGCGTTGGCCTGGTTCTGCCAGTCTACATGTACTACTTTCTTTGAAGTATCAGAAGTATTACAATTTATTGATCAATATGTGAATATTAGTCCAAATTCTACCAAAGATGACCAGCTCGGCTTGCAGGCTGACCCTTTATCTCTGCACCTTCCTCAATAGCATCCACGTTGCCTCTGGAGTTCCTATAAAAGAGGTTCCTTTGTGATTATTTAAACTTCTCTCCTTAGCTCAGAAATTAGCAGTCCAGAACCGTTCTAGAGCCTCTTCTCTTATTAGTATTTCCAGACTAATCCCAGCAATTACACATCTGATCTAGACAGGTAGCAGCAGACTAGAGTAGAACTATTTCAGATATCTGACTTCGGAGTGGAACTATTTTTTTTTTACCAATCTGTCAATATGGCTCATACTACCTGAAAGTTTCACATTTGAAGACAATGAAGACCATTATCTCTGAAAATAAAAAGGAAAATGAACTTGTATCAGGTGGTCTTTATTTGAGTTTACGGTTTCTCCATCCATAATTCTGAAAATTTCTTCTTTAATTTCCTGGGGGCAGGGGGTGTTCATGGGTTGTTCTAAAAGAATGTCTTAATTGGTTTGGTGTTTAGAATATTGAACATTCACTCCCTGAAGACTACACTGATGTATTTTAGCCTACAACTCTCAAGACACTTTCCACACACTCCATAGGCAATTAGCAAAAAAAAAAAGTGTTGTAAGAATACAAATACGCACACATTTTTCCCTCCTCCACAGATCTTTGCTTGGGAAAAATATCTGTCAAGGACACCTGACAATTTGCAGATCAAAACACATTCTGCACTCTAATGCACAGGTCATCCATACTGGTAAAAACAAGCAGCAACAATTAAATACAAATAGAGTAGACATGTCATTAATTAAACACAACCACTCAAAATTGATTGAAATTGAAATTGATTGAAAATGAAATGAGAAGGTCTGAGAAAGGATAGAAGAAACTATGTGAGGACGAGTGTGTATGCCAGGTCGGGGGAGTTTCTTCGTGTTCTATGCCCCCAACATCGTCTTCAAGGCAGTGCTGCCTGGAAGGCGCTATGGTTAGGCATGGGTTAAGGTTAGGGTTAGGTTTAGGATAAGGTGCCTTTAAGTCGACGGAGCCAGCACTGCCTGGAAGACAACGTTGGAGGCATAAAACACCATCGAGCGGTGGGGTACGAGGAGGAAGAACAAAAAAAAAAACATTTAAAGTGCAAAGCAAAGTTATAATTTCTGATAAATTTTGAGCTACTATGATAGAACTAGAAGATACTATATAGTTTTTGTTCATCAAAACCTATAATCAAAACACAATGACTGAAAAATTTGAAATTTGTTTTGAGATTAAAAATGGACTTCTCCCTGAGAACTATATGGTTTGAACAATGTGTTTTCTATTTTTTGGTGTATTGTTTACTGATTGCTCAAAATCATAAACAAGGCGATCAAAATGATATACACTCATGCAGAGGTAAATCTGTTTTGAGGCTAAAGTTGGATTTTGAGCACAGATAAAACTGTTTTGAGACGAAAGTTAGATTTTGATTTAGAGGTTTTCTAAATCGTGCTTGAAGATGAGGTTTTGTGTTTACCGTTTTAAAAAAAATAGAGCAAAGTTTCAGAAATTGTATTTTAGCAATTGAAAAAAAAAAAAAAAAAAAACTAATAATGAATGAATTCCTGTTATTTAGTCTTTAGGCCTATTAACCATCTTGATCTTGATCAATGGAAACTGAAAATTCACAACTGTTCAGTCCTCTAGCTAAATCAGTGCTAGGTCCAAACGTAACTTCATTTATGACCCATTTCATTTCAAAAACTAAACTTGCCAGCCCTGATAAAGAATCCATAGCAATTGGTAACTGCAGGCAAGTTGCATTGCAAATATTACCTCCCAGGAACAGAGAATGAGAACAGCCAATGAGAACAGCCTAACAGAGAGCTTAACAGTTGAAATTAGAAAATATGTATTTTTACTGAAAAAATTATTTGAAATACAAAACTAGTATTTTCATGATTAACAGTGGTCTCCCACCCCGAGCCTTTGTCATAACCATCCTCTCTGAACACTGTGCTGCAATTCTCAGTCCAAATCACCCTATGAAGGGAACTGCACAGTCTTCTGGCCTTGCATACAAACACAACATGGATTGCCAACTTCTACAGAGTTTAAGCTACACAGTAGATCTCTTGGCAAAACTCCAGACAGCGCCACCCTTTCATTTCTCCCTGGAACATCTTGAACAGGTGTACAACTCAGAAGAAATATGCCAGCCTTTCCTCAAACTTCTCTGTATTGTCCTGAACATCTCGCAAGCATTGAAAATCTCAACTGTTTTTTTTTCCTTCTAATTCCATCTTTTCCTCCTTTTCCGCTGTTCCTTTTATCAGCTCCGGGTCCGTGGTGGCGCTGGATGTGGTTCTTGAGGCTGACGTTGTGGTTGAAGCACTGCCCACAGTCCTGGCACTTGAAGGGTCTCTCGCCTGTGTGGAGACGCATGTGGGACTTGAGATGGCCTGGTTGGTTGAAGGAGCGGTCGCACAGCTTACAGCTGTAGGGCTTCTGTCCTGTGTGGATGGCCATGTGTCTGATGAGTGCAACAGCAAAGCGGAAGCCCTTATTACAGACCTCACAGATGTGCTTCCCATTGGGCCAATGGCTCTTCCTGTGGGCACACCAACTGGGGCGGTCTGAAAAGCGCAGCGAGCAGTCAGGGCAGTGGTACTTCAGCACCTCAGCTTCATGGCTCTTCTCATGCTCCTCTTTGTCTTCAGGTGACTTAAAAGCCTCGAGGCAGTAGCGACAGGTGAGGCTGTACTTCTCACTGTGGATTCGATCGTTGTGTGTTTGGAGTCCAACCTCAGTGGCAAACCTTTTGCCACAGCTGGGACAGACGATGGGTTTAACTTTGTGTTCACAGATGTGACGGGGTCCACCGTCAACTAGGTTCACCATGGTGAGGAACTTACCACAGTCCACACAGAGCGTGCGAAGGGGCCTAATACCGTGGCATTTTAGAGCATGATTTTGGAAGTCACTTAGACTTTTGAAGTGGACAGCCAGGTCCTCAATGTGCACTGCCTGAGAATGGCCTCCATCTGGAAATGTTTCAGTGTTCAGGCTAAAGGACTCCTCGTGGGCATTTTTGTTTGCCACTTGGTGGCCAATATAATCTAATCCTTGGATGTCAATGTATCTAATCCCTGGACTTCTAACTTTACAACAGGAGGTCTCATGGGTGCAGCTACTAGTAGTCATCCCTTGACTGCTTCCACTACCACTTTGGTTACCATCAGTTGCTGTCCATTGTCTTGATCCAGAGTCAGGTCCTTGGTTGTCACCATTAGAAATGTTCTGCTCATCACATCTGATGGTTCCCTGGTTACTGCAGGTGTCCTGGTTTTCACATCTTACGGTTTCCTGGTTGCTACTGGTAAAAGAATCCTGGTTGCAACTGTTGTTGGTTTCCTGGTTGTTAGTGGGGGTATCCTCTTTGTTGCCACCACTAGTGTCCATCTTCTTGGTTTTAATGCCACACTGGAGACAGCCATAGAGTCGACTGTGGCGCTGTCTGAAGCAGGTGTGTTTAAACCTGGACCCACAGAGAGAGCACCAAACCAGAGGCAGGATGGGTTCTGCATATGGATCGGAATTTAATTCACGCTTTGACTTCCTACACGGTCTAGGAACAAATTCAGCATCAGAATCCTTATCTTCAGATGCTGAGGACTGCTCCACGTCCTCACAGTTCGGATACCAATCATCATCAACACTGTCCTGCCTTTCCAAGTCTTCTTCTACATCAGCTACTTCATCCTCATGTTCCATTTCTTCTTTTGGTTCCTGAACTTCAGACTTTTCTTCTTCCATTCTGTCAACAATCGTCACTTCCCAAGACACAGAGGAATGGCTGTCGTTTTTGTCATCTTCCTCTTGGTCATGTAACCTGTTGTTCGAGGCACCAGGTGTGTGGATAACTGAATTATTTACCTGTAGAAGACAAGAGCACATGTTCACAGTGAGCCTAAAGCAAACAGCATTACCACAAACCTGTGTGCATTGATATTAGTTTTAGATTAAGGCTTTGTGGATTTACACTTTTAAAGTTATGCTCCAAATTAAAAAAAATCTATAGAAAAATGAATGGCTTTTGGAAATTAATGTGAAGAGGCCCAGAGAACATCAGTACCTTTTCTGTCCTTGTATGGCCCAAATCATCTGAGGTTTCAGCAAGACACCCTTCACCCACAAATGTCTGGTTTGGTGGGTGGTGACCTTTGACTTCTTCCTCTGATTGGCTCATTAGATCTTCCTCTGATTGGTTGATTTGATCTTCCTCTTCCTGGCTTAATAGGTTGTAATCTTTGACTTCTTCGTCAGATTCAGAGTCCGAGTCCCCAAAAGACAACAGCACTGTCTCTTCAACAACCTTGTAAAACACAAAAACAGCTGCTTTCAATCATCTGGATTACATCAAAAATGACAACACTGCCTTCATGAGGATTTCACTGGGATTTTCATGCATGATCTTCAAACTTTGTGAATATAATCAACAGGATTAGAATGGATGTACCCACTGCTTAAAAAAGAAAAGCAACAAAGGAATAACTGCTCAATGGGGCACTTCAAACTACTGAACCCAAATAACGTACTGGAGCAAAAAAACATATCTTGAATGGATCCCAAAGCCAAAACCTGTTAAATATTGAAGCATTTTGGCAACTCCAGAGCTCCCCCTAGAGTCACAGAATATTTTTATTCTACCTTGCCGTTGTAAATACTTCTCAGGGCTTGAGAGAACTTCGAAGATAAAAAAACTTGCATAGTTTTACTTTAATAAGATATTAATGCCCAAACATGGCCTCCAAGATAAGGTATTTATCAGAGTGTAATAACAAAAACCAAAGGGGCAAAAGAAATATGAAAACATCAAGGAGTCCAAGTAAAGTACAAAGTACAAGGAGTTCCAAAATCACATGGATAACTGTCCTCCATCTTTGACCCTTAGGTGGCGCTAGAGCACTTGACACGCACATGGAACATGAATAAAAAAAAGAATCGTGGAACTGACTGACCCAAATCAGTGTGTGCCAGATTTAATCATATATAATATGGGCTAGCCTGGTCTGGTGACTCAATTGGGAAACATTTCCAACACTTGCATCGTTTTTTGACATTGCAGGTGTTGCTGCTTCTGTTTATCACAATAAGTTTCGGTTTAGTCTTCCCCTCTTGTCGCTCGAAGAAGATCTAGGTGGGAGGGGCCAGACTATATATGGGCTGCCACAGACTCCCAATAAAATAGGCTATAAAGCACCTGGCCCCTGCCTCCTGGTTATAAAGCACCTGGACCCTACCTCCTGGTTATAATCTTGGTTATAAAGCACCTGGCCCCTACCTCCTGGTTATAAAGCACCTGGCTGCTACCTCCTGGTTATAAAGCACCTGGACCCTACCTACCTCCTGGTTATAAAGCACCTGGCCCCTACCTCCTGGTTGCTTGTTGGGTCTCTGATGATCTGTTCAGGTGGATGGCTTCTCCACTTTCTGCTGGCTTGACACTGCTGGCACTTCTGCGTCACGTTGAGGAACCTTCCCTCACGACTCTTACGGATGCTGCATATGCTGCAGCACTCAAAGCACCTCTGGAACAGCTGCAGCAGGCATTCCAACTGCACGACGACCTCGCCTGCACGAACATGGCTGCAAGAGGACAGAAAACAGAGCACAGTCCGTTTGAATAAATTGGCAAAACAATAATGCAGGAGTTTAAAGGGCCGATTCAGGATTTTGGACATAGAGCATCATTTCCAAGTTAGCATGTGTGATATTTATCAGTGGAGACCGTTTAACACGTTTCATCCAGTCCTAATTGTAGAGTTTGCAGGTGCTAGGCTAGCGCAAGTAATCAGTATGAGGTAGCCTGCCACTAAAAACTGTCTTACCAACTCCAAAGTACACTCCAAATGACACAGATATGCCTAAAACTTTTTCCAAAACCCAGTAAGGTATGGTTCTGAAGTTTGACATTTTTTCCAATAAGACTGACAACGACATAACAAAAGTTAAAACATACACTCATTGATCTTAAATAAACATAAGACACTTTTGAAAGAAGGATGCTTTCAAGTGACAAAAAACGGTTAGCAAAATCTTCCCCAAGTTTCCCCATGTGCTATTTCCAAATTAGGTGGCGTTCACATTGACACTGAGGAAAACGCATGCTCATGAACGCAGTAATATTATAGTCCATGTGGACTTGATTAACTGCAAAGCCATTGAAAAATGCTAGCAACTGAAAGAATGTCATCACTGGGAACGTTGTATTCCATTACGTGCGCACATCCAAAACCAGGTGCTGGATAAAAAGGTATTCTTCCACACAAACTTAAGTCACAAAGTTGATTTGACCATCAGTTAACTTCGAAACAGGCTCTTTACTTTGGATAGACAATAGTTATACATCGTAGGAGTGATTCAGTGAATTAATTTGCATAACTTTTAATGTAACCTCGGTCCTCTGAATACGGACGAATCCAAACGTTTCATATAATTATTTACATCCTAAGAATACATGGAATTTTATCAGCGTTATGGACGTGACATGAAATAGACAAACTTTTATGAGAGATTACAGGTTTCCTAGATGTGACATTTTCACATTAGGCCATCCTTAAAAATATTCTTGTTTGCAGTAACAGCCAAAAATATAAAAAAATGAGTCGGTAGGTAGGTAGGTCAATATTTGTTTTTTCAAGATTCAAAGTAAAAATTTGAAAAAAAGGTATGAATTTAAACAAATGTGCATATTGTGACGTAACTGACTGGGTCCTCAACCCGTGCCTTCAGGCGCATCACTGCAAACCTCAATCTGATGCAGGTTATGTAGACCAGCCTCTCTCAAACTTCTTTGACCTGAGGCCCAGTCATGGCAGACTTTGGGGTCATAGGGCTCATCTACACGTACCCAACCCCACTGCCTCCAAATCAAATTGTCATTATCATTATCACAATCATTATTATGCCTAGATTGTTATGCATGCACTTTCACTTAACTCTCATATAGCAGAAAGCTCAAATTTTACACACTGTATTCTCCATTGTGAAGTGCTTGTGGCTAAAATAATTATTAGGATTGCTTAATGTATTTTACATTTGCTTTAGTATTGTCGATGGGTTTAATAACACATCAAGGGTGTCCTTGGCCAGAACCTAGTGGTATTTGGGGGGCCTTGTCGTGGAAAAGTTTGGGAACCCCTGCTCTAGCCTAGCAATCTAGACAGACCCTAGCGGCAGCGAATGTCATTTGCAGCCTCTCCGTCGGCTTGCAAGCTGGAAAAATGAAACTTCGATCAGGTCAATCACATTGTGTATAGTGTCAGTGGGCGAGCTTAATATTGCGATGGTTCTGCGTGAATTCTCTGCTACTTGAAAACAAAGAAGATGGATGCTGCTGGTGAACAGCGTGACTCGACTTTTTTTTAAGTTGGCAAATGTTTGATAGCCAACTAGCTCCGCTGTGCATGGGACTCATGAGTTGTAACGCTATCCTACTACGTGCAAAGGGAATTTGAAAGACAACCGCTCATCCCGCCCCTCGGATTGAACACTGCCAATGGTGATATCCCTGACCCTACATCTTGATGTGGGACTGGCTCGTTAGGCTACCAGTCCTCGACAAACTACATAAAACACATACTTAATTACATTTGTGAATTTTGATACGAAACAATTGAAATAGTAGTCATGAAAAACTAGCAATGAAATTATTGCATCCTCAGTGCCCAGTAAGATCAACAGAAAGTCAGGACAAGTCATAAAATACATGAAACTAGGTAGTCACCCCCCACCGCGCTAGGCCCCCCAGAACTTGGAAAAAGCAGTTTTTGCTAAATAACTACCTGAGCCGTTGCACCCAAGAAAATGTTTATAGTATGTTAGTCAGGAGTTCGCATCAACGTTGCCCATACACACTCATTTGTGATTTGCACAAATGCATGCATATATATATATATATATATATTTTTCTCTCTCTCTCTCTCTCTCTCTCTCTCTCTCTCATATATGTACGTGTGTTGAACACATCTGCAACAGAAGGAGGTTGCTAGGTTAACTCCAGCTGCAAAGTCAGCCGTCCTCATCAGCTAACACGATAATCCAGTTACTGTAAAACAACAGTATGACCATTACGGGACGATAAATCGCTCAGAGTTTCGTTATTAAGTAGAAGTATAGCATATATACTCTTTTGATCCCCTGAGGGAAATTTGGTCTCTGCATTTATCCCAATCCTTGAATTAGTGAAACACACTCAGCACACAGTGAGGCGAAGCACACACTAATTCCGATGCAGTGAGCTGCCTTCCTCCGTCTTCCCTGGAACCGTATCAAGAATATTTGCGTCCAAATGGATCCATCTCAACACGACTCAACACGTTACTTCATACCCCAGGCCTATAGGTGGCACTGTGTCTTTACAGAAATTCACCAAAACTTGCAAAACTTATGCTTTAAAAACAGACAGAATAGGCTAATGGCTAAAATGGCTAGTGCAAGGAAACCAGAATTATTTGTGTGGACTGATGGTGAACTGTCAACTGTAGCCAACTGTAAAACTAATAAACTTTATTTTACGGTTTGTGAAGGGTGCAATCCCATCCTTTATTTGGCTAACGCAGGTAGGCCTACTAATCACCTTTACTTTCTTTGGTTGTAGGATAGTCCGTGATTCACATTAGTTTTGGCCATCACCGCAATTAGGCTACTAAACGCCAAGGCTATTCTGTCACCACATTTATAATATTGCTATAAACCTTCAAGTAGTAGTAACAGTCAATACTTTTGCCTGCATCAAATCGTGCATTAAGCATTCAGTGTGCTACCATCGGCTTAACGTAAGTTCTAAAGCGTCTTTGTATGCTTATATCTGATTTCACTTTCGAATGTGAATGCATGTATATATGTTGTAAGACATGTAAAATAAATGAATGACACTGGCACTACGCACAAATTAATGTAGCCCTAAACTTACACCGCACTTTCCTAATAACTTAAGTTCTCTCGCGTCACTGACAGTAGCTAGAATGCATTAAAAAACACCGGAAAAAACAGTATTCAGTCCACCAAGTCATAAGCTATCGGCTCGCGCACCAGTTGTGATATTTATCTTCACAGTGTAATCGTAGGTAATGTCATGATTGAAAACTAGTATTGTTAGGCAATACTATAAGTGCAAGTCCAGGGCAGCTGAGGTGTGGCGATGACATCATCGATCACGCCAAAACAGGATGTCTTGGTTTTAAGCTGTCTAAAAGAACTCAAACGAGACTCACGGTTTCTGATTTCTCCACTCTGGGACCAGGTTTCAGAAAAGTGCGGTTTCGGGCAGTGCGTTTACAGGATTTGTTTGGACGCTCGGCCAAGACGAAGCAAAACCTCTGCGTTTAACCTAAAAAGCGTCTCCGTGTGGACAGGCCCTTAATCTAGGTGCTAAGCAGGAATGTGAGAAGCCAAAAACCACATAACAGGGGAATTACTTTGCTGATTATTCAGAACATTTGAGTTAGACTTGATTATGACCCACGGATTCGGGTGAGACTTCCAGGTAAAATCACGGGTTGCGGGCAGTTCTGGTCAAATTTGATAGATAGGCTAGTCAAGTCTTATATAGTGCATTTCATACACAGAGGTCATTCAATGTGCTTTACATAAACAAAAGCAAACAGGAATAGCTGATAAAAGCATAAAAGGGCAATAGTCAAAGAATAGTTTAAAAAGTAAAGAATCATAATTACCCAGTGTACAGCAGCATTCTATGAAGATTCTTGAAGTAGTTCCAAACTGTGCGCGCACACATATTTATTTCCTTTCAGTGCCAAAATGGCTGACCACAGGGCTCGATAGTCCCCCTCATGGAGTATTGGCACCCAAATAGTTAACACTCAGTTTCAGAGAAACCCGGCTAGTAATGTTCTGGGTTAACATACAGTAAAATGTGCGTGTGTGCGGTAGGCTAAAGTGAAATTGCGCCCTTCTGTTCCTCTCGCCTTCTCGGTCTCAAATGCACATGCACACTAGAGTTGATAGGATGAAAATAGTTGTTTGAACTAATTATCCAGCTCCCGGTCTTCTTATTCATTTTTCTGAGGCAAAGTCCTTTTAGGCAAGTCCCTCCACTCAGCGGCCATATTACAACGCTTTTTGGGCACTTATCGGGCATCTATTTTGGCAGAAATGCGCGTGCGCAAGGCTTCACGACACGAACCTTGGTCCAGCGGCGAGATCACAACACATGATTGGCACGATGTCTTCACAGCACACCACATTATTGGCTCAATGTCTTCACAGCACACCACATTATTGGCTCAATGTATTCACAACACAGCACATAATTGGCCCTATGTATTCATATGTCGACGTTTTGCCAGAGAAGGGGTAGGATATGTGTAGACAACTGCCATATTGGGATTACAAACTAACCCCATGCATTTCTATGGAGGATTTTTTGAGTGCTGTGTCTCCTCATTACAAAGTCTCTGGCTGAGGTAAGAAATGTTAAGGCATGTGTTTGAGTGTGCGAGCGCCTGTGTGTGTGTGTGAGGGAGGGAGAGAGGATGGTGGCTACTTTGTTTTGAAGTCCAGACTTTTCCCGTTTCCAGTTTAACATAGCCATACCGTTTCAGACAAGGCTACATTGACTGCACTGGATTTATTTATTTGTAGCCTACATGTACGTCTCGTTAAGTAAAGTAGGCTAACAATAATGTTGGCTACATGATATTGATGCAACCACGTATCGTTAAAATTAGAAATTTGCGGGTCGGGTCTGGGTTGATGTTAAACGTGTATATTTTCGGGTTGGGCGGGGCGAAGTGGATCTCCAAAATGGGTCGGGTGGGCGCGGAATATAAAAAAAAAAAACCTGACCCGCGCATCACTATGAGGTAGTCATCATGCACTGAACCCTACATGATTTTAGAATCTAACCACACAGAAGTTGCACAAGAACATGAGGGTGGGAATTCGTCCTCAGAAAACATAGCGACAAGAATCCTGTTTGGCTCTGTAGCTAACAATCATCTGAAACAACACAATCAAGTACATACATAGACCAAACTCAGAAGCTAAGCTAACACAATGATAATATGACTAATCTTACTCCTTTCATACTTTCTACATGTTTAGTAGACTAAACATTTTAGATCAAACATTTGCGATTTGCATGTCATCGATTGCAATGCTCAAATCAGAACGAGAATGCTAGCTAGCGATAGCATGCTAACCATGGAAAACTAGCATGTTAGCGTTTACTATCTACCATATTGATAATTCGCTCCTCTACTAGCTTTACTTGATTAATGAAGATAAATGGAGGACCAGATAGCTTCGGTATCATAACATAGCTAGGCAGCCAACAAATTCGAAAAACTAGAGATAAGTATGCTGCATGCAAGCAATAAACTTACTAGTCCAACAGCATGACGGCCAAGTCAGTATCGGTCGGGCACCCCTCCTCCTCCTTTAGCTCACGCCAGCGAGCGAACGCTGTACCAATATTGATCCTCGTCCGGGCTCTGATTTTGTCACTCTCCCTTTTTCTCTTCTTACTCTCCTCCGACAAAACCTTTGCCTTCTTTGGTTTCGTTGCTGCTTCGGCCATGACAACAACATACACACACGTGACAGCCGGTGTTATATGGTAACTGGCTAACTGGCTGGACTGTTTACTTTGCCTCTGGAGTTAACGTAACCGCCCACTTCTTTTGCAGAGGTGTTCAGCTGATGTTTTAGCCTCTGATACCTGGGGCCTGTTGCACAAAAGCAGAATTACGACATCCGGGATAAGTTAACTTACTGAGCTGTGCTCAATAATTCCAAAACAAGAGCGTACAGGCTTAATTGGTTGCACAACGAGCAAGCCAGGGTGAGCAGACACGGATTCATCAAGCCAGGTGAAACCTATCCTGGATAAGTGCGCGCTCACGGCTCCCTCAAATAGACCCCGCCACCGATCACATCACCATGGCAACTAGAATGGCTTCATTGCTTCTTCTACCGTGTGAAGTAGGTAGCGATATGTCATTATTCTGATATAGTATCTCATTATTGTGAGATATATCTTGTTATTGTGAGATAGTTATATTCGATAGCCTTTTCACAACAGCAACACCTCTGTTTAGGAGAATATTGCAACTAGTGCCGCGACCACCACGCGCACGCGCAAAATGGTTAGGCCAGAGCCCGTTTACGGAGAGCCGGATCACTCCCTATTAACTCCATTGTACCTGCAATCTGTTGCAGTTCCGCTAGGGGCGATCACGAATAAGTGCAAAAACAATGGGGGTCTATGGAGCTAGACGGCTAAATTTGTCTCTTTCACCTGGTTGTCGTTGAAAAATCGAAGATTTGATTGTGGTTTCTGCAAGCTCACTGCTAATGAACAGGGATGGATTACTGCACGGGCCTACCGGGCCCAGGCCCAGGGGCCCAAGGGGTCAGGAGTCCCTGAAGCCCAAGCCTTTGCATGGAATCATTGCCTCAGTATCAACAAATCAGGATGTAGGCTATGAATCTGATTGAATTTAGCATTGGCCATCCCTAAAATGCACCAGAATACAGGAAATCACATCAAACAATTTTTTTTTTTTTTTTCTGGGGAGGACCCCCAACCCCCTCCCACATATATAACAATTAGTGGGGGGCCCTTAATACATCTGGGCCCAGGGGCCCGAAAGTTCATAATCCGCCCATGCTAATGAATGACGTCATTGACGCATTTGAAAGGCTTTTTAGAACAAATAAGTGACTCAAAAAATATAATACTCAGCGGTGTGTATTTTCTCTGTCCCCTCTTTCGCATGTAACATTCAAATTTCTGGGCAAAAAATTATATCCCGAGAAAAGTGGATTTGAGGGGTACAGCTCCATAGACCTCCATTAATTCTGCACTTATTTGTGAGCGCCCTCATGCGGAACCAGAACAGGAACTGCAACCAGTTCAGAAACCGGAAGTTTCCCGAGAGGGGCGGTTCTCCCCTTATTAGACATTCTCTGGTTAGGCACTCCCGTGACGTCACATTGTCGCATGACAGGTCGGGAATGGCGATATGTAAAAGTTAATTAATGATCACAAACGTTTAAATAATGACAGTGGGTTTAGTTATATGTGATAACAATGTGTAGTGGGCAGTGGAATAACTATTGGTTTCCGTTTGTGGTGACTGCTGACTGAGATAAGGGATGAGATTAAATACATCCTGGAACTTAGCCTGGTCTGGAGCAGGCTAGCTCCACAGAATAAATTGCCATGGTGATTTATACCAGAGAATGTCTAATAAGGGGAGAATTGCCACTCTCGGAAAACTTCGGGTTTCTAAACTGGTTGCAGTTCCTTCTGTGGTTCCACATGAGGGCGCTCGTCCACGAGTGCAGAATGCATGGAGGTCTATGGAGCTGTACCCCTCAAAATCCACTTTTCTCGGGATATCCTTTTTTTCCAAGTAATTTGAATATTGTTTTCGAAAGGGGAGGCAAAGAAAATACACTAGGTTGAGTATTATATATTTTAAAGTCACTTAATTGTTCTAAAAAGCCTTTCAAACGTGTCAATGACGTCATTCATTAGCACAATGCTAGCGTGTTATGGGCAACAACGACCCAACCAGTAAGAAATCAAAAGGACATAAGTACTCGTTCATTCAACTTTTGACCTATAACCCATGTTGAAGTTATACAAACTATAATCAAATCTGAGATTTGTCAACGACAATCAGGGGAGAGACAAATTTAGCCGTCTAGCTCCATTGACTCCCATTCATTTTGCACTCATGGCGATCGCCCCCAGTGGAACTCTGGTGGAACTGCAACCAAAATTCGGTACAATGGCACTTAATACGGAGTGGCCAGGCTCTCCGTAGACGGGCTCTAATTTATACCATAACATATCCTGCTGCCCCCTATCCCGCTTTTGTGCAACTGGATCACGGATAAATTGAGCCAGGATAACCAAGATATCCCGGCTTAATCCCTTATCCTAGTTTTGCGCAATAGGCCCCTGGTCGCAGATTCGTCTGTTTAACTCAAGTTTAAATAGAAATGTTTGTGACGCTCCACTTTGTTGTTTAATAAACATGTGTCGGCGTTGGAAGTGTCAGGTTGTCTCTGCATAGTCTGTCTGCCTCTCCACCTTCTCTATGTTTGTGTACTGACTAGGGATCGACCGATATGTTTTTTTCAGGGCCGATACTGAAATCAATTATTACCAAACCAGGAGGCCGATAACCGATATGTAAAACCGATATGTCAGTTGTCAAAAACGGGGGTAGATAGTAAAGGTGATATGCTGCAAAAATTCATTCAAAAGCATAATTATGCAAACTTTTCTTTCTTCTTTTAATACACAATTGTCTATCAACTTGCATTACAAGTGTAAATCCTGTGTATGATGTTAATCCAAGAGCTGAGTGATGGCAAATATTTCCATAAGGTAGGCCTACACAATGGGCTATGTGCTTGTTAAGGGACCTGTCACAAAGAGGATGCTTTGCCATCGTGTGTGTGAGTGCACGAGAGAGGGAGATGGAGAGGAAGAGGTGCATGCGTGATGGCAAGAGTTTAGGGTGACCAGACGTCCCGAAAAATTCGTGACAGTCCCGATATCCAAGCAGTTGTCCCGAATCCCGAATCCTGCCCTAATTGTCCCGAAAATTATACTCAATCAGAATACTGAGTAGTTATTTTCTGATAAACATTAAAAACTGTCCGTTAGAGGTTGAGTCGACTGCATGCAGCCCCAACGGCAGCTAAGTGTCTGGATGCAGCCCGGCTACTTTGTTTCTTTTCTTGTTTCTTTTCTTTTTTTCTATAATTAGGCGAATATGCACTGATTTCGCCGGGCCGAGGACATTGAATGTGCAGGCAGCGCAGCAGGCAGAGCCAGCCTGTGTGCAAAAAAAAAAAAAAATACGGCCGAAGTTCGGCCTAATGTCCATGTCGCTTTTAACATAATCTACTTAATCTAACAATTATTTTGTATTCTTACTTAATGACCCATAATTTTGGCAAGGCTTGTTATCAGCATTAGGCTATTATCCTTATTCTGAAATGTCTGATTTGCACTGTTACGCAGTCATTGTTTTTTTTTTTCCCACAATGACATTTTGAGTTCATGATTTCTCTGTTGTATTTTGAGGCAGACTTGATGTTTGAATAAAAATTTGTTTTGGTACAGGTTTGAAAATTCGCTGTAAGCCTACCCTGAAGCCCAGTCTACAGTCTGCGTAAGTGAGAATCCTAAACTTTCTCTGTGTTCAGTCTTCGATCTTGATTGGCTGCATTTGTGCTAACTAACAAATCAGACGGTGTAGTGGGCGGGACAATGCTCTCGACCACAGAGTTGCAAATGCAGGGAGTGCGAGACACTTTACAGACAAAGTAGCGCGTTTCATTCTTTATCCATTTTAATATCGGCTTATCGGTGGAAAAAATGCCCGATACCGATTATTATAAAAATGCTAAATATTGGCCCTTAATAATCGGCCCGGCCGATAATTGGTCGACCCCTAGTACTGACTGTCCACTAGCCTACTGTTTTACTGCTACACTGTTTACATGCTATATTAGCACATATGCATAACCCCTCCCTCCCTCCCACAGCCTGGATGGTGGCTTATACTTGATACTTAATGCTTAATACTTTATACTTAATACTTGACCAATGGCTGTAACTATTACATCAACCTATTCTTGCACTGATATAGTTTTTTTTGTATTACCTTGTCTACATAATACATTATTCTCTTATCCATATTTCTCTCGGGCTGTCGACGGTATAATGTTTCATGTAGGGTTCATGTCAGTTAATATAAATGAACATTTAAAAACATGTTCAATTATATATATTTTTTTCATATATAAGTCGCACCTGACTATAAGTCGCAGGATCTGCCAAACTATGAAAAAAATTGTGACTTATAGTCCGGAAAATAAGGTATGCAAAATTTCTTGTTTTTGTCCATGAGAGAGTATGGAGATGGTGATCACAGATCAGCCAACGATTACAACGTTACAGTGCAGTTATTTTACAACAGAACAAAGCAGTTTGGCACAGGAACTGCTACAAATCCACCTGTAACAGTGAGCATCTGCAGCATGCTAAGATTCCCTACTAGAAATCATGTGAAGCAGGCAGGACTCAGTGTCTTCAGAAAAGACATAGACAATCTTCTGAACCTGCAGAAACACCTGCAACTACATCAATTCCATCTAGAGGGACTTTGTACACTTGTTCAGCAGCAACTGCTGCCAGCATAGATAAGTGCTTCTTCTGTCAGAAGCAGACAAAAGAATGTCTTCATTAGGTGTCCTCTTTCAATGCAGGCAACCAACCAAGAGATATAAGTACTATTTTGAAGTCAATGACTTTTAACATGTTAACATATGTTCATATTTTTTTGTGTGTGTGAGCAGCTGTATTTTGTATAAGCTGAAAGCTCTTTAGACGGGTATTATTACAGCCAGCGTATAGAGCATTGCAATAGTCTATCCTTCAGGTGACAAAAGCATGGAATAATTTGTATCTATATCTCTCTCTTATACATGTGTCAAGTTTGGCTAACAGGGTTAATTCATCAGGTTTTATGGAGAGGTATAGTTGTGCATCATCTGCATTAGAATAATAAAAACAACAGGGACCCCAGTACTGAGCCTTGAGGCACTCCATATTTTACCATAGTCTGGGTAGATGGTTTATTATGGACCTGTACAAATTGTTGACGGTTAGGAAGGTATCTAAACCAAGCGAGTGCTGAGGCTTTGATGCCTATCAAATTTTCATGCCTAAGTAGTAGGTCATGGTCTATGGTGTCAAAGGCAGCGCTGAGGTCCAGGAGGATCAGTATTGATACAAGGCTAGGATTTTTTGATTGAGGGCTTAATAACAGATGTCTTAAACGACTGCGGTACATACCTTGATAGCATTAAATTATTTATAATCTAGAGCAAAACATTAGGCTATCCAGGAAGGGGAGAGCAGTCTTAAGAAGGTGAGTAGGAATAGGGTCTAGTAGACTAGTTGTAGATTTTGATGAGGAAATTGTGGAGGTGAGATCTAATATGTTGTGTATATGTAAATAAATTAAATGTTGTTCGAGGTCTCATCTGTGATTCTGTTATGTTTTTGTTATCTTTCAGCAATGGAGTATGTGTATTTGGTGAAACTGATTGGTTATTGATCTTATCTCTAATTGTTTGACACAATCATAATACTGACATACAATCATACTGTTGAAAATAACTGTTTTGTGAACTTTAAATTGTTAAACTGTTGGTGTTAATTACAGTGAAATATACAATTTCAGAAAAATAGGGTTAAAACAGGTAAAAAAAAAAATGGAAACATAATTTTTCTTGACTTGGATGTGGGCGGGGCTTTATGTCACGGATGTAGCGGAGTGGATGGGATTTTTTTTTTTTTTAGAAAAAATATATATCGGTGCACATTGGGAACTTAATTTAATGCCTTCCATGCTTCCATTTGCTAACTAATTAATTACTAATTTTTTTTAAAGTTTTCCCAACACTACTGTATACACACTAAAAAATATTTTTGGTGGATAACTTCGCTGATTTGGCTTCACAATATTTTTTTAAGAATAGGTCTATGGGACTTATCGAAGAGCAGCTCCAATGTTATGAAAACCAACGCCCCAAGTTGTTGCTTTCACTTTCCCTCCCTATACTACATTTTTGAATGGAAGTCAATTGGAGCCGAAAATCGGTAAATAGCGGTGACTAAAGATTATTTCTCTGATAGCGAGACGGCGGTCTCCTTTGGGATCTGTCTTCTTTCTGTTTTTAGTATGCTGCCATTCCAGTCTTTTTAAAGAAGCACTATGCAGGTCTAGTAGCAAGTGACTAAACCCCCACTAGCGAGCTAGACATCAAGAAACCAAGCTTAAAACGGTCGCGCAAACATTGTTCAAGAGACTATCAAACCACATTAAAGTTCACCCAAGGGTAAGCTACTTACAATTTCAATAGCAACAAAGCCAAGTCAGCGTCCGTTTTGCAGTCTTCAGAGTCTCTCACTTGGCGCCATTCTTCAAAAGCTTGCCCTATGTTCACTCGTGTCTGGTCTCTTTTTTTGTCAAGCTCCCTTTTCTTCTTCTTCTGTTCTTCCGACAGTCGCCTCTTGGGTCTCTTTGTTGACTGATCCATCATGAATGCAACAATTGCCTTGCAACTGGCTGTTTATCTAGCTGGTCCCATGTTTGTGTGTCTGCCGTAAAGCATTTTCGAAACTACAATCTGACTACATTTTCGAGGCGCGATTGGATACTTCCACTGAGTCACATCCGGATGTACCCGGACCGGGTACAGAAAGTTAGTCGCACTCACCAAACGACCCAGAAAGTAGAACCATCAGAACGACTCTCAACCTGCATAATTAAAGTCATTTTTGCTAAAATTGTTGCATAGTGCTTCTTTAAAATGGAAATCTTTTTGACACTTTCCCTGGCATTCTTGTATAACTTAGCCGATTGTATCTGCTGGAGATCTGGCAGCCTCCGTGTAAAGGGCATTTGCTTTATAAAGAACTAATCTGTCTGCAACCTTTTCTATCAACAACGTGATCTGTCCGTACATTTTCATATATTTACCTTTGATATGACAATCAGCATTATGTTCCAGACATGCAGAATCGAAGATGATCAGATCCTCTCTGAAAACACTGACATTTTAGCCTATGCCTACCAGATTGTTTTTCTTTGATACAGTAGGCTGACTGTATGAATGAATGTTGTCTCGTGGTTGACTGTGCGTCCATCAGGCTACTCAACGAGAGACAATTTCCCTTGTGTATAGTATATATACTCTTTTGATCCCGTGAGGGAAATTTGGTCTCTGCATTTATCCCAATCCGTGAATTACTGAAACACACTCTGCACACAGTGAACACGCAGTGAGGTGAAGCACACACTAATCCCGGCGCAGCGTGTGTGTGTAAAGTGTATTCACACCAAATTGGCCCACCATACCTTCCCAACTATGCACAGTATCCCATTAGCTGCATGCCATCAGGCTATTTACAATTTTCTATGACGTAACTTAGTGAACACGTTATCAAAATTAATTCGCGCACACATTTTGTTTGAGCAGGAGAATACGCACGCAGGCACGCAACTAGGCTACTTGTTGTTTTCTTTTACTCGGCTATCTGGTTATCAGCACACAATGTTGAGCTAATTCACTAACTCAACTCATCATGGATATCACAAATTTAAACAACGAAAACAGAAAGTATGGAGGCAGCAAAGCTAGAGGAGTTATTCCAGATGGGCAAGAACAAGGTACAATTGGTGTGCTTGTCAGAACCAGTCTATTGTCAGAACGTTAGACTGCATTACAGCTGTTTAAAGCCAGACGTCACGATACGCTTGAACAAAACAAGGTAACTTTCGCCTGTATAGGGCTGTATGAAGTTGTCAAAATGAATAGGTCATTGTAGACTTTCGTGTATTATTGCATGTGGATGTTGTTATTGCTGACCAATCAATGCACTGGGCTAAAACCGGGGGGCGTAGCCTACCATAGCATTAATTCATGCAGACGCCCCTGACCCTATCTTTGTGGGCGTTTGCCTACCCAAATCAAAGATAAGTGATGCATTGTAATTACCTGTCAAGAAGAAATTTGGCTACATCTGCATCGGTCTTCAGACTTTTAAATTCCCGCAGCCCCCGCCATCTCTCAAATGCCACTCCAATATTCACCCGAGTTTTGTTACGAGCTCGATCGAATTCTTTCTTTCTATCCGCAGTCTTCTGCTTCTTACTCGACTTGGCGGTGTAAGCAGTCGTTGCCAAGCGAGGAATCGGGAGTTTTCCTTTCGGTCGTTGTTCTTCCGCCATTGCATTTGAGCTGCTCCAATGCCTCACCTGTGTATCTAGCCATTGGCATACATTCTCTGCCATTGGTCAAGTGCGCGTGAGGAGGGGGAAGCCCATAGACATAATATAGATTATTATCTGTTATGTCCAGAGCCCTTATTAGACATCTGTTAAGCCTCGGTATCTTCTTCTGTTTTTTGGCAGATTACTACTTATGTAGTATACCGCCACCAACTGTACAGGAGTGTATATTCTTTCCATAGACTAAAAAATAGATTCTTTCACACAAACTCGCGTCACATACGTACGTCACCGCCCATCTGGAAGTGCAAACATTAGGATTTTTGGTTCCTTACTATATGCTATATATATATATATATATAGACACTATATATATATATGACTATATGCAGCGTTTGTTTGCACCTCCAAAAGCATGGCATACCTGGTTACCTCCCAAAACGCCCTTAAACGCCCACCAATACCCGTATGTTTGTGTGAAAGAATTAATTCAAAACAAACAAAAAAACAAGCAAAAAAGGAACACATATTCTTTTCATTATACCAGCATTATAAAGATAATTAAATACAGCTTTAACTCTCTCCCTTGTCATGCCATTTTCTTCGAGTATATCATGTATTGAGTTCTCCTTCCATTTCCTACCAGATAATTTTATCATTATATTTCTCATATGCAAAAGGTACACGTTCTACATCTTCTTTGTCTTGCAATTCTATGCATAAAGCTATTACCCTTTCCTACTATTTGTAAAGTACAGTTCAATCCTGTACGCCCTAATCTAAGTCTGGTATAAGGCCACTTCTTCCCTTCTGTTTAAACTCCGTGAAGTAACCCTTTTTCTTGTCACATTACACATAGACATGCACAATAGGGCTATTAACATCACAATATTGCAAAAGGGAAACAATAAATTGTCCAAATGCAACTTAATTTGTAAACCATTTCATTTAAAAAAAGAAACTCTGCCAGCCCAGATAAAGAATTCATAGCAAATGTCATTTATATACAAATTGTAAGTTACCGTATCTTTCAGGAACAGACAATGAGGACAGCCAATTGGAGCAGTCAAACAGAGAGCTTAACAGTTGACATTAGAAAATGTATTCATACATTTATACATGTATATAAATTTATGTATTTTTTACAAAAAAATATTGTAATACAAAACTAGTATTTTCATTTCAGTGGCCTTTGACGTAGCCATACTTTCTGAACACTGTGCTGCAATTCTCAGTCTAAATCATCCTATGATGGACAAGGGAACTGCACAGTCTTCTGGCATTGCATACAAACAGAACGTGGCTTGCCAACTTTTACAGAAGTTCAGCTACACAGTAGATCTCTTGGCAAAACTCCAGAAAGCGCCACCCTTTCATTTCTCCCTGGAACGTCTTGATCAGGTGTATTACTCAGAACAAATATGCCAGCCTTTCCTAAAACTTCTTTGTATGGTCCTAAATACCTCATTAGTATTGAAAATCAAAATCTCAACTGTTTTTTTTTTTCCTTCTCATTCTCTCTTTTCTTCCTTTTCCGCTGTTCCTTTTATCAGCTCCAGGTCCGTGGTGGCGCTGGATGTGGTTCTTGAGGCTGACGTTGTGGTTGAAGCACTGCCCACAGTCCTGGCACTTGAAGGGTCTCTCGCCTGTGTGGAGACGCATGTGGGACTTGAGATGGCCTGGTTGGTTGAAGGAGCGGTCGCACAGCTTACAGCTGTAGGGCTTTTGCCCTGTGTGAATGGCCATGTGTCTGATGAGCACACCAGCAGAGCGGAAGCCCTTACTACAGACCTCACAGATGTGCTTCCCATTGGGCCAATGGCTCTTCCTGTGGGCACACCAACTGGGGCGGTCTGAAAAGCGCAGGGAGCAGTCAGGGCAGTGGTACTTCAGCACCTCAGCTTCATGGCTCTCCTCATGCTCCTCTTTGTCTTCAGGTGACTTAAAAGCCTCGAGGCAGTAGCGACAGGTGAGGCTGTACTTCTCATTGTGGATTCGATCGCTGTGTGTTCGGAGTCCAACCTCAGTGGCAAACCGTTTGCCACAGCTGGGACAGACGATAGGCTTAGCTTTGTGTTCGCAGACGTGACTGGGTCCACCGTCAACCATGTTGACCATGTTGATGAACTTACCACAGTCCGTGCAGAGTTCGCGAAACTGGGTTATGCCGTGCCACTGCATAGCATGGATTTTGAAGTCGTTGAGACTCTTGAAAAGAACAGCCAGGTTGTCAATGTGTAGTGACCAAGAGTGCTCTTTATCAGGGTTTCTACTAGAGGCTTCTCCCTGGTGGCCATTTTGGGTGATCTCAGTGTGGCTTCCACAAGTTTGTCCATGGATGTCAATGTACAAAGTCCCCACAGTGCCATTCCCACAGTCTGTAATGCTGGAGGCTTCTTGGCTGCCATTACTAGTGGTTAGCTCTTCCTTATTTGCACTGACACCATCTTGATTGCCATCACTCGCAATACATTGTTTTGAACCGCAGGTGTTCTTGTGTCTGCCAACATCAGAGACAGTCTGGGTGTTACAGATGCTGGGTTCCTGGTTCGTGCAGGTTTCTTGGTTGTTGTTGGTGGTGGTTACCTCTGCTACTTCTCCATCTTTCTCCATCTGTCTTTTGGTGCCACACCTGAGGCATCCGTAGAGTCGGCTGTGGCGCTGTCTGAAGCAGTCATGCTTAAACCCAGAGCTGCACACAGAACACCATGCCAGTGGTAGGAGGACCTCTGTCTCAGAGTCCGGATTGGGATGGGACCTGGAGTCACTTTCAGGTGCCGAGAGTTGCTTCCATCCCTCAGAGACCGGATGCCAATCATCATCATCATCATCATCATCCTCCTCATGATCACCACCACCACCATACTCTTCGTCATCACTGTCCTGCATCTCTAACTCTTCTTCTCCTTGTTCGTCCTCTTCTTCCTCTCCATCGCCGTCTTCTCCTTCAGTTTGCACATTCGCTTCATCATCGCTTTCCATCTCCATTTTCACAACCGTTTCCTCCCCATCTTCCTCTCGGCCATTTAACCTGTTGACCGTGGCCTCAGGTGTGTGGATAACTGAATCATTCACCTGTAGAAAACAAGACCACCTTTAGAGTGAGCCTTAGGCAAACAGCATTACCAAAAACCTGAGTGAATTAGTTATATCAGTTTTAGATAAAGTCCATCTGGATAATATGGATTTTCCTTTTCCACATATGTTCTTGCTTATCCGTTTAATCACAAATTGTGCCATTTTTCCCTTTTCATTTAAAAAGTCAAGCTATCAATACTGCCGGCACTGAGACATCGGACTTGCCTCCACTGAAGTGTTGTTAGGGGCCAGTTCAGCCTCAGCAGCCGGGCTCCTGGCATCATATTCCTCCTTCTGGATAAATGTTGAGAATTCTAACTGCCCATGCGAGAAGGCCAGTGTTTCCTCCTGGACAAGACATATAGACAGCTGCATTACTTTGTCTTGCTAAAAACATTTGAGAAAGAAAGAAAGAAAGAAAGAAAGAAAGAAAGAAAGATGTTTTCCACAGAATTTAATTATATTTGAAGATTTGCAGAATTAACTTGAATGCAACAGTTTTTAACAAATTAGCGCAGTGTGGTTATGATGCTAACCACATTTAAGTACAATTTAGTACAACCTGGAAAAATCATTGTGTGGTGGTCAGTGTTAATATTGTGGTGGGCCGCCACAAATAAGTCAATGTATGGGAAACACTGAAGAATGACAAAGAAAAGCTGCCTCTTTCATGCTTTGCCTCCCATCATTGTGCCAGCAAAAATGCTTCACTGGCTTCAGGAAAATAGTCAGTCTTACCCTACAGCCTACTGTAGTCATTTGTCAATTGACATACATGCAGTAAACTTAATTGTTCCATATGCCGTGTTCCATTTGGCCACCCGAGTCGGTCACTGAGTTGTTTGCAACAGGAAGTTTCAAAAGCAATGCCCATGGATGCCCCCTGAAGTTCTATCCCGATTCCTAAGCTCGGTCGATCCCACAGTACCCGGAGTTAAGAGTTTCCAAGATGGCAGCACCCATTATCAGTAAATGCGAGCCATAGATATGCTGTTTATGAGCAGTCTGTCCAATTTGCCTTACACTCTACTCCCTACCCACTGCACAGGGTGTAAAACACACAGAAAACTTCATTGCTAAAACAGTTTAATTCGGAATGCATTGCTAGTCTTAGGTTCATAAAGATGTTTGGATTCACGAGACGTGTCCTTTCAAAACAGTGTAGTGTAGTTAGCTTGTTATCTTGCTAACTTGCCAACGTCAAATATCTTACACATTTCAGACTTGTTTTTGGATTACAATAAAGGCTATTTTAGAGTGTACAGTGTCTACTACTCGCTAACTTTAACAAAATCCAAGCATTAAAAAGCCAAACAAATGATGTTTATCTGCATGTATGGCCGACCTGGATCATCTAGCCTACTGAAGTCCGGCGTCATCGAATTTCCAGGGAAGGTGCTGCTGCATTAAGCTGGAAATGTGCTGGTGTACATTACAGGGGCACAGACCAGAGCCAAATAAGGTGAGCCGCCTAGTTGCCGTCATCTATTAGCTTTGTTGCAATTCGCCCGTTTTACAGCGGCAGGCAGTCGTGGCCTACTGGCTAGGGCTTCGGGCTTGTAACCGGAGGGTTGCCGGTTCAATCCCCCACCAGTAGGAACGGCTAAAGTGCCCTTGAGCAAGGCACCTGACCCCTCACTGCTCCCCGAGCACCGCTGTAGCAAGGCAGCTCCCTGCTTCGGGTTAGTGTGTGCTTCACCTCACTGTGTGTTCACCAATTCACAAATGGGATAAATGCAGAGACCAAATTCCTTGTATACGCAAGTATACTTGGCCGAGAAACCTGATTTACATTTACATTTTCAAGGTGAGATATCCATATCAAGGAGGTGACGATGGGATTTTGATGTTCCCTGTATATTTGTTTTACATACTGAATTGTAATTCAACTATGTCAAGGTAAATTCTGCTTTGCATTCTATCACCCCTTTAAAATTCATTGTTTCTCCATTTCAACATATTATATAACATATGAAAAAAAGCTTTGCAATTTAGTTTCAGCAACATATTGACATTACCATCTTTAACATGAATTGGATCAATCGTTTTTGAGAAGTGCATAAAAATGGATAATTTACATAATGCACAAAATCCCAATTGCCTCACTTCCTGTTGGTCATGGCTGATAGACATACGAGTGTTGTTCATCTTGGGGAAATACACACATCTACAAATTTGGTGTGTCTAGTTGAAAGTATATGGCAACCACAGGATCAGTCAACGTGACAAAAACAGATGGTCACTATGGAAGAGCAATCGAGTGCAGATCAGTTGTGGTAGTGTTAATTTTGTCACCTATTTTTAATTTAGTCTTAGTCTTGTGACGAAATGTCCTTTTTAGTCTTTGTCATATTTAGTCATTCAAATATCATTTTTGTTAGTCAAGTTTTAGTCAACTAAAAGTCTCGTCATTTTAGTCTAGTTTTAGCCATAAGAAAACTAAAGGTATCTTAGTCTTAGTCAGTTTTAGTCAACACATTTTAGTCTTTTTTTATAACAAATTATTTCTGATTACCATTTGAGTCAAATAGTGTTTCACACATCTCAATTTTCCAACAATATTGTGTGTCCACAGGGCTACTCGTCTGTTATAATTACTCATTCTGATTTTTGTCAGTCAGTATGTTTACATGCACAGGTAAGTCGAGCTACAGTTATAGCTCGGCTGGGATTTGACCATAGACAGTAAAAGATTTGACTGGATCACTGTCATATTCGTAGACCAGTGTTTCTCAAAGTGTGGTCCGGGAATCACTGGTGGTCCGCAAGCTATCTCAAGTGGTCCGTGAGCAGACGTGGTAAAATATAATATAGATGAGTTGTTTGCAATATTGAACCAACTTGTATGTAAAAACAGTTCTGCAACACTGTCTATGTAAGATATGCCAGTTTAAATCATACAGTATGAATCCACACAATAAGCAAAGTGCAAAGACAATAAGCAAGGTGGTTCAGTGAGTAGGCCTATTGTGTAGACTAATTATAGGCTACTGTTGAAGTAGGTCTAATCTTTTTTTTTTTTTTTTTAGCTAGGGTTAGTTAAGTGGTCCTGAAACTGAAAAAAGTTTGAGAAACACTGTCGTGAGACCAAAGTATTAATGTTTTACTCCGCCGCTAGATGGCGATATCGCGTAAACACAACACATTCCCCAAACAGACTCTCCATCTTAGCCATAGCTAACTTGCTAGCTTAACTTTCCATATTAGCTTACTTGCTAGCAAACTTTGCATCATCAGTCTAACTAGTTAAATAGTTGACATTACATGATGAACATTTTAATATGGACATTCTGGTGGATGTTAATTTGTATGAGAGAAGCTTCAACTTCTGGGTATGTAGCATTGTGGCATAAAGCTTAGGTAGTTAGTTGGTAACTCTGGCAGAAATCTCCAGTGTTCTTGTTCCATGTAGTTTAGAAGTTGCAGCCACAGGGTTGCAGCAACAGCACGTAGACTAGCCTACAGGAAAGCTGTTATGTTATGAACTCATTCGAATATTTTGAAAACATAACAGCTAGATATTCTGTCTTCTCATTTTGTAGACTTAAAAATGAAGAGATTTTATCTTAGTTCTTATTTCATGCAAAACATTTTAGTCTCGTCTTTTTTCGTCAACAATAATTCATCTTAAGATAGTCTTAGTCAGTGTTTCAGGACATTACTGCCGTCTCGTCATCGTCTCGTCTTAGTCATGAAAAAAAAGGTCGTTGACGAACATATTTCCTCGTCTCGTCTGACGAAATTAACACTAGATCACAGCATGGGAGCCTCCGTCTGTCAGCGCATGACTAGAACGGAGTGCGCAGCACTGTACATCCCAAAGAGCATAGCATTCCCTCAGTGAGCCGCTTCCGGAACCTCCTTACAAACTAATGGATGGCTCCCATGCTGTGACCACAATTGATCTGCACTAGATTGCTCTTCCTTAGTAACCAGTTGTTTAGTCTTGGTAGACTGAAATTGAACCGCGCAGTTTACACATTGAAGACCAAAAATAAATAAATGCATTAAAACAAAATTGGTACAAGACTCAATAATATCTTCCCTACAGATGAGAGGATGTGGGTACCTTTTCTGTCTTTATGTGGCTCGAGTCCTTTGAACTGTTTACATGATGGAGACCTCGGCTTTCCTCGTCTTCTTCATTGTCCTTCCGCAATTGGCTCAATGCGTCCTGAACTTGGACTTCATCCTCTCCCACAGATTCTGTTTCCCCAAATGGGTTTAATGGGCTGCGATCTACCACTTCTTCGTCAGTTCCGGTGTCAGAGTCCCCAAAAGACAACAGCACTGTCTCCTCAGCAACCTTTGTTAAACACCAACACAGTTGTTTAAATTCATATGGATTTCAACAAGTCTCTTAATAAACCTTAATTTCCCCTAACTTACACAGAACATGTTGGTCTGGGACTATTTCTAATTCTGCTCCTGCTGATTTCTCAGGCATAATTTGACTGAAAATATAAACACTGAGGTAATTTCTTAACAAGGTAGAAACAAGTTATAAAGCACTTGGCCCCTACCTCCTGGTTATAAAGCGCCTGGACCCTACCTCCTGGTAATAAAAACACCTGGACCCTACCTCCTGGTAATAAAGCACCTGGACCCTACCTCCTGGTAATAAAGCACCTGGCCCCTACCTCCTGGTTATAATCTTGGTAATAAAGCACCTGGACCCTACCTCCTGGTTGCTTGTTGGGTTGATCTGTTCAGGTGGATGGCTTCTCCACTTTCTACTGGCTTGACACTGCTGGCACTTCTGCGTCACGTTGAGGAACCTTCCCTCACGTCTCTTACGGATGCTGCACGTGCTGCAGCATTCAAAGCACCTCTGGAACAGCTGCAGCAGGCATTCCAACTGCACGACGACCTCGCCTGCACCAACATGGCTGCAAGAGGAAAGGAAACAAAGCAGTCAGACTAATGGCTTGATAAAATGGATGGAAATGTATGTCAGATATCTCTCTCTCTCTCTCTCCCCCCGGTCACTTTGCCTCACAAATTGAAGGGCTGCAAAAGTTAACTACAGGAAGATGCATTAAAAGCAGTGTTTCCCATACATTGACCACAACTTATTTGTGGCGGCCCACCACAATATCAACATTGACCGGTCCACCACACAATGATTTTCTGTTGTATTATTTAAATGGGATGAAATCCTTTCAATGTATAGCTATGTGCACCTTTGTGCAGTCTCTCAAAGAACCGGCATGCATGTTTTAATAAAACATTAGCAATGTTGTTAGCATCATAACCACGCTGTACAGATTTATTCAAAACTGTTACATTCAAGCAGAGGGATAAAACCAAATAAGGTGAGCCGCCTAGTTGCCGTCATCTATTAGCTTTGTTGCAATTCGCCCGTTTTACAGCGGCAGGCAGTCGTGGCCTACTGGCTAGGGCTTCGGGCTTGTAACCGGAGGGTTGCCAGTTCAATCCCCCACCAGTAGGAACAGCTAAAGTGCCCTTGAGCAAGGCACCTGACCCCTCACTGCTCCCCGAGCGCCGCTGTAGCAAGGCAGCTCACTGCTCCGGGTTAGTGTGTGCTTCACCTCACTGTGTGTTCACTAATTCACAAATGGGATAAATGCAGAGACCAAATTCCTTGTATACGCAAGTATACTTGGCCAAGAAACCTGACTTACATTTACAAGGTGAGATATAGATAATAATAACCCTCCGACTCACCTCATTTGGTTTTATCCCTCTGCTTGAATGTAACAGTTTTGAACAAATCTGTACAGCGTGGTTATGATGCTAACAACATTGCTAATGTTTTATTAAAACATGCATGCAGGTTCTTTGAGAGACTGCACAAAGGTGCACATAGCTATACAATGAAAGGATTTCATCCAATTTAAATAGTACAACAGAAAATCATTGTGTGGTGGACCAGTCAATGTTGATATTGTGGTGGGCTGCCACAAATATAAGAACCTGCATGCATGTTTTAATAAAACATTAGCAATGTTAGCATCATAACCACGCTGTACAGATTTGTTCAAAACTGTTACATTCAAGCAGAGGGATAAAGCGGAGTAATCCAGAGCCATATAAAGGTAGAGTTGCGACAACTCCATTGACGCTAATGTTCCATTTTTTTTCAACAATGGCGGCTAATGGAAGCCTCAAATAGTTCCCGAAAGTTAACAATTTATACTAGCAGCAGTGCAGTTACAGACTGTTTGTAGCCAACATTTCAGACTCAGATTTACATTATTGGCTCATCCTAATAATAATAATAATAATAATAATAATAAACAGTAAAGTAATAGTATTAATAACCTAATTATAATAATAAACTATTTATGTATCGACTATGACAGCTTTTCTGCTGCTCAGTTTTTATCAGTTCCTTATCAAATAAATTAAAAGAGGCTAAAGCCCAATAAATGTGCCACACATAAAAACCTAATATAAGATAAACCTTGCCTATACCATTTCAATTAGGCAGCACTAGGCAACACCACAAACGAGCTGTCATTAAGTTTTTGCGTTTGTAGCCTATAACTTTTATGACGTGACGTGTCTTGGGCATTTAGCTTTACCATCATGTCAACATAGTTGTAACGTTATGCAATGCTTTTCTAGGCTATGGATTTAAGTGGTTTAATTTTAAAAAGGGCAGCAAAAGTGGGATAAAGTGCAACTGCTTCCCCAAAACAATTCCTCCATAACTGGATTTAATCGTTTGATATGTGGATAACTTTCAGTGGACTAAACACATAAAAGGTAAGATTTTGTTATCACAAAGCTAGCTGGTTCGTTAAATATGGCGAAGCATATTTACAGCCAACTTTGTAGGCCTACTTGTAGCAGTGAAACTGAGTTTGTTGTTAACATTGTTGGTAACGTAAACGTTTCTTCAGTTAGGAGCAGGACTTTTTTTATTTTTTATTTTGCATTCATTTTCATTGGCAAAAGCTAGCCTATGCATGAGAGAACCTAGATTCGAGGGAGCTGCAGCTGTTAGCATCAGCAGGTCATATTAACATAGCAGGGCACACTAGCCCAGTGATGAAGGATCGTGTAAAATCCCCATCCCCAGAAAGTTTCAAACCAAGCTTGCGCTGATGATGCATGATCACTGATCAAATTGCTATTTTCTGACACAATGCACACCATTTCCAGGTGCTCACCTGTCTGAATCTCAAGCTCTTTAGCCTAGCATCTGCTGTTCACAGCACGGTGAATGACAAACATGAACAGCATAGTCATCGTTTGAGTTCATATCCTGGTTATTTATCGAAGGACTTACATGTCACGTTTTATATTTCATTATGATCACTCGCATTACCATGGGGTTACTAAATAGGTAGGTCTAATGCTACGGTTAACTTAGAATGCCCACCATTACACTGGAGATGTTAAAAAACTTGTACACTTTTTTTTATTCTGCCGCGACGATAGGCTAGGCTTGGTTAGGTAATTCGCTCATTAGCTCAGATCAGTGACTACCAGAGGAAACGCGGGGTAGAAAGCTCAAACAAGTAATGTTAGACTAGCTGTGTTACAGTTTCTCGTTGCAATCAAAATTTCACTCCATGCGCTTTTGTAGGCTACACGCAGTCTCAAAAACACTGTTCACAGCTTTTCGAGTCACACTGTACGAGGTCATTTATTTTATATAGCGATAATTTAGATACACTTATGGGGTGGGTGCAATTGCGTTTTCTAAAGAATCTCCCGTCTTGATTTTGTACAGAAATTAATATTAAGTGACACATACGTAAAAGGGCGGAAAAAAACGTCACCTTATATAGCAGGCTAAGATATAAGGTCTGGAATTTAATTTAATATTGTTGTAATGGTAGGATAACTACATAGTTTACACAATAATTACACTGTGTTATAAATATTGTATATCAATGCATTTATTGACTGTCAATTAACCAAAATCGTGGCTCTGTCGATCATTGAACAGTAGCCTATTTAATGCATTCTAATCCATTGTCAATCACTTCCGGGAACTATTTGAAGTTTACATGAACCACGTGACCTTAACGAATTTTGAACACCCATTGTCGCAACTCTACCTTTATATGGCTCTGGAGTAATCAAGGATCTTTGACTCCGACTCGTGTTATGACTATGCTGCGTGTGGACCATGGTTACATTGGAGCATAAGTATTTTGGGGCATGAGCATTAACAATGTTAAACATATGGTTCAGCTTAAGTTGTTCTACTCTTAGATGGACGGGTAGTAGACCTGTACAGTAGTATAAAGTCAACTCGTCCCCATCAATATGAGTATAGGGGGGGCTTTAAACAAGTACCAAATAACATTGTTTTGTAGTACTTGGAATTTGTTTCGGTCAACCCAGAAAACCATGCAGAGCAAGTAAAATCCACATGATATTGAATCAAAGTTAATACCAGAATCAGCTTTATTGACTAGGTTGGTGTAAACAAACAAGGAATTTGACTCTGGTTAATCTTTGCTCTCAAAGTACAACTCTCACTTAACATATAAGAGTAAAAAATAAAGAACATAGAAAAAAATAAAAACAGAACAGTAAGAATAGAATGAAGGGCAGTAGAATATGGCTATGGATAAGAATAAATACAGTGCACATTTGCAAACAAATAGACACTAAGGTGGTATAGGGTAATGCAATTGTCCATGGGAGTGTGGCTGAGGAATGAACACTACCTTGTTGTCCCCGTCAAGGTTGCCAAGCCGTGGACACCTCAGAAGACACAAGCAAGATGCAATATACATTGAAAAGAGGGTGGAATACGGCAATATCAGTATAGACTGATTAAATATAAATAGTGCAAGGCAGTTCAGTGCAATGATAATGTATTAATAACAATTATTGTAACTAAGATTTAAGTACACATGAGGTAGCAAAAAAGTGTTGATGGACTGTGTAACTCCTGTTTCTTGTTGTTTCTTAGTGTTCCACAGAGTGACTGCTTGGTGGAAGGAGCGGTCTTTGTGTCGGGTGGTTTTGGCAAACAGTACCCTGTATCGTCTACCAGAGGGAAGGAGGTTGAACAGTTTGTGACCAGGATGTGAGGGGTCTGTAGAGATTTTTGCTGCCCTTTTCCTTACCCTGGACCGGTACAGGTCCGGGATGGAGGGAAGGTCAGCTCCAATGATCCTCTCTGCAGCCCTAATTGTCCGTTGCAGTGTGGCCCTGTCCAGTTTCGTGGCTGACCCAAACTAGACAGTGATGGAGGTGCAGATGACTGACTGAATGATGGCCGAGTAGAAAGTGGTCAGCAGCTCCTTAGGCAGATTAAACTTCTTTAGCCGTCTCAGGAAGTATAACCTCTGCTGTGCTGTTCGGTAAAACACAGGGAGGCAGATCTGTAAAAGTCCCGAGTTGGTTTGGTTTAGAAGCAGCAGCTCATCTATCTTGTTTGCTTTTGACCGGACGTTTGCCAGGTCAATGGCTGGAAGCGAGGGGAGTAGTCCCGCATGTTATACAAAAGGGTCCCCTCAACATCACAGACTTGTGTCTTGTGTGAAGTAGGAAGTAGTTAGAGAACTGGTACAATTGTACTATACTAATTGTTAGAGGGGATGCATCCCCTCTATTGAAATCCGAAAACGTCTTATTATTTCTCTTTTTACCTTTTTGTGCGCGCTATTCAGCCCAAACCGCTTAACGTACAAATTTGGTTCAAACACCGTTCCGTAGATCTTCCAAGGCTTTACCGTCCTATCCGTTTTTCATTTTTGAGAAGTTTATACTTTTTGAGATATTTGTAATTAAAAGTGTATTTTTCCCACATAGACTTGAATGGGGTCTGATGTCATAATAGAGCCAGCTGTGCTCGTTAAGTAGTTCTCAGAGCAGTTCCCAGGCTAATCAGAACACTGGCACAGGTGTCACCTGTGAGGAATTCAACTGTCTCAGCCTCTAAGCATACAATCTAGCTCTACCTGAACTACACATCCTGTTAAAGTGTTTCCTGTGTGTCAAAATAAAAGTCCCAGCCATATCTCATGCATTCAGCATTATATCTCCAGAACGGCTTGACGTACATGCTTCAAATTTGATACGAGTGTTTTTATGGACTCAAGATGAAGTGAGTTGATGTTGGAGGTTGAAGGTCAAAAACACCTTGAGTGTTATATCTCAAGAATGCCATGTCACACAAGATTCAAATTTGGTTACTCCAAAAGCACCTTTGCAGGTATCACAAGGTCAACAGCCCCACCAACACCCTAACCAGCAGATTGCATCCCCTCGTGTAATTCCTCGGAATTGCATTTCTAGTATTATCTACAATCTAACAGCCATCCAAATACGAATGGTCTACAAAACATTGACAAACACCATATGGCTAATTCAAGGCACAGTCGGTAGGGACCAGAAAATAATTTATCTTTCGCCATTGACGCCATAGTTAGCCAATCGATTATAAAACTTTGAATTTAGACAAATAGGCTGAATTACTTGTCGAGAAGAAAGCAGGCAACTTCGACGTCCCTTTCGAAATCCTTGTTCCTCATGAGCGCTTTCCATCTGGGAAAAGCCACTCCAATGTTCACCCTGGTCTTCTTGCACTTCTTATCTCGTGCTCTTCTCAATACTATTTTTCGCTCATTTGGCCTCTCACTCGACACCTTCTCATGTGGTCGAGAATATGTATGATCCTCCATCCCCCAAAAAAAAAAAAACAAAAAGCTGCACTCGAGCTTGCAGCACTCACAATAACAATACTAACTAACAATTTGCTATTTTGCTTAGCACGGCTACCAGACAAGCGTGTGAGTGTGTTTCAGTGATAGACGGTAAAAAAATAGGTTTCAGTCACACGTTTCTCTCTCGCCCAGTAGCGAGGATGAGCGAGAACTGATGTCGACCAACAGGAAATGGGTTCAAATTTCACCCGTAATGACCATAGCAGCAACCCAAACCAATTATAGCGATCTACCGTACTCAAAACAGATGCGTTGACTTGCTTGCTAACGGTGATGGATTGAACACATTTACAAACAATAACAAGAATAAAGAATAAGCAGAAAATGAATATGTACTTACAATTTCATTAGCAGAAACGCTAGGTCAGCATCTGTTTTGCATGCTTTACTTTCCCTTAGCTCTCGCCATTCCTTGTACGCACGACCGATATTTATTCTTGTGCGGTTCCTCGCTCGGTCAGACGCTTTCTTCCTCTCCCTCACCTCCTCCGCCGAGAATCGTCTCTTTGGTCTTCTCGCTGGCTCTGCCATGATGAAACATCGAAAGAATGATCAATCTTCTTCTTCTGTCAGGTTTTATGGCAGTTTACAGGCAAAGTGTATTACTGCCATCTACTGGACTGAGATGCAATCAATTGTCATTTCAAAGAAAATAAACAAACAAAAACTAAAAAAAGGAAAACAATACAAAACAACCAACTAAATCCTATTTGATAATTGTGTTTCTTTGATAAATGTTCACAGCACTAGTGATGTTTCCTGATCTAGGCTCACTTAATAAGGTGTCTAAAGAGAAGGCTTGACTGCGTTCACTTCCCTCTTTTCTCTTTGTCTGGAGAATCTTAAGCATTTTAAAAGAACATGATCTATATCCTCTCTCACTCCACAAAGCTCACATTTTCCAGATGGATGTTTATTTAGCCTACAACATGTAAGCTATTATTTAAACCAGTATGGCCTATTCTCATTCTTGTAAACCAAACCTCCTCTTGCCTGTGTAAATGGTTTGTTATTTAAGATATTCGTTTGTATATTAGGCCTATATAAATGTCTACCTTTATTCTCCTTATCCCATTCAGCTTGCCATATTAAGTTAACTTTGTGTTTGATGATTACCTTAACTTCTGATCTGCTAAGTGGAACGTTTAACTGTACTTCCTTGGTTGCCTCTTTTGCCAGCGTGTCTGCTTTCTCATTACCACCAACTCCTTTATGAGCAGGTACCCATAAAAACTGGATTGATATTCCCTTTTGACTGATTGCAAATATGATATTATTCATTTCATTCAATAAATCCTGTCGGCATGATGATTCTCCATTTTGTATAGATGTGAGAGATGACATTGAATCAGAACAAATAACTGCTTTAGGGGGCCTAGCTTCTTCTATCCACTGTAATGTAATAATAATAGCGGTCATTTCAGCTGCAAATATGGACAGAGAATGATCAGTTGGAGGGGGCGTGTGTGATTATGTCGAATTGCCGCAAATCAGGTCGTGTTTCTCCTCGTTCTCGTTTCTCACAAGACGTCCTATTTCAAACTCATTTGGACCAGAGCCCTACCAATGTCGGATATCCGCCTGGCGACGCCAGGAGAGCGGGGAAAGTTTTCTTTTTTTAACAGAACAGGTTATTATGATGTAGTGAAGGCTAAACGCAAGTAAACGCAGTTTATCCACCTCTGAAATTTCAGAAATGGAGTTTATCCACCTCTCAAAAGAGTTTTACCAATTGCAACTTTTAACATTCAAAAATCACACTGTATTATCCACATTGTCAATATGTACATATTCAACACTCTAGGAACCATTTAATACCACTGGTAGGCTATTGTTAGAAACATTGGACAATAACCTCCACCATCATCAACCATGTTCTGAATGCCTTTTTAAAAATCCCACCTCTTATTTTACCACATCCCTGATTATGACCGCCGTGCAGCGAAACAGCTGTCATATAGGTTTAGTTAGGTTTTTTTTTATTATTTCTGTTTCAATTTTTTGTGTCAATGGTTCCCGGGCCACTGAAAGACCGGGCTGCACGAAACTTGGGCATGTAGCCCCACAGGGATGACACGGAACCATTATTTTTCGGTTTGATCCGTTTGATCCCCCTGTCGTACAGGACCCCCGGAAGGAGGGTAGGGTGGACACAGAGTAGGGCGGACAGAGTAGAAGGACCACATTTCTGTATATTGGTCTTAATATGTCAACCCATCCCATAACCGGGACAGTAGACATGCAGGCATACGCACACATCCACACACAGGCATGAAACACGTACACATGCACAAACATCGGGCAGCCGTGGCCTACTGGTACTTCGGACCTGTAACCGGAGGGTTGCCGGTTCGAACCCCGACCAGTAGGCCACGGCTGAAGTGCCCTTGAGCAAGGCACCTAACCCCTCACTGCTCCCTGAGCGCCGCTGTTGATGCAGGCAGCTCTCTGCGCCGGTATTAGTGTGTGCTTCACCTCACTGTGTGTACACTGTGTGCTGTGTGTGTTTCACTAATTCACGGATTGGGATAAATGCAGAGACCAAATTTCCCTCACGGGATCAAAAGAGTATATATACTTATACTTATAAACACATCCGCACGCACACAAACATGCATTCACAAACACACCCACATGCACGCACACATCCACAAACGCACGCACGCAGAAACACACCCACATGCACGCACGTACACACAAACACACACATACACACCCACATACACACAAGCACAGACACAGAGACACACGCACACACTCATACAAGTACACACACATAAATATATAAAGACACATGCACATTCACATATACCATGGGTTCCCAAACTTTTCCTTGACAAGGCCCCCCAAATACCACTAGGTTCTGGCCAAGGACCCCTTGATGTGTTACCCATCGACAATACCACGGCAAATTTAAAAATACATTAAGCTAATCCTAATAATTATTTTAGCCACAAGCACTTTGTGATGGAGCATACAGTGTGTAAAATTACATTTGGGGCTTTCTGCTATATGAGAGCTATCACTCTACTATTATTCATCATCATGGAAAATAATGTTCAGATATGCGACAAATTATTATAATGGCATTGTATAACAACCCTCATAGTAATGGGTATATTTATTTGTTGCTTTTATTTTTCTTTCCAACTTGCTGAGGCCCCCCTGCCACCCCCTCGCGGCCCCCACTTTGAAAACCACTGACATAGCCTACAGTAGACATGCAGGCATACACATAAACATGCACACACACAGGCAGACACACACAGGCAGGCAGGCACGCACACAAACTGTGAAAATACGGCCCTTGCGGTCCATACTCACACGCAGGATGAATGGCTAGGACTCACTGAGGTGAAGTGATGATGGGGTAAAGACACAGCAAGCAAACGTGGATTTTGGTGGAGTGTGCAGATTTATTTACAGTGCAAACAAATAGCAAACAAAAAGACTTGACAACAAAAGAAAAGGAACCAATCGGTTTGCATTGCAAAAGTTTCTCTGCGCACAACCTCACAACAAGTTGTTGCATCCAACATGCACTCTCCTAGACTTCTCTCACAAGACTTCTCCCTTTAGACTCTCTCACCTGTGTGGAATACATTCTTGAATTTCCCCTTGGGGATCAATAAAGTATCTATCTATATCTATCACAATGAGCCAGCCTTTAAATAGGCCAGGCAATTACCCCAATCAGTGAATTGGGCTAAACCATGCTAGAGGGGTGACGGTCTGTACCAATACTATTAAAATCTTTCCTCGTACAGACACATACACAAGACATACACAGCAATAAAATGATACCCTTCAAACAAATAATCAAAGACTGAGTGCAGGGGGGTATTCCATCAACCTCGCTAAAGGCCAAACCTCGCTTATTTCGATAAGTCTTGCTAATTTTAGTGAGAATTCCATTCCATTAATGAGGTTAACGTGAATCCCAGCTTGGTAACTATGGGAATTTATGCCACAGAACTAACCTGCTCAAGTTGCAGGTTAACTTTCAAGCTAAATTAAGCTGTGTTGCAAAAAAAAAAAAAAACAGTCGAAAAAAGTCCAAAAAGATGGTTCCGTCAACCTGTGCTTTCGTCACCTGTAGCCTACAACTTCAAAAATAGTTGTAGCTCCACTGCAAAAAAAGTTACCTAATTAAAAAAATTAAGAAAAAACACGCAAGTGAACTTCAGGAACAGCTGCCGTTCGTTCACGTTTGATGTCAACAAATAGTAGGCTAACGTTGAAGGCGCAATCAGGGATTCCACAGGAGATCATGCTTGTTTGTGTTTATGTTTAAGTTTATTAGCAGACGCAATTTTGTGCAAAAAAACGTAGCCTACATTATGTTAACCAAGGAACCAAATTAAACACGCCAGCGAGGTAGCTCGCCCCTACCTTCAGTAGCCTATTCCCAGATAAATTCCACGCATTGTTTCGTTTTTGTTTGTGTGTGATACAGGCAATACTTTCAAGCCCTAAAATACCTAGGCTGTGAAACTAAGGTCTAGCTAGCCTATTGGTGGGTTTAATTGAATTTGAGTAATAGGATACGCAACCATTTACATCTGGAGATAGTTTGTAATTCCTGTAGATGATACAAGACACTTATCTCCTATAATCCAAGATAGATTTTCTTCGAGTTTTTGAGCATTTATTTTACCAAATGACATATGAAAAACATAATTCATTTCATCCACATATTCTTATGCACCATGCACAACAACGCTACTAAGTTAGCTTAAAACTGTGAGAATCAAGCAAGCAAGCAAGGGAGGAATAAAAAACATATTTTGCCTTTTGTCTTAATGCCTTAATTAAAAAAAAAAAGGACATCAATTATTTTTGAATGTATCATGTATAGTAAATAATTACAGTGGCCTACAGTGTACAGTTGTACAGTGGCTAATTACTAATAATGTAAATGAAAAAGGTGAAAGAAAAACATGAATAATTCAAGTACTGCAATAATCATGCTTTGTAAATGCTTGTGTTGATGGTTGTCATAATTTGTAGCCTAACACTCAATCTGTCACAAAATCCACAAGAAATCACCATTTAAGTCATTTTTTCAACATCTTTTTTTTTTTTTTTGGGGTTCCTACGATCAGCAGCACCGGTGCAGGAAAAGTTTCTAGGTGAAACACTGGTGTGGTTCTAGAAATCTTGCTACTCATTGTGTAATTTACGTTCTGTGGTGGTATAACGTGCAGCGAGATGGCATGCCAAAGCAATTACATTCTTACGTGTTCACAGGTTCGCTTCCCATACAAAGTATTAAGGCTACATATCTTATCACCTTGATAATGGCATTTTTAGTTATACTCTTTAGTAAAATACATATGTCTACCTACTGTTGATAAAGGGTCATGCACATTTAGTAGGCTGTTCAGTGACAGTAATATGCTTTGCCAATGGGCCATCTGATGCAAGCCAAAGGATTTCTGAATTCTGTAGCCTGTAGGCCTATAGGCAGCTAATAATTAAAACTGCTTCATGTGTCTACGATTGTTCATGAATGTCAAATCAACTGTGTGCTACATAGATTAAATACTAGGCATTAATGACTAATTGAAAGCCACTGCATTTCAGATAATTATATTTCAAACACTCTGGGACTTATGGGAGACAATAGGCTATTATGTTGATACTAATTTATTTTATGACCACCTACACCTAGACAATAATTTGGAGTAAACTCTTTTAATCTAAGAACGTAGGCTATAGATAGTTTTGAATTATGCCAAAGTTGTTTTTGAGTTTATCCAATTTATTCATTCACTCGTTTTGTTCAAGCATAGACTAGTCTATGTGTTCAACAGTGAAGCCAATCAAACTCGCAATTGATTTCAAACCATTAGCATTATTGTTTTAAATGTATGCTTTCATTATTCTCCAATTTCTGTAGGCAATCTATTTTTTTCTCTCGGTGTTAAATTTGATGACTTTCGATGAAAATCCTGTAGATGGCGCTTGCCAAATCGAACAGAAATCGTCTAGTATTGTCTTAATTTTACAACATATATCCTCTTGTCGTCAATCTACTGTTTAGGTCTACTGTTCTACCTCGTGCAGAAGCAGAGATGAAGCTGAACTAAACCTCGCTTGAATAAACGAGGCCAAGATGCCGCTAACTTGAGTCACAGACGTTATGAACTTTCGGGCCCCTGGGCCCAGATGTATTAAGGGCCCCCACTAATTATCGCATAAGTGTGTGCGTGTGGGGGGGTTGGGGGTCCTCCCCCAGAATTTTTTTCATTTGTTTTATGTATTCTATATGATTTGATTTCCTGTATTCTGGTGCATTTTGGGGATGGCCAATACTTTAATTCAATCAGATTCATAGCAGATTTATTGATATTGAGGCAGTGATTCCATGCAAAGGCTTGGGCTTCAGGGCCCCCTGACCCCTTGGGCCCCTGGGCCTGGGCCCGGTAGGCCCGTGCAGTAATCCATCCCTGACTTGAGTTAATGGAACGGCTTCAGCCCCAAGTGAAAGTCTACGCTAGTTCAAGCCAGGCTATTTCTGTTAAGCGCCGCCTTCATTAGCGAGGTTGATGGAATACCCCCCAGTCAAGCTACATTTTATTTATTTATTTTATACTTTATTGTTCAAATCAATAATTTATGGACTATAATCCACATGTAGTTTCCACATCTTTAATTTTTTCCACCCTGTGTATAAATAGTCAAGTAAATAAATATGTTTAAATAATATTGGGTAAAAAAGTGTAACTGCACAAGTGTGAATAAGTGAAAAAGAGCAAAACCAGGAAAGTACACACACGCACACACACACGTGTACATATTCAAACTACATTTTAAGATTCAAATTGTTGTGTTAAACTGATCATTTAGATAATCTAATGCACATTTTTTTATGCACGTCAATATCCCCTTGCACAAGAACATAAGTTTACAAAACATATTTATCTCCATGCTGCTACTTTGCACTTTTGCCATATTGCACCTTGTATTGCACTAGTAAAATACCTCAACCTGACTATATTCTGGAACACTGCGATAGTCTGGTAACTGTAAGCTGTGTTGATTTGTCTACCTTTTAAATATCTATTTGCACTTGGCTAGTGTCCTGTGGTTAGTCTTATGTTTAATTTATGCTTAGTGTGTGTCAAATCTTTTTTTAATACTGCACATTGGAGTATGGGAGAAACGCAATTTCAGTCTGCTGTGTAATGTATTGTTGCATGGTTTGATTGACAATTAAGTTGACTTGACTTGATTTGGCACGGAATGACCCATAACCTAATGGTTGTGCTTTAGGCTTAGTGAGTCTGGCCATGCAGCTGGCACTCTCATGTCCCGTCCTACCTGCTGATCCAGTAGGCTAATATATTCACCTTTAGCTTCGTCTCAATTGAGACCTAAGATCCAGTGGTGGCTCTTAGTCATGGGAGCATTTCTGAAAAGGGCTTCCGTTTTAGCTATCAGATTTTACAGTGCAGACAGTCACAATTTATAAATGCGATGGTTTGTCTGTTGGGATAGGCGTCCGACAACGAGTCAGGGCAACAGCCAGGCCCCATTCGGCATAATTCTTCAAACCCGGAATCAGGGGCGGAGCCAGAGGGGTGGCTCCGGGTGGCACTGGCCACCCTTGAGATTCGATTGGCCACCCCAGGTGCCACCCCCAAATCCTAGTCTACGATTGGCCATTAACATGGTCTAAGGCGGGATCTTTCTTGATGCACTTGCAGCAGTTTGGAATGCCAAATGTCAGAAATGTAAGTGGCAAACACGCTTGCCTTTATTGGCCTACAGGCTATTGCTTGTGCTAACACGCAAAGATATCTATTTACCTATTGCGTCTGCCAGTACCTATTTATCTAATCACACACTTAAGTCGCTGACATTTGCTAGGTCATTAAGTGTTAAATGTAGGCTAGGCCTATATTTTGTAAAAGCGTTTAATGATAATGATGTCCTAATGTAATGTTAAGACAACTTTTCATTTATGGTTCATCAAGCTTACTCAGAAACACTCATTGCATCTAGGCTACAGGTAGAGATATTCTGATGACATGTATGACCATTCAACCATTTGTTGTTAAATATTGAAATTATGGGAAATTTACTTTGCTTAGGCTGAACTGCATGTTTCTTTTGTCCCCCATGCCTGTTTTATTCGTCCCAATTAGGAGGGATAAATGAAACATTGCGCACGTTCCACTTTTGCCAATAATTCCTGAACGCAGGGCTGGACTGGCCATCTGGCATACTCTTTTCTTTTTTGGCCGAGTCGGTCTTTCTAAAGTTAATTTTCCATAGTAGCGTGTGACAACAAAATCATGCCTGTGTTCTGTTCACAGAGCTTTCTCTCTGTATGATCTGCAGTGTTTCTCAAATTATGAGCCTCCTCGACAAGTAGATTGCTGGTCTACAGAGCCATGTATTTAAAATACAAACTAGTATGTTGTCATTTGTATTTTATTTAGTTGGAAAAAAATGGCATCATCAGGTTTGTAGTTTAAAAATACTGCCAAATATTTTTGGTAAAACCAATAACCCACTTGGTGATGTGATTATAAAAGTGCAAAACAATGAATGCAGCACTGGTGCGACTTGAAATTTGCCCAGAGTTGTTGTGATCAGAATATTGAGATTCAGGCAGATAAGTAACATGGAGGTTGCTCACACACACACAATACACTCCCTGTCTCTCTCATACCAACCTCAAGTTTCTTTAGAACTTAAGTCATCCAATTCGAACACATGTGGTTGCCCTGCAACAAGTTGCCCCATTTATTGCCTAAAGCAAAACGTTGAACATTTTTATTTAATTACTAATTTGCCCAGATTTGCTCACACACACAATACACTCCTTCATACCAGCCTCAAGTTTCTTGAGAATTTTAATGATCAGTTTCTTGAGAACTTTAATCATCCAATCGGAACACATGGAACTAGTTATGTGGTTGCTCTGCAACATTGTTCGATCTGGGCATGCATTGACGATGCACTTTGTTGGTCTTTGTTTTTTGTTACTCATACACCCATATATTACATAGGGCACCCATACCCATACATACATATACACCTGCTGGATGCCAGAGCACATATACACACACACACACACACACACACACACCTGGTCGTACTAACACCCCTACACTCACACATTGTTCTCCATGAGGTTCTCCCGTGCAGTCTTTATAACTTGCCCAACATTTAAGTAAGTAAGTATAAGTATATATACTCTTTTGATCCCGTGAGGGAAATTTGGTCTCTGCATTTATCCCAATCCGTGAATTAGTGAAACACACACAGCACACAGTGTACACACAGTGAGGTGAAGCACACACTAATCCCGGCGCAGTGAGCTGCCTGCATCAACAACGGCGCTCGGGGAGCAGTAAGGGGTTAGGTGCCTTGCTCAAGGGCACTTCAGCTGTGCCTACTGGTCGGGGTTCGAACCGGCAACCCTCCGGTTACAGGTCCGAAGTGCTAACCAGTAGGCCACGGCTGCCCATTATTTGACTATAAAGATTCATAAATGTCCTGCCATACTCGATTAAATTGTTCTATTTTATTTCTGTCCTCACACATTGCTTTTTCTATACTTAAATAATATTTCATCAATCCCTTTCATGCCTGCATGGATGGGGCCTGTGTGTCTTTCCAATGTTTCAAAATGATTTTCTTATAAACCAAGGTGGAGAAAAGAATCTGCCATACTATTGGATACTTGGATAGTGATATTTGCACTCAATTTTGCAGGTTTCAGTCAACAACTTTTGAATTTCCAGCCAATACTTTTTAATGTTCTTACATTCCTAGAAGGCATGTATAAGAGTGTCCACATGAGAGCCACATTTCACACACAAAGCAGAGGATGATGGGTCAAATTTATGTTCAGTTGTGACTTTTTGAGTGCATCTGTTTAGGCTATGAGATGTAACAGGCAGGTCAGCATAGTTGATCTGTTGACTGTTTGCATTGTCATGTCTCAGGCAGAGAAAAACTGAAAAACTCAAACACTGTCCACTTAATCAACAGAGTTAGTGTACTGATGAAGGAATAGATTAGATAGATATGGAAGGTTTGCAAAGTGATATCATGCTCCTTTTAAAGAGTATTTTCGGTACTTTCCAAATAGAAAAATACAGTTGATTTTGATACATGGTGTGGCTATGCATTTTATAGTTTATTTTGATACAATTAAAATTAGGGTATTTGATATTTTATTTTAAAATACATTGATGTATTTTTGCCCATCCCTGCCAAAAACTAGAGCAGCCAGGCAGCTACACATATTAACTTTAATATGTTTGGTTATTTGTATTTGTATTTTATTCAAATACAAAGACATTTTATGTGAGAGTAAGGTATCTGTGTTTTTTGTCCTTCAATTTATGAGTATGGTGTTTGGTGCCTGGTTTCCCTAATGTATTTATGCTAATTTCACATCTTGAGCCTGTTTTAGGCTACCAGATATGTTACGGTTTCTGAGTTTCGATGGGTGGAGTCGGGTAGGCTATAGTAAATCCACATTTGTAAAGGCCTAGCCTACTTGTAGGCTACTCTGCACAATGCCAGTAAAGTTTAATTTAATTTAATTTAATCTACTAATATCTTTTCTCTGTTGGTGTATGTATGATGTCAGTCAAGTTAAACAAAAAGTACACTAACATTTTTTTTTTCTGAAAGTTGAACTGGTGCCCGTGTTGCACTCCATTGGGGTATAGCCTACTACGAATCTCGATTAGCAGTCCAGTCCTTTTATGAAAAAAGGTTGAACACCAGAAGCAAACTTAACTGATTTTGTATCCTCAATATGTCCTGAGTAAGGGGAAAAAAAGCCCCGAAGAATCCCAATAGGGGAATGTTTAGAAAAAGACCTAAACCACCAAACAGTGCATAATGTAATTACGTATAGCTAATTAGTAAAAATACCACAACGGAGCTAATAGTCCAGGCAAAGTAAGGTCTGACCCAAAACTAATTGCAACAGAATTTATTTTCACATTTTTATATTTCAATTGGTGATCTAAACACCATAGTAAAAGACCATGAAAATCCAGTTGGTGGAAATATGTTAAAATGAGGGTTGTTTTATGCATTATTCTTCAGCAAATACTGACAAAACTGTAATTAGAATGTTGTAGAATTCACATTCTAAAGAATATCTGACCCCATCTAACTTAACATGGAACTTTAGAATCTTGCATTGTTGAGGAACATTCTTTTATTTTCAAAGAGTGAATTTCTTTGTCTTATTTCAGACTGGTTTGTTGCAAAATTGGTGTCTATTTTTACATTTTGGCCCTTTGAATCAATGGAAATGGTTGTTGACTCTTTAAAGAGCGCCAGTGTGTTTTTGCATGTAAGTATTAAGTCTTGGAAAATGATGGACTGATAGAATACTAAATGTGTACTGTTAGAATACTGTTGGGTTGTGGAGGTTAGCACACTAGAATAGAGTACTGTTAGAATACTGTTGGGTTGTGGTGGTTAGCACACTATAATGTTACAGCACAGGGTAATCTTAATTTTATGGGTCACATTTATTCCAATCCAACTCAAAAGTGAAGGTTTTATCCAGATCAAAACCAAGAGTAGATTGTGATCTAATCCAATTTCAGGATCCTTGTTTCCCTTTGAACAACCCATTTTCAAGATTTGATCCAATCCGATAGCCGAAATCCGGTAACTGAAATCCGATAACCGAAATCCGATAACCGAAATCCGATCACGTTTCTTTTGAACAATTGGGCCCAAACAATCAAAGCATATGTAAACTAAAAAGCTATGCTACCTCATGTTCATTTTGCTCGGACCCCGTTAATCACCGCTTGCGGTTATATTTATTATTATTCCTGATCTCTAAACCCAGCTGTCTAGCGCCACCAACAGGTCAAAGTTTGGCTGAAAATTGAAAAGCTGGGTTGAAAGGTATTCGAAAGTTATTATTATTATGAAATTTAGCGCCCTGATTCAGGACGGTCCCATGATCACTCTCACCAATTTACAGAACTCTATGCCCAACACTAGCGCCACCAATGGGTCGAATCTGGACTCCCATTCACGCATGTGACAATTGAACGGTGCGTTTGATTTTCACAAATCAAGCACCGTTGGAATCCCTGGACCGACCTAAGTTCAATGACCCCTATGTCACTTTCCGCTAGCCTAGAACGCTAGACGCACCCAAGCGGCGGCAAATTAATTTGCTCAGCCTGTACGTCTAGTATCAAACCATAGGGATTTCTATTGGCTGACGCCGTGGACTTCATCCAATCACAGCGCTCTATTTTGTTAGAGAGTCTTAAGGCGGGCTTAACAGGATAACGACAGTGCTGCGACTGTGAACAACAAGAAAGGTGGCTATGGCAAACGAAGAGCGGTTGTTTGAATCGGCGTTGGCGTCAACTTTGGAGGAGTTGGACTTGTGCTTTTCTTTGAAAGTTGAGCAACACAATGCACTTAAGTCATTACTTTCGAAGAAGGATGTATTTGCCGTTTTGCCGACCGGATACGGATATGGTCGTAGCGCTGGCCTATTGCATGCCTAGGCAGTTTGAAAGACAATTCTCTGCCCGCCCCTTGGATTAAGCGAGGTGAATGGTTCGATTCCAGACTATACATTTCAATGATATAGGATGGCCCGCCAGGCTAACTTTCCGCCATATTGGACCTCCATACCAGAGTGTTTCGCCCCATTGTTGTCTTTGGTCATGGCAAATCAATACACGTCACGTCCATATCTGTGTAACCTCATCTCCATCTGCGCAGCAATTGATTGATTTGAATGCACTGACATCAGATAAAGCCTGCCCTATGCCGCAGTAGCGATTGAAATTAGGTTCCTGAGTTTTAGGAACATTGGAAATGGACCCAAAATCCCAAATTTGCCAAACGTTTGTATGGGTATCCGTTTACCTGGTTTCTAACTAATATATTTTTCCTTACAGCGTCGCACTATGTATAAGGTTATGATTATTGTTATTCTGTTAAATTCTAGTCTGTAATTGACATTGGTTTGTTTTAAGGTATCTGATTTTAAGGTATCTAATTGTCCCATAAACTATTCATTTTAATGTATATGTCGCTTTACACAAAATTGTCTGCTAAATAGCATAAACATAAATTAGCCATTTTACTGTACAGTATTCCATTATCCTGCATGTCATGCTCAGCTGATTAACAATCAAAGCCATTACACTCAACACTGGAAAACATTTGAAACATTTATTTTTACAGAAACAAAATATTGTAAAAACAAAACTATAACATATACAGTATTCACAACAACTTTTCCAACAGACAGCTCCCCCAGCCCCTTCCTGTAGGGCATCCTCTTTGAACACCTTGTGATGCCATGTTCATGCTGCCTCATCATTGTGACAGACAAAGGAAAAACACAATCCTCTGACCTCGTATACCAACACAACAGAAACAAACGTCATCAAGTTCCTCTTCCTGAAGAATTCCTGGCAAAGCTCCTAAGCCCAGGGAGTGGTGAGGGCAACTCTGCGACTGTCTTCATGCTCCTGTTTGGCTTCAGGTGATTTAAAGGCATTGAGGCAGTCGCAGCAGGTGAGCAAGTACTTCTCATTGTGGATTCGACTGGTGTGTGCCTAGAGACCAACTTCAACGAAAAAACTTTGGCCACAGCTGGGACAGACGGTGGGCTTGACTTCACCACTTTTCTCTTCCGTTTTTTCTACAGTCATCTCTTCCCCAGAGAGTGTGAAATCACAGTCTTTTTTTTGGTCATTTGACTTGTTGCCTGAGGCAGCAGATGTGTGGTTAACTAGATCATTCACCTGTAGAAGAGAGGAGGACCACCACAGTGAGCTTTTTGTTAACGTGCAGTGCCCTGAACAAAATGGTTGAAAGTTGTCTGATATTGAGTCTGGATGATTTTTGTCCACACATTTTCACATGCATTTGTTTACACATAATTAATTTTCATACATCCACGTGTAACCCATATGAAATGGTTACTATTGAGCCATTATTAGCATGAAAAGATGTCGTAGCATAGTTTGACCTCAGGGTGGCGCACGCGTACTATTCACCACGAAGCTCCGGTAAGCAGAGCTACTTGCTACAAAATACTTGACATCGCTCAATTCTTTCCTAAATGTAATCAAATACAATACTAAGGCCATCCTTAAAAATATTTTTGTTTGCAGTAACAGCCCAATATTTTTTTTTTCAAGATTCAAAGTAAAAAAAAAAGTTCAATTTTGGTCATGGTGATTACGTAGGAATGAATTTACACAAATGTGTATATCGTGACGTAACTGACTGGGTCTTCAACCCGTGCCTTCAGGCGCACCATTGCAAACATCATTCTGATGCAGGTTATATAGACCAGCCTTTCTCAAACTTCTTTGACCTGAGGCCCGGTCATGGCAGACTTTTGGGTCATAGGGCTCATCTACATGTACCCAGAAAGAAGGCTACAATAGCTCTTGGCCACGTTATATTGAAATTTGACTATACAATACTCAATGCTATACAGTATATTATACAGTCTCTGCTCTGTTTCTAAGGAAGTTCCAAAAAACAACGTCGTTCTATTAAGTTTCGTTAAATAAATAAATAGCCTTCCAACAGGTTGAAGCGGAGCTTTGATACCAACGTTATCGATTAGTTTCAGTTTCTCTCGCGCAGACGCGCATTGAATGAATGCTCATACCACCACTTAATTGTAGGGCTCCATGTTTAATGACATCGATAGCAGAAACGTTTGTTTTCTTTTTTCGTCGATCCGCGGTTTCTTGATCAACTGCGCAGCAAATTATCAGATGAAGCATCGGGCCTAATTTCACTCCACGACTCCGCGAACCAGCAGTCTCCATGTTGCGGACCCATATTTCGAGAAATGCTGAATAGACCACAACCAATTTCAATACTCCGACACGGTCACCGCTAGACTAGGGGGAGAAGGGATGAGAAAAGATCTGGCCACAGTTCTTCCAGAACTTCGTGCCAAGTAAAAGCGTTATCAGTTTGTGTGAATGAAACGAAGCCTAGGCCATAGTGTGACATGCATAAAACCAATGGTGTAGAGATGACGCCAAGTGAGCCACGCAAAGTGAATTTATATTCACAATACTTGGGCCTACTAACATAAATATTATTTTATTGCATTTGTATTGGTTGTTTAGAGTAAAAAAAAACAATCGGTCGGTATTAACGCAAGTTTACAACCGGCAATTCGGTCGGACTAAAAGGGGGAAAAAAATAAATATTTGGGTCGGTTCTAAATTGACAGGGTCGGTCGGGTTACGGCAAACGAAAATATTTTTAAGGATGGCCCAATTAGTTATTTCATATCAAAGACCAACCCAGAAGTCAAAACCGACGTGAAGCCAGTGCTCAACGTAATGCTTTTCACCACGTATGTGATATGATAAATAATAAATGAGCTGTATTACACATTGTAAATATATTTACACAACAAGAAAGAAGGTTTACATGTAAAGTTTTAACAAATAAATAGTTGAGTAAAATTGTAATATATTGTAATTTAGATACTGTACTGCTGTGAATGGTAATAAGACAATCCATTTGTTTACATTCAAATACCATTTATTAATTTTGTTGATGGTGATAGCCAATCCATTTTGCTTACCAAAATGGTATTCATTGTATTCATTCATTTCATGATTGAACAGCTGTATTTTATGTGTTGGTTATATCACATGATTAGATTGTTTGATTCAATAGAGAAGTCAGTGTTATAGATCCTAGATTAATTTCTTGCATTCTGCACTATGTGTAGATTGGTTTTTTTATTGACTCCGACCAGAACCGATTCTGAACCGTGCAGTTCAGTGGCGAGCCAACCCGAGATCTGAAGATTGTAGACAGACCCCTACCCACCGGTGTGGCCAGCCGGAGAGCGAGGATTTGCCTACAAAGATTGAATTGACTGACTGACCACCAAATCTCAACCGGATTCCAGATAAGATCTTTTAAGATTGTGCACACTGAAAGAGACATTGATTCACACATTCAAGAACTTTCATACACACACACACACACACATATATATACATATTTTATTTATTTTGTTTTTTGGGGAAGAGCTCTTTGGGTGGTTTAATTTTATATTACTGTCTGCACTTTATAGTGCTCCGATCTGTAGACAATAAAATTGTCACCTGTTCAATTGTAACCAACTTGAATGACTTTATTGTTTATTTGTTACTCTCCTAGTCATTCATACAATTTCTAAAAACCTTATACCAGCTCCTAGGTGAAACCCATCCTGGATAAGTGCGCGCTCACGGCTCCCTCAAATAGACCCCACCACCGATCACAGATTCACCATGGCAACTAGAGTGGCTTCATTGCTTCTTCTACAGTGTGAAGTAGGTAGCGATAGCCTTTTCACAAGAGCAACAAACAGCAACACCTTTGTTTAGGAGAATATTGCAACTAGTTCCGCGACCACCACGCACAAAATGGTTAGGCACTCCCGTGACGTCACATTGTCGCATGACAGGTCGGGAATGCCGAGTATGTAGAAGTTCACAAACGTTTGATCACAATGATCACAAACGTTTAAATAATGACAGTGGGTCTAGGTATATGTGATGACAATGTGTAGTGGGCAGTAGAATAACTATTGGTTTCCGTTTGTGGTGGCTGCTGACTAAGATAAGGGATGAGATTAAATAGATCCTGGAATTTAGCCTGGTCTGGAGCAGGCTAACTCCACAGAATAAATAGCCATGGTAACTTATATCATAACATATCCTGCTGCCCCCTATCCCGCTTTTGTGCAACTGGATCACGGATAAATTGAGCCAGGATGACCAAGATATCCCGGCTTAATCCCTTATCCTAGTTTTGTGCAATAGGCCCCAGTTCTTCTGCCACCAGGGCCCAGTTCAAAAGTAATCTGCTCGGATTTCAGCTATCAAATTGGATCAAATCTTGAAAATGGGTTGTTCAAAGTGAAAAAAGGGACAAGGAAACAATCAGATTGGATCACGCAATCTAATCTTGGTTTTGATCCGGATAAAACTTTCACTTTGTGCTGTTCAAAAGTTTTGAGTTGGATTGGGATGAATTTGATCCAAAAAAAAAAAAGTGAATTACCCTGATCCCAACAGAAGGGTGGGTTTCGGGTGGATTTCAGGCACAAAATGTAATAAAACATTAAAGTTGGTCAAATACTTTTTTTTTATGTTTTGGTCAAATAACTTTATCTACTTGCAGTTGATTTATTTAAATGTTACAGAAATAGGAGACAAAGTGTGCTTGTTTGTATTTATTTATTTGTTGTGAATAAGATGAGGGGTCCGACATAAAAAGAAACTGACAATAAAAGGGGATGTTTGTATTGTGGTTTAGTCTCTTATGATAACACAATCAAAACTGTTCCTTATATAGCCACTAGGGTAGATTGTGATATGTAGTTCCATTTTGAAACACAGGTAATCTGGATTTCATAATCCTGAAAAGGTATAAGTAAGTACATAAGTATAAGTATATATACTCTTTTGATCCCGTGAGGGAAATTTGGTCTTTGCATTTATCCCAATCTGTGAATTAGTGAAACACACTCAGCACACAGTGAACACACAGTGAGGTGAAGCACACACTAATCCAGGCGCAGTGAGCTGCCTGCTACAACAGCGGCGCTCCGGGAGCAGTGAGGGGTTAGGTGCCTTGCTCAAGGGCACTTCAGCCGTTCCTACTGGTTGGGGTTCGAACCGGCAACCCTCCGGTTACTAGGGATCGACTTGTAAAACATGGGATTTCCAAATCCGGATCATTCTCATCCAGGTTAAACTTTTTGATCTACTGGGGCCAGTTGTTCAAAAAATTGAATCTGGATCAGAATGATCTGGATTTGGAAATCCCATGTTTTACAATCCAGGATCAGGTAATCCATTTTATTTTTATGTTGTTTTTCAATCCAATTGAGGATTGGATCAACCTGATCCAGATACAACCTTTTCAGGATTACAACATCCAGATTACCTATATTTCTAAATGGAACTATATCACAATATATCCTAGTGGCTATGTAAGGAATAACAGTTAGAGTAGGTGGCCTGGGGTAGCTTTGATTGTGTTATCTAAAGAGACCGAAAACACCCCAATAAAACAATACAAACACCCCTTTCATTATCAGACCCTTCATCTTATCCACAACAACTAAATAAATACCGGCACAGTCAGTCATACTTCGTCTCCTATTACTGTAACAGTTTGTGCCCGAAATCCTCCCTTCTGTTGGGATCAGGGTAATCCTATTTTTTTGGATCAAATTTATCCCAATCCAATTTAAACATTTTGACCAATACAAAGTTAAGGTTTTATCCAGATCAAAACCAAGATTAGATTATGTGATCCAATCCAGTTTCAGGATCCTTTTTTCCTTTCGAACAACCCATTTTCAAGATTTGATCCAATCTGATAGCCGAAATCCGATCAGATTTCTTTTAAACAACTGGGACCTAGGCTTTTAAAACACTCACCTCTACTATAGTGTGGGTCAAAGCCATCTCAGCCTCAGTCAACACACTGGACTCATCTGCACCTCCATCTCGGCATCTCCTACTCCTTCATCTTCTCTATGTTCTTCTACAGCTCTGACTTTGTCCTCATGCGCTTCGTTTACTTCAACTTCAAACTCTTCCTCTTTTATTTTCACAACCGCTACCTCATCCGCAGAGAGAAAGGAACGCGTTTCGCAGTAGCCTTTGTGGACTTCTGGCTTAACATTCGAAGCATCAGATGTTTGGAAGCCTATATTTCTCACCTGCAGATAACAAGAGCGCCAGTTCAGTATTATTGATAAATGGAATTAACAGCTACAAAAGTAAGGGGGGGGGAGTAAGGGGGGAGAGACACCAGATCATAATGTAACTGCAGAGACACCTGCAGAGACATTAGCAGAGACACCAGAACATAATGTAAATGTACGTACACACCGCTGCCGACTTGAGCTTCCAAAGAGTCAGGAAGTCACTTATTTTCAATGGAAAAGCCAGCTTCTCTCAGCTGCCAGAAGCGTCAAATCCGTCGGCGTCGCGTTTTGGGCGTCTTGAGCGTCAAGCAGAAAGTTGAAAGTCAGTCAACTTTATGGTAATGAGCTATGATTCAGCGACCAACGACCAGCAACCAATCGAATAGACAGAAGTATTAAGATCGAACGTAAAATGCTGTCACGTCAGAGCGGCCAAAGCTGTGCGGTGTGTACATGGTACACGGTGTGTACATACAGTTATACTATAATATCTTCTCATAACTTTAACAGACATAGTGGTTATTTGAAAGGCCCACATTCCGTCAAATGTAAATTAGACATCAATCTATAGATGAACTGAATGGATATTTAGAGGAGGAATTATCCCAGATATTGGTTAAGGTTGTAAGGGGTCTTACATGAAATAAAGTGTTTTAAGTCTGAAATCACATGGCCTATTTATAACTGTCAATGTCTTGTCTATTTTTTCTGTCTCATTTTGCACCTTATTTGCTGTATGAAAATATGAGTTTTCCTGGAAATAATTCTGGGTAATTCCGAACTTTTAAACCAAAGTATCAATGTTTGCAGTGTTAGTTGAGATGGTGGACCTAACTAACTAAAGCCAGGTTTAAAAACACTACAACAATTGTGAACTGTCTTGAAATCTGACTGACTGACATTCTGCCGCTGGCTCATGAGTCTCTGTTGGTCTCTGACACTCTGGGTCCAGCGGGAGGCTCAGGCCTCATCCAGCAAAGAGAATGGACCCACATTTAAATCCTGGGCAAAGTGCAAAGTCTAAAATCAAACTAAAGCTAATCTGTATTACGAGACCAGATGTATTTCCTAATCTAATACCATGAGCAAGATCCTAAACACCAACATCGGAGGGCAGCTCAATGCTCCTACGTGCCATCACGATAGCTTTAGTTCACACGAGACCCTTCGCCAAAGTAATTTTAGGCAAGTCCCACCACTCGGCGGCCATATTGCAACGCTTTTTGGGCACTTGTCGGGTATCTATTTCGGGTACAACTGCACGTGCACAATGATTCACAAATAACAACATACCAACCTCCAGCTCCAGCTGCGAGATCACAACACATGATTGGCACGATGTATTCACAACATACCATATGATTGGCACGATGCATTCACATGTCAACTTTTGGTGGCGGAAGGGGGGGGAATATGTGTAGACGACTGCCATGTTTGCGTTACAAACTAACCCCATACATTTCTATGAGAGATTCTTTAAGTGCTGTGTCTCTTCATTAGAAAGCCTCTGCCTCTGCTCACTGAGTGACTGCCCTCTGTCCGTTTTTGAATTTGGTCCCAATATGTTCTTTGTCTGGTTCAGTGGCAACTAGCATGTAACTCCTACCTCCTGGTTGCCTGCTGGGTCTCTGATGAGCTGGTCAGGTGGATGGCTGGTCCACATCCTGCTGTAGTGACACTGCTGGCACTTCTGAGTCATGCAGAAGATTCTTCCCTCGCGCTTCATACTGATGCTGCATTTGCTGCTGCAACCCAAGCACTTCTGGAACAGCTGCAGCAGGCATTCCAACTTCACCACAACCTCATCTGTACTAACCGGGAGAAGAACAAATGACAGACTTAGGCGCAAGGGGCAAAGGAAAACTAGATCTCTGACATAAACGTGTATACGCATTATGCAGCTTAAAGATGCTGTTTCAAAACACTGTGGTGGAGGGATTTAGCTTGTGCACAGAGAGATGTCTTTTCAATATGCAAAATATTAGAGAAAATGTTCAAATGAATATTGGCTGATATATTGCTTATCAGTTTTTGTAATCCTCAAATATAGAAATCGGTCTTTAAGATCCCATATCGCTCTACTAGATTTCCATCCACCCCTCCAGCACAGCAGGTCTATCTATCACATGCATCACCACAGGACCACCAACGTGGACTATTGGCAACTACAAATGCTTATCACAGGCAATATAACCTCACCTTGTGTAAAAGTGAATGTCCTCATCAGACCCATAGACTGTATGATCGGACCCAGCAAATCTCTGCAGACCTAAACGACTTAGAATCTTGGTCTGGTCCAACTGCTTCCGTAGATCTTCAACCTCCCTTTTCAGCTTCTCATTTTCATGTAATGCCATGTCCAGAGCTGCAGCTTCGGGAACTGAACAATAATCATGCCCAGTCATCTCTACCTGATTAAAGTCTTGATCTAAGCCCGAGTCAGTGGGCAGTAGTCGCTCTTGCTTTTGGAGCACCCGATTTGTTTCCCTGACACCTAACCTCGGGAGCTGCGCTTGCTCACGGTTCCGCTCCCGATTTGGTTCCCTGTCACCTTGCCTCGGCGCCTGCATTTGCTCACGGTTTCGCACCCGATTTGGTTGAGGTTCCCTGCCACCTAGCCTAGAAAACTGCACTTGTTCACGGTTCCGCACCCGATTTGGTTTCCTTCCACCTTCATTCGGCTGTTGTACTTTATCACGGCACTCAAACAGTGTAGGGACAGCACCTTTTTTAAGACGTCTCCTCTTTCGAGCCCCTTCCTTAAAAGCATCGGCTTTGAAATCATCGGGTGTGAAATGGACACTACACACCTTTGTGTGTTTAGTAACTTGGAAGTCATCCCTCCTGATGTTAACGATCCATTTTTGTCTGATGTCCTCCTTCACTGGAAATGCATGAAAACTCACAAGTGAGTTGTATCTGGACGACACAGAGCACAGCGGGACACAACAATGATCCGATGTAGATCGCATTTGCTTTTGATATCGGAAAACATTCTTATTTTGCATGTTTCAGCTGCCAAGGTATATTAGCAACTCGAAATTAAGTTTACTTCCTGTTTGAGTAGTGAGCGATTCTTCTTCTGCGACTTTTATTGTCAGTTTGCAAACGTGCAGTATCGCCATCTTCTGGACTGAGATGTGAACTTGTCAGTATATATTCTAAGTTAGCCTACATACAAAATAAAAAAAAAAACATCTGAAAACAAATAAATCCAGATGGCATGTAGAGTTCAAAAATTGTGGATTGTGTGTGCTTACTGCGTAGGGTGTTACCTCATGACATGTTAAGTTTGAGCGGCCTGATTTACCCTACTCCTACTGTAACTGTCAGCCTGTCAGTGTGGTTTTAGCTGCAGAATTGTATAGCCCACTATGCATTCATATTCAGAGGAGCATGCTCAGTGGCAAACTTGCCTTATATTCACATTGAACAAGAAAGGCTGAATATCGATAATTGCCCAAAGGATATCACCGGAACCCTCTCTAATTTTATTGAGTTACCCCTTGGCAACAGGAAACAGCAAAAAAAAAAAAAAAAATTCTAGAAATTTGTAGAAAATTGATTCATTAAACATTGAAAACCCAACCATCTAGCTTCTTTCACGTACAGTAGATTGGTACATGAAAATATATTCAGGTAAAATGAAAACACTAAACAGAACTAAATACTCTTGGGGTGTATGTCTAACTACTAAATCATGCAACAAAAATAACACTTCAGACAGAGATTTAAGATTTTCTCTCCTGCCTTAACTAAGGAAACACATTTAAGTAACATATCAAGGAAACTCACAGTTAGAATGAAGGCCATCTATACTGGTCATGTGTATAAACATACAGTAACTCCTGCCAAAGAAAATCATCAGTTCCCTTAAATCGGCCAACAAAATGTCCGGTAAACTCCTATGCAGAAAGCTGCGATCTCATTAATTTAACTGTGTTTGACTCGTGTCCAGGGATGCCAAAGACGACAGTCTGGATAAACTCCCAAACCTGAGCACATGGTTTCGGATACTGAAGCTGAAGTATGAAAAAGGCTTTAAAGCAGGCGTCAACAGCACTCAGAAGAGACTGGTGCTCCAGCGGGATCCCATTAATGACCACAAACACTTGTGAGCAGTCATATTCCTCCCCCAACATGAGAACATATGGGTACTCTGCTGCAGATGCAGTGAGGTAGTCGGCCATGGTCATTCCGATCTGGAAAAAAGAAGAACAGATTCTTAAGAGTTGTTAGATTCTGTAAGAGTTGAAAGAGTCACCACAAATGCACAACATTATCAGGGGGCAGCCGTGGCCTACTAGTTAGCGCTTCGGAATTGTAACCAGAGGGTTGCCGGTTCGAACCCCGACCAGTAGGCACGGCTGAAGTGCCCTTGAGCAAGGCACCTAACCCCTCACTGCTCCCCGAGCGCGGCTGTTGTTGCAGGCAGCTCACTGCGCCGGGATTAGTGTGTGCTTCACCTCACTGTGTGTTCACTGTATGCTGAGTGTGTTTCACTAATTCACGGATTGGGATAAATGCAGAGATCAAATTTCCAAAGAGTATATATACTTATACTTATCATTAATGACATTTATTTCTATTGACTGATCTTGTAAAAAAGATTTTTACGCATACACCTGGCGATTATTCACTTAAGCAAAAATGTGGTATGATTGAATGACTAAGTACATTAGAAACCAGTCTACATACAGTATACAGTTTATATGCTGACCAAACATTAGAATTCCCTCTAATTAGTCTTGTAGTCAGCGTCTCCAAGGCAAATTTGTTGTTCTTTTGGAAGTAAGTTTGATCGTTTCAGAGGACAATTCTTTACTGTTGTATAAAAATGTTAGTCATGGAAACCAACCAGTTCAGTGTTCTGATATTGACTCAACGCCTATTTCTTTAAATGTGTAAAAAACAGCAGGGGAAGTACCTGTCTTCAAACACAAGCAAAACCTAAATTCTGAATGACTGATGTATTGTGAATTAGTGACTTATATTCTATATTCCTGTAAAACCGAAAATAAAGGGTTTACCTCAGCCCTTTCCATCGGACTACGTTTTCATTTGGATCATTCCAACAGAGGTGGTTACATAAAGTGCTTTCATTCTGATTCTTACACTGGGTTCCCTGTAAACTCTGAAGTTGTACATTTCTACTTAGTAGCAAGAGGATGGTAGAGATGATTGTTAACTCACCGGCTGCGTGTTAATGAAGGCATTCTGGCACTCCACACTGCTGTGCCGGAACACTCTCTTCCCAACCTTATATGGCGAAGGTCGAAGCAGCACAGGCAACAACTGCAATGCAATATCCCCTCGTTTGTCTGCCAAATTAAAATAGTTCAGAGTTAAAATTACAAAAGAGGACAGATTTGTAACTACATTCTGAACAGTTTTTTTGGAATATTTGTCTTTGGAAGTGTGTTATTGTGGCAGACGGACTGAGTGTGAACATACAACACCAGAAATGCCCTGTGGAGTTGGTAAGCATTATGTGCTTGCTGATTTGTCATTGTTGGCTTGAAACGTTTGGGATTTCTACACTGACAGTTATCAGGGAGGAAAGCAGAATCCCCACATCATAGAGAACCTGATACTTTATGGAACTGGTTGACTCTAAGTCAGGGTTAAAATTTGTGTAGCCTCACAATTTTCCAGCTTGATCTTTTGTATATTCAAATGCAAACTCTAAGGACCTATCAAGGTTGGAACAAGATGGGCAATGCTCAAATCCACAAATTAACTGTTGAAAAGTGGAACAATTGCTCTCTGAAGAATTGTACAACTCGTGTGCAAAGTTTATGATAAGGGTTACGTCCAAAAACTGAAACCAGCCTCAGGTATATACAGAATTAATGAACAACTCAATGCAATGCGGTTTGATGCAATGTACTGCAGTGTACTGCTGTGTAAATACCAGTAGGGAGCAGATCTATGTTAGTGGGGAGCAGATCTATGTTGGTGAGAATACCAGTGGGGAGCAGATCTATGTTAGTGGGGAGCAGATCTATGTTGGTGAGAATACCAGTGGGGAGCAGATCTATGTTGGTGAGAAGGCTGTTTGTCCTCTCTGTCCTGGCCATGCGAATGATCTTCTCCGCGTACACAATGCACCAGTTCTCTTTTAACCTCCCAGAGGACTCAGGGTATAGGACTGAGAAATCCTGAGAAATCTTAATGCAGACAAAAACACAAAAATGACCAAAACAATCAATACAATGCAAGAAACAATCAATACTCCAGTAAAATGGTCAAGCTACCTACACAAACCCGTGCCTAGTATATGTGCGCCTGACTAAGATGTCTTTTCTAGGCCAATACATGGGTGACCTAGGTACAGCAGCGTTAATTAGATGTTATGTTGGTATCAGGGATGTAGTGGAGGCTAAACGCAAGTAAACAGTTTATCCACCTCTGAAATTTCAGAAATAGTGTTTATCCACCTCTTATTAGAGTTTATCCACCTCTCAAAAGAGTTTATTCACCAATTGTGACTTTCATCATTCAAAATCACACTGTATTATCCACATTCACAATGTGTACACTCATCCACATTCTAGGAACCATTTAATACTGGTATTGTTATAAACATTGAACAAACATGTTCTGAATGCCTTTTTAAAAATCCTATACCGCATGGCACAGTTCACCTCCCCGTGATCACAGAATTCATAGTTTACCCACCTCTTATTTTACCACTACATGCCTGGTTGGTGTACAAAGAAAGGTTATAAAAGTAAATCCATGCTCCTAATTATTCTCTGAATTAATCAGTCATATTTGATCAAGCATTTTCAGACCCCAAATATCTTGGGGTCAAACTTCAAACAGCAGAGAACACTGCAGACAGGTGTTTGGTGCCGTGGCAACCATGCAGGAAGAACAGACACTGAGGCCAGTAGTTGGAGGTGGATCTTAAATGAGAGTTGGTAGTCTATGCTTTTCAAAAGTTTCAGGGAAATGCCATTACGATAAAGAACTATAGTAATACTATACAATTTCTATAATAGGTCTATACTAGGGTAATACTACTGGACTTCTATGATAATCTGTAATACCTCTATAGTAGTATCCTTGCCTTCTATAGTGTTCCTATACTTATAGTCCTCTATACTATGTCCCAAAATACTATAAGAATCCTTTAATTCTTTTTTGTAAGGGTGTATGGCTTTTAAGGAATTCTATCATTCAGGAACTTCTATGTGTGCAGAAAACACCCAAGCATTACACGCCATGAGAGTTTGAAGTGTCCGGAAATTTGCGGCAAGGTCATATTTTCACATGCAAATTAGGTTTCTGGCAAAAAGTTGCGGTTAACTTTTGGTAATGTTGCTGCAAACTTCTCATTGTTGCCAGAACTTTGCTGGAAGTTTGCCTCTAGCGGCCAACACTGTCAAACTTCTGGCGATATTTTCTAGTGAACTCATTTGTTTCCCACAAATCACCCACAAGTTCGCTGCAAATCTGCCGCAAACATTACATTTTTGTAAGGGCACATTCTATAAGAACAAAAGTATTCTATAGATTACAGGCAGTGACACCCACCATGTCTGGGGTGTCCACTAAACGTGGGAACTCAGCAATAATGTCTTGTATTGGTCTTGCTTTGTCTGCACGGATCCACTGGGCCCTGTGAACGGCAGTCTGCAGCATGACCTCATTAACCTGCGACGGGGGCCACGTATTATTTTTCAGCCACTCCGTCAACTGTATGGCCCGCTCTGTAGTTATGGTCGATTCTGTAATGAGTAAGGGAGAAAACACAGTCAACAAGCAATGGCGGCCAAAGCCATTGGGCCCTAATTTAAACGGTGGACCAAGTGCAAAGTCTTAAATTGAATTCTACAGCTAATTTAATAATGAGGTATGACTATTTTCTTAACTATAAGTATATTTTTTGGGCTTATTTGGCTTTATTATGATAGGACAGTGAAAAGGCAGACAGGAAGCGAGAGGGAGAGAGAGATGGGGTAGGATTGGGAAATGACCGCAGGTCGGACTTGAACCTGGGTCCCCGTGGGCACTTGGACCCGTATATGGCATGAGCGCTGTAGCCAGTTGCGCCACAGCGCCATGCTCTATTTTCTAATTCAATACCATGAGCAATATCCTGAGCCCAAACTTCGGTTAATCCACTCAGAGCTCACACACACACCACACCACGGATTTAGTTCATGCCTGAGACACTGTGCTTTACTGAGTGACTTGCTCCTTGTCCGACATTTAAATTAGGGCCACAGAGTTCAAATGAGAGGAGAATGTTTTGTTGAAAATGAACAACCCATGACCATCCCCTCATGCACGCATTGAGATGATAGATAGATGATGGATAGATGGATACTTTATTGATCCCCAAGGGGAAATGGAGACACAATGGCAGGATGGGGATCTTGTTCTACCTGGCAACGTGTCTGGTGTGTTCTGCTGTGGTGTCGGTGCAGGATAGGGATTTTTCTCTACCTGGCAACGTGTCTGGTGTGTTCTGCTGTGGTGTCGGTGCAGGATGGGGATCTTGTTCTACCTGGCAACGTGTCTGGTGTGTCCTGCTGTGGTGTTGCTGCTGCAGAGTTCTGCCGCTGGCCTCGGTGGAGCCGCTTGCGCACGTTGCGGAGGCGCTCCTCCAGAAACCCAGTTGCCGGTTTATGGTTCCTCCCCGGGGTGAACCACGCATCCTGACGTTTACAAAGCAAACAGGAATAAAAAACCAACGTAGTTAGTTATCATATATCATGTTCATCCTTTTTTATGGGGGCTAAACAAACACAACTGTAATGATCAGCGAGCTATAAAGGTAGCAGTGGTTATACTGGGTGAAATAAGTGTAAGACTTAGCACACCACCTGGAGAGTTGCTTGAACAGGACTGGTTACTATGGTGTGGAGGTCCGTTTAAACAGGACTGGTTACTATGGTGTGGAGGTCCGTTTGAACAGGACTGGTTACTATGGTGTGGTGATCATTCTCTTGACTTACATAGCCGCTGCCTTGGGAGTCTCTCAGGCATGGAAACTGCTCCATTATTGATGATGCCAGCAATGCCTTGGTACCTGAAGTAGGACTTCACAACAATGGACATTTATATTGATTAATGGTGCTAAATCACCCAAACAGCTCAGCTGCATGGTTAGTACAAGAAAGAACAAAATAATGAAAGAGGTGGGTAGGCAGGTATGTATTAATGTCAAAATGAATCACAACAGCATTGTAGAGAGAGAGGGAGGGGGGGGGGGGGTACAGATATTGAGATACTGGACACCAGATCACTGGGTAATGCAGATTATTTTATATTATGAACCCTTAGATTAGTTAGAAAGGAGCAGACAGTCAAAAACAGACCAAATCTGTGAGCATAAAATACCCACTTCTCTCCGAAGCATTCCATCAAGTTCGACACGAGGATCCGAACCATGGATCGTCTCTCAGGGTGGGAAATGAAGCCATTTTCCTCAAGACTGGCGACCAGGTGTTTTCCATTTGGTGCTTTATTGAGGATCTCACGGATGTTCTGTAAACATATAGATCGATTAAAAAGAAAATGTGACGAAAACAAATCTGACCAGCTTATTATCAAAATTCCCTACATACATAGTGAAACTATAGGGCTGTTGTTAAGAACACTTATATAAATATATATATATATATAAAGTTTATATATAAAAAAACATAAAACTGAAAAATAAATCATTGTTTATTAAGTTTGCACAGAACAAGTGCACTTACAAATGTGGCTATGTGCTCCAAGGCAATGTTTTGCTCTGCAGAAAATTCTGGTGCCGGTGTGTAGACATCACTCTTTGTTCTCCAAGCTGATTCTTTAATGAGCAGAAAAAACATAGTGAACCAACAGCAACAGTAAAACATTCCAATTTCAAAGGCTTGTTTTTGTGAGAAAAGACAATGAGTCCTATCCCCTCATGCACACGTTAAGATGGAGACAGGATGGCAGGATGGAGAACTTCTACCTGGCAACGTGTCTTGTGTGTCCTGCTGTGGTGTCGGTGCAGGATGGGGATCTTTCTCTACCTGGCAACGTGTCTTGTGTTTCCTGCTGTGGTGTTGGTGCAGGATGGGGATTTTTCTCTACCTGGCAACGTGTCTGGTGTGTCCTGCTGTGGTGTCGGTGCAGGATGGGAATTTTTCTCTACCTGGCAACGTGTCTGGTGTGTCCTGATGTGGTGTTGCTGCTGCGGAGTTCCCCCGCTGGCCTCGGTGGAGCCGCTTGCGCACGTTGCGGAGGCGCTCCTCCAGAAACCCAGTGGCTGGTTTATGGTTCCTCCCCGGGGTGAACCACGTATCCTGACGTTTACAAAGCAAACAGGAATAAAGAACCAACGTAGTTATCATTTATTATGTTCATCCTTTTTAATGGGGCCTAAACAAATATAACTGTAATGGTCAGCGAGATATAAGGTGGCAGTGGTTATTACTACCAGGTGAAATAAGTGTAAGACTTAGCAGACCGCCTGAAGAGTTGTTTGAACAGGACTGGTTACTATGGTGTGGAGGTCTGTTTGAATAGGCCTGGTTACTATAATGTGGAGGTCTGTTTGAACAGGACTGGTTACTATAGTGTGGAGGTCTGTTTGAACAGGACTGGTTACTATGGTGTGGAGGTCTGTTTGAACAGGACTGGTTACTATGGTGTGGAGGTCTGTTTGAACAGGACTGGTTACTATGGTGTGGAGGTCTGTTTGAACAGGACTGTTTACAGGACTGTTTGAACAGGACTGGTTACTATGGTGTGGAGGTCTGTTTGAACAGGACTGGTTTACTATGGTGTGGAGGTCTGTTTGAACAGGACTGGTTACTATGGTGTGGTGATCATTCTCTTGACTTACATAGCCGCTGCCTTGGGAGTCTCTCAGGCATGGAAACTGCTCCATTATTGATGATGCCAGCAATGCCTTGGTACCTGAAGTAGGACTTCACAACAATGGACATTTATATTGATTAATGGTGCTAAATCACCCAAATAGCTGCATGGTTAGTACAAGAAAGAACAAAATAATGAAAGAGGTGGGTAGGCAGGTATGTATTAATGTCAAAATGAATCACAACAGCATTGTAGAGAGAGAGGGAGGGGGGGGGGTACAGATATTGAGATACTGGACACCAGATCACTGGGTAATGCAGATTATTTTATATTATGAACCCTTAGATTAGTTAGAAAGGAGCAGACAGTCAAAAACAGACCAAATCTGTGAGCATAAAATACCCACTTCTCTCGAAGCATTCCATCAAGTTTCGACACCCAGGGATCCGAACCATGGATCGATCTCTCAGGGTGGGAAATGAAGCCATTTTCCTCAAGACTGGCGACCAGGTGTTTTCCATTTGGTGCTTTATTGAGGATCTCACGGATGTTCTGTAAACATATAGATCGATTAAAAAGAAAATGTGACGAAAACAAATCTGACCAGCTTATTATCAAAATTCCCTACATACATAGTGAAACTATAGGGCTGTGTTAAGAACACTTAAAAAATAAATCATTGCTTATTAAGTTTGCACAGAACAAGTGCACTTACAAATGTGGCTATGTGCTCCAGGGAAATGTTTTGCTCTGTAGAAACTTCTGGTTCCGGTGTGTAGACATCACTTTCCGTTCTCCAAGCTGATTCTTTAATGAGCGGAAGAAACAAAGTGAACCAACAGCAACAGATAAGCGTTTCAATTTCAAGAGGGGGGGGGGGGGGGGGGGTAGGTATTTGTGTGTGCAAAAAAAAGAGAATGAGTCCTATCTCCTCGTGCACATGTTGAGATGGAGACAGGATGGCAGGATGGAGAACTTCTACCTGGCAACGTGTCTTATGTTTCCTGCTGTGGTGTCAGTGCAGGATGGGGATCTTGATCTACCTGGCAACGTGTCTGGTGTGTCCTGCTGTGGTGTTGCTGCTGCAGAATTCTGCCGCTGGCCTCGGTGGAGCTGCTTGCGCACGTTGCGGAGGCGCTCCTCCAGAAACCCAGTTGCTGGTTTATGGTTCTTCCCCGGGGTGAACCACGCATCCTGACGTTTACAAAGCAAACAGGAAAAAAGAACCCTGTTAGTTATCATATATCATGTTCATCCTTTTTTATGGGGGCTAAACAAACACAACTGTAATGATCAGCGAGCTATAAAGGTAGCAGTGGTTATACTGGGTGAAATAAGTGTAAGACTTAGCACACCACCTGGAGAGTTGCTTGAACAGGACTGGTTACTATGGTGTGGAGGTCCGTTTGAACAGGACTGGTTACTATGGTGTGGAGGTCCGTTTGAACAGGACTGGTTACTATGGTGTGGAGGTCTGTTTGAACAGGACTGGTTACTATGATGTGGAGGTCCGTTTGAACAGGACTGGTTACTATGATGTGGAGGTCCGTTTGAACAGGACTGGTTACTATGGCGTGGAGGTCTGTTTGAACAGAACTGGTTACTATGGTGTGGGGATCATTCTCTTGACTTACATAGCCGCTGCCTTGGCAGTCTCTCAGGCATGGAAACTGCTCCACTATCGATGACGCCAGCAATGCCTTGGTACCTGAAGTAGGACTTCACATCAATGGATATTTATATTGGTTAACTTGATGGTGAAAGAAAGAAGGGTCGATATTTATTAAACTCTGGTGGAAATTCACAAAAGTGGACAGGTATGATCAACATAAAAAAAAAAAAGTAATATGTCGGTTCAATAAACTGGGCTGTGGCACTACACATCAGTCACCTATGTGTAAAGTGGGATAATTCAGAACTCTCACATTAGTATGTAGGAGAAAGTAAATCTGAGACTGAAAAATACTCACTTCTCTCCGAAGCGCTCCATCAAGTGGGACACGAGGATCCGAACCATGGATCGCCTCTCAGTGTGGGAAATAAAGCCATTTTCCTCAAGACTGGAAAGCATACGTCTTCCATTCGCTGCTTTACTAATGATATCAAAGATGTTCTAGAGAAATGCGGATTGATTAAAAAATGCAAGGGAAGAAATGAATGATATTCTTTTCAAGTTTTCCACGTTCAAGAATACATTGGGTTTTTGTTAGCGGGTCAATTTAATGTCAGACTACCAAAAATAGTAAATTATTTATTACGCTCACAGACTAGTGCACTTACAAAAGTGGCTCCTTGATCCAAACAAACTTTCTGGTCTGTAGAAATGTCCGAGTCTGATGTGTAGACAGATTCTGAGTCAGAGCTTGAAACCTTAAAGCAACAGTAAATCATTTTTAGGCAAACTAGCAAACAAATTATGTAGGCAGGCAAACAAACAAACAAAGAAACAAACAAACATGGCTTACAGACTGTCAACAGTACATTTAGCACTTTTAAAAGCTAACAAGCTAGCTGATCTGTTTGCCAGTATATATTTATATTCAGTCTTATATTTATTATATACTTATATTACTTTTGCTGCTGTAAGTGCATGTTGTGTGTGATGTCTGCATGCTACTGAGACCTTGATAAGTAAGTCAGTAAGTCAGTATGTATGTATGTATGTATGTATGTATGTATGTATGTATGGATCTCTGTTAAAGCTCATATGCCTTCAGGATTTGATCGTGCTAGTCATAAAAGTGCAGAGTGGGAAGCCACAATTTGCCATTTAAATGAACTTGAGGATTTAAAAAGTGTATAATATAATAAAGGAAAACATACAAATTTCATTCAAAAATATCTCAAAGACAAAAAAGGATTTGCCACTTTGTGAGATATTTTAAGCAACTAATTATGGGATCATCAGTTAAATCTGATGGAAAAAGGTAATGCGAAGATCATATTCCCATTTTCTGGACATTCTGGCATACATAGCAAATAGAATACTTTAAAGACAGGATTTTTATAAATAGCTTTACAGCACGACATCTCCAATAAGATCACATCGTCAACTAGAAGGGAAGGCTACTCGTAGAGAGCGCAAACCTCCGCCAATGCCGTGTAGCCCTGGCATATGCACGTCAATAGAAATCAGTGTGCTTCTATATGTAAACATAAACACTTCCAAATCATGATCAAAAGATGTGCATCACCTTTAGGCAATGACTTTGATATGATCATGCTTTTTTGAACGAATTCCTTATCATAAGAAGAACACCTATACTAGAAAGCCACTATTTGAGGCGAGACCGTCAAGAAATGCATTTCCTTGTTTAAACACTAGAGGGCAAACCAGGCCTGAATATGCCATACGGGACAAGAGTAGTGAAATTAAATCACTACTGTTGGTGTGTGCATTGTCCTTGGACCATGATTAACCTTTCCATCAAATTTCATGTATGTAACTAGGGCCAGCAGTTTTTGCCTAATCCTACACACAGAGACAGGATTCATTAATTTATCATTGCAAAGTGGGTGGGTCAGATTCACTTTGTAAGCCTACATAAAGTTTTTAAGCAAAAATGAAAAAGTATGTCAGTAATTATGCTGTTTTTGAGGACAGTTGGAACAGTGGCTGAGAACAATGGTTACATAGCAGTTTGAAGGCAAAACATGTCCTTTCTGTCCTTTAATAAAAAAAACAACTTAATTTATATGTACATTTGAAATTTACAGCAACATTTTTTTAATCACTTGCGAGGACAAACTTATTAACAAGATCTGAGCTATAGTCATCTTTATTTTCTGTTGATGTTCTTTCTGAATTATGCAGATCATCTGCAGTCCAATCTGAGACTTGCCCATTATCTCATGAATGCACAAAGAACATTGATCGACCACAGAAACATGGACTCAACCTGTTCAGATATGCAGAAGTTACATTTCTCTTAAGCTAAACTCTTAAGTGATGGTTTAGAAATCTTGCATAGAAAGGTACCTTTGTAAATTCACTTCCAGTAAAGCATACCTTTCAAGTCTTTGTAAGATGCAATGATGCTAATATTGGGGAAAACCTTTGCTCATCTCTAGTTGCTTCACCGAGATTCCCACTATTAGCCATTCTTCTGCCTCACACCCAAATGATAAGTCATGAGGAAATGAGACAATATATCCACTTGGTTCCAATGGAGGATAGCGATAGAGGCTGGCAGTTGGTCTTATTTTACTGTAGCTATGGTATATTAACATAGTGAGGCTGGTGGTTGGAGATTGGCCTTATTTCATTGGAAGTATGGTATGTTTCAGTCACATAGTGTGAGGCTGGTGGATGGCAGTTGGTGTTATTTAGTATTAATGATATGTTTCAGTCACATAGTATCAGGCTGGTGGATGGCAGTTGGTCTTATTTAACTGTAGTTATGGTTACAGTAGGCTATAACACAGGCTTGTGGTTGGCGAATGACCTTGTTTTATCAGAGGTATGGCACGTTAAGTGTAAGTATGTTGAAAATGACCATGTTTCAGAAACAAACTGATGTGAGGTGGTGCAGAAAATGTCTTACCAGAGACAATTAGAACACCGTAATGAAAATATTCACCACTTTCTTCAGAGGTCATTCCAAACATGCCAATCAAGTAAGGTGAACACAGCGTCAATATAAACTCTTATTTTAAATAGTATCAAAAAACATGAAAACATTTTACACAATTATGTTGTAGAAACACCAATGTCATCTCTATACATCAGGCACTTGAGGTGCAATAATGAACTAGACAGGCATATGTTCTATGTACAATGAAAAACATGAGAACCAATCTTTTTAATGTCCATTTCTCCTCACAAAACTCCCAGCTGTACAGTCCATTAGTTTACCCCATATTTGCATCTGAATGAATGGTTCTTCATCGTGGCTCTGATTCAGGATCTGTCCTAATCAGTCAGAATACTACTACCCTTCACAGGAAGGCATCCCATATTCAGTCAGACTACTACTACCCTTCAAACATGAGGTACCCCCATTCAGTCAGGGGTGCGTTTCCCAAAACCATAGTTGCTAACCTGTTACCAACTTAGTTGGTTGGCTATGGGAAATTGCAGTGCAACCAACAAAGTTGCTTACTTAGTTAGCAACTATGGCTTTGGGAAACACGCCCCAGAATATTACTACCCTTCAGAGACACGAAGCCACGTTTCGTGACACTGGTGCTTTCAAAGGCCCTATAAACAGACTGACGAGACCTACTGCACTGCAAGGCACCTCTTGGTCAGTCTGACCCTGTCCTTCACATTTAAACAGTGGAGCGCTCTGGACTCTCCAGTTCAGTCACACAGCGTTCAATTCAGTCCAGACCCCAGGTCTCCTCGGTCTTCCTCCTCGCCCGAGGTCCACTCCCCGGCTCGGGGTTTGTGCTTACGCTGGATGTGGTTCTTGAGGCTGACGTTGTGGTTGAAGCACTGCCCACAGTCCTGGCACTTGAAGGGTCTCTCCCCCGTGTGGACACGCATGTGGGACTTGAGATGGCCTGACTGGTTGAAGGAGCGGTCGCACAGTTTGCAGGTGTAGGGCTTCAGTCCCGTGTGGACGGCCATGTGGCGCTCCAGCTTGCAGGCCTGTTTGAAGGTCCTGTTACAGACCTTGCACGTGAACGTGTTGAACACGCGGTGCGTCTTCCTGTGCGCGCTCCGCGCGTAGCAGTCTGGGAACCGCAGTGGACAGTGAGGACAGGAGAACTTCAGCTCTTCGTTCTGGTGGACCTTCTCGTGCTCGATTTTCTGCTTTCGGAAAGTGAAGCGCTTGAGGCAGTAGTTGCAGCGCACTATGTTGGGCTTGCCTTTCAGGTGAACCCAGGTCATGTGACTGAGCAGGCCCTTCTGGCTGGCGAAACCCTTTCCGCACACCAGACAGGAGTTGGGCCGGGCCTTGTGCTCGCAGATGTGTGGGGGGCCACCACTGACCTTGTTCCTTAAGGTGATGAACTTGCCGCAGTCTGGGCAGGGGTCCCGAAACTCCTTGATGCCGTGGCAATGCCGTGCGTGCTTCTGGAAACTGTGCAGGTCGCCGAAGCACACAGCCAGGTCCTGGAAGTTTAGTGCCCCGTGCTCTGCATTTCTAGTGGTGGTGTTTGTGGTGATTTCTTGGTTGTTCGACTCTGGGTTGCCAGCACTGGTGGTGGTAGTGGTGTTGGCGACATCCTGGTTGCTATTTGGAGTGTTGGCGTCTGGGTTGCCAGCGGTGCTGGTGGTGGTTGTGGTGTTGGCGACGTCCTGGTTGCTATTTGGAGTGTTGGCGTCCGAGTTGCCAGCGGTGCTGGTGGTTGTGGTGTTGGCGACGTCCTTGGTGCCACACTGGATGCAGCCGTAGATGCGTTTGTGGCGCAGCCTGTAGCAGCTGCGCGTGAACTCGGTGTTGCAGTTGTTGCACCACACCATGGGGGGCTCGTGTTCCGCCTCTCTGCTGGCTTCAGACCGCTCCGATGACGCAGCAGCAGGACCTTCCGCCGCCCCAAGTGGAGACCAAAACTTCTTGGACTTCATGACCCATTCCTCATCGCTGTCGTCATCCTCATCCTCTTCATCCTCCTCATCTTCCTCCTCCTCCTCATCACTGTCTTTGACAGTCGTTGCTACCCCAGAGAGAGCGGGATCATCTTTATCCTCCGTGTTAGTTTCTCTCTGGCCGTCCATGCTGTCGTCGGAGCCATCATATATGACAGTCACAACATCATCCCCCTGCACAAAGAGACAAAGAAAAAGAAACATTCACTCACAAGATTTACACAAAGCACAGCAATGAGTGGTTAGGCATATGGTAACAAGACAAGCTGGTATATCAAGTACATGGTTTAATGTCAAACCTGGGTAAGTCAAAATTTCCTTAAAGAAGAGCGTTTTGGCTTTGTTTTGCAGGTGAATGAAGCCATAGGGTTATTCTATTAGGAAGTTTACCACTTCCTCTTGGCTAACTTTCCCAGGTTAGTCACTGAAGCCCCGTACTAGAGACACACCCCTTGTGTGGTAACACAATAATAACTAATCATGAGACCAGACACTCAGTAACCACCTCTTCCTCGGCAGACTCGGTGTCCGAGTTCCCAAAAGACGGGCCCATCGTCTCATTAACAACCTGTGCAACACACATAAAAGGAGACTCTGATTGCTCTTGCTGAAAGATTATGTCTACAATAACCATTTCTCTTAGCACAGTTCAAGTACTTGTCTTCAAATTCTGATGGTCATAAACATGTTGTAACAATAGACACTGAGTATCACCAGGGGTTAGTGCATTTCTACTTGTATTGCTGGTAGGCTGTGAATACGTTTTACATCACTATGTGCGCTGTTTAAGTAAACAGTTTTCTTGTATGGGCCCCTTGTGGAAACAGCCGCAGGGGCAAGGCCACAGAAACCCCATGCATGTTCATGTTTGTTTATGCATCAGTTAGGAGTTTTGGTCCTAAACGAGTTGGCTAGCTAACGAGCTACCAAAAGATATGTAAGACCCTCCACACACACACACAGAAAATAGACACATGCATGCCAACAGTGCACGTAAACAAACAGCCACACACCAAATACAAACTGTGCAAGATAGGCAAGCACACACACACACACACAAGCAACAGTACAGAGATTTGGTTCTAAACTAGCTGCCTAAAAAGCATGCAAAAACCTAAACTAGCAAACTAGCTGCCTAAAAAGCATGCAAAAACCTAAACTAGCAAGCTAGCTGCCTAAAAAGCATGCAAAAACCTAAACAAGCAAGCTAGCTGACTAAAAAACTTTGCAGACCCAGCAGCACAGTGAGAAGTACTTAGCTTACTAAATGTTAACTAATGCCAACTGGTGTCTTTTCGCAATATAGTATGTGATTAGGGATGGGAATTGATAAGATTTTATTGATACTGATGTTATTATCAACTCTGCTTACCAATTTGATTCTTTATCTATTCCTAACCAATTTTTGAAAATATCAACAAGCAACTTTACAATTCTGATGCAACTTAGCCCACAACTCTGAAAACCATTAACTACACTATTGTACTTAAGAAATCAAATATTCATGTATATGCCAGCTTTAAGCTGTACATCATCTGACAAATAACTAACCTCTAGGAAAGCAGGTGACCTCCTGAAAATTCTGGTCCTTCTACTGTTGAGAAAGGGGGCAAACGTTTCGCAAACAAATTTTGTGACTGCTCGGTGGCGACAGTCGTTCACCCCTTCTTCGCTCATTTCCCCCTCCCAGTGCAGGGAGCGTGAAATGGGGGCTGGAAACCTGAAGGAGCGAGTCGAGCATCTGACTGTAACCTCAGAGTTAGTATCTGTAGCAAGCAACAGTCGAAATGAGACAGAATGAGAGAATATTTGAACAGCATTTGTTTTCTTAGTCAAAGAAAAATATGTGCTAAATATGTGTGTTTTCTTAGTCAAAGAAAAATATCTGCTAAGAGTGCCTGCATGGCACTAATGTTATGGCATAGGATATTTGTCCGCACTAACGGACGTGCTGCTAGGTTGGGAGGCAGTGTCAAATACATGGCACCGGGGAGGCAGCGTCAAATACATGGCACTGCAGGAATTTTAGCCCACGTTCCGTTCCACCATGACTTCTGCTTCATGACAAGTTCTGACAGTTCTGGTTCATGACAAGTTCAAACATCAGAAAATCATGGCGGCATGGATAGGAGGAACTAATAAGCTTGGAGGCATACGATTCCCATGGAGCGAAAACATTTAAATTGTTATTGATTCCCATCCCTATTGGTGAGGTTATGCTGTGGTTCTTTATATGTATGTGTGTCTGTGTGTGTGTGTGTGTGTGTCAGACCACACCGTTCTGAGCAACGTATCTCACCATTTGTGCAGTGGACTCTTACCAGAGGTGGCTTCAACTTTGGCTTCATAAAGTAAGTCCCATCATCTAGGCTACTTGTGCACTTCATACAAGTGATTTTACAAATTACCTGGTCTACCTGGCTGAAGACTTGTGCTAATAGGAGCAACCAAACATATGGAGGGACTGGAACAAAAATGCACTAACATTTTTACTTTCTGAAACGGAGGTTTTCCAGCTCTAGCTTTGTAACTGTACAAAGCTAGAGCTGGAAAACCTCCGTTTCAGAAAGTAAAAATGTTAGTGCATATTTGTTTAAAAACTGTTGCATTCAATTTAATTCTGCAAACCAACCACCACAAATGGAATTCAATTCTTTGGGAAGCACTGCCTTACCTCATGAAGGGGAGTTCACATTGTACGTGGCATGTGCTGCACTCGTCGCTAGGTGGCTCTTGGTTGTGCTAATGTCCCAAACATGTTTGTTGTGCTTGTCGTCGGGCTCAGCGCAATATACCATATATATATATATATATATATATATATATATATATATATATATATATATATATATATATATATATATATACACACACACACACACACACAATATATAATGATTTCCAGCACGCCGCAGTCAAAGTTCAACTTTGCCCGCGGCACGTGCAAGAGCGGCAAAACGCTGTAGCAACAAGCCAGTTCTTGCGCGTGCAAGCCATTGGAAATAATAGATTTCATAGCGCAGCGCTGCCGCTTGCGCATACAATGTGAACCCCCCCCCCCTTGATTCTCTTGCATTGCTCAGTCATTTCTGGGGTGTGACCTCATGATTCTCTAGTCAAGTCTGCAGTGTAATCTTACCTCATGATTCTCTAGTCATGTTTACAATGTGATCTTACCTTATGATTCTATAGTCTAGTCTACGTTGTGATCTTACCTCATGATTCTCTAGTCAAGTCTGCAGTGTGATCTTACCTCATGATTCTCTAGTCAAGTCTGCAGTGCAGTGTGATCTTACCTCATGATTCTCTAGTCATGTTTACAATGTGATCTTACCTCATGATTCTATAGTCAAGTCTGCAGTGTGATCTTCCCTCATGATTCTCTAGTCAAGTCTGCAGTGTGATCTTCCCTCATTATTCTCTAGTCAAGTCTGCAGTGTGATCTTACCTCATGATTCTCTAGTCATGTTTACAATGTGATCTTACCTCATGATTCTCTGCTGGGTCGCTGATGATCTGGTCCGTCGGGTGGCTCGCCCAATTCCTGCTGTAGTGGCACTGTTGACACTTCTGGGTGACGTAGAAGAACCATCCGTCGCGCTCCGTACTGATGCTGCATTCGCTGCAGCACGCTAGGCACTCCTTGAACAGCTGCAGCAGGCACTCCAACTTCACGACAACCTCGTCTGCACTAACAAAGACCAGGAAGCAAGAGAATCGAGTTGTACAAGGAGGGTCTGACATGTAGCAAAAAGTGTCATCACATGTATTTCCGATAGGAGCGCAGTTTACAAAAGATACGCAGACTATAAAAGAGATCTAAAATATGTGTGAGCCTTGCAATTTAAATGCTTCATAAACATGTCAGCTTACCTGCTGTGGTTCAACTCCTCACTCTTTACAGGTGTAGGCCCAGGCACAGCAGCTACGATGCTCTGAACTCTTAGTGCAATTCCTGGTGACAGTGAATTCTGATCAAAACTGCAAAACGTACACAGCAAAATCACAACTGTCAAATTTTACTTTCCATAAAGTCCCCTAAAGTTACTTTATTTATTATTATGATCATTAGTATGTTTATTCATTTAGCAGACACTTTTGTCCAAAGTGACTTGCAGAATTGTGCTAAATATTAAACTTGTAGGCTGGGTGAACCCAGACGAACCAGGTCCATCTGGAAAAGGAACAGATTGAAGTCTGTTTCTTAACTTGCCGTTTTACCGCTTCCGAAGGCATAGCCAGAAGTGAAAGTAAACTTAAATTTTTGTGCATTAAAGTCTTATAAAATCCTTTCAGAAGTGCAGCAGACATATTTTCTTGGAATGAATGGTTTTAAATACAGTCGTTTACACAATTTACTCAAGAAAATACATGTTTCTGGGTTTTTGGTGATTCGGAAATGGCCGTCAATCGGCTCCTTTCCAGACCAACCTGCAGAGCAATATCAGATTAGTTAGTTCATCTGTGTTCACCCTGGCTATAAAAGTTGACCATTAGAGACATCATGGGCGCCTTTGATCTGGTGGTGAGCTTGAACAGGCAGTTCCAACCACGCCTCTAGAATGGCCAACGGCCTGCCAAACAGAGTTCCATCTTTTCTGCTATGCTGCAGCATGGATCACCTTATCTCAGTGACATAAAATTTCACATAACTAAACTTAATAGGTACAACAGCTTCAGTGTGATAGTGGTGTTATGTGAGTACGTTTGGGATCACCAATATGAAGAGGACGACTGGCCAAAGCAGAGAATGACTTTTGCAACTCTCTTGGGCAATGTACAAATGTTCAATTACATTATAATTTACCAGAGCAATAAATCACAATTAGGTGTAGGCCTATTTACATATTTTTCTACTGGCAAGTGCTACATAGGATAGCACAACTATTCTTCACCATTCTAAGTAAAGCTGTTAGCAAATAAAGCAGTTTGCTGTCCTAACACATTTTGTGACTTCCGCTGCTGACCGGAAAATACGTTTTCACCCGGAAATAAAGTCGTTTGTTTACCAACATTTTGAATTGTCCCTTCAAGCTCAGACTAAACATTTCAATTGGTAACTCGTCTAGCTTGCTTTCCCCACTTAGTGCCCCTTTCCTGACATGTAACTATTTCTTAACAGCTTTTCTTTATTTTGCAATCATAACATACGTTAGGCTACACATTTACTTTTAACCAGCCCTGCTAGCTTCTAGCTTGCAAACGTACAGGCCCAGTTGTTTGTTCAAAGGCCCTAAAATAAGCAGAATTGCTGTAGGCTATAACATATTTACAAGTAAAGCGTACTTCTAATGTACAGTGGCAAAGCACCTACAATTGAATAACGCTAGTAGTTTGGATCAATGAATCAAAATGCTAAATGAATCATCAATAACATTGTTATCTAGGGGCCCATAACGTTACAGACTAAATGTTAACACATTACAACTCGGACACCAAAACAGCATGCTATGCAGCCTACCTAGCTATGATGTTTTTAACGTTAGCCAACAACTAACGTTACCGCTAAATGCTGCTACAGAGATGGCTGCTAAGTGGAGTCCAACACAAAGGGCTCAGGGAACACTGTTGAACGGTTCGACTGTAGCAGCTAGGTCAAATAGCAACATCACCCACCAATCTAGCAGGAAAAGAGCAAGATCTTCGTCTGTCTTCATGCATTTCAGTTCTCTGAGGTTCCTCCACCGCTGAAACCCCACGCCGATGTTCACGCGACTCTTCGCCCTTGCCAAGTCATATCCTTTCTTCTTCAGTTTCTGTTCCTCTGATCTTATCCTCTTTGGCTGTTTTCTAGGTGGCGGTTTATCGGCCATCTCTCCGTGTTCACTACGTCCAGATGTAATATGGAGTTTAGAGCTCTACTGTGAAAGACAGGCTGGAATCTCCTCTTTCCCCTACCTCTCTGCTGTGCATGCGTTGAAGAGATTCTTGATGCTGATTGGTTCCCTGCATTCAGTTTAGGCAGCCAATCGCTTGACCTGCAAATCCAACTCCATCCTTTATGTAAACATGCCACAACAACTCAACACATTTTATCTAGTTTAGGCATACGAATTACCCTTAGTAGCTCGGCAATGCATGTTCACATAACATCACATCCAGAATGCACCACTGATGAGTCAGTTAGCAGATGCTAACTTTATTATTTTTGTAGACCTTCACAGATACTGAATCAACGCTTGCATTGCAATGATGTGAGCTGTCCACATCGGAGATTTATGAGTTATCAATTTGCTGAACTGTAAATGCAACATAGGGACTGTTTTAACTCAAAACTATAGGCCTAAGGGCAGTCATTTCAAATAACAATTAAATTAGTCATACATTTAGTATGTGTGTAGTTTGATGGCACATTTGTGTACAAGTTGTCTGTGTGAAAGGGGTATGGAATGAATAAATACATATTATTTCATTCATAAATAACGAATAAATATTAACCTAGTAGGTGAGTCATAGCAGATGCCCATTTTCTTGGTTGGTATTCCAAAATACAGACTTTTTTCATATTTTCTAAACTTTTTAAAAAGGCTATTTCAACAATCCTTCTTAGGGACCATTTTCCAAGTCTTTATACAGATGGTTTTCTTTCTTTCATGTGCAACAGATGTGCAAAACGTGTCTTGGTTCATTGCCATTTGTGTTTATTTAGTCAGACCTGTGGGGTATACTAATCTCGATTAGTGGGTTAGCCAGGGTATGCTGTGACACGGAAGTGGATCTGTTTTAGTGTCGCTATATCACCATGGTATCTTATGCTGTCAACCAAACCTGGTCGGGAGGAGGTTATGTGCTAAGTTATAGCTCAAATCGTGTAATCTACCGCCCACTGACCAATCAATTGTCTTAAAAACGAAGTTCTCACGTGTAGGATTCTGTCATATCTTACAGGTGGAGCTCCGCCTCTACTAACATTTTGTGGGGGCCAGCCGTGGAGCTCCGGAGCCGCATGCTGCTCTTTGATCCCTCGGATGCGGCTCAAATAATAATGAGTAGGCCTATTTAATTAAAATGTATTTTATTTTAGTTCGTAGGTCTATCTGAGTAATTTATATAACTTCCCACTTCACTTGACTCCGTAATCGTAGCCTGCACAATATTGTTACATTCGTGGTTCGTTGCATGTCAATATCAAACAAAATCACCGATTTTCCTCCATTTAAGTCAACGAGAACACTTGTTATTGTTGATGTGCGCACTTTCTGTAGGCTAGATAAGGAAAATGTCAAAAAGGAAACGTCAGCGACCACAGCTTTCGAGCGCGAACACCTGTAAGCAGGCTGAAATGGAAAAGTTTCCATCCGAAGACTGATTCTGAAAACGCGAAATGAACTGCTCGTTATCGCACACTGCAACGAGTTAGTATGGCTCTGTTAACCCTATTCCACTTGCATGTGAGAAATCTTTCTCACATATGAAAAATATGAAGACAAACCTGCGCTCACGTTTAAGGGCAATTCCGCGCAAAACTGTCATATATCCATAACGCCAACTAATAGCCTACCATGGATGGATGTGACAGTTTTGCGCGGAATTGCCCTTAAACGTGAGCGCAGGTTTGTCTTTGTATTTTTTCATATGTGAGATGAAATGATGACAGCCTCAATTCTTGCATGAAACTTCACCTTACTGAATACATCCAGACTCCAAGGCCATCACCAAATCTAATCTCTGGTAGGCCTAATGTTCAATTTTGCCAATGACATGTCAATGAAAATTGAGTGTTGTGTTGTGAACTATGATTAGCCTACTTTGCATACCAAAGGACACTGGGAAAATAGGGGGTGGTGTTCAGCCTACATGGGAAGCCTAAGTCCTATACTTCTGTCATTCCACTTTACATTTCAAGTTACTTGCACAATACTTTTAAAACTAGTAGGAAATGTATTAAAAAATCCTCTGTTGAATGAAAATAGCTGTACCTTAAATATCCAATTTTTTTCTTGTAACCGTATTTATGTGGCTCTCCAGGCAAAAAAGGTTGCCGACCCCTGGGTTAGCGCTTCGGACTTGTAACCGGAGGGTTGCCGGTCCGAACCCCGATCAGTAGGCACGGCTGAAGTGCCCTTGAGCAAGGCACCTAACCCCTCACTGCTCCCCGAGCGCCGCTGCTGTTGCAGGCAGCTCACTGCGTCAGGATTAGTGTGTGCTTCACCTCACTGTGTGCTGAGTGTGTTTTACTAATTCACGGATTGGGATAAATGCAGAGACCAAATTTCCCTCACGGTATCAAAAGAGTATATATACTTATACTTTTGGATCTCGAATGCACTTTAATAGTGCTGTGCGTGCAAATATCCCACTATGGACGTGCATACCATACAACAACTGATGACATGATTTATTTGATGTTATAGGTTAGACACAAAAAATTACCGCAGTGTAGATTAAGCTATCGCTCATGAATGCGGAAGTAATTGTTTTTAAATAGAGGCGGTCTTGTGCGTCTCCACGTTTCACGATTGGCCAACGTCATCCCAACACCAAGAACGCGCACAGATCTGAGCTGAAAGCCTAGTTTGACAAATATATCACATAACTGCTATCGTAGTATCACTTAACGTATACCCCTGAGTCAAGGCTTTGTGAAGCCTCGATATGTCTACATAGCCTAGATATGTCTAACATGCTTCGTAGTATACCCCACAGGTCATACAACACAGCAGATTAACGGAGGAGGTTAGGATGTGGAAGCCTCTACCTCTACGTGACGGCCTCATAAGCCCGTAATCTGGCCCAATGGAAGGGTAGCTGACTTTTTCTTTTCTTTTTTTTCTTCACAAACTGAGAAATGACTTCAAAAGAGAGGTTTATGTTGGTGTGTGTTGAACTCACAAAGTATTTACCCCCCCTTTCAAAAACCCACCTACTACGTAAAAACTTAATACAATCTTATATAAATGAGTTAGGGCCACAAAGCAAAATTACAAAGGGATAATGACCCAAGTTTAATCATTTGAGTTTCCCCGTTCAGTCCGACTGCACCTGTTCTTCCTGGTCAATCACTGTCATCACCTCGGATGGCTTATGTTTGTGCTGGATGTGGTTCTTGAGGCTGACGTTGTGGTTGAAGCACTGCCCACAGTCCTGGCACTTGAAGGGTCTCTCCCCTGTGTGGAGGCGCATGTGGGACTTAAGATGTCCTAACTGGTTGAAGGACATATCACAGACCTCACAGCTGTAGGCCTTTAGTCCTGTATGTACCACCTCGTGTCTCTTGAGGTGATGGGGATCGCGGAAGCCCTTGTCACAAACATTGCAGAAAAACCTGCCATGTTCCCAGTGGGTCCTCCTGTGAGAGCTTCGACTAGAGCAATCCTCAAACCGTTTGGGGCACTCGGAGCAGCGGTACTTCAGCCTCTCCCCCTGGTGGGTCTCCTCGTGCTCCTGCTTGTCTTTCAGGAACCTGAACTTCTTGTAGCAGTATTGACAGGAAAGCACATAGTCTTCAGTGTGCACACGACTGTGTCTACGGAGGCCTGCCTCATTGATGCAGCGCTTTCCACAAGTCAGACACACGAACAGCTTCACCTTGTGATCACAGACATGCGGTTTCCGGCCTTCATGTGTATTGATGAATTTGCCACAGTCTGGACAAAGCTCACGTTTACGTTGATAACCATGAAATTGCTCCACATGGCTCTGCAGGCTGTCTAGATCACTGAAGTAGATGGCGTACTTTGGACGGTGCCATCTCGTTTCATTTCTGGTGCCTCCGTGGTCACTGCTGCCCACAGAACCCTGGTCTCTAACGCTACAGCTGCTGCCTAACTCATTAACTCCATCGCTGGTGGCCTCCTGGATGCCACTGGTGATGGCATGCTGGCTGGCAGAAGTGATGACCTCTTTACTACTAATGCTGTTTGAATCCTCAAAACGATCCCTGGAAGCAGTTTGTTTGTTATTGCTGTTGGCGTCTGGGATGCATGCGCGCTCAGCTGCTTGGCTAACATCACAAGAGCTCTCTTGGTCTGCAGCAGAAGGGGCCTCTGGGCTGATTGTGCGTTGGGTTTGTTGGTCGCCTGTGCAGAGCAGCTCCTGATTGCACTTAATACAGCAGTAGAGCTGAGGGTGTTTCTGCTTGAGGCAGCGGGAACTGGTCTCTTCCCCACAGTCACAGCACCACGCAACTTGGATAAGCTCCTCCTCTTCATCCTCCTCCTCCTCCTCAAACTCTTCATCCGATGCTTCCGTGACTTTTTCAGTATCAGGAGCCCACTCATCATCGCTGTCCTTCCTTTTCCTCTTGGTTGGCTTCGGTTTCTCCTCTTCTTCTTCTGACATATCCTCCTCCTCTACCTCTTGTTCCGTCAACTCATAACTTTCATCGGTCTCTTCTTCCTCCATCCTCTCTTCCTCCTGTATTTCCTCCTCTTCCTCATCTATATTGAAGGTAATCTCCTCCCCCATGTCTATAGCCATGTCTTCAGAGGAAGTCACTACAGGCTCCTCTTCTGCCTACAAGAAACAAGAATCATTCATTAAATGTATTGATATTATTGTATTATATTGAGTTGGATATATTGTATTATATTGAGTTGGATGTGTTCCAGTTGTTGTCGTATGAAATACTTGTAATGTTATCGCACACCGTTTGTTGGATGTGTTCAATTGTCTGTCGTTTTACGCAATGTTTGTTACCAGATATAATCGTTACCAGATATAGCAACACCAGTTTGTAATGAGGCATTACACAGCATTTACACCAGTAAACATCGTAGCAACACAGCAACAGATAGAGGTTGAACAGTATTGTTTCAGTGGCCCCTGGGATCAAACTCGCAATCAAAGATTGTAGAACATGGCTCTGCTCCGCTCTAGAATCTTTGCTCACAATCTCCTGGTGTTCCATTAGGAGGCTCTGGTCCCTGACCACAAGACTTCCACCACACACCACATCAGTCAGGCAATAACTAAACCATGCTCCACACCTTCCAACTTCGGCCACTTCTTAAACAGCATACTCTCCTTTAACGCCAAAACACATTCATAAACACAGCAACTTTGTCTTAGGACAAAACTACAATGATCCAACAACCGCTGAACGGTTCATGAAGAGTAATCATACAGTTGGGATGTCCATCCTATCTGAAATAAGCACGAAAATATTCAAACTGAGCCAACCCTGTACCTTTGGACGGCCTGCTGGGTTAAGGGGCTGCTGGCTTGTCCACTCCCTGCTATTTCCACAGCTCCAGCACTGCTGCACCACGTAGAGAATGGACCCCTTGCGTTCCGTAGTGACGCTGCAGGCATCACTGCAGCATTTGAGGCACTTCCGGAACAGCTGTAGCAGGCTAGCAATCTTCACAACGACATCCGACATCAGGCCGTTCCTTCAACAACATAATTTTTGCACATAATTTAGAAAGGAATGATTCATTTTACATAATACATCTGACATAATAGCAATGCATGACAAACTCGAGGCAAGAAATCCATTTACCTGCCTTGTATGATGGCAGCGTTGCTGTTGGGTTCTGTAGACAAAGATCGATAAACGATCCAACTTTAGTACAAAGGTTTACTAAACCATTTACATAAATAAATAAATACATCTGATATATTTTCACTTCTTGTATCTTGTATGTGAGCCATGTGAAAAAGAAAAAATACTTTGCCGTAGCCCTTCACAATTTTTTCAGGAATTATACTCTGATGGTCATTCCGTGTCAATTCAGACAAAATCCAGGAAAATGGTTGCTGCATCGTCTCATATTTTTCTCATATTTGTCTACCTAATATTTAGGTCCCAAAACTAAGACCTGTTAAACATTTTTGTTAAATTCCAATGTTCTCAATTGTTTTCACCCTTGACTTTCTATAATTTTTACACGTTCATAAATGCCTTATCTTCGAGGCCATGTTTGGCTTTTGAACACAGACATGTTCTCAGTATGACTGGACTGTCAAAAGTTTGTACTGCATCCCCATTCGTTTTATATAAGGCCATAGATATGGAACAAAATGCAAAACTAGTGATATGAGGGTCTTGTATAGCCTTGTAGAAAATCAAAGGGAATGTCATACAAACCTTTAATGCTTCAGTCATACTGAGAACATATTTGTCGACTTCCACCCTAAACAGTTTGGGCTGCGTATAATACCTTTTCTTATATTATATGTCCAAACATTGCTTGACAGATAATGTGATTTTCAAGCTGTAAAACTGAGGTAATTTCAAGGGTTGAAAATAATATAAAGATATTGGATTTGAACGGAAATATTTTCCAGGGCTTGGTTTTGGGACCCATTCTTGAAATAGACGAGGTTTAATATAAACAAAATCTGAGATGGTGCTGCAACAAACAACCTTATTTGATCTGACATGGAATTACAGCTGAAACATCTTGGTGAATCTCAGTTCTAGCACTCATTTGTGTTATACACATACAAATGCGATTAGGTGCTTTCTTCACTGGACCGAACTCATACCGCATTGTGATGTCCAAACTGTAGTGTGAACCGAGCAGTGACTTCCCTGTACCGTTAACATCCTAGCAGGTTGCACCAGGAAGTCTAAACCCTCGCCAAGGGAGATGTGTGTCACTGCAGGAGTCTGAGTGGCTGGAACAGGCACAGAAACAGAAACACACACACACACACACACACACACACACACACACACACGAGGCCAGAGGCCCAGAGTCTTTGTAATATCCCACCCACTGACAGGTGCCATGATAAGGAGATAGTCAGTGTTAATCACTTCACCTGTCCCTGGTCATAATGTTATGGCTGATCCGTGTATATGATTGAAATATGTTACTATTTTCAAAAAGGATGACAGAAATATGGACTAGTCGCTCTTGTAGTGTAAGAGCTGGCATGGTATTTTGCATGATACAAACACATAACATCTTTTTGTAATGAAAACCATTGGATTAAGAAACGTTAGTTAAAGATTGATCAAAAACGTTGGATCAGCCCAGTTTAATCCACAAAAGAGCATTTGTGATCACCTGCAATTCTGTCATGTATTATGTTTCACTAGCATTTAATCTACAGGGGTGTACATATCACATACTAACAATTGTGCTACTGTTCTAACAACAACATACCTTTGCTTTGTGCATGGAGAGGCATACTCTCAGATGAACCAGTTCCTACGGTCACCATTTCTTGCTGGAGATCACACTGAGGTTCGATGCTGTGTTTCTCCAGGGACTGAGAACATACCAACGGAAATAGGCCTTCATTAGTGGTCTTGCTCAAAAGTTTTTGGCTGAAAGGTTCTTGTACAACAGCAACTAAGAGCAGTCTGACACATATTCTATAAATGTGCTATTAATACTCAAGTACACAAGATGATGCCACTTACTTCCACCTTACTTAAATGCCGTTAACACAAGGAACAATAATAAACACAAATATTGTATAGAAACATTTAACCTTATAATGATGGCAGAAAACTACCTGCTTTAGATGTCCACTAACAATACACCTATAGCATTGTAAGTATGCATATCAAAGACTGGTTTCCAGACTCACTCCTTTGTGTCACTTTGTGAAGAGACTGGTCTCTCACAATTGGGAAACGTTTCTAACTCTAGCGTCGTAACAAGCTTAGACTTTGTTAACTTTAAAGTCATTGGTCCAACCTAACCAATTAGATTGATCAGGGATACCTAATGTCACTTCCTACTTCACCTAACTTTTATAAACTGATAAAAAAAAAAAAACTGCCAGTCAGGCAGTAATGTATTTAGGCCTACATTTGCCATAGATACATTTTTCTGACTGCAATGTTTTGATGTTTGCAGGCGGTGCTACTACTGTTTAAACACATTCACTTGATTTTGAAACTTGTCACAAAAACGGTGTAATTGAGTGGTGTAATTGTCTGCTACACAAAAAAAGTAAAAGTGGCTGGGGCATTTTCTATGCTAATTTAGTCAGACTCGTCAGTCATGCTAGTTACAGCTGGGTACTTCTCCACGAGACAGATTTTTACCTTGACCAGAAATATCATGACATTTTAGTATCGGCAGATCTTGTGGCACGAGATCTCACCACACCCCTAGCATTGATGCCACACTAGTATCAGAGATACTTGGTGGACGTGGCCAGGCTACATAAATAAAGGACATGTAATGAATTCATATTTTGATTGCTGTTCTCCTCTCTGGAGTTCCTTCCTCTCTTTGCTGACAGTTTGAAACGTTGAGTTGATTGAATTTAGCAAGATATGTTTAGTCTGATTTGATCAAATTCACCATTGCAAAAAGATGCAAACTTGTTTATGCATTTGTAACTTCAGAGAAATTCAGGTGCTAATTTAAAGGGGGGGTTTTGCTAATCATTTGATTTTTGGAAGTATTGTTTATATTTCTACTGATTTTACAGAAAAAAATATTGTCTTGCTTCACATATTTTAGAATTATATGTGCAGGACATTTCTTTATGTAGAGCAGGGGTGGGCAAACTTTTTGACTCAAGGGCCACATTGGGTTTTGAAAATTGGCCTGCGGGCCGCACAACAACCAGACCCAGATTTTTTTTTTGTAGCCTATAATTTAGTATCAAAAGTATTTGTTTTAAATATTAAATTGCTTAAAAATACTGCTAATTTGATGCTGTTGAACAAATGTATAAATTGTGCACTGTCGCTTTAACGTTTTTAAATTCACGTTATTTCTCAATGATCTTCTGCCTGCTCCGCTATGGCTAGTGCTGTACCTATGGCTGTGCCCTCTCAGTTTTTAAATGGTCAGTAGTGGGAACTGCTGTTGCCTTCATGATTTCCTTTTAAAAGTTTCTTATAAGGAGGAGATATGAATTATCAACAATGACAAGCCAGCTGGAACCTGCCACTCTCTCTCCCTCTCGTGAGCGCAGACGCGTTCCTAATTAAATGGATCGCATTACGTTCACGTTAGATCTGCTGAAAAGGAGATAACTAAGAGTAGGCCTATCATCTCTATTTAACATGATGTTTTGACATTGACATTGAAAACATTCTCTAAGGAGAGTGAAAAGCAGTTTTCAGTAAAGCTAACCAACGTCGTCTCTATCACAGGAAAAAAAATAGCGAGCAAAAATAGTTTGCCCACCCCTGATGTAAAGAGAGCTTGAAAGTGGATCTGAAGAATTTGCACCATTTTCTTTCAGTCTTCAAAAACTCTCTATTTAGGATTAGATTTTGTTTCCATGGTGCTTTTTAGACAGGTCATCTGCTGGAAACATTAGGCCTAGTTTTTGGTCAAAGTTTTCTTCATGGATTCCTGGTCAGAACCCCTATTGGAACAGATTAAAACTTATTGTCCAAAAATCCAATATGGCCGCCGTATTCCAAAACGACACACTTTTCCTATGCTATGGGGACATTTCCAGTAACAACAGTGTCATTTTAGCAAAAAACTGTCATTTTCTATCAAATACATATTTACAGAGGTTAACTGATGATTTTAAAACCCTAAGTATTTTCTAACAATTTTAAATCATTAAAAAAATCATAACTTTTTCAGATATTTGTCAAATATCAGAAATAATCCAATTTCCTTCAAACATACCTTTGTATCAACTTGGATATAACTAGTTTTAAACTTCCATTTGGTATTTATGGCCTGCAGGCCTCACTGACCTGAGCTCATGCAAGTCAGAAAGGGGAAGATTCCATTGAGGAAAGGTTCCAATGGGGGCTGGCATAGAAGCAAAGAGGGGGAGTGAGGGTTTTTTTGTGTGTGTGTTTTAATGTACAGAAGTGCATATACAGTCCATCTGATCAATAAGTATGTGCCTGGACTCAATTTTATACACTGACAATTTTTTCACCCATTAATTTGTAATGGCCAGTCATTTTTGACCGAAAATACACATGGGCGTTCTATTAACGTTTTTCATGTGACGTATTCTAGGTTCTATTGTTTACATCAGAGCCCGTCTAATAATTAGACATTCTCTGTTTACATCAAAAATTCTAGAACAGAATCTGTATTTCAGCAATGTCAACATTTCAGGCATCAATAAAGGTGATGATGAAACGTTATCCCATTGTTCAATATTTGATAGCCTGTCACAGGAACGTTATTTATTAAAATCGCCCTGATTTGGTGCATTGATCTGTATCGATAACGTTATGGGAGAACCTGCATGTAGCCTAATGGTAGCCTAACTTTTTTTCTCTGTTCAAAACTCGGTTTACACGAAGACGATAGACTTTCTTAGAAGCTGTGAAATTTGGCCAGAAAGGAACATGTCTTCCCTCTGAAAGTTGACACAAAATCAAACAATATTTGATCATTTAACTTCAACTGAACAGCGACAGGTTTTGTAGGCAGTAGACTCAGCAGACGTTAAAACATGTAACATGAGGATGCACCTTTCTGTGTCTCTGAGGTCGATGTGAGCAATGCCTTTAGGAGGGTTAATTGTAGAAAAGCTACTGGACCGGATGGAATTTCTAACAGGGTTTTGAAATCCTGCGCTGCTCAGTTAGCTCCTGTGTTCACTTATATCTTTAACACATCATTGGCTCAAGAGACAGTTCCTACTTGCCTCAAGCAGTCTGTTATTGTTCCAGTACCGAAAAACAAAAGTCCATCATGTCTGAATGACTACCGCCCAGTAGCCCTGACGTCTACAGTGATGAAGTGTTTTGAGAAGCTTGTGAAAAACATTATCTGCTCATCCCTCCCTGCCTCCTTCGACCCCCTCCAATTTGCTTACAGAGCCAACAGGTCTACAGAGGATGCCATCTCAAACCTTATGCACACCACCTTAACTCACCTGGAGGAGGGGAATGGGAATTATGTGAGGATGCTGTTCATTGACTTTAGTTCAGCATTCAACACGATAGTACCTCTCACCTTGGTCACAAAGATGAAGGCCTTAGGACTGAACACCACCCTGTGTCACTGGATATTTGACTTCCTCACCAACCGTTCACAAGTGGTTAGAGTGGGGGGTCTGACATCTGACTCATTAACCATCAGCACTGGTGCTCCCCAAGGCTGTGTTTTGAGTCCACTGCTGTACAACATATACACACATGACTGCAAAGCCAACAGTAGTCATACCTCCATCATCAAGTTTGCAGATGACACAGTGATCTTGGGCCTGATTAGTAACAACAATGAACAGCTGTACTTGGATCAGGTTGATGAGGTGGCACAGTGGTGTCAATCTAACAGCTTGACACTGAATATCAATAAAACCAAGGAAATGGTTGTGGATTACAGAAGGCAGCAGCAGAACTACAGTTACACCCCACTAATGATCAGCGGGCAACCTGTAGAGAGAGTCACAAGTTTTAAATACCTTGGTGTCCACATTACTGAAGACTTAACATGGACTGTTAACACTCAATATGTTCTGAAAAAGTCCAGACAACGACTCTACTTCCTTCGTCAGCTAAGGAAATTCAAAGTTTCTACATCCATCATGAAGGCTTTCTACACTTCAGCGGTTGAGTGTTCTAACTGGTAGCATCATCACCTGGTATGGGAACTCCACAGTTAGAGATTGTAGTACTCTGCAGAGAGTAGTGCGCTCAGCTGAACGTACTATAACAACTCAACTCCCTGCTCTACAAGATATCTATTCCAGAAGAGTACTCCTAAGAGCCCAAAAGATTCTGAAGGACTCTTCTCATCCTAACAATGGATTATTCCTACCGCTGAAATCAAGAAGACGCTTCTATGTAGTCACAAAGCCAGAACTGAGAGACTCAGGAGAAGTTTTTATCCCCAGGCCATCCTAACTCTGAACTCACACTATACTGACTTTGCACACATTCACTCCTCAGCACTCTCAAACATTTCCCAACTCTGAACTCCCACTATACTGACTTTGCACTCATTCACTCCTCAGCACTCATGACCCCACACACACCTACAAGACTTTTAGCACTTTTACATCCCTCTCCCTATGCTACAGACCTTTTTATTTATTTTCTTATTTCATCACACGCCAAAACACACACACACACACACACACACACACATATCTGACTTTCTCCAACTTTTTGCACATCTCCATAGAACTTTTTATTTATTATTTTTGATTTCTCCTCCATCTACCCATGTGCTTGATTGCCTAGCCTTTCTGCCTCCCCCCCAACACACACACTTACATCATCACTGTCATCACTTCACATACATACAACACACTGCTTGCTTGCTACAGTAAGCCTCCTCTACATACTTGCTGCACACTGCCCCCTACATACACAGCACATTGTCTTCAGGATCTTCTCCAACACACATCCCTCTACATACTTACAGCACACTGCCCCCCACCTACACACTACACACACACAGTCACTGCTCCACTCCCTCCTCCCCACACACACACATCTTCACTGTCATCACTCACATACATCATACATACAGTACTCTGCTTGCAATAGTAAGTCCCTGCCCCCTACATACACAGCACATTATTTCATCAGGAAGCTTCTCCAACACACATCCCCAACATACTTACAGCACACTGCCCCCCACACACACACACACATCTTCACTGTCATCACTCACATACATCATACATACAGTACTAGTGTCCCTGCAATAGTTTCATCAGGAAGCTTCTCCAACACACATCCCCAACATACCCACACTGCCCCCAATACACAGCACATTGTCTCATGAGGAAGCTTCCCCAACACACATATTGCACACTGCCCTCTCCCCCACATACACAGCACACTATCCCATCTCCCTGTCATCCCCCAACACACACACCAAGACCCCTGGCAGTTGGGTTAGCCCCTTGAGCCGTGGATCTGCCCAAGGTTTCTTCCTGGTAAGGGAGTTTTTCCTGCCCCTGTTGCTCTTTGGGTGCTCCTTTGTTGGTGCCCCCATCCAATCCCAATCCTCCCCACCTTTTTTATGCTGCCCTTGCCACTTAATCTACTAAACCCCTCTTCTACTGCACTCTTTACCCCCATTAATGCACAAATAGGCTGACACCAGACATAATTTCAATGCATTTCTTACTTCCAGTAACTATATGCATGTGACAATAAACTTCCTTGTATCCTTGTATTAATGTAATCATGTATGTAATGCATGCATGTAAAGTCATGAATCCTGTAACATAATAATATAATATTATAACATATAACAGCGATGGCTTATTCGAATACAATCTGCATGGATATAACCACCCAGAAAAACTCAGAATGTAAGTGATAAAGTTCAATAATTGTATGAAACTTTTTATTAGTTATCCATTGCAGCATCGGCTGTTATGCTAGCTCAGCCTTCACATATGCTGTTATTTTGGTCATGTGGACTTGATTAAACGGGTAAAGATAATTCATAAACTGCAGGCTATTTCTTACATGACTGAAGCAGTAGCCTAGGTTCACACAGTGGTGTTTGAGGTTGCTGTGTTAAGTTGTTGTGTGATCGCTAAACAATTCATAGGATCAAATCAGTTTATTTTGACATACGGGAGTTAGTCTAACTGACCTGTAACGTTAGGCTAGCACATAAGCTTAACCCTATTCTGTTTTCATTTATTAGCATTTGTTGTGATTATATAATCAAATGACACTCACGATAACTTGAAATAGAAGGACAGAAGATAGGTGATTGATGTCCACAAGCACGAATTTCACGAGACAAATTAGAACAAACTGTTCCGGTAAAAATATTCTTGCCATGTTTAAAATGCTGCACTTTTTCCCTTCATAGCCTATCTCTGGCAATTCATTTTTGGATGACTGTAGATAGTTGTATTTTAGCCTAAGCCTTCGTAGTACACCATTAGACCATCTTGAGAATAAAAGACTTCACAGAGCTGATACGATCATCCTCCACAACCATGAGGATAGGTAGGCTAAACGGTCGTTCGTCGTCTTTTTGCTTCTTATTGTAAAACCAACTGTTAGGGCCTACACGTGGTTGGCATCCCGGATTTACTAGACCAATTTAGATTTGGAACTATTTTCGGGCATAGCACCGGCAAAGCACCGCTGCCAGGCGCAAAGACATCACGCAGCATCTGAAAAGAGAAGCCTTGGCCGATCTGCAAGCTGCAGCCAGGGGTACTTGTCTGAACTTGAGTACTTGAGTGTGGAGTGTGCAACCCATGCAGACTGAAATGGTGTTTGTGCTGTGCAGAGTGGGATAAAATACTGCCATCGCACTTGTGTCACTGCTACCGACGACTTCTCAGCAATGACCCATTATCACAATAATTAGTATTGTTTGTGACGTTACCCTAAACAAAGATCAAACACTCATTTTGACATGGGAAGAATGGACGCGCTAGGCTACTGTAATTAGCTGGTTGGTTGGGGACTGATTTGAGGGCCTATTCTGTCTACAGTCTGGAGTTGGTAACAATGCCCATGTACTAATGTTGTCAGTTGAGTAAAAATCTTTGGTTGGATGGTCGATTACATAAACTTTACATGAACAGTGACTTCTTTGCAACTTTATCAAATTTTGCAGTACACTCGAGTCAACAGAGCCATTGTATGTTAAGTGTAACCAAGCCCCACAATTATTTAATTCCACAGGTAACGGTAAAAGGTAAAGTCGTCATATTGTCAATAGGGTGCAACGGCAGCCTAATGAAGTTATACAATAAAACTGGAAGCGACAATGTGAGTCGGACTAACGTTTCAGTTATAACATTAGCAATGCACAACCTGTACTTACAGACATGGATAATGAACACTGTTCTGCCTCTGTACTGAAAATGGATGGGACGGCCGTACCCTTCAGATGTAACAGCATTTTTCTCGTAGCATACTGCATTTTCTCTTCGTAGTCCTCCGGTTTGAAATGCTCATCGCAGACACGATACCGATTGATTTTATCCACTGGTGTTGTTGCAGGAATGCCGAGGGCAGCAAGCCAAAGACTTCTTCGTTCCACTGGTTTTGGAATGCTGTGAAACATTGTGTTCGTGTATGTCCTCTGCTTGTTACCGCAGCCCTTCACACAGCAATTAACCATTTTCCCCAGTAGATGTGAAACCAAAGTCCTTTATCAACCGTCTCTGATATAAGTGTCTCTGGCGAAACTAACTTCAAAATACTAGCGCGCCGGTGTATTGCCGGAAGTTGAGGGTTTTCAGATGCTGCGTGATGTCTTTGCGCCTGGCAGCGGTGCTTTGCCGGTGCTATACCCGAAAATAGTTCCAAATCTAAATTGGTCTAGTCTAGTAAACCCCTTCGTGTTAATTTGCATTGATATTTGTACTCGATGTGAATGTAGAGGTTACGAGAAATAATTTAAAAAAATATTGAGTTATTTGATTCACTTTTGCAACGACATGCTAGCTGGAATCGCCGGATTACAGCGACTACGCTAAACTAAAGCCAACCGGGCCGTTTCTAGATTAGGACAATGGCTGGGTCGGCTATAAAACGCTTTGGCTCACTCATCCAACTCTAGGGACTGCGGGGAGTGACCCAATTTCACCTAGGGGTGGCGTCCCAAAGCCAAGAAGCCTCATGGTAGTGAGAATAAGTTAACAATATTTTTTAGAGAGAAGAATTGTCAATCGGTCATATTTGACTGCAAACACAACAGGATAAGTGCTCAGTTTGATGAGCCTATTAGGAGACCTTTGCCTGTGAATTGTTGGACTCTTTCTCTCCTCTTGAAGAGGTTTCTCTGCTGCTTCAGCAAAGTCATCCAACAACATGCCCTTTGGATCCTGTCCCGTCTATTCTTCTGCAGTCTGTCACACCTGCTGTTCCGACAGCAGTCATGCATGTGTTTAATACTACTACACTCAGTTCTAGAATAGTTTCTTCCCAGATAGCAAAATTCAGTTGAATCAACGTTGAAATATGGTTTGGCAGAAATGTTGAAACAACGTTGAAGCCCAACATTGATCCGATGTTGAAAGTGTCCCCTCTACTTTGTGTTGAATCAACATTGGATTTTCAACCATACATTGAATCAATTGAATCAATGGGAATCTGCATTTCAGTTGATTTTATGTTGAAATAATGTTACCATCATATTGACTTGAAAATGGTAATCAACCATCATCTAAATGGTAATCTATTTTTCAGTTGATTTTTAGGTTGAAATAATGTTACCGAATCAATATGGTTCAACCATTATCTAAAAGCTACAAAAATGCTTAACAAAAATGTTAATATATGAATCACTGAACAAAATAACAGAAGAGGGTTTGTTTTTACATTCAGGTTTATTTAATTAATGTCAAAAACAAGTTCAACTTCATCATCATGTACTCATAATTAAGCATTTATCAGCATTGAAATTCCTTGTGCTGAAGTGTCCATCACTTCAAAATGGGTAGAGGGGGTACTGGTAACCATACCTGAAAATTTGAAGAGTTTTGGAGTTACGGTTTAGGCTGCAGTATGACTTTTACAGAATTTTGGCCAAAAATGAACGGTACAGAAACAATACCGTACCGTACAAAAAATACTATATAAAAATAGGATGGAGAGATGAGGAGGAAGAGGGTAAAACAAAATCCAAAAAACTAAGTGCCATTATGTGGGGAATTCCAAGGACGGTTCAGCATTCTGATGACTTGCGGGTAAAAACTATCCCTGCTGGTACGGGTCCTTATGCTCTTGTATCGTCTGCCAGAAGGCAGGAGGGAGAGAAGACAGTGGCTGGGATGACTGGGGTCAGAGACTATACGCTTGGCCTTTTTTCTGCAGTGCTGGCTGTAGAGGTCCTGGATGGATGGTAACTTAGTCCTTGTAATGCGCTGTGCTGATCTGACAACTCTTTGTAGCGATTTTCGATCCTGGGCAGTGCTGTTACCATACCATGTTGTTATGCCACCAGTCAGAATGCTCTCTATTGTACAGCGGTAAAAGTTGGTCAATATTTTGTAGTCCATGCCAAATTTCCTCAGACCGCGCAGAAGGAAGAGCCGCTGTCTAGCTGTCTTTGTGACCACACCAATATATGGTGTGTCCAGCTCAGATCCTCACTGAGGTTTATACCAAGGAATCTGAAGCTTTTGACTCTCTCCACAGCTGCACCCCCGATGTGAATGGGTGCAGAAACTTGATATTTAAATGATAAAAACAAAAGGCTGCAGCCAGGTCTCCATGTGAAGATGACACTGTGGGTGAGAAGCAGAGACAACACTCATCAGCACTCAGGATGGAACTTTTTGCAGAGCAATCAGTACAACAAAACAAAACAACAATACCAGTATTTTCTTTATAGAATAGTGTTGTAGCCTAACTGTAGTGAGTAAGTAGTGAGTCCCAAGTCCCAAAGGGAAAATGCAACAATGAACATCTTTAGTATCCTTTTGCACTTATAATCTATGGTCAACAACCATAAGAAAGGTCATACTAAGAGTAGAGAACATAATATTGGCCTAGCCTAATAATTATGTGTATGTGTTTAATTATTGACATGCTAAATTGACCTGATCCCAAACAGCTGTCTCAAAGTTATTGAGAAAATGTCATATATATTCTGTTAATGAAATGGTAACCAACAAGGAGCACCCAAGAGCAACAGGGGCAAGGAAAAACTCCCTTACCAAGGAAGAAACCTTGGGCAGATCCACGGCTCAAGGGGCTAACCCAACTGCCAGGGGTCTTGGTGTGTGTGTTGGGGGGATGACAGGGGAGATGGGATAGTGTGCTGTGTATGTTGGAGAAGCTTCCTCATGAGACAATATGCTGTGTATTGGCGGGGGGGTGTGTACTGCAAGTATGGTGAAGGGACTTACTATTGCAAGCAGAGTACTGTATGTATGATGTATGTGAGTGATGACAGTGAAGATGTGTGTGTGGGCGGGAGGGGAGTGGAGCAGTGACTGTGTGTGTGTGTATGATACAACAGATATTGCACTTCTCACAATGACACACATTAAATAGATTGATTTGCTTTGTTTGTTCTCATCTCTTTTGGAAAAAAAAGAGAGAGTGAATGGCATATGCTATAGGGTCATTCCACGTCAATTCAACCAGGGCCCGCGCACTTTGGTCTCAAGAAATTCTGAAACAATTACATGGGCAAAATGCACCATGGTTGTAAGGCAAGTGCATGTAAAGTCTTATGTGGGCCTCACTGTGAAGTGCAATATCTGCTGTAGTTTGCCTGCTATATTCAGAACTTTCATGAAGCTGTATGGATGGAGAAGGTGTGGAACTTTTTCAATGTAAGTGTGACTGTCAATCAGTTGTCCCTAACAGTGACAGCTGTTTTCAACCAACACATCTAATCTCTGTGTAAAACATAATATGATCATTTGTTTTGGGAAAATACACTATGTCACAATTCAATTTCATTAACAGAATGTTTACAAAATTCGAATAACTTTGAGACAGCTGTTCAGGATCAGGCAGGTTGTTGACCATGGGTTATAATATGCAGCTATATGTACAACAACAGACACATGGTACATTTTCCAACTTTGGGACTCAAGCAGTGACACAGCCTGTTATTAACTAATAGACCTTCACATAAAAGAAAAGACTTGGCCTCGACATGAAATTCATTAGCTAGATAATATTGCTATTGTTTATGCTATGTGACTGCTTATTTCATGCACACAGCCATTCAAAGCGAACAAGACATGACCTCTCTGTTTCTAATGTAGGCTAAGTCCAAATTATGTTATCATGTTACTTATCTCACAAAAAATGCAGGTGCTGTAGCCAGTGTACAAACCTGTGTATTAACTGTAAAAAATGTGATTCAGCTCGTCTTGGATCCTGAAAAGGAGGAGAGAAAATCAATGTGCTGCAAATACCCCCTGTAAACAGCTGTTTGACAGTTTCTGTCAAGTAGGGAAAGTGACATTTTGAGGCCTTGATAAAGCACAAAGCGTTCTAGAAGTATGTTAGGCCATATTGGCAGCCAGCTGTGGATTTGAATAGAGCAGCCATAGACTGTATGAGAGCAGTACCATAACTTCGGGTTTACAACTTTTGTCAGTATCAAGAAAAATATCACTGGACCCACACTGTTTTAGACCCATTAACACAGCGTCATCTGAGGACCTTAATTTCTCAGAATAAAATTTCTTAAATCTGCAGTAATTTGATTTGCATAGAACATATTAAAACTATAATGTCTGGTTTGTCATGTTTAATTTCAAACATACCCCCAACCCAAACTTCTCCAAAGTTGTTTTGTGTGTGTGTGTGTGTGGGCGGGAGGGGGAGTGGAGCAGTGACTGTGTGTGTGTATGATACAACAGATATTGCACTTCTCACAATGACACACATTAAATAGATTGATTTGCTTTGTTTGTTCTCATCTCTTTTGGAAAAAAAAGAGAGAGTGAATGGCATATGCTATAGGGTCATTCCATCAATTCAACCAGGGCCCGCACTTTGGTCTCAAGAAATTCTGAAACAATTACATGGGCAAAATGCACCATGGTTGTAAGGCAAGTGCATGTAAAGTCTTATGTGGGCCTCACTGTGAAGTGCAATATCTGCTGTAGTTTGCCTGCTATATTCAGAACTTTCATGAAGCTGTATGGATGGAGAAGGTGTGGAACTTTTTTTCAATGTAAGTGTGACTGTCAATCAGTTGTCCCTAACAGTGACAGCTGTTTTCAACCAACACATCTAATCTCTGTGTAAAACATAATATGATCATTTGTTTTGGGAAAATACACTATGTCACAATTCAATTTCATTAACAGAATGTTTACAAAATTCAATAACTTTGAGACAGCTGTTCAGGATCAGGCAGGTTGTTGACCATGGGTTATAATATGCAGCTATATGTACAACAACAGACACATGGTACATTTTCCAACTTTGGGACTCAAGCAGTGACACAGCCTGTTATTAACTAATAGACCTTCACATAAAAGAAAAGACTTGGCCTCGACATGAAATTCATTAGCTAGATAATATTGCTATTGTTTATGCTATGTGACTGCTTATTTCATGCACACAGCCATTCAAAGCGAACAAGACATGACCTCTCTGTTTCTAATGTAGGCTAAGTCCAAATTATGTTATCATGTTACTTATCTCACAAAAAATGCAGGTGCTGTAGCCAGTGTACAAACCTGTGTATTAACTGTAAAAAATGTGATTCAGCTCGTCTTGGATCCTGAAAAGGAGGAGAGAAAATCAATGTGCTGCAAATACCCCCTGTAAACAGCTGTTTGACAGTTTCTGTCAAGTAGGGAAAGTGACATTTTGAGGCCTTGATAAAGCACAAAGCGTTCTAGAAGTATGTTAGGCCATATTGGCAGCCAGCTGTGGATTTGAATAGAGCAGCCATAGACTGTATGAGAGCAGTACCATAACTCGGGTTTACAACTTTTGTCAGTATCAAGAAAAATATCACTGGACCCACACTGTTTAGACCCATTAACACAGCGTACGAGGACCTTAATTTCTCAGAATAAAATTTCTTAAATCTGCAGTAATTTGATTTGCATAGAACATATTAAAACTATAATGTCTGGTTTGTCATGTTTAATTTCAAACATACCCCCCAACCCAAACTTCTCCAAAGTTGTTTTTGTGTGTGTGTGTGTGGGGCATTTAACATCATCACAATTAATAGAGTGTGATAGCCACCAGGAAGTTTGTAGTTTTCAGCATCCTCATGATATTATAGAAGAATATTGTGTAATAAAAAGCATTTTTTTCTTAATTTATGCTATTTAGCCTATAATTATTTGTTATCCTGCAATCAAAAGCCACAACAAATTGGTGTTGTCTTGCAATGAAATTAATTACTACTACATTTTAAATTCTATCACACAAAATGGAAGTTTTTGCATATAGCTGTTGCCCCAATACTGTTCCTCCAGAAGAAGACCTCCAGGAAATGCAATGTATCATAAAAAGCGAACTTGTTTTTTTCAGGGCAGGTGGACATAGGTCAACTTTGCACAGAAAAATAAGGTTTTTACCATCATAGTTATGCGAGACAATGCGTAAAATTCCCGTAGATAATCATAATCATCTGATATTTCGAGGAGCCTCTCGCTGCAGCCTGCGGGAAGGCGGGGCTTGACATCAAGCCCAGCCCACATCCAAGTCAGCCATGTTTTTTTGTATTACGTCACGCAGTTTGAAATTGCTGGCGGCGAGAGGGAGGCAGTCAGCAGAGAGAGCCAGGACTCGCAACGAGACTGAGTGAGCTGATAGTGCTACATTCTACAAACCAGCAACTTACTGCAAAACACTTTTTATTGTGTAATTCAACACGTAAACTGTGGATTCAAACCAGTGCAACAACTCGCAACAGCACCAACGTTTCCATAAGAACGCCGTTGTCACACTACTCGTTGGTCAGAAAGGAATAGCTAGCTGGCTAGCTAGCCAGCAAAGTTAACCACGCAGATGGCAAGAGGCTGGCGGCGGCCCCCCGGTTTCGCTGTCGCCGGCGGACCGCTGAGTTTTTGCACATCGGTTCTACCGCTGCTTGCTATCTGGGCAGTAGCCTATATTTGAGATGAGGATATGTCTAGCTTTATCTAACCGGTTAACGTTACACAATGCATGCTTCTGTTTCACCTGTTACTAAAGCAAAATCGCCCCTTTGTAGGCTACATTTGGTTGTAATGGAGAATTCTTGCTGTTAAACTGATAGTCCATGATAATGAAACACCACACCATTCAACTTTTGAGGGCTAAATTTAATGAAATATGGCTCGTTTTCCGTTTGAACACATTGTCATCAATATTTAAAATGACCAGTTTTTATGAATGTGCATGTTATTGTTTCAAAACCGGAAATCAAATGAACGAAAAAGTACACGAACCCAATTACAATAACTAGCCTAGGCCTACATGAAAAATTCACTGTGGTTGCATTAAAGGTCATTTGTGTTTAGCCTACATCATCAGTTTCTATCATCTAATATGAAACAATATACAATATAATTCGCTACCAGACTGTCGGTAGCATAGATTGTATGTCTATGGTCGGTAGGAAAGCCAAAGCGTATGGGGAGTGACGTAGGCAAAGAAAACATGGCTGAGTTGGATGTGGGCGGGGCTTGATGTCAAGCCACGCCTCCCCGCAGGCTGCAGCGAGGTGTACTTGGATATTTCTGCGTTTGCTACGTCTCTCCTTTCACCATCATATGCCATTTTCCGAGAATGCTGCTGGCCGCGCTGCACTGGCTTTGCTAGGGAATACACGCGTTGCTCGTTTGTTATGTTTGTGCAATGCATCGTGGATAACGTAGTGTGAAGTTGTGTTCACTGTTCGGGAGTAGCACGGACAACGAGTCAACGGCATGCTGTTGCAAAAGTGGACCTCGTTCAATTGGACCTCAACAGCGGCGCTTTCTTCACATAATATGAGCGAGTTAACGTTAAAGTGTTCAATGAACACCAACTGTTAATTGTAGCTAGCGTTAGCTGCTAACTAGCTCTGACTTTAACCACACAAACTAGCATGGCCTTCTTTCTTCGATGAGTGGTAATGTGTAATGCTCCCCACACACAAAAAAAACTTTGAAAAAGTTTGGAGGCATCTGTTTGAAATTAAACAGGACACGATGACTGGACCAGACATTAGCAGCTAGCTCTATTTCTAAAGTTAACGTTAGACCCCCCCTCACCTAGCAGCGAATGCAAAGCAAATTACAGGAATTATGTAGATATGGTCCTACTATATGTCACACAAATAGGCCTACCATTTTACAGCAACCGTTTAGCAACCAAGTGTACAATCAACAGCAGGTATACTTTTTATAATTCAGTTAAAACTTACCACAAGCGAAGAAGAAAGCTGGGCAGGTTGGAAGTGAAGCAGTCAAAATGGCGCACCGGCTGAGTCTGACTGAAAGTTCTGTAACGGCTTTTTGGACTGTTCCAAATAAGTCCAAAGACGACTTAGATCGTTTTTGACTTAGATGTTTGTTTGCTTTTCTTATAGGTTACACACATAACACATGTTTTACACACACGCTAAAAATGTTACATTCAATTGTCCACAGCACATTGTGTTTAATTTAAAATATATGAAACCCCCTCCCATCAAATGGTCTCACCTAAGAGCAATGCCCCCCCACCCGCCTGCACCCTGCTAAAACGGTATGACAACATAGATTCAACGTTGATCTAATGATTGCCATTCAACCATTAAATTCAACCATACAATGTTGATTCAATGACATTTTTTCAACTTCTAATTCTTTCAGTGGTTGATCCACCATCAGTTTTCAACTATAACCATAAATCAACCATTTTGACCAAAACTCAACGTTGATATAACATCTTTTGCTATCTGGGATTCTTCTTTTAAACAGGCAAGGGTTATGTCTTTGCTAAAAAAAGTACACTTCATACAATTGATGAACTACAGACCTGTCTCCCTTCTTCCTTTCTTGTTGGCTTTGGAGGAAGTGTTCTTCAAGCAAGTCTATGAGTATCAGAACAAACTGCTAGACCGTATGCAGTCTGGTTTCAAGAGTGGTCATTCTACTGAAATTGCTCTGTCTGTGACTGAAGCATTGAGAGTAGCTAATGTAACCTATTTACATTTACTGTTACTGTTTAACGGACTCAAACCCGTAAACAGCAGCACCTCAAATCAGGAGTCTGCTCAGTCATCAGTATTAATTCTAATAGACTTACCTGCAGCCTATGATACTGTAAACCATGACATTCTCCTTTCTACACTGTCTGAACAGGGAATTTCTGGGAAAGATCTTGGTTTGAATCCTACCTTAAAGGGCGTTCTTTCAGTGTGTCTTGTATCAAAGTATCATGACCTCACCACAGGTGTGCCAAAAGGATCAGTATTAGGACACTATTTACACCACTTCCTTGGGTGAGACCATTCACTCCCATGGATTTCACTCACTGCTATGCGGACGGCTTTACCTGTCTTTACCACCTGAGGACTGTTTCCCATCAGATTTATGCATGCCTGATATTTCAGTCTGGATGACAGACCGACACCTTCAACTTCATTTCTCAAAAACTGAGCTTTTGATGTTTCCAGCTAAAACAGCTATTCCCCAACAGATTAACATCCAGCTTGACTCCTCTTCACTGACCCGAACTAGATTGGCACGTAACTTTGGTGTCATAATTGATGACCGACTTAATTTCTTTGAGCATGTAGCCTGAATTGCAAAATCGTGTTGGCTTGTCCTTTACAACATTAGGAAGATCAGACCTCTGATACAAGATTCCACACAACTTCTTGTGCAGGCCATGGTTATATCCAAACTGGACTATTGTATTTCACTGTTAGCTGGCCTGCCTGATTGTGTAGTAAGATTGTTGCAAATGATTCAGAATGCTGCAGCACGCCAGGTCTTCAATCAGCCAAAGAGACATGTAACTCCTCTCCTACTCTACCTTGACTCCTTATAATAGACCTTGGCCTATAGGTAACTTACTGGATCTGCTTACGGCTATCTTAATTCTATGATCCAGCTGTACATCCCCAACCAAAAACTGGGGTCATCTGATGTGTGCATCTGTTGTGTCGACCAGCCATAAACGCTAGATCAAATTCAAGACTCTTTTCCTCAGTGGTAACTCGTTGGTGGAATGAGTAGCCCAGTGCTCTCCTTCCTGTGATAGTTTAGGCCCAAAATCCCACATTTTTTGAAATTTTTATTGAATTTATTTATTTTTTGGGGCTTTTTTATGGCTTTAATGCGACAGGATAGTGGAGAGTGACAGGAAGTGAGTGGGAGAGAGAGTAGGGGTGGGATCCGGAAAGGACCACCGGGCGGGAATCGAACCCGGGTTGCCGGCGTACGGTGCAGGTCCCCTAGCCAGTTGCGCCACGGCTGTTTTAGACTTTTAGACAATCTATGCTACCGACAGCACGGGAGTTTTACCCAATTGGTACCCAATTTATTTGAACTGTATTTAACCTGTAAGAGGTTTATGTTTGAGGGAAATTTGATGATTTCTGATATTTGACAAATATCTGACAAAATGATAATTTTTGAATGATTTAAAATTGTTAGAAAAATACTTAGGGTTTTAAAATCTTTCTTTTTGTTTGTAACTTCGTCAGGGGAGACCAAGGTTTTACCTCATTGTTGACATCCATAAAGAGTGATGGCAGAGCATCAGCCTTGAGCGTTAAGCTGGCAGCCACACAGGACTGTTTCTGCTGCCAGTTCGTGAAGCAGTCAGGAGTGAAGTGGACGCTGCACACTGTGCTCGAAGAATTCACTGGATGCTTCAGTCTGCCATCAAGGAGAACCATCCACTGCTGCAGAGTTGATGGGTCTTTAGGGAAACTCAGGAGTTCTTCAGTTCTATTGCAACCTTGGATGATACACATTTCTGACATTTTTGAATCCTGCAAGGCAAGGCAAGGCAACTTTATTTACAAAGCACCTTTGAAACACTGCAGTAATATTCAGTTTACGCAGGTTTTTATACCCACAAACCGGGAACAGCATTGACAAACTGGAGACAGCATTGACAAAAGGCCTTTTCACACTGCCAAAATCGCTGCGATTTTATGTACCAGAATCGCGGAACGACTTTCCCTTTCACATAGACTGAAGCGGAACGGCGGGACAAAGTGTCTCACCAAATTTACTACCAAGCCCCTAGACATTTTGCCAACTTTTTTCGTTCTGGCACCAGTGTAAATGGGTCAAGGCGGAAAGGGGAATCTGGGTGGGCATTTCGATGCTATGTCCAGCCCACCACAGGAGATTGCAAATAAATCTAACTGATCACAAGCAGCAATAGCAGAGACAGCACATTATGTCAATCTTTAATTTCACAAAATCTCCAGTCATTTAATGCCTGCTAGAGTTGACTGTAGCTCGGAATGCAATCGGTTGCTATAATAGGCCATCCTAAAATCCAGTGATAAAACAAAGCATGAACTCATGAGCGTCTGTCTGCCCTATATGTATATCCTCTGATTGTAATGCTTACAGATATCTAGGTGATATTTGTAACATTTATTTTGTATTTGGCCTGTTCACGAAGTATTCCACGAAGATGAATGGGTAGGGAGACGGGCGCAGAGAATATGAATAAATTAAAGTTACTATTCTCGCGAACCGTTTACCACAACAACTAACCACTAACATTGTTTAAAAGCTGAGAAAAAGCTCTTTCGTGTGATACTTGTGATGTCTGTGATGAATAGGCTACTTTGCAAGTAGTTCAGCAAATTTGGGTGGGACTGAAATACCTTTACAGAGCAGCGGCTCTGGCTCACATGATGTACATTGCTTTAAATGCATTATCGCTTCACTACCCAACACGCGAACAAGAAAGAAAAGAAAAAAGAAACCAATGAGCTTATGTCGCAATTTCCGATAGGTCTAGGCCTAGAGAAAAGACAGCTGTGGTATAGGATTTGCTTTGCCTACACTGCTGTTTGGTTGTCCCAAACTTTGAGACGATCCATACTCGCATTAACTGAATCTTATCAACCCGAACTGCGATGTTCCAAACAGAGTGACTGTAGGATGCAAATAATCTCACTGCCTTCGGCATAACTGCTAACAGTGCGCCTATTGTTAAACACCTGAAAAATATTAAGCTGCCGTTTTCTTTTCATGACGAGCACTAAGCTTGAAAGATTTATGACTGACTGGAACGTTGCGTTTTTAAGCGCCAGAACTGCTTATCACGTTGTGTGACAAAGTTTACACCAATCATCATCTTCTAATGCATCCTTATGTTGAGATGTCCATTCTCTTTGCCCTAGGCTATCATTTGTGCGCGAAGCATGTTTCAATTAAGACAGTTGCCTACACAAGCTATTTTTATTGTTGTAATATTGAATGATTTCATGAATAAAGCTTTGAAAAATTGTATGCACAGTGCGTACAGGATTGCGGCTGGAGTCGTCACTGACCAAGGCCACAGTAGCCTGTGAACCTCTGATTTTCAAAGGGGAATCATGGCCAACGCAGGGGGCAACTCTTCTCTTCTATTTCCCTTCCAAATTACTTTTTATTGTCTGAAGACATCGATCGCAAGAATCTAACATTCTAAGCAACAGCAAAGCAACTTCACTTGCATTTGTAGGGTACTTCAAATGCAAGCTAACCAAAGTGCAGTCGGTTCTCCCGCCATGGTTTTGGAAATCACTCACCTGCTGCATCTGAAGGCCAATGCATAATAAGGCCTACGACTATCACTCTACACGCCCCCTATTGCATGTCACATTTTAATTTGCTAGCTGATCCTGCCTCCCCAAAACGCCGTATCATGTGAACAGATCAGCAGGCAAATTTAGATTTCGATTTCGAAACTAACATCATTACCTCTTGTTGCTGATTGGCCCAGCATCCTGGTGGCTGAGGGAAATGTTTGCGTATTGTCAGATACCAGAGTACTATCTCAGTGTAATGAAAATGAACTGAGACACAAGACTGGCAGGGCCAGGCTACTCAACTTATACTTTTAACGTCCAAAAGACTTTGTACTGTTGCCTTGCCTCCTCTCACACACGGACACCTGGCACCTTCCACCTAATGGCCCTGACACACTTACCCGACGGCCAACTGTCGTCAGAAAACGCAGTGGACTAATCAGTCGGCTACTGCCCCCATTTGGCCACTTCTGATTTGTGAGCATGCTTAGTGCATGAAAAGCACAGCACACCTTTTAGGTGACCTACACTGTCTGTCACACAGACATCATACTGTATATGTGATCAGATTAGGGGACAGAGCTGCAAGTTTCACAATTAATTTCAGCCTCTGCGATTAGGTAATTGCATTAGTTCAAATTGAGATTTCAATTAAAAATTGATTAATTGTGCAGCCCTAAATCCTTGTCGCAATTTTGGATGGATTTGCCTGATACAGATTATGATGGAGCGCCACAGCGTAGTGGTGTAGACCCGCAATTGCAGTTACAACGATCACATCACAGAGTTCAATGCGCTAAATTATGTTTTATGCCCCCAACGTTGTCTTCAAGGCAGCACTGCCTGGAAGGCACTAGGGTTAGGCATGGGTTAGGGTTAGGGTTGGGGTTGGGGTAAGGTTTAAGATTAGGTGCCTTTAAGTCAGCGGTCTGGAAGACGACGTTGGGGGCATAAAACACCATCGAGCGTTCAATGCTTATTAGGAAATAATATGTAAGTACTAGAAATCTGTTGGGAGACGGAGGCCGCTTGAAATTTGGCATCGCAATTCTCTACGCAGGAAAAACCCTGCACACAAAGCGTTACAGTGATGTCGTAGGCGAAAGGCAACACTTGAAATGCAAGGCTTACCTCTAACAGCTGAAATGCAAGGCCTTACCTCCAACAGCTGAAATACAGACTTACCTCTAACAACTGAAATACATGGCTACCTCTAACAGCTGAAATGGAAGGCTTACCTCTAACAGATGAAATGGAAGGCTTACCTCTAACAGCTGAAATGGGAGGCTTACCTCTAACAGCTGCCATGTTGGAGGCCGTGCAAGGTATGTCCTGGATAATGTTGTCGGTTCTGAACCTGACAGGGACAGTATCAGAGTAGCGGGCAGACCATTCCGTTTCACACCGTCTTTATGTGGGGTCTTCTTCAGGGTGGACTGTGAGATTGCAGTCAATTCTGAGTCCTTCAGATCAACAGAAACATCAGAGCCACTTATTTCCATTTCCATAGGCCTACATATGACATGACATTCCTTGCCCCGCCCCACTCTCACTCGTAACGGACCCGTCGCCCCTCCTTTGCATGCACATTTAAAAAAATATTAGAGAGCAATTTGCAAGTTGATTTCAAAACTGATTTTACACTTCATCTTGTCTGAAAATGTATATTAAAAATGTATACATGTACGAAATAATATGTTTTACAAAACCTACAGACAGTAATTCAAAAGAAAGTGTCCATTTTAAGCAGGCTCCTAAATATGCCTCTCCTGCCCACAACACGTCATATTACGTAGGAGAAGGTAGTCTTAAATTGGTGCTTAAACTCTGCCGTCATTGTGGGTGTAGATACAAGTCTGAGCAATGGTGAGACAGAGTATGCCGTTTTTTTTAGAAAGTCATAATTAGGGTTGGGCACCGAAACACGGTTCTAATATGGTACCGGTGCCGACGCAAATGGTAGTAACTGCATCGAATAACAACGTGGATTTCGGTACCTCATTTCGGTGCTTAAATTGCGTTTTTTTTTGTTTTGTACGAGGCATCACTGCATGTCATGCGTCATCTCTAACGTCTTGCTCTGATAGCAACACATCCAGATACAGTAAACACTGGATGTATAAACCTGAGGGGTACACCACATAGGCGAGTGGACAGTGTTTGACAGCTTGCCGGAGCCCAAGTAGCTTTAAAGCGATATCATGAGCTCCTGTCTAGCAGTGGGCCTAACTACACACAATCAAAAGGCTATGAAACAACATCAACAGTATACGTTACACAATACCCTTGCTAATGCGCTAGCTGCCATTTATTTGAAATGTTATCAGCAAAGTTGTAAGGTGAAAACTTTATTTCACGGTGTGTTCTAAACAACATAATGGCATGATATTAATCTTTCATGTGCATGAGGCCCATATAGCATCACAATGAATTTGAAGATGATGTTAAAAGTTAGCTGGCAAAAACATAAATATGTAGGTTATATACCTGATTTCACTGAGCTGTCAAAGAGGCTACGGAACCATCTCCGTAGTTATCGCTAATTAAACTCAGCTGACTGGTATAGCACATACCCATAGTTGCTGTTAAAATGCCTACTAGCACTGGGAATCTAAACACTTCAACACCGACATAATGTAGCCTAACATGTTCAACACTATTGCGTGTTATGGGGGAAGACATACAATTTCTTGAAGCATTTGGGAACACACTGAATTAGCTGGAAAGTAGTCCCTGTTAGTTTAGCTTGTTTGCACATGTCATTGTCCATGACCTGGCAGTTCTATGGCAAGCGGTTTTAACATACAGTACCTTATGGCAAACCGCCTACACTGTGTAAACTTGAAAGCAGAGCTTACCATTGTGTGTGCATCCATGGCAAGCTGTTTTAACATTTAAATGTAGGCTATTATGCATAGGAGCAATGAGATATTGATAGTACATTGAATATAACAGTTCAATTTAATGTTCAAATTTGTCTTATCAATAAAAAAAAAAGCAATTTATGCTTTAGACCATTTTAATTTAAACACAAAGTACCGGTTCAGGCACAGTTTCGGCACCGGCACCATTTTAAAAGTATCGATTTAGCACCGGTATCGAATAAAACCCAAACGATACCCAACCCTAGTCATAATGGTTAATCGTTGGAGCTGGTTGCACTATTTCCAGCCTGTGAGGACATCACATCCACCATTTTCCTAACAAGAAAAGCAAGGATTTTCGTGCTTGGGTGCATTTTGTGCAAGTAGCCCAAATATAGTAGAGGGGACTTCACTGCCTCATCTGTCACTAGCACCATGCATGTGTGTCGTGCTGTTGTTTATGTTTAATTTCCGGATTTCCCTATGGTCTCTGAGGTAAATGTCACAACGCTTTGAACTGTGGGTAATTCTCTTTGGTGAAGTCTGCACCTGGCTCGGTAAGTGTGTACTCAAACCCTCACGCCCTTTGAAATGTGATATTGGGACAGCCCTTATGAATTTCGCGAGAACGCGCATCAAAGTCTGTGAGTCTTTGAGTCCTTTTTTTGGGGATTGGGCCATTGTGTTTGTTACCACACTGACATTGCGATATCAAGATAATGTCATAGTTTATTTCAATTAATTACAGTGCATGAAAATGCACTCTACTGTTATCCGATTTCTTATTTCTCAGAGACTATTTGCTTCCTAGCTTCCCCAGGAATACTGAAATATTTGGATAAAACTTCAGCGATAGCTATGCTCATCTCATCCGTGGAAGTCCCCATGTTGTTTAGATTGAACAGTAGCTTCTCGTTGCGTCACACCTAAAACCAAAAACAGCCTCAAAACCAATGCTGATTGGACGTTCGTTTGGCGAACTGCTCCAAATTTTCTTTATCGGAGAGATGCCAGACTGATCTGCGAGAGAAAATCTGAAGCTCGCGAGATCAGGATGGTCTCACAAGGCTAAAGTGTTCTGGCCACCAGCAGCAACTGTCTGTCTCAGGCTTTAAGCATACAATCTGGCTCTTTTAAGACTACAGATTCTGTTCAACTGTTTCCTCTGCCCACAACTGTTTCAAAATAAAAGTCCTCAAAACAATAATTCCCTATTAAATAATTTAACCATTTAAACTGTCCAACTATTTAACTGTTCAACCATTCCAACTGTCAGTGGTCATCAACTATGACTACCGCCAACTGTTTCCTCTGCCTACAACCGTTTCAAAATAAAAGTCCTCAATATAATAATGTGGTACTAAATAATTTAACTATTTAAACTATCCAACTTTTTAACTGTTCAACTGTTCCAACTCTCAGTTGTCAGCAACTATGACTCCCGCTAACAGTTTCCTCTGCCCACAACTGTTTCAAAATTAAAGTCCTCACTACAATAATTTCCTATTACATAAATGTAACTATTTAAACTATCCAAATATTTAATTGTTCAACTATTCCAACTGTCAGTTATCATCAACTATGACTCCTGCCAACCGTTTCCTCTGCCCATAACTGTTTCAAAATAAAAGTCCTCACTACAAATAATCCCTAATAGATAATTTAACAATTTAAACTATCCAACTTTTTAACTGTTCAACTATTCCAACTGCCAGTTGTTATTAAGTATGACCCCTGCCAACTGCTTCCTCTGCCCACAACCGTTTCAAAATAAAGTCCTCACTACAATAATTCCCTATAAAATAATTGAAGAATTTAAACTATCCAACTATTTAACTGTTCAGCCTTTCAAACTGTCAGTTGTCATCAACTATGACTCCCGCCAACTGTTTCCTCTGCCCACGACTGTTTCAAACTAAAAGTCCTCACTACAATAATTCTACATTAAATACTTTAACCATTTTAACTATCCAACTATGTAACTGTTCAGTCATTCCAACTGTCAGTTGACATCAACTATGACTCCCACCAAGTGTTTCCTCTTTCCACAGCTGTTTCAAAATAAACGTCCCCACTACAATAATTCTGTATTAAATAATGTAACCATTTAAAATACTCATCTATTAAACTGTTCAGCCATTCAAACTGTGAGTGGTCATCAACTATGATTCCTGCCAACTGTTTCCACTGCCCACAACTGTTTCAAAATACAAGTCCTCATTACAATAATTCACTATTAAATGGTTGAACTTTCTAAATTATCCAACTATTTAAAAGGTTCAGCCATTCCAACTGTCAGTTAACTCTATGAATGCCAAGCTGTTTTCGGGAGCTTTGTCCTAGAGTGCCAGCAATCTAGACCATTGTTGACGATTTTTGTACAACCACAGCATATTCTGTGTTATAGCTATGAACACATACAATGGTTCGTTTAAAAGGTGAGACTTTAAGCTCTCGGTGGGTGCAAACCGTGTATTTTTTACACGCCTGTTCCTGAGAAATCCCAAGCTAAACAGTGGCTAGTTTTCATCAAAATCGCTGTTTTTTTTCTAGAAATGGAGATATAACGTCGTTCATGAAATATGAAGTGTTGCCTGTTACTTACTTGTGTAAACTTTCCGGGAAGTGATCAGCGAGACCTGGCGAGACTGCCACCTAGTGATAGACCCATGAAAATGGCCTGGTTTTGACCTGACGTGTATGAGTCACTGAATCGACCCAAAGCGGCAACCAAGTTATGATAAAATGTCCAGATTGTGTCCAGATTTTCATGAGTTTTCGATAGTCATATATTTCATTTCCATTAATCACAGAGTTCCCAAAATCACATATAAGGTGTGTTAGAGTGTCTAGTTTCGTAATTTAAAAAAAAAAAGCTAAAAACGTAATATTACGTTTTTGGCACTCAATGCATGGGAAGGAAAAACATAATATTACGTTTTTGCCACTCAATGAGTTTACATTAACTATGAATCCTGCCGACTTTTTTCCCTCATTCTGACATCCATCTTTTTACTTGGATTATATTTTAAACATTATAAATAATTTAGCTTACAGTAAGGAAGTGGCCTATGCTATTCACCTTATTCAGCCCCGTCCATTTTTTTAATTTCTTGTCTTCCACTTTGTCTTTAAACTTCCGGTCGGCTAGCTACATCTAGTTAGCTTCATTTGGATAACACGGCAGAAGAGGATGGAGAGGCTAACTTGGGAGGAAAACAAAAAATGCCATCAGGAGGTCAGAGTGCAATATTGTACTTCGCTCCCCAAGGCTATTCACCTCTACGGAGTGGGTAGACGATATGCGGCAGTGGCCACTGTATCGTATGGAGATATATTGTAGAGACAGACTGGCCATTCTCAGCACAGTATGCCAATACACAATTCTCATGCAGGAAAGTTTGTAAGAAACTTTTGTCAAAGTCCTTTTAGGCAAGTCCCTCCACTCGGCGGCCATATAGCAACGCTTCTTGGGCACACATCGGGCATCCATCTCGGCAGAAATGCGCATGCGCAAGGCTTCACGACACCAACCTACTGCATTCTTGCTCCAGCGTCGAGATCACAACACATGATTGGCATGATGACAACACACAACACAGCACATGATTGGCTCAATGTATTCACATGTCAACATTTTGCCGCGAAAGGGGTGTGATATGCGTAGACAACTGCCATATTGGCGTTACAAACTAACCCCATGCATTTCTATGGAGGATTTTCTGAGTGCTGTGTCTCCTCATTAGAAAGTCTCTGCTTTTGTATTGTTATTTGCTATTTGTTATGTGGTAGCAAATGATGTTAACTATCAAAGAAATAGACCTAATGTAGGAATGCACACAGATATTACAGATAATGGTGTAGGTCTATCTGATTAAGACCTGAGTGGTTGAAACATACTTATGAAATTACACTGGGAGCAAAGAAGACTATCTTCACTTTGTTCCCTTTGCAACTGTCAAAGAAATCCCATAAACACGGGAAGGCCTAGGGTAGCCTACATTAGATGGCCTAAAGATTAAGCTCTTCTGCATAGCATTAAGTGACTTGCATGCAGTTATTTGAACACCGACCTTGATCTAGCCTACTTTGGCTATTTAAAAGGTAATTTATTGCCAAAACACCACACAATATAAATGAGCTATAACAAACAATAAAGGACTTAATCACACACAAACTACTATTTTACTGACTACAAAAATAATAATTATGTAGGAAGTTTAGAAGTTTAAAACCCAGAATTGACCAAAAGTGCACCAAATTCAACACAAATGACTCAATACACTTGGAGGAGGCCTGCGTCCTTTCTTTTCCAGATATTTTAGGATTTGGATATAGCTTCAGTATCGAGTATCAAGATATTTATGGCAGGTATTGTATCGAAGTCATAATTTTGGTATCGTGACAACACTATGCCAGAGCCTCTCTGTTTTCAGATGTCGAGGATCGGAGGCTCTACCACCAACAAGTGATGCTGCTCAATGGCATATTAGAAGAGCTCATTATCAAGCTCTAGTATGGAGGCAAGCACACATACCAAATCCAGTGTTACTAGAAGTAAAATGTTTTTTACTTTTCGGTTGTTGCTGACGGTAGATGCAGTTCTGCATTAGGCTTATTCCTGCTATCTAAGTTCGTATGTAGGCCTACTGTAGGATATATTCTGAGTTGAAGGTTATCTGTGCAATTTGTTATTGTGATGAAATGCAAACACCACATGAGTGACTCACTATGTTAGCAATAAAAATATGGTTGTGTTTTGATTAGAATTTCCGAGTGTATTACATGTTAACTTTAATCATGTTCCCATTAAATACATTACAGGGCTTAAATTTCACTGCGGGATTGCGGGTATTGCGCATAATTTGTTCAAGTCCCGCAACTCTAGCCATCATAATGCGAGAAATTCCCGCATACACTTTTACAGCCTGTCTGATGACGTTAATATAGCCAATCATTAAGTGGCGTGAATGCGGTGCTATTGACCGGACTGATCAACTACCGAGTTGAATTGAACATAGCCTCATGCAGACACACACACACACATGGAGAGAGAGAGAGAGAGAGAGAGAGAGAGAACCACTTTGCGCTTACGCAAATAGGCTACGCTACCATGGCAAACTTTTACATCTGGAAAGAGCTCCTTGGTAACTATCCTGCTAGCTCAGGTCACGTCAACACTTGATCCCAGAAAGATTGTCTTCGACATGTTAGTTTTTTGAACATTTATTGTATCTAATGACATAGAAAACATAATGATTTGCATACACATACCGCACTATGCACAACTTTTATTCACTAGCGACTATAGCCTAAAACCGTCAGGTTGAAGGGGGGCTAATTACTCCATAGAATTACTCTCACGTATTTTCTTAAAGTGACAGGCACTCAATTACACCTACTCATCAGCAATGTGCACTCAATTGGACCTACACACCACATTAAAGATATGCCTAAGTGTTATAGGTTAAACGTCAATATGAGGCATTCAAATTACTAAATATGTTTAGCTACTAGTAATTACTAGTAAAATGCTATACTTTAAAAAAATGCATTATTAAATAAATACACTCTATATGAATTCAAAAATATATGATAGAAACATATCACATAAGCTATCATTTTCAGTGTGTGTTTGTGTGTGTGGAGAGAGTCAAGTAGAATCTAGGATGTCCACTGTTGTGAATGATCCCAGTATATATTACTGATGACGTCAGGGTGGTGGGGGCCCCAAAATCAAACACTTTTTTAAAAAAAGTATCGAAGTATTGAAATCGCAATTCTTGACTTGGTATCAGAATCGACCCCCCCTCCCCCCCAAATTGTGTAAATCCCCCCTACATGAATAACCTAAGGGGGGGAATTCCCCCCCATTTTGAAAAATGCATTAATAAACTATAGTATGGTTTCTTTAATGCTCAAACATGTAAAGTGTATTTAGAGAACACTTTTATTTGGTTTTAGTGATTACTTATGAAATCAACCCAATTTAGGGAAAAATAAGCAAAGAAAATCGCTATTTTGTGTTAAAATGCTGATTATGTGGCTTAGAACTCAGAATTGAGCTTGGTAAACAAAATATTCAGAATCAGCACCCTCAAATTAGGTAAGAGGGGTGGTTTACCAACTTTTCCTCAAATTTGCCGTCAGAAATTCTCTTCTGTGAAGCTGCTCTCCCTCTATTACAGAAACTCGCAAATCCTTATCTGTTTGGTAACTATGGTAACTATGTTTAGAAAGTCATTACAGAACAGCCGCTCCAAAGTCAGTGTTTTCCTAACTTCAGATAGGAAAGGTGTATAACAGAAATGTCTTAAGTCAACAAAATCCTAAATAAACGTTCCTAACTTTAGGATGACCCATAACATATGATGCCAGTCATCTCGATAGAACTCTGCTATCTCAATGTATCGCAATGGATGTACTGCTCAATCGGAAGTTTGGAGACAATGTGGGCAAAGCTAGAGCCCCCCCATGTTTGCGCACGGAATAAGGTGAATAGAGGACCAAAGTGTGATGTCACGTTTCCGTAGCAACCAAATTTAAACCAATTTATTAATGTGAAACACTAGGCCAGATCAAAGTTTGTTTCACGTATTGATAAGCAGTTTGCTTTACTCTCTATTGATTTTCTCCTCTTGAAATGGATTTCATCTCCTTTTTTTAAAGAAAGACCACAATGAAGCAATAGAAAACGCAGTCTTGTTTCGGTTGTTTAGAACAGAAAATTTGGTTGCCCGGACAAAGTGGAGGTGTTACGATATTTATCTCAGTTTAGGATGGTATTTAGGATTTTTGGTATTACAGAAGCATGTTTCCTAACTGCATTTAAAGTCAATCAAATGGTCGTACTATACCTTTGCCGTGTGTGACCCAGTCACAGAGCAAGTGCCAGTTGCTTCCATTTGAATATATAATAGAATATTTACAAAAATGTGAGGGTGTACTCAGTTTTGTGAGATACTATTATAACTAGTATCAAGCCTGAAAAACTGCCTCCGACTACAGGAGCTGCAGCACAGCACTCTTTGCGAGCATATCTTCAGACCAGAGATTGGCTACTGCTACAAAGTCCACCACTGGATGCCCTTGAGTATGGATGGAAACAAGGTCCCAGACTACCTTCTGAAGTTTGTCAGCTGCAACTGTGCAGGGGACTGTGACACTCTCAGGTGGTGCTGTAAAAAGTGGGGAGGCAAGTGTATTTCTGCTTGTTGGAACAGTCATGATAACTCTTGCCAGAACATCAACTCTTGCCAGAACATCAACTAGCCAGATGATAACAGCTGTGAGGGAGTGCAGGGGAGCTGGATTTAGATTAAATTTTAAACCGATTAAGGAAGTTTTGTTTTGTAATTGTTCAATAAAACCACTTGTTATGGATTTTATATGGACTTGGGAGTCATTTTTACTCAAAACTAATGGCTGGGATAGATTCAGCACCCCTAAAAACCCCTGGATAGACATCTGAAATATTGGTAAAAAAAAAAAAGTTCATTATTTTTCGTTCAAGAGAGTTCCATTATCAGAATCATAGTTGTTCCCACATGGCTTCCGTTTTAACATTCCATCTTAATGCAGAGGAAGTAGATAAGCCATTATCACGCTGAAACGACGTACTTCCGCATTCATGATCTTTGTGCACTGCCACTTCCGGTGAATTATTCATCACTCTGGCGTACCCGTGATGGATGAGCCCAAGTTTACTTATACTGCATCCCTGGTAAATTTACCTAAAATAACTTTTTCTGACGAACATCGACTAACTGAACAACACTCCATCACAGCCCGCTCCAAAGTGGACAAGGGATACAGTTTCTTTTTCGAGAACTTCATCTATGACTATGAAGGGGAGTGGCTACTAGCTAGCTAGCTAACATAACATAGGTTAGCTTATGCTAACATCAGTTTGGCGTCAGCTCAGATGTTCGTATGGTTATAAGGTGTTTAACCTACGTTAAACCCAACTAAATTAAGATTATTCAGCTTTAAATGACGCTGAGTCAATGCACCCATTTCATTTATATTCTGATAGGAAGAACTTTAGCCTCTGTCTGTTTATATTAAGTCAGTCAACAGCCATGTGCAATAAATTGCTATACCTTTGTTACATACATACGGTATGCAAATATCAATATCATAATGTAACTTTGCATTTAAATTCTTTAATATCCTGTTTGTTGAATCCAACATGTTAATGGTGTAAGGGGTTAAACTACTCTACTGCGGTTGCAGATTTCCTAGGATTTTTGGTTAATTCTAATGCTCTTCCCTACACGTCTATATAATTTGCAACAAGATTTTCATTTTACTTTAACTTTATCAACTAAAACGATTAGTGTTGTGTCTGTAATGTAGATTGTTTTTCAAGCTGACACAGCCGAATTTCAGGAAACCTCATGCAGCTGTACAGCAGGCAAGTGCCAGAGTGGCAGAGTGCCCATTACAGCATGTTGCAGGTGAGGGCTGTGGTCTGGGATGAAGTTTACATGGGCAGGTTGATTGGAGTGACACTGGTTCTAGAGGTCTACCTTTGATTGTTAACAAGCACATCCTCAATCCCGGTTTGCTCTTCTCTCTCTTGTTCTGCAGGTGAGAGCTGTACCACCTCCTGTGGCCTGCACAAGCTCTCTGCAAACATGGCATCGACCAAGGACAAAGGTAACATTGTAGCCGCGTGGAGCTGAACCGTATTGAATAGACTTCCAGTCTATTTTTCAGCCGCGGTGTGAGCTGCCCCATGTGCCACCCTTCATTCCTGGAAAAGGACTGAAAAGCATCAGGCCGCAACCACTAATATCATCAGTGCTGCATGGCTTGTCTCAACTCACCATGGTCGACTTCAGGTTCGGACCTGTGCCGTGAGGTTCACCCCTGTCCTACCAGTGTCCTCCTGTGGTCAAACGCGGAAATTACGTCCAACACCCAGATGCACCAACATTCCCTAAACTACCTTTAGAGGGGTCAACATTTTCCACTACTTTTCCGAAATTTGAACCAAACTCCCAACAGTTTCCCCATTTGGACAGCATAACTGTGACACACGAAGTGGTAGCTGAGAGAGGAGCAGACACGTGAGCAGTCTGAGTGCCCATTATGGCAAGCATTACGTAAACCTAGAGTAACAGCTAGTAGGTTCTATGAGGTTAGCCATGTGAAAGGGCCGTCTTCTGGTCAGACCCTGGCAGGGCGGATACTTAAGGGAGTACGCCAAACTCCCGCCATGAAGAGGGGCCTTGAACGCGAGCCACAAGTGCTGGAATAATATTCAAAACATTTCAATGTAAATGTCTCACGCTGTGGATTTGTTATCCATCCCGACGCTCCTCACCTCGGGGCTAGCCCCGATGCAGGGGTATATGACCCTAGTGCCATTCTGTGTTTTGGGCTTGCTTAAGTTAAATGCCCAGACATCTCTAGCATTTCTGAGGCAGGACATGTAAAAATGGTAAATGGTCAGGCAAAACTGAAGCAGAATCATAAATACCACTGGCAGGTTCAAGGTCAATTGGTTGTAACTGGATTGAGTTGGTGCGATTTTATAACAGACACTGAGGGAGACTTCACAGTCGAAAGAGTCTGGAGGGATGATGAAATGATAAGACATGAAAAAGGTGGACCTGTACTTCTTTGGTACATGAATGTGTATCTACAGCAGAAAGTGAAATGAACTGAATGAAAAGGATTTTATTAATTCCCTTTTTCTGAGTACATTATTTACTACAGTATTACATATTTACATTATTACATATTTATTTACATTACATATTTATTTACATATTTACATTATTTTGAATACTTTCAGGACAGACTGACTAGAATTTATTATAGATGAATGACTTTTCATTCAATTATGTACATCTATACAATTTTTTCAGTATACAGTTAAATGCATGGGATCGGGGGAAACACTACTCAACAGGGATGTAGCCTTTTAAAGGAATTATCCGGAGTAAAATGCCCTTAGGGAGTACATACGTTGAGTTGACATCAAAATCATGTCATTCGGATTTGTTTTGAGAAAGTTCGATTTTACTGTTTTTAGTCAAAACTCGTTAGCCCTCCCCACTTTTTGAGCTGCGTGCACAGAGCACAACTCGCGCATGTTTTATTTCTCCCTAGGCTACCCTTACTCCATATATAGGCAAACATACAAAATGACTTCATTGATTCATAACGTTATCACACATTATAACAGACAAATACAATGCCAAGTTACAGGTAACTCAAAGTAGTTTAGCCAACGTTATCTCGATCCCTCCCCCACCATGTTTACTTTAGGTATCGTGTATTGGGCTACAACTCAACGGAAAGGCTAATAAAATAAAAATTTAATTCAAATACATTACCTCTAGACCGCCAACAGATTGAGCTGCTTTTGGAATTGCATTTCTCCTCAAGCGCATTCGTTGTTTTAGGTCACCAAATCGTCTTTCCTGGGTCAAGTCATCCGGGTCAAAATGTGCACTGCAAACTCGTAAGTCTCTCTGCTTCAATGTGTCGACCGGCGTGTTCATATCAATTTTTAAAATCAGCAGCCATTGTTTCAAAATTTGTGAGTCGTGAAAAGGCAGCCTGTGGAAACTCACAGGATTGAACCATTGCATCTGCGTCCCGCAGCCAGGATAGGCACAAACACGCACCATAACTCCAAAAGTTTGCTCCGCGGTTCAACGATCTGCTCACACACCTCTCCTTCTTCTGTGATGATCACTTCTTCTTCTTCTTCTTCTTCTTCTTCTTCTTCTTCTTCTTTCGGTTTTTATGGTGGTTGGCAACTAACTTTAATGGTGCATTACCGCCACCAACTGGACTGTGGTACTGGAGTCTAACCTTTCCTAATAGGATGCAAACAAATAAAAACAAACAAACAAACAAACAAAACAAAACAAAACAAACAAAACAAAAAGATCATACTAAATTATTTTAATTAGTCCTGTATTCCTCAGGAAGCCAATTACATAGTTTACACACATTTCCCCTGTCTTTGCAGAATTTCTTCTAAGTTTAGCCTCAGCTGTTCTCCTTGTAATTGTGAGACTAGTCTTTGTCTTTCTTCCTGATATTTATTACAGTGTAAAATAACATGCTTCTATAGTCTCTGGACTACCACAGAATTTACAGTTGCCATCAGCATGCTTCTTCATTATTAACAAAGTTTTATTTAGACGTGTGTGTCCATACCTCATTCTAGAAAATACATCCTCCTCCTCCTTGCTTCTGTTCTTATTTCTGCTCTTTCCCACTTTATCCTGAATATTATAGAACTGTCTTCCAGTCTGCCCACTGTCCCATAATGTTTGCCATTTACCCTTAACTGTGTTTTTGACCATACTTTTAATTTCTGCTTTGCTGTAGTTTACTTCAACATCTATATTAGAATGTCTAGCTGCTTGCTTAGCACTTTTATCTGCTAACTTATTTCATATAACTCCTATATGAGCTGGTACCCAGATGATCACTTCTTCTTCTTCTTCTTTCATTTATTGGCAGATTGCATCGTTTAATTGTTGTATACCGCCACCTACTGTACAGGAGTGTGTAGAGTGATGCTATTGGAACTTTTGGCTACTCAATCAGAAAGGTGTAAAATAAATCTAGAGATGATAAATAATAACAAAACAGAAACCAACAAATAAACAACCAATCAAAACAAAACAAAAAATTTAATTCTTTTCATTAACTCAGTATCTTTCAGGAAAGCAAATAAGGCTCTAATTCTATCACCTTGCATTCCTTGTTCCCCAAGAATATCATCTATGTTCTCATCCAATTCTTGCCAAGTTTGTCTCTGTTCTCTGTACCTCCCACATCTAAACCAAACATGACCCACATCTTCCTGTGTTTGGCACTCTATACATAATCCATCACTTTTTCCTATCAGTTTAAGTGTTGAATTTAGTCCTGAGTGTCCCATTCTTAATCTTGTGTACACTGTTGCTTCTTTTCTATTTTGCATATTCATTCTTTTTCCTCCAGTGTTTTTCTGATTGTTGTAATAGTGTCTAGCCTTAGGTTCAGCGTCCCATTCCTGTTGCCATCTCTTCATTATTTCGGATTTAATTTTAGTTTTTGCTTCTCCTTTCCCTATTGGAACATTGATTTCTATTTCTTTATTTTTTAGTGCCTTTTTAGCTAATCCATCTGCCTTTTCATTTCCTCTAATTCCAATATGTGCTGGAACCCAATAAAACTGAACCATTAATCCTAGGCTTCTAATATTTAACAATATATTTCTAACTTCCATCAGTAGGTCTTCTCTGACTGAATCACCACTTTCAAAGCTCTGCAGTACAGCCATTGAATCAGAGCATATTAGAGATGTTAATGGTTTTATTTCCTCTATCCACCTTAGAGCTGTTATGCCAGTCATTTATTGTGTATACTGAGAGGTAATTATTCAATCTTTACTTCATTCCTTTTTTAAATTCAGGAATGTAAATTCCTATTCCACAATGACCATTTTGGTCTTTTGATCCATCAGTGAACATTTGAATAAAACCATAAAATGAAGAGGATAGATATCTTTCACTATAATTTGCAAAACCCTGATCATCAGGGCATTCCCTCTTTTCTTTCAGTATTTCTATATTAACCTCTGGAATTGGTAGCATCCAGGGAGGGACTTCACTCAGAGCTATTGCAGGACTATATTCTAAATCTTTAATGCCATACTGCTCTGCTAATTTATATGTTCCATCCAAACCCTTTAGCCTTTGTTTGATACTCCCAACAATCATTCAGTACTGATGCTGCTGGATTATTACTATCCCCCATCAGTTGTACCCTATATGTTAAAGCCAGCTTAGTGTATCTTAAAGTAAGTGGGGCTTCCTAATCATCCTCATCAAGTTCTGGACTTTTTTACATTTGGTTTCGACATAATGCACATGATATTTCCATGTAAGTTTTTCATCCATCCAAACTCTTAAGTATTTAAATTTCACAACTCTTTTCAAAATTTGATTATACATAAATAAATGGTGGTCCTCAGCCATTTTCTTTCTTGTAAAGTACATAACATTTGATTTTTCAATAGAAAATTGAAATAGAAAATTAGGGGCAGCCGTGGCCCACTGGTTAGCACTCTGGACTTGTAACCAGTGGGCCGCGGCTAACCCCTCACTGCTCCCCGAGCGCCGCTGTTGAAGCAGGCAGCTCACTGCGCCAGGATTAGTGTGTGCTTCACTTCACTGTGTGCTGTTTGTGTGTCACTAATTCACCGATTGGGTTAAATGCAGAGACCAAATTTCCCTCACGGGATCAAAAAAGTATATATACTTATAGAAAATTCAAATCCCCAATCCACTCCCCATTGCTCTAATATTTGAATTTTCTTTTGCATGATTGATTGTTGTTATATATGGAATATTTCTGCCTCTTTTCCATATTACCGCATCATCTGCATACAGTAATCCATCACTTCCTTTTCCTAGTTTTATAAATATATCATTAATCATTAAATTAAAAAAGATGGGACTGATTACACTTCCTTGAGGAATTCCATTCTCCACTGTAAATTCATCTCAATTTTCTAAACCTACTCTGATTCTAAAAGTACGTTGGGAAAGGAAGTCCAGTATGAAATTATACATCTTCCCTCCAATTCCCATTCTATCCAGTTTGATCAATAGCCCTTCTCTCCACATAGTATCATATACCTTTTCTATGTCTAAAAACACGGCCACCATTACCTCCTTCATAATCAGTGTTTTCTCCACTTCATTACACAACTTCATCAAAGCATCTGCCGTAGATCTACCCTTTCTAAATCCAGTTTGATAATCTTTAAGAACACATTTCTTCTCCAGAAAATAATTTAATCTTGCCACTATCAATTTCTCCATTAACTTTCCTAAATGTGACGTCAATGATAGGCCTGTATTTCCCTGGATTGCTTGGCTCTTTTCCTAGCTTAGGGAAAGGAAGAATAATTGCCTTTTTCCATATCTTTGGTAGTTTGCCCTTATTCCATATGTTATTGAACAATTCTAATACCTTAACCAATAATCCATCAGGTAGTTGGTATGCATCTGCATCTAGTATATGATTTGACTCTTGTTTAGCATTTAATATATTTTTATTTTCCTTCAAAATTTCCTCTTTTCTCTTTTTGAACATTTCATAGGTGATTTCCTTTATGAATGTCAGCAAATTTCCCCCCCAACATATTTGCTTTATCAGCATCTGAAATAGCTTTATTTCTTCCATCATTTAACACTGGCATTTGCGATGGTTTATACTTACCTGTCATTTTCTTCAGCATCATCCACATCTTATCCAAAGTTGTTTCTCTTCCAATTGTTGAACAAAATTGTCTCCATGCTTCTTTCTTGGTTTCTTTAATTACCTTCCTTGTTAGAGCTTTTTTCCTTTGATTATCCATTGTTAAAGTATTACGTAGTTTCTTAAATGCTTTATTTCGATCTGCTACTGCATCTGTGCATTTATCATTCCACCATGGTATTTTTCTTCTTTTGTTTTGGCTTTTACTAATTGGTATACTCTGACTTGCTGCACTTAAAATAATGTTACTTAAAGACTCATTCATTCTATCTATCGAATCCTCCAGGTCTAAAGATGGATTATTTATTTGATCATTACAACATTCCACATACTTAACCCAGTTGGTAGCCTAGAAATCTAGACGCACCCTAGCGGCGGCAAATTAATTTGCTCAGCCTGTACGTCTAGTATCAAACCATAGGGATTTCTATTGGCTAACACCGTGAATGTTATTCAATCACAGCGCTCTATTTTATTAGAGAGTCTTAAGGCGGGCTTAACAGGATAAAGACAGTCCTGCGACTGTGAACAACAAGGAAGGTGGCTATGGCTTAACTAAGAGCAGTTGTTTGAATCGGCGCTAGCGTCAACTTTGGAGGAGTTGGACTTGTGCTTTTCTTTGAAAGTTAAGCAACACAATGCACTTAAGTCATTACTTTCGAAGAAGGATGTATTTGCCGTTTTGCCGGATACGGATATGGTCGTAGCGCTGGCCTATGGCATGCCTAGGCAGTTTGAAAGACAATTCTCTGCCCGCCCCTTGGATTAAGTGAGGTGAATGGTTCTATTCCAGACTATACATTCAATGATATAGGATGGCCTGCCAGGCTACCCAGTTGGCTTTCTGAAAGCACCATTTGTGGTTTATATAATTTTGTTGTATATATACATTTGTTTCTATCTTGCATGGAATTGGAAAGTGATCACTACCAATACTTGTATTTTGATCCACTTCCCATTCACATCTATTAGCTATTTTCCTATCCACTAAAGTTAAGTCTATACATGATGTTTCATTTGTATATATATTTATACGTGTACCAGTGCCATTATTTAAACACAACAGCATTCTCATTGATCATTTCTTCTAAAATTTCTCCATTTGCATCTGTTATTTTGCTTCCCCATAATGTATTATGGGCATTGAAATCCCCACACCATATTTCTCTATGACCTTTTCCCTTATAAATACTCTTCATTAAGTAATTTGATAGTTCTTTACATGGATTATAATAGTTGATAATTATCAAATTACCTCTATCCTCTTTATTAACTATCTCAGTTACAATACATTCATATCCTTCAGATACCTTTATTGGGCTGTATGATATTCCTTCTTTAACAAATGTCAAACACCCCCCTCCTCTATCTATCTCTCTATCATATCTTATACTATTGTTATCCTTTTAAAACAAAGTCTAGTTGTGGCTTTAACCATGTTTCTTGGATGCATATAATATCAGGTTTAATTGGTAAATAATTTACATAACTTTTGAATTCCTGTCCATTTGCAATTAAACTTTGTGCATTCCACTGAAGAATAGAAAAAAACATAATCCATGTATTCCATCATGATTAATATTTAACATTTCATGCACTTCATCAGCCTTTGCTGATCCCCAAGTATATTAGCTGCTTCCACTACTGATTTTATTCTATCACTTAGTGTGCTGTATAGTGACATTGACTACTGAACAAATGAATGCAACAAAATTGTTCTTGTTTACCAACATTGTATCTCCTGATACTTTAGCCTTATATTAATTAATTTCTGAGATAGCAGTGTGTATGATTTCCTGCTGCGTTCTTTCCCTATCATGACCTCTGTCATTCTCTCTACCTTTGTCGAGTTTCAGCAGAGTCCCTTCTTCTGCTCTGTTCTGGTGTATAGGCAGGCCTCTGATTGATTCTATTATTATCATTCACTTTCTTAATTGCTTCTGCATATGCCACTTGATGTGTAACCTTATATTTCTGAATTTCTCTTGCATCTTTTTGCTTTTCACATCCCCTATAAGCTGCACTATGCTGGCCTCCACAATTACAGCATTTTAATTCAGTTATTTCCCCACATTTACCATATTCATGTTCCCCTCCACATTTAGCACATCTGATCTTGCCTCTCTGCATTGTGCTGCTACATGTCCAAACCTTTGACATTTAAAGCATCTTAATAGGGGTGGGATGTATCCCCTCACTGGATAACTCATATATCCCATTTGAACTTTAGTAGGCATTTCCACCTTAAAGTATAGCAAAATCGACAAACTCTCAGCTTTCTCTATTCCTTTAGTCAGCCTTTTTGCATCCATAAGTTCACCTCCTTTTAGACTATTTTTGATTTCATCAATGGAACAGATATCGGTATTCCTGTAATCACTCCTCTTGATTTTGATGTTGCACCTGGTATGTGTGATGTGATCTTGACCCCATTTAGTTTTTCTTTGCTTAGTATAATATATAAGCAATCTACCATTTCCCAAGAATCTGGCATGATTGATTTTGCCTATCTCTTTCTCAATTGCTTTTGTTAGGCCTACATGAATTGGGTGTAAATCAGGACCTCCATGTTGATCAAACACTACTACAACTTTAAATGTTTCACTTAATTGTTAATTAGCATTCTTCTTAATTCTGCTTTCTTCAATCTTACTCCGTTTAACAGTGTCTAACGACTCACGCTACTACTGGAATCCGACCTCTAACCTGCTTTCTCCTAACTTCTTCCCAGAACATCTCATTATCTTTATCCATAGTCAATGGGTCTAAATCTTTGAGATCCTTCAAATAACCATCTGATTTTGCTGCCATCAATCACTCCACATTCACTGTACAGTAAAGCTTTTTATTTACCAACTCCGAATGATACGAACAGAGCCGGTCTACGGAGAGCCTTGCCACTCCGTATTAAGTCCCATTGTACCGAGAGTACCATGAGTGCAGAATGAATGGGAGTCAATGGAGCTAGACGGCTAAATTTGTCTCTTTCACCTGATTGTCGTTGACAAATCTCAGATTTGATTGTAGTTTGTATAACTTCAACATGGGTTATAGGTCAAAAGTTAAATGAACGAGTACTTATGTCCTTTTGATTTCTTACAGGTTGGGTGTTGTTGCCCATAACACTAGCATTGTGCTAATAAATGACGTCATTGACACGTTTGAATCAGCTCAAAATCCTCTTTTCTCGGGTTATACATTTCAAGTAATTTGAATATTGTATTCGAAAGGGGGATAACACTAGCATTGTGCTAATAAATGACGTCATTGACACGTTTGAAATGCTTTTTAGAACAATTAAGTGACTTAAAAATAAATGTAAAAATTATAATACTCAACCAAGTGTATTTTCTTTGCCCCCCCCCCCCTCCCTTTCGAATACAATATTCAAATTACTTGAAAAAAATGTATAACCCGAGAAAAGTGGATTTTGAGCGGATTCAAACGTGTCAATGATGTCATTTAATAGCATAATGCTAGTGTTATGGGCAACAACGACCCAACCTGTAAGAAATCAAAAGGACATAAGTACTCGTTCATTTAACTTTTGACCTATAACCCATGTTGAAGTTATACAAACTACAATCAAATCTGAGATTTGTCAACGACAATCAGGTGAAAGAGACACATTTAGCCGTCTAGCTCCATTGACTCCCATTCATTCTGCACTCATGGCGATCGCCCCCAGTGGAACTCTGGTGGAACTGCAACCAAAATTCGGTACAATGGGACTTAATACAGAGTGGCCAGGCTCTCCGTAGACGGGCTCTGTTGAAAACTTTATCAGCTACATACACAGCCAAAAATGTTACTTACTTTCATCGGTGGCCACCAATGGTGCATTTCTTCCGAATGCTGTGGAGTTGACCCTAGCTGACCTCAATGTTGCTAGTAATGACATGTAACGTGAGGTCGCGCATGGATGTGATGTCTCCGTCCTGCAGGCTGTAGCCAGAGCGCTCTCAACTCCGCTGCCATGTGTGAATAAACAAACGTCCTCTTGATGTCCACGGTATACGTTATTGTCGGGTCCTTGAAATGACCAAATGCAAATATCATCCGAGGGACCTGACTGTGACGTCCCCAGAAAGTCCTGCACTGGACGTCACGCAATAACCAAAGGATAACTTGCTCTGGACGTCAATAAGGTCACCGGAACGTCCGCTAGAGAACATGACGTTCGGGATCAATCGGGGACGTCGTGAATGTCCGCATAAGGTCCGGGGGACGTCCCGTGTTTGTCGGGAAGCCACTTAAATCGGTGCTATACTATGCTATGCAATGCAATAAGTTTTCATCATATTTTCGACGTTTGGCTTTGTTGCATATATCAGGCTGTGATACCATGCAGCGATAAAATGTGACAAATCTGTCCATTTTAAGTTAGCTATCGGAACGTCACATGTATTACCATCACGTATGTCTAACCTCTTACGTGTATCTGTCACTTAATATTAATTTCTATACAAACCAAGGCGGCGGATTCCTAAAGAAATGCAAGCACCCACACCATAAGTTTATCTAAATTAGCCATGTACCAAAAAATACATTTTACTGTGACTCGAAGAGCTGTAAACAGTACTGTAAGGCTGTGTGTACAAATCCGCTTGGAGCTCAAGCTCCAAGCTGCAAGTTACCGTTCACTGGTAACTTGCAGCTAGCTCGGCTGGCGGCACTGTTGCTAAATTACGTTATTAAGTTTGGCACAATACATTCTCACTCAGGATAGGGATAAATAATACTTTCCACTATCCCAAAGATTTAGTATACATCTCTTCTATTATTTATTTCGATTTTATAATGTTGACAATTACATAATCATTGAAAAAAAAACATAGATAGTTCTAACATGAAAAAGCACAAAAAAGAGTCTTCATGAGATGTCCTCTTTCAATGCAGGCAATCAACCAAGAGATATAAGTAATATTTTGAAGTCAATGACTTTTAACTCCAGGTAGCCAGTGTAAAGATGCTAGGATGGGGGAAATATGTTCATATTTTTTTTGTGTGTGAGCAGCTGCATTTTGTATAAGCTGTAAGCTCTTTAGACAGGTATTATTACAGACAGCGTAATAGCATTGCAATAGCATTGCAATAGTCTATCCTTGAGGTGACAAAGATTTATTTCTTGGCATCTGGTAAGAATAAGGACTTCCTTATCTTTAAAAAAAAATTCTTTAAATGGTAAAATTAATTTTTGGTGATCTGTTTTATGTGATTATTTAGTGCTAGGTCCTGGTCAATTATAACTCCTAGGTTTTTAACACTTGTGGATGAGGTCATTGAAAGATCATTATATGTAGCCTGTGATGTGGATAGGATATCCCTCATCTTTTTAGAACCTAAAACCATGACTTCTGTTTTATCTGACTTCAAAAGCAGGAAATTATTCGTCATCCATGTCTTTATATCTCTTACATGTGTCAAGTTTGGCTAAAAGGGTTAATTCATTAGGTTTCATGGAGAGATATAGTTGTGCATCATCTGCTAAACAACAGGGGCCCCAGTATTGAGCCTTGAGGCACTCCATATTTTACCATAATCTGGGTAGATGGTTTATTATGGACCTGTACAAATTGTTGACGGTTAGGAAGGTATGATCTAAACCAAAAGAGTGCTGAGTCTTTGATGCCTATCAAATTTTCAAGCTTAGTATGTCATGGTCTATGGTGTCAAAGGCAGCGCTGAGGTCCAGGAGGACCAGTATTGATACAAGGCTAGGTTTTTTGAGGGAGGGCTTAAAGGTGCGATTTGTAGGATTGTTACCGAACGTTCTGTAGGCCAAAATCAAAAAACTGGTGAATGTTCTCAAGACTACCAGACGCGAGCCTCTTCTGGGTTGCCAGATGTAATGAAGACTTAGCTAACGTTAGTTGACCTGCATCTGCTTTAACGTTTCTCCAAACATGACCCAGCTACACATTACGGAAACAGTAACAAAAAATACCTCTCTAACCAACGTAACATATTTAGCTGAAGTTAGCGATGCAGATGAAGTTTAGCCTAGGCTACCTGAGAAATATGGCCAGCTCTGCGTCAGACTTGATATTCTTTGTTTGACAAAAGACGTCACCATCTCAGGAAGCTCCTCCGATGTCCACTTAATTTGTTTCTTGTTTTAATTTTGGAAATTTTCCTGCCTCTCGTAGGCGTTCATGACTACAACTGACAGCTGTTGACAGTTGGCCTTTGCTAATTTGGCAACCCAAATAGGAGGACGCGCTAGCCCATTATTAATACGCTATTCTAGAATTAATCGCTCAAAAACATAAATGAAAATTCCAAAGAGATTCCGCCCGTAACTCATTTTTTCATGGGTTTTACGGGTTAGAGTCATGTTGTCAAATAAGCCATTACTTCAATTCATCGTGTTTCCTTACTCTCTGACAACATATGGTGATCATTTTTGGAATGGTTACAGTTTATTTTCCATTATTTCCTACATACTGGACCTTTAATAACTGATGTCTGAAACGACTGCGGTGCCCTGATTGGGCACTGAATTATTTATAATCTAGAGCAAAACATTATCCAGAAAGAGGAGAGCAGTCTTAAGAAGGTGAGTAGGAATAGGGTCTAGTAGACTAGTTGTAGATTTTGATGAGAAAATTGTGGAGGTGAGATCTAATATGTTGTGTATATGTAAATGAATTAAACGTTGTTCGAGGTCTCATCTGTGATTCTGTTATGTTTTTGCTATCTTTCAGCAATGGAGTGTACATTTGGTGAAACTGATTGGTTATTGATCTTATCTCTAATTGTTTGACATACAATCATACTGTTGAAAATAACTGTTTTGTGAACTTTATTCAGCGCCCTCAAGTGGAATCTGAGGGGGAACTGCAACCAGTCCAGAAACCGGAAGTAACCAGACGGTGCCAATTCTCTTCCTATTAGACATTCTCTGATAGGCTATGTTAGGTGTTTTCTGTTCTATGGCCATAAGCCTCTAATTAGGCTAATAAGCTGGGCTTTGTTGTACAAGACCAAACTACGACGAACAATTTGTGATAGTCTAGCCTGAAAACAGTTGAACCGAATTTTTGAAAGGCTTGGGCATTTTTAGTCGTGCGTCGCGAATGGAAGTTGGTCTGGTTAATCTTATTCCGTGTATTAGTAAATAAGCGGCCTATTTGCAAGCTGTTAAATTGGTGGTCTGTGTAAAGGTACGGGTTAGGCAGATGCTGCGCTCAAAAAAGAGCTAGGAAGGATAGGCCTGCGTAAATGCTCTGCGATTGTATTTATTTAGAAACCTCTACAGAAACCGACTTTCTTATTAAGTTAGGCCTAATAAGCAGTCTCTTTGATGCAAACACATAAACGGTGATTTGTTGTCAGAATCATTAGAAGTGTGCAAGGTAGGCTATGAATGAAATTTGATGTCACGAATTAAGATCTGCTCTCGAGAGCTGAAGTTCTCGATATCAACAGGACAGGACTGTTGGCGAAAAGTCCTTGCACTCTAGGCTTGGATAGGGAGACAAAGGCTCAGTCGTTGATTGGTTGGTCTCTCCACGTCCGCAGTCACCTCGTAGCGCAAGCAGCCAAGCCTTCCATTCACATGTAAATGGGGCCTCATAAATGCCTTCTACAATTGCCCACTTTGCACAGTATATGTAGTGCTTGTTAGCGCGCAGTGTGTGGATCTTTGTCTCTAACGGGGCTCGCCTACCATCTGCCATCTGCACCATTCAAGATCGTAACGGTAGCCTGCATTCTGTTCTCGACTCCATTCCACTGTACGGGATAGCAACATGGCCCCTACCTCTAAATCGGAACTCAGTCGGAGTGAAGACGAATATTACGGCATTAAAGGAGATCGAAAGGTAAGAATTAAAAATGCGTTAGAATAGAAATACCGTGTTTACAAGTGGTTTGAGTCTAATAGTGTCCATCTGCTAAAATCATTTAACAGACGAGAAAGCCATTGGTGGAGAAAAAGAGAAGGGCACGCATCAATGAAAGTTTGCAAGAGCTCAGAACACTGCTGGCAGACGTAGATGTAAGTTATTCTTCTAATGTATAGTAGCCTACACATTTTCAAGTAGCCTAGGTCAGTTTATAAAGCGTTAACCTCAGCCGAGGCGCAAAGCACAAACCTCTGGTGTTTAATTTTTTCTCAACATTTTTATCATTAGGCACCATCAAAAATGGAGAATGCTGAGGTTTTAGAGATGACTGTTAAACGTGTGGAGACCATTCTTCAAAATCGTGCGAAAGGTTTGTGACCTAAGCAAATAAAACATAGTTCCGGTCATTTAGAGCGGGGTTGTATTCGCTTGACACTCTTGTTTTGATTTCAACAGAGACGGAGAATGTTAACCGGGAGGCAAGTGAAAGGTTTGCAGCTGGGTACATTCAGTGCATGCACGAAGTCCACACTTTCGTGTCCAACTGCCCAGGGATCGACGCCACGATAGCAGCAGACCTCTTAAACCATCTTTTAGAATGCATGCCTTTGAATGATGAGGATTGTTTCCAAGATCTTCTGTCGGATTTGATGTCAGACTCACCGAACAGCACTTCAAGTGAAGCAATGCTGTCACCTGGGGGAAGAAGTGGTTCCAGTGGAAGCACCTCTGCCCTCTCACCGTCTCCCTCTACTACCTCCGATGACCTCAGCTCCGACCTGGATGAGACGGACAGTGAGCAGAGTCACATCTCTACAGATGTGGAACACCAAGACACCCCTAGCACTGCAACCATGTATTATTCTAAGTCCATGTGGAGGCCTTGGTAGCCAAAGTGTGACGACTTTAATTGTCTTAGAGCAAGAGATCATTAATTTATGAAATGGAATATAATAAATTAGCCTAGGCAGTTAAAGGCATTAGGCCATATTTGAACACGTTCACTACTAATTTGCCTAGTTGGTTCTTAAAAGCTCTTTTCTTCCATGTGAAAACTTTGTATGCATTCGAATAATCGTTTGTATTTAATGTTTTACCTAGCCTATGTATTAGCATTTGTTTGGTCTTTTTGTATGATTGCTGCGCACAGATGTAAATATTTAATTGTGAGGCTTTCCTAAGTAGGCAGTGGGAAATAGTAAGTGGACCGGGCTACTACATTACAACTGTTTTATCACATTGTATCAATTAAGTGCTTGCTCGCCCATGACCACATAAAGATAACTTAATTTCCCTGACAAGAGATTCAATTTTGACTTTCATTAAATGCATTTCCCTAACCCACGTTTCACACAGACGTTGTTTCCTTTCATCATATAATTCATAAACCAGCACCACATAAGGTTAACAGGCATTCCATTAGGCCGCCACAATAGGACTAAGAGTTCTGCACATTCATAGGCCAACATGTAGGCTAGGCTTAGGCCTAATTATTCACTCAACTAAAAACCTATTATAGTTTCTGCCAACATGACGGGACAAATAGTCCCACATCTCTTGAAAGAGCTTTATGAAGTGCAATGTCCGTTCCCTCGCCTTTGATCTCGGAGACGTGTTAAACAAGACACCAGGAGCACAGATTCGGAACTGCAGCCCTACGCAGATGGCATGGTCTAGAATCAAAAGAGATTGTCTAGATCCAGGACAGACAGAACAAATAGTTTGTGCATGTTGAAAATCAAACAAGTTCTTAGTTAAACCTTGACTATAGCATAGGTTTAGGCTATAGGTAGGCTATAGAGGTGTTGGCCAAGTCTTAGGTAGGCCAATAGGCGTAGGTCTACGCTTTGAGTTGTTTGAATAGGGCGTATTGCCCTAATGTGGGACATTTTTTTTTATTTTTCGGACTTCTGTAGTAGGCCTATAGACTATATTAGGCAATGTGAGGGCAACACACTAAATCCACATCAAATTTTGATCACAGGACCCTACAGCTTGCCATTCCCGTAGTTTCACTGACATTCATTAGTTTGGGGAAGAGCCGCACCCACTGGAGCTTCACATTGGGCAGTGTCCCACATTTATAGTCCTACAAATTGCGAGTGCGCTTAAAAAAAGAGCCTGTAGTTATCCTTTTAACACACAATCGAGTGGCCTAGCAACTCGATGTATTAATTTTCTAAATAGGCCTACACATTGTAGGCTACTCCAGAGAATATCACACCCTGTCGCCAGTTTTATCTGTGCAGACAGTTGCCAAGTCCGGATCAGCAACTACAGTAGTGGTGCTGGCGGGAGGTCCGTTACATTCGCACTTCGCCACTAACTGTGAGGTGTGAACGGCGGGAAGTGTAAATGACCTAGACCTTTTTCATCAAAGCTGCTGCCGGAGTCAAGTGTCACATCGGCTACATCTGAAGCCCAAATTACACGAGCGTCCAGATTCAGGCTCTCTCTGACGGATATGTGTTGTAAAAGAGGACCGCTGTCTGCTTAGTTCCGAACAGATGGCATAACGGCCATCGGTCACTTTGCGGAAAGAGATTGATTTCATAGGCTACACGTTTTAGACCCATATTTTAACAAAAATGAAACAGACAATGTCATGGATGGTAGCCTATAATTTACAGAAAAAAAAAAAAATCACCAGTGGTTGAGCCGAACTTGCCTAAAGGCTATAGGCCTAGCCAATGTAGGTAGGCTAATTATGTTATCAAAAATACATTTGAAAGACCCAACAGTGTAATAAATAGCCCAATGCAGCTTAGGAAAGAAACAAGGCATACATATCCTTTTTTATTATTTATTTAACAAATAGACCACTATTTAACAAAAAAATGCACAGAGACAAATATTTAAGAGTGCACACATTCTCTTGTCCATTTCCTCTGAAATAAATACATACTTGCTACTTCACACATGAACAGGGAAAAACGAATATCTCTTCTCATTTTCCAGTAGATGGCAGTGTAGCTAAAATTGCCTTAAAATTATCCACCAGAGACAATACCAGTCTGATCAAGCCCAGGTCTTCAAGGATGCTGCCCTAACAAAAAAACTAGAAGAGGGCCTACCAGATGGTTGATTATGAAGATATGTACATCTCCATGAAAACTGCAGTTAAGAGGTGTGTAGGATTTGTCAATCCAACAGTTTCCAACAGCAAACCCATGTAGCCTACTGTTAAAAGCTACACTTGAATTATGTGCACTGTTTGGTCAAATCTTTTGATCAAAAGATTTTTGCTTTATCTTCAGGTTTAGCTAAAGGCCTATTACTGAAGATAATTTAGATACCATGTATACATGACTCCAGACAAAAGAAAGAGATGAAAGGAATTAGCACCATTGTTAACCATAGGCCAGGCAATCATCCACCAGAAATCTTATAAAACTAGCTTTCAGTTAACAAATAATCATCTTCAAAGGTGTTACAACACCCAAATACCCTGCTCCACTCCGGCTCATGTGCTACTACCTACTGCCCATTCTCAGCTTACCTTCTCTTGTAAGATATAAATGTGCACGTGCTGTTGTGTTTTGTCACCATTTATCTCTGTATAAAAATAAATACATATTTCAACTACCAAAGATTCACGCATACTATGGACAGAAGGCAAGCAGTCCAGAGGAATTTGTCTGAAGCCAAAGAATCATTTGAAGGATGAAAAAAATCCTCAGTATAATTAAACATATAGAGAAATCTGTGGACAAACATTTTGAAAGACATTAAATAAAAAAGTTGACATTTATCACATTTAGTTGACAGATCTTCATCTGGTAACTTGGTTCCAGAATTGCAGAGCAATACAAAATACAAAAGGGGGAACTTAATACTACACTCAAAATAACGGCCTACACAACTGTGTGCACATGCATGTGCATATGCACACCAACACCCACATTTGCTCACACTCACATATTTACAATATCATTCACTCAGACACTCGCATATAGACGCACACATACACACACACACTCTCACGCACACACACAGTTACAAAATAGAATGTTCAGTTTTTCTTGCCAGAATATTCTGTGTGTATGTGGGTGGATGGAGGTGTGTGTGTGTTATTCCATATTCAGTCAAATTAATTCTTTACAGTAGTCAGTAGTAGTCCTAGGTCCCAGTCCCTGTGGCCAGACACCGGGAAGAGCCTGGCTGCTGCAGCTGGGCACTAGTCTTGTCTGCAGAAGCCTCCTCACTGGCTTCCGTCTCACCCATGTGCAAGTCAGGCGTCTCTTCCTCAATGAGACTTTCGGAGAGATCCTCACAGCCCATACATGTCTGTTCAGGAGACAGGAGACATAAAATCACCAAACAATCACTCATCACCATTTCAAGGTGTACTGTATGTTGCACAGCACAAGTTCTGAATGACAATGAAAGCTCAAACAAAGCGGAGCTGGTCGAGGGGAGTCACCTTGACATCAATGGCTTTGGGCAGACCCCCTCTTTTCATCCAGGGGTGCACCTCCACCAACTCCCTCCTCTGGTCCTTGCTGAAGCGTGGTTGGTTTTTCTGCATCTGACGGAGCTTTTCGCGATCGTCCCTCAGAACCTTTTGCATGTCACTGAGGGAGAGAGACACAAATAGGCGCAGACACTCAGCACATTACTCCTGTGGTGGGACACAAACAATCACAAGCTGGTCCTCTTGTACAGCCTCTTCGTAGAGGAAGACTAGAGCAGTGTTCACCTCATCAGTATGCGCCAGCAGTATGGCATTATTTCCAACGTTTCATTCCAACGTTTCATTTGGTTCCACAACGCTATATCTCCATTTTGAAAAACATTAAAAAGTCATGTTATTTAATTGTGTATTTCAGGTAATATCATATGAAGTTGCAGTTGTGTTGTTTTGATTGATTAAAAACAAAGCAAATAAACAATACCCAATTACAGTTCAACTGAAATTACTTAAAAAAAAAAAAAAAAAAAAAGATTTATGAAAATTCATTAAAATGGAGGGTATAGAGTTTTGGAACCAAACTCTTCATTTGATTTCTGGTTAACTAAAGTCTTTCAATGGAGCAAGATAAAAGGAGTTGTTTTTATAAAAGGGCAGTTCACACTTCACTGCTAAGAGGAAATCAGGTCGTCCACAGAGGTGTGAACATTGTCTAGGCTGACAGGCGCATTTGGATAGGTAGGTAGGGGAAACACTTACAAAATGCTCCTTTACACTCATACCTAAATGAGTGCAAATACATGGCTAATATTGGGCATCTATTTGACGCAAAACAGAACAAGTTGGTTTCTTAGAGCTTCCATTAGAATAGCAATCAAAATAGGAAAAAACACAGATAGAGACTTTCAAAATTAGATTGATTTTTGAGGGGGAAAAAACTTGTCAAGGCTCACGGTCACATGACACACACATCTTTTTAAAATCTATTTTATTAATTAAGTCAAACTCAGAGAAGTTTAGACTAAAATGAGGTGAAATTAATGACACCACATTGGTCCCACCACATTGATGTAGTTACGGGGGGTGGGCCATTTGATCAAATACAGAAGCTCTGTGTAGCTAAATAGGAAACTGCCTGAGGTGTCAGAATGTGGGTAGCGAGTAGGGCAACATGCTCACATATGTCTAGTCTAATCATGCTGGTGTTGCCCAAGTCCAGGGGGAGCAGGGATGGAGTGGCAGGGGGTAGGGGTTCCTACTCTCTCTCCTCCCACTCACCGTGAGGGCATCTGGTAGGTCAGCATGCTGGCCCCGTCTACGTTAGCCGTGTGGAGCCACAGTGGGTCCTGAGGTACGTACTTGGAGAAGTGCTGGTTCTCTTCCACCTCCATCTCCCCGCCTTGTCCTACTGTCATGGCTGCTTCAGGCTCCTTGGCCTTATGGCTCTTCTGAGACGAGTCCACGCTGCCAAAGTAGTTGCTGCTGTTGTTGCTTACATGGCTGCTCCCTGTAAGGTGGTGGAATAAATGCAGGCAGCTCGAGTTATCATTGGGTCACTGTGAGCACAACACTTTTCCAATATTGATTCATATTCATAGAGTTAAATGTCGTTTTTTTACTGGTCCATATTTGGTATGTTTCCGTGTTTGCTAACAGAGGAAACATCTTACAAAACTCCTTTATGCCCACACATAAACGACTGGCAACACTTGGCTAAGGTTGAACTTCTAATCGACATAAAAGGACAACTTGGTCTGCACTACAGTAAATTGGCTCTGAAGAACATCAATCCTGTTCCACAATAGTGCTATGTTGCTATGCTTAAGTACCTGTTCCACTAGCAGATGCACCACTAGTTGAAGTTCCGTAGGCAGAGGTTCCGCAGCCATTAGAACCAGAACCCATGGAGCCCGAAGTGGCCGAACTCGTGCCTGAGCGCGAGTCCAGAAGCAGGATGTCCAACATGTCACTGGAGGAGGAGTTGCCATCGCTGTGGTGACTGTCATCTGGAGACCCCACCTCCTGGAAGCGAGAGAACAGATTGGTCAGGTACATTAGCTCAGACTCGGAACACTGCAATACTGCCGTCTCTAGGTCTCTTGCTGGCGGCCCACGCGAGTGCTATGACTTACAGGCCTCATTCTACTCAATCACCATTCTGCTTCACCAAATAAATCAATCATCGCTTTACACAATAATGTATCAGTAGTGCCACTAAGATTTATATTAGTGGTTCCACTTAAATTCAATTACACCTTTCAAACTTTTGTTACAGACTGACCACCAGCACAAACCTACTGTAGGTACTTCACAATCATTTATGAAAGTAAATATGGTGAGTGTCTTAATCTCTGTAGGCTTATTATGACACTTGCAGATTTATACAGCATTCACACATATCAGTCTCATTATGGGGGATAATGAGAGGTACTGTGAGCAAATCGTATGGAAATGTTTCTACATCAACCTCAGTCTCAATATATGGGCACAAACTGTACCCACCAACACATAGCACAAAGTACAAAAGCCATGTTTCAGGGTTAATAGACGTGGTCACTAGTAAAGTCCTAAAGTCAACAACAGCTTAATTTCAGTGGTGGGCAGGGCCCTCCTCAGTCTTGTGTGAATATTGTATTTCATGGGTAAATGTGACAAAAAGAGCGCTTTTTATACACACAAAGACTTACAGTATGTAATGAAAGTAAGTGTGTGTGATTAGTCTCCATGCAGACTAATCTTAAATGGGGGTGGGGGCAGAGTGAGTAATGGCAAAGTGCAATGACAAGAGACTGTCCTGACGCCCATCTAACCTTTTTGGGGGGGTAAACAGATGGTATTCATCAACACTGTGTAATTCTCACAGTCGACAATAGTTGCACCCAGAAAGAAAACATATAATTTATTAACTGATGTAGAAGTGATGGGCATAATAATGACATGCAGAATCCAGGCTACAAAAAAAAAAAAAAAAAAAAAAAAAAAACAGCCACACTCAATTAAATCAAATGAACCAAGGAAAAGTGCAATGTCAGCAGAACAGTGAAACCCAAAGGAAATGCAGTCTCGTTGGTCTCATAACATGGGAAAGGGAGAGAAAGGAAGATGGTAGGGTGGCGGGCTGCGATGTTGGCCTACCTCGTCGCTGCAACACAGTTTAGGGAATAGCTTTTCCCAAGACAACCCCCCACCATCAGTCTGCCTGTGCCCAGACCTGAGGCCGCAGAGGCCAGGGGGGGTGGCTGGGCAGGCCCTGTCTAGAGCGGGCAGTTTGAGTGAGCGCTAAAGGGTGTAAGGGACATATGTATTAACATCCATCTGTTGGGACACTACATGCTCTGAATCATTCCTCTATGGTAAATAAGATTTCATATTGTACTTCAATATGGCAGTTTAATCACATTAGCATAGATTATTTACACTGTATGCATGAAAACATTTGATATTTCATGCATTGGGATTGTAGTCTTTTATCACTTTCAATACTATCAAATATTAGTCACATTACTGCATATTAGGGGCTATTTTACACACTTTATTTAACAATGCATTTCACTTCAAATTATCATATTATTCAACTTATTTTTCTGTATTATTCTAGCATCAGATTATCATATTGCACTACTTTTTGTTTCCAAAAAGATTTCTAGCATGCTTAAATTGAAGCAACAAAAAATGTTAGTGCTACTGCCACTTGAAGACAATAACTGTAGAGCTGACAAACTTCAGCGTTATGGTTTGTGCAACAAGCTGCCAGTGACAACTTGGTCATGAGGACACTTGGCCCAAGAGCACTTCAGTGGGTTTGCATTGCCACACTGCAGCGGTTTAGCGCAGAGAATGCAGGGGACTCAAAGGGAGAAGCACGATGAGGACATTTGCTCTTTGCTCACACGCCACACTGGTGCACCACTCTCCCTCCTTGTGATCAACGACAATAGTCTACCCTCACAACTGAGGTGTGACGGCGCCATCTACTGGCAAGTTGACACCATCATGTGTATTATAATGAGAAAGGAAGAGAGGAAGAGCAATAGAGAAAGAGTGTATGCATGTGTGTGTGTGTGTGTGTGTGTTTGTACGTGCGTGATTGTGTGTGTGTGTGTGTGTGTGTGCGCGCGAGTGCGTGAGTGCGTGTGTGTGCATATGTGTGTATGTGCGTGCGTGCGTAAGTCTGTGTGCATATGTGTATGCGTGCGTGCGCATGTGGGGGGAGGGGGGTTAGGGAGACAGAGAGAGGGGGGTGAAAAGAGACCAGTGCCTACCTGCTGCAGCTCGGTGTCGGGTTTGGTGGGCATGCTGGTGGGGACCTTCTCCACGGTAGTGGCGGCGGGGGTGGCTGCGCTGTCCTGCCTCTCCTCCAGCTGCAGCAGATTGAGCTGGAGCGGCGAGCTGCAGCGCGACTGGAAGAGCGGCGGCGAGGGCTGGTCCCGGGCGCCGAGCGACTGCGGCGTGGAGCACCGCGACTGGCCCTCTCGCTGCTCGGGCTCCGACGCCTTGGGCGGCTCGGTGGGCAGTGTGAAGGAGAAGGGCTGCGGCGCGTAGCCGCTGGGTGGCGGGAAGGGGTTCTGCGTGGCAAATTGCGTCTGGACCGTGAACGTGGACTGGCCTGGGAACGGCAGCTGCCCCTGGAACGCCGGTTGCGCCTGGAATGACGGTTGCCCCTGGAACGCCGGTTGCGCCTGGAACGCCGGTTGCCCCTGGAACGACGGTTGCCCCTGGAACGACGGTTGCCCCTGGAACGACGGTTGCGCCTGGAAGGCGGAGGGCTGTGTGGGGAAGGCAGTCTGATCGGGGTAGAAGGGCTGGCGTGGCGCACTGCCCATCTGTGGGAACATGTAGTTGGGCAGCACCAGGGCCACCATGGGCGTGACTAGCGGCGCTGGGTATGTGGGGGGCTGCATGGGGACGCGCGGGTCCTGGTTGCACTGGCTGTCGCTGAAGCGCGACAGTGTGGGGTCCACTTGGGGGGCCATGCCGCTGGCACCGGGGTACATCTGGAGTGGGTAGGCGGGCATGACGGCAGGGTAGGCGATGGGGAAGGTGGACTGGGAGGTGTCCGAGGGTGACCAGGACGTCTGCTGCAGGCCCTGCAGTGGCGGCCTTGGCTGCTGCTGCTTTCGTTGCGACACTGTACTGTCCGACGACTCGTTCTGCTTCACGCGTTTCGATTTGGTCTTCTTGTTGCGGCCGCTGCGGCGGGCGGCCGGCTCGCCACTTCCTCCCTGCTTACAGGAGCGCACCGCTGGAACAGCTGCAGAGCACCGACAGGAGGAAAGGACAGAAGAGTCCAGCAGTGAAATTACATACTGAGACACATTTTCTCTCTTCAGAAAATATTGTTTAGCACACAGCTTGTGAAATAACCACAAGCACAAAACACAGCTGGAAATGTAACCAAGGCCAGCCTGGTTTACAGAACTTATTTTGTAAACTGGAGTAGGGAGCTGTGGGAATGTGGGAAACTTAAGTCACATAAACTGGTAGAAATGTAAAAATTGACCAAAATGTTTTTGTTTGTTGTTTTTTTTTTTTGGTGTTTTTTTGGTGTTTAATGATATGTGTATTTCTCCTGTGAAGCCCCAACATGTTCCCCACTATTCATTCACTGCCAGTTTGCTTTGACTGGACACACTGGTTTCCTGTGCAAGTGGCCATTTCCCCCACTGGCTCCCTCACCTTCTGAAGCCAACTGGCCCTTTTGTCTCTCCAGGTACTGAGAGCAGTCAGCCTTGAAGGCGTGGACACCACGCAGCTCCCGGAAGCGGTTAAGGAAGGCGTGCTCCTCCTTCTGCGTGTGTGCCGCCAGCACCTGCTTGGTCAGGCCCAGCTTCTTGTACGCCTCCCTCTCCTGGCTGGGAGGTGAAACAGCACTTGGGGGCACGGTGGTCTGGCACTCCACTGCCTCTCCACCGCCTGAGACGTCCTCGATGATCTCTGCACAGATTAAAAAAAATAAATAAATAAAAAAGAACTCGTAGGTCAAGAGCGTCATGACGACTCGAGATACTGATGACCATGCACCAGATGGAAGGCCATGCAGAGGTAGCCTACCTGATTCAGGCTGAGGCTTCTTGTCCCCCACGTGTACGATGGTGCTACTGTAACTGCACTGGCTGGGGATGGACACGACGCTCTCGGCTTTACTGGGCAGGGCCAGGGGGGCCAGCGACGTGCTCACCACCCCCGGGGCGGCGCTCTTCTTGGCCACGTTCAGAGTGGCCAGAGTGGGCGGTGTTTTCAACAGCGGAGCCTCTGCTTAGAGGAGAAGGGCAGCAATGGAGGGAGAGAGAGAGAGAGAGAGAGAGAGAGAGAGTGAGTGAGTGAGTTAGGAGGGGGGGGGGAGGGGGGAGAGAGAGAGAGAGAGAGAGAGAGAGAGAGAGAGAGAGAGAGAGAGAGAGAGAGAGAGAGAGAGAGAGGGAGAGAAAGAGAATTTCCCCACCAGTCCTTTCATTCAAACTGCCTTAGAATACCTTCCACCCATCTACCAATAACAGTCACTGTACAAGAATATCAACTGGAGGTTCAGACTGTGATGGGACATTAATCAGGCACACTAGTGGGTTTCAGACTGCTTGACTTCCTTAGAGGCCTTGCATAAGACTAGCAGCGAAAGAAGAAAGCCTGAAGTACCTTCTGCTGCTTGCATGGAGCTCTCTACTTTCTGTTTGTCCTCATCTGAATTGGAGGAGGTCGTGTTGGAGGAGGACTGGCATTTCCTCTTCACTGTGATAGGGATGTTACAGCTCTCCAGATATCTGAATGAGAATACACACAATCCCCAACAATGCTATTGGTACACAAGGAAATCCCTGTATACTTCTTTACAACAAGCTAGACAAAATAGGTACAGTCCACAAATCTAGCAAAGAAATGTTTAAATATTTCAGCTTAACAGCCAATCACCCGTCTCTTCTGGGCTCCTAAAGCAAAGTGTTAACTGGTTGGAGCAGTGAACAACTTAATCTGAGCAACTCTGTGTGTTACCCATTTACAGATCCGGGACTGTGAGCAAACACACAATGTTCTGACCGCTCAAACAGGACACGTTCACAGAGGCCAGTGAGGTGAAGCATGTGCATGCCCACCTGATGACGCTGTCCAGGCAGCTGATCTGCTGGTAGGAGTAGACGGTTTGGTCCTTGAAGGCCAGCTCCTCCTGCATGGCCACACGCTCCTCAGGGCTGCCCCCAGAGTCCCGCCAGCTCATCGGAACCGCCGTGTCCTTGGGCCGGACCGCCGGGCCCTTCTGTTGCAGTGCTACTGGGGAGACAGCATGGTGATTATTGGGCTCAGCAAAGGCAGCACAAGGACACCAGAACAGGACCACGACACAAGGAACGTTCAGGGGCTGATGTTCTTTGCTGGCCCTACTTACTGTTTTGGCTCCTCTTGGACTGCAGCTCCTGGGTCTTCTGCATGTGCACCCCCTTCTGCATGTGCACCCCTTTACAGATCTCCTGGAATGAACGCTGTGGGGAAAAGAGGACACCAATGTCACCAACAATGGACCCTTGCAAATGGATTCCTACTGAACTGGACTGAGTTCTGCTGGCTGAAAGGGTGCACTCAGGGTATGAGGGTGCAATCAGGGTATTGACAGACAGACAGACGGACGGACGGAGTGCTGACTCACAGGCTTGGCCTTGTCTGGTTTGTCCTCTTCTGGCCAAGCGGCACGGGGCCCGCTGTTCCCCGTGCTCTCGGTCGACGAGGCCACGCCGCTCATCAGGTGGTCATTGCTGCCCAGGCTGCCGTAGCCGCTGGAGCCATTGACGTGCACCGGCTGCAGGGGGGGCAAGCAGGCACAGCAGTGGTCAACAGCTTTGTCAATGGTTGAGTATCCTTACAATGCCTACTCTCTTAACCTAGCGACATGCCTTTTGTCCCTTTTCTTTGCCTTATGATTACATTGAAGAATGAAAACCAGGTTTGCAATAGGTGCTGCGTCTCTATTCACAAACGGAAATGTCAATACCTGGTGAGGTGTAAACTGTGTGTACTGTAACAACGGCAGAGTGACCGAACCTCTCGGTCAGACTCACCTGCAGGAGGAGCCGGTGGATCTGCTCTGTGATTTCATGGATGTCGGAGTCCATGGTCTTCCCTTCGGCTACGCCTGGCGCCACAAACACATCCTCATTCACAGGGCCGCTGTGGGAGGAAGAGTTTAGCGAATTAGTGGGTAGACAACACAATGTACAAGATTTGGTAACAACACAAGCATATATTTGACTTGACGTGGTGAATGTTTGCCATTTAACAGGTCACAACCTCAGGCAACTGTGTGATAAACCATCCATAAACCATCCATCCCTTCCATAAACCATCCCAGAACTCACATGCGGACTTTGTGACGGCCAATGACAAAGGACACTTTGCGGCTCCAGGGGTTGACGAAGCTGGACCAGCTGGTGTCCAGGGTGATGTACTCCCCATTGCGGGTGCAGAAGCGAATGGAGGAGTGGTCAAAGGGCTGGCCGGCATGCTGCATGACTGGGTACAGAGACACCGAGCGGGGTTACAAGCAAGCTCCTCACGCTACACTGGCATTCAATGGCTCATTCAACAGAAATGCTGAGGTCCTGTTCTGTCCATCTCAGACAAAGACATTATATTGTGGTGTGTGGTGTTTTCAGTAAGAAAAAATACGGTCATTCACTTCAGTGAGTGACATTTTAACAGGAGAAGGCCTTTGGTGTATGCTATAAACAAAACCTTCTTCCATAATAATAGTCTAAGAGAGGAAATGCAGAGACTCACTCTTCCTGTGGATGCTGAGCATGACGGCCCAGTCGCTGGGGTGGAGGTGCATGAGCAACGACGTACCGATCAGGTCCTGTGGAAGGTATCCTAGCAACGGAACAGCCCTGAGGTAGACAGGAACAACAGTTTTACAACACAACTCTTAAGTAAAAAGGACTCCAATACTCAATGTTAATGACATAAACGCATGGCACACAACACGCTGTATTATACAGACGACAAGACTGAAAAAAAAAAAAAACTCATCTCACCTCTCATCGACGTCCTGGAATGCACAGTTGGGGGTATGTGTTGTGGTAAAGATCCGCTTGTCAGTGGGGATTCTGGGAGCTGGAAGCACAAATCCAAAGCAAATTCATTTTTTTAAATGAAAGGAGTCGAGACATTGTGCAGGATGATGTGACAGAGATCCAACATGCTGGTTGTTTGCTTACCTTCATACCCTGAGTGCACCCTTTCAGCCAGCAGGAGGCAGCAGAACTGCTCCTCTCCATGCACAGAGTCTTGCACCTTCATCAGGTAGGGCGTCATGCGGAAGGGGTAGTACTGGAGGTCCTCCGCACACTCCTTACCACCACTGAGGTCAGAACAACAAGGGAATAGGGCAGGTTGGCATGGCATGGCATCACATCACATGGCATCACATCACATCACATATTCTCATTCACACCAAATCAGGGCTCTACAGGAGGGTGACTACTGGGCATTCTGTGGCACTGGGCCCCTCTGACTATGTGAGTAGTGACGGCAGTAGGAAAATATTCACAGATGTTCACCCTGCCACTGCTATGAAGACTTGAAGCTGAAGTTCAGTTCAGTTATTATCGGTCTCAAAGTCTTAAGTGTTTTGCTACAGCAAAATGGTAGTGAGTGATGCAGTTGATTATTCTAAAGTTATAATTGAAATTCACATGACTAAGTTATGGTGTGGATTCAGTAGTGTTGTATAATCAATCCTTGCTAAAATACTTGGCATTTTCCTTTTTTTGTTTGTAGTCATAATTTTATAAAACATAATTTCTGCCATATAACTGTGTAATTTATAATGTCAGGAAGGCCCATGAGGCCAGAAATGACTGTGTCCTCTACAAGAGTACATTGGATAGGCTTGTTTAAACTGGTTGCGGTTGGCATAGCAACAAAGTCCATCAGCACCGTGACACTTTTTTGGCCATTATAATGGTGTCAAAGTGTAATCGGTCTGTCATCCTCTAGATGGCAGTATTGGGGCTTGTCACTACAGTGAAGGGAGGTGCACCAGTCAGCGTGGACACACTGCTTCCTGTTTGCCTCCTGCCTTTGATTGAAGGCGAGACTAACAACTAAATAAAACCATGCAGGGCAGATGGTGAGTGGGAAACAGACAAAACACACACTCACCTGATCCGGCAGAAGAAAGATTTTTCCTGCATGCAGTCGGAGGGGGATGACTCTTTTGAAGGAAAAGAGGGGAAAAGGGATGTCATTAATGTGTATGAGTGCTGACCTCTGACATATGCGTCAGTTTTTCCCCTCTCCATTCAATCAGGTGACTATATGGCCCGCTAAAGACCAGCCACAGCTGTGTCAATGCATGAATTAAGTGGCACACAGGCAAATCAATGAATAAAAGGTTTTCCGGGGCATTTAAAATAATTGCCTTTGAGAGAATATCCTAAATAGTTGTAATGAATATCATTGGGCTTGGGTTCAGTTGGCCAGCTATAACAAGCGTACATATACTCATACGGATATGGATATGTGGCAGCCTGTGACATAATCTGTCACTGTTCAATAGTCATGTCTGGAAACATTCTAGAAAAACTAAAGTGTGTGTGTGTGTGTGTTTGTGTGGTTTGTGTGGTGTGTGTGTGTGTGTGTGTGTGTGTGTTACCTGCTCCAGTGCACATGCTCCAAGAGGGCAGGCGGTAAGGCGTTGTGAAGCTGTAGAACACACTGACATCCTGAGGTGTTAAAAACTCCACAAACTTGGCATTCTTAAACACGTCCCTCTTGCAGTTCAGAATGGTAGCTGCCTGGTCAGAGATGTACACTATCTTCCCCGTGATGAGGGACACTGCAACTGCAAAAATGTCCTGCACACAAACACAAATATCATGTGTCAAAAACTACATGCAGTTCATATTTCACATTTACATTTCAAACCCGAGATGTTAAAGACATAAGAATGGTTTTAAAACCAACTTACAGTGTTTTTCAGTGTGTACTCGGAGGTAATACTGTCTATCTCCTCAATGGTGTAAGAGGCCACATCCAAACCCGACGGCTGGCTGTCATTGATCATAAGCAGTTGGTAGTATTCCTCATTGGCTGAAGTACGAGAACACAAAAGTTTAAGTTTATAAGAACTCATGAGACAGATAAGACTTTTTATTCTTTTTTCCACTAAACAGTGACTGCTTTCCAAATCTATATTAGGCCTCTCTTGTAGCTCAAAATAATATACTGACTTATACTGACAATTTGCTATTACATAAAACTAGGGCTCTCACTACATACTATCACAAGGGCACCATAATACAGACTGTTACCCGTTGATGCAACACAGCACATATCTGACTGAGTGAAAAAACAGACAGGCCACATTGCACTCAGTCAGTTAAGTATTCTCCCAGACAGTTCAGGGACCAAGAGGTCTCCCATGAACAGAGCTGGCTGTCCTTTCCCTGGAGCTTCTTGCTCAAGTTCCCATTCACCTACACACAAGTGACTCCTCAAAGGCTCCTCACCTTCCACCTGTTTGACGCAGCGGAGGGCATATTTGAGGGTGTTGAGGGTCGTGGACTTGTTGCCTTTCTTTCTCTTCTCTGAAGGGAGGTGCATCTTGAGCTCCTTGAGGGTCTTGAGCAGCTCCTTCTGTGTCTTGGCCTTGGCAGACTCTTCACTGCTGCAAGGGGTAACAGATGCACAGACGCACAAGCGTGTCAGCGGCAGTGACTTCATGTCAAACAGGATGTCTAGGTGTGATTCTTGCAAGTGCCAAGTCAACCTGGCAGAGATGGAGTCCCAGACACGTGGGCCTGCTTTGAGGATGCTCGCCCGTCAGCGCTAACACAGATCTCAATAATGAATGCACATACTGCTGTTGTGATCAATAAAGCTGTCATTAAGAGCCCCATTCTGCTCTAGGTGCTTTTTACATTTAGAAATAGCTAAAGAGTACACAGCTTTATTTCTGTGAGAAAGGTTGCTGGTGTGTGTGCGTGTGTGTGCGTGCATGTGTGTATGTGTGTGTTACTGCTAACCTGCAGCCACTGGTGGAGGGGTTATCCTGTTCGGAGCTGGCACTCAGTAAACTGAAGGCATTGGAACTGCTTGGTGGTGAAGGGCTGTGAGAGTTTGAGCTGTGAAGACATAAAGCACATTTGTCACGTTAGTTCCCTACGCTGTTAAATGGATAGTGAAGAGTTCTATTTAGGTTAAGTATTCTATGATGACATGGCTGCTTTGTGACATGGGGAGTCCGTCCCAGCGTCGATTTCTCTGACCACAAAACTGTACTGTGCAAACTATTTATTTCTGTATTTCCTTTTTAGGAAAAAACGGTGCTGCTGTGCTCTGGTGGCTTGCCCCGCGCAACTATGTGTGCCACTATGCAGAGAGAGAAAAACAAAAACGCAGCTCAACAACTTGTGGTTGAACTAGTAGAACGGTCAGTTCTACACAGCCCAGACAGAAATAGAAAAGACGTGTCACACTCAAACAACTCCATCCAACAGACACCAACAAACACAGACTGATGGTGCACACTGACCCAACTGTTGCCATTGGTTGTCCTTTGTTGGGGCAGTGTGCAAGCACCTTAATATTGTAGCTGGTGATAACATTCTGAATTCTTGAAGTACTATTCCTGATAAAAGATGGTTAATCTCTGTGGTTTTAATCAACAAGTGGAGAACAAGACATCAACAACATTAAAACCATACTTGTCAAATCTGGAGGCCTTTTGTAGAGAAGGAAATGTGCTACCATATAAACTGTGTCCACAATAGGTGTTCATTTGAGACAAGAACAACAAAATGTTCTTTTAAAGTCCTGAAGCACAGGGTACTGTCAGCAAAAGACCATTCATTCCATTTCAGCTGATTATTTCAATGTGTTCATTTCAGTAGGCGAGGACTAAGAAAGAGCTCTGTACAAGAGAGTGAAGAGAAAATTGAGAAAATGAGAGTTAAATTAAAGAGAAGTGGAGGGGAGGCTCTACTGTGGTTGGCTATGGCCCTCCACTGCTCACACACACATCACCAGGTGCTCCACTGTGCCACTGTGAAGCTCATTCTGACTCATCATTCATACTTTTCAAGCACCCACTTTCAACCAAATAACTACCTCTTTCCTAGCCTGGGTGTTCCCATGCTGCCTTGCGCGTGATTTGATTCACGCTGCTAAGGCAGCCTGGAGACCATGGAGCAAACTTTCGCCTGAGATAGGGAACCAATCACAGAACAGGGGGGAAAGCAAGATGATGATGAGCTATGCACAGACGCATTTGATAGACATCCGTGGCACCCAATAAACGGATCTGGGCATTTTTTTCAAATACGAGAAAATTAACGTTTGGTTCCCAGACCACGTCTCATTGAGAAGTGGTGGTGCTAGCCAGGCTACCTCTTTCCGGCTTTTCCCAGGTACCCACCCCCCACCCGCCTCTCTCTGGGGCTGTGTGTCAGCCTGAGGACCTGAGCCAGGCCTGGAGAACCACACTAGAGAAGGCCTGGAGAACCACGCCACCACCCTGGAGAACCACGCTAGCGGAGGCCTGGAGAACCACGCTAGCGAAGGCCTGGAGAACCACGCCAGCGGAGGCCTGGAGAACCACGCTAGCGAAGGCCTGCCGAACTTGAGCCTGCTTAAGCGGCTGAGCGTCTGGCTTTGGATTAGGGCCGATAATACACCCGCAAGGCTATAAGCAGCCGCAGATAACACAGCAGCACCGTGAAGCGTACACATGGGCACCAATATAGCCAGCAAAGGTGCTTAATATGGAAAGCGGCCCTACAAATAGCTGGTCACTTTGGTTACCTTGGAGCTAATTATATAACCAGATATGTGCCAACACCTGGACGCTAAGATAGTGGACTAGTAGGTGGCTGTAGTAGGTTAATATCATGGGTTAGCTGAAATCCTCTGCACTCAGAGTCCTGCTAGCGCAAGCAGATGTCTGTGAGCAGCTGGACTGATAAGGATCTTCTAGAATATTAGGTGGTGGGTAGCTGTGGAAGAGCATTCCCTCTTCGACGTGAGCACAGTGACTCGCCCGGTCAAACCCAACCTTAATGGCTTGGCACCTGGTGTGGGTAGTTTTTATATAATTTATATAACTACTTTATGGGCGCTGAACAAAGACGCACTGCATTATGATTGGACTCCGGCTAAGGTCTTCTTCACACACTCGCCCAGGGAAGTTACAGCATGGTGATGTGGGAGGAGAGCATTACAGCACTGATTGGTTAGGTCAAGAAAGGGGCAAGGAGGTGCGACTGAGTCAGAGGTGTGGGCCTGGCCCTGGAGCAGGCACCGGCCCTTTAGGAAATGAGACAGACCACTCATGTCCTCTGCTCTCCCATTTTCCCTCACAAAGGTCTGTCCCTGATGGATAGGTAGGAAATGGGTATGTCAGAGAGGAGAGGCAGCTCCTGGGGTGAAAACCTTGGTAAAGTGGCGCTCAGCATGAAGTAATGAGACGTAACAGAGAGAGAGAAAAGAAAGAAAGAAAGAAAGAAAGAAAGAAAGAAAGAAAGAAAGGGAGAGAGAGAGAGAGAAAGGGGAGAGAGAGAGAAAGGGAGAGAGAGAGTAAGCGCTTTCAGACCTACGCGTAAGACCAAAGGTTCTGCCGATGTTAAACGGTGGGGCCGTATATCGGAACGACATAACCGGTCATATGGAAGTCCGAATTTAGCCGGTTGTTGTACTACTCTCCCCCTAGTATTTCCTCCGGACATTCTGTAAATGTGCTGTGTCTGAACGAGGCGTAGAACATGCGGTTAAAATTCACACCTAGTGAGAGGGCGTGTTGGTGACGTTTCTTTCGTGCATCCATGTGGTTAGATCTGACTTAAATGCCAGTGTTATGATGGAGAGAGGGAGCACAAACAGAGGGCGGGATAGACAGAAAGAGAGAACAGAGAGCGCAAAAGTGCTTAACAATCTTTCCAGTAAACAGCAGTTTGTTCCCTTGGGAACCAGCTTGCTGCTGCTGATGGTCTTTTGGCGTACCATCTGGGGTAAAGTTAACCACCTCCATTTTTCCTTTGACATTGGCCCATGATATGACTCATGCTCTCACTTAAAGTAAACACTGAGGGAGAACAAGCGAGGGAGTGGCTCAGCAATGTGGTGGCAGTGACGTGACGTGACGTTCAGAGGCCTCAAAGCAACTACCTCACGCAGAGGGGCATTAGAGCCTCCGGAGTGGACAAGCACTTATGCGCTTCCCATTTTATGAAGAGGGAGAAAAACATGTTTTCCACTCTTCACCCACACTCTAGTTGGGTCTATTAAACTTGCAAGTGCATGTTTCAATGGAAAGCCTGTCCTCATCAAAACCCATCACAGAATGGAGAAGTGACAAAAACAACAACTGTTGCCGGCAGCGAGATCAGCCTCCATCATGTGGCGGGGCAGGTGACAGGATCATAATCACGAGAGGCAGAAGACAGAGCACTGCAACCTGCTAGCGGTGTTTTGGATGATCTTTTTCACCTAATGGCTCACAAAAACCTGTTATTTTACAGAATGGACTACCTGCCAGTTTTGTTTTTCCTAGGTCAACATTAACAGTGTTGTAATGGAAACTTCCAGATTTTGGCTAATAGGCTGTTTCCTAGGCTACACATTAGGATTAAGGAATAGGAAGCTAGTTGTGCAAACATCTTTCCTTTGTGAGGTAGACCTGCCCCAACAAGAAAATTAAGCTATTACCTCAATTATTACATGTTGCTAATCCCTGGCTCTAGAATACTCTGCCTTCTCATATCAACTTCAATGCTTGTTAGGAAATAATGTTTTCTGTGTAAACAAGTACTAGACATTTGTCTGGAGGCAGAGGCGGCATGAAATGTGATGGAAGTGGCCGCCTCGCAATTCTCCATGCAGGAAAAACCCTGCAATTTTCATGCAAATGCAATGATGTGTAGCTCTACTGTATCATACTCACCTTCTTACTTTATGACTCACTAGGAAGAGGCAAATACTCCATGTGTGGAGTTTCCTCTGCCAAGATTCCATCCTAGTTTCTAAAGTATACTGATATAGAACAGGGAGTGGGCAGGGATTTGTTTAAGTGTCTGCGCATAAAGATACCAGACAACCGCCAACCCATCAGAAATCAGCACATTATACAGTATAAAAATAATTAATCTCTCACATGTCAACACTGTGTATTAGTGGGATTGTTTTACAAACAACTTTGATAAAAAAAATTTACGATTCTTATCAACAAGTTCACTCATTCTCAGACGCTCACAAAGAACGTGTCACTTTTCCTTGAATATAAACATTAGGTATTTGCAGAAAGGCATCAACTATTGTTAAAACTTGCTGTTTCTTGTATAGTTTTTGATGTGATTTTTGCATATATACAAATAATTTTGTCCACTTCTTTTTTTAAAGAACTCTCCTTAAAGGCTCCTGCTTAGACTGACCTCTTGTTGCTCCCAGACGACTCCAGCAGAGCGGAGTCCTTGCTGTGGCCGTTTGAGCTGCCCGTCGACTCATTGCCATGGGACTCGTTGCCGTGAGACTCGTTGCCATGGGACTCGTTGCCGTGCGACTCCGTCCCGCTGCCGCTGGAGCCGCTGCTTTTCATCTCCACGTCCTCGTGCAGGGAACGCGCCATCTTCCTGTTGCTGTGCGGGGAGGCCGGCGGGTCCTGGCTGCTGCTGTCGCTGCCCTCGGAGGGCAAGCCGCCCATCCGGTGAAGCTGAGCCATGGAGCTGCACACGCCGCCGCCACCGCCGCCGTCCTGGCCCTCCAGCGGGGAGAACAGGTACGGCTTGGAGTCGGAATCCTCAGACATGACACGGGCTAGTGGAGGTGGTGTGGAGGTTCTGGTGAGAAAGTGGGGCAAACCCAATCACCCCATCATCACACAAAGGTTTGCTTTTGAAATAGTGATGCCGCGGGATCCCAAGACCTGTGAATGTAAAAAAAAAAAGGAATTGAGAATATGAGTGAGGCCTATGCAAACACACAATCAAAGGCTGTGACAAAGACAACAGATAAACACAAACCATGTTTTTTCCCCTTTGGATTTAAAGTCTCCCCAGTTGTTTCTGGGGAAAGTCAGACAGCCATTATAACACTCTTTGATCACCTCTTCTATATTTGCTATGAGCTGGGTTAGAAAGGTCTCGAGTCGCTTGCCCTTCTCACAGCAGAGGCTAGCCTCACATCAAAGCTTGAGGCGCCAATGTCTGAGCTCTCTACCGCAGTGTGCAACCCTGAGGCCTTGCCAGGCCCAGACCCCTGTCCTTGCCTTCAAAAGAGCCCCGTCGGGGAGGCCTCTGGGCTGCCCTTTGCCTGTGGCTTAGAGGAGAGGGAACAGTCCCACTTTTAAAGTGTCTGCACCAGCGCAGACATAGGTGGCATTTGGATGTACCATGTGTAGCGTTCCTGCCCCATAGACATGAAAGATGACTAGCAGTGGTCTAGACAGACAGACATGTATGGCAGACTTTTTTTTAGCATTCACCTGGGGAGTCCCTTAAATGAGGTCATGATTGATACTGACAATGGTCAGCTTTGAGAGGTAAACATTAGTTAATATATACTGCACAAACCCATCTGAGAGCAAGTTCCAAGATATTTTATGTAATATGTATAAAAGACTCCATTGATCATTTGCACTGTGGCCTCTTGGTCTTTTGTCTGTGTACAGTAGGCAAATATAACCTGATCTCTCCATCACCATTGTTAGGTACACATGCAGAAATACATCAATAGAGGCTCCTTCAGTGTTAGGTAAGAGTGTGGAGTGCTCAAGAGTACAACACCTTGGATGTTTAAGAGTATGACGTCTGCAGGGCTGATTAAGCATTCACTTTTATCTATGGCTGACATTCAGAGTCCAGACTGTACTGCTGTATGACAGGCCTACACTTGTGGCCTAGAAGTCAAATATTTGAATGCAAGGAAAATAGGTGATATTCCCCGTCTCTTTAAAGCTTTAAAGCTAAAGTAACTTTCAAACTGGTTAAAAAAAAAAGATTAACCAGATCCACTGGTTTGGAAATGCCAAAATATGTTTTTCTGTTGCAGGAGTTTGCCCAAATTTTTGCTTAAGTAGTAGCCTCTTGACCCTGGTGCATGTGAGAACCACATAACTCAACGTTGCAATTTGTGCGACTTCATTCTGAACTTTGCTCCATCCCACTCCAGACTGCGCCAACCTATCTGACAGTGACGAGAATGCCTGTCTGGCGCTAGGCCAGGGTAACCCAGTAACCCACAGAGCAGTGGGAGTGGCAGACATGCTCTCCTGAATCCACGCCTACTGCGGGTGCACCTCAACCAGGCACATCGGCATGAATGCACACGTGTCTTAGAAGTGACAATTCTACCCCTCATTTGCGTCATATTTAAATGCCTTCATGCAATCAACCTGCCAAGGCATGCAAAACTGGCTTTTGGTTTGATTTGGACAGATGACAAAGTTCATTTCTCAGGCAATGTCTTGTCATTTTACCGTTTTTTTTTTTCAATGTTTTACAACATTGTCTGTATTCATGGTTCATAGTCAGTGCAAATGTGAAGATAGTTCGGTGAGTCTGATGGAAGATTCCCAGGACAGTAAGATTTAATTCCTTAATGCTTTACAAGAAACAACAATGGGACGAATAGTTACAAGATTATTCTCATATATTCTCGAATTATTTTAGATTTTTCTTTCTAGTGCTTTGAAAAAAGAATGTCCACACATACTTGTGTCCACCAGTGGTTTATATTTGGGAGAAGCTCTTCATCTTCTTTTGATATATGAAAGATCATACTTATTATCAATATTAAAAATACATATTACTTATAAAGTACTTATGGATGTATAGACCTATTAATATATAAAGATATGTCAAAGCTGACAATAGCTCAGAAATAGTATACGGTAGTGACAAATGCAGTGAAAACAAAAGCTGGTTGAGTACAGCACCACTGGATGCTCACACGGTATGCCAGGTAACTGCTTTCACACAGCCTACATATAGGCCTACTTGGAAAGAGGATCTCAGCTCAGTGTGCAGTTGGATAATCACTGAGGATGTATCCTACCTTGGGTCAGCCCTGAAGTTTGACAACAGAACACTTCAAATAGCCTACAGTATAACACATGAATAGATAAAAATAAATAACACTAACTAAACTAGCACTGACAAAAAGTCAGACAGAACTAGACTTAATACTGACCTACTGACACGGGATCTTGTGCCAAATGGTATTCTCTATTTTATCTCTGTTATCTTGTCATTGTCAAATTTCCTTCATATGTTTAAGTCATGTAGATTGCTTGTGCATGTAGATAGAAAAAGATCTTAGACGGATTGGCACACTGACAGAGACAACAGACACGTCCTTCCTGTTCTGTCAGCCTGGCCTTCTCTGCTTTGTGAAATCTGAATGGACCCATCCTGGAACCTTAAATGCAGAGCCAGGTGCCAAGCATGACCAAATGTGTCCCTTCAGGGATGCTGTGAGTGATAATGACTTGGTAATATGATTGTGACTAAGAAGTTAAATGAGAACATCTTGACATAACTCAATCAGAGGTTATACTTGTACGCAAGTAGGGGTGACATTTTCCCAATAGACACAAACAAACACTTCCGTGAAATAGTATTTTGGGGACACTGGCTATGCATTTGTCTGGCACAAACTCAATTAGCCATACTGAGAAACATCCTGGTCACAGGTGCATTTTCACTGGTAAGACCTCGGACCAAGACAGGCAGTGAATTGCACAGGTGGAGTGGTGAGTCAAGGTCAATGTCTTTCAAGGGACCACATCATGGCAGTCTGCCAAAAGTCACACTGGAAACCACTGACTAAGCACAATGTCGCAGGTAGGCACACTCAGCAAGCAAAGTAATATGTGATCTAGGGAAAGTTCAAAGCCAATCGAAGAAACAGCACACAAAAAGTAGGCTATATAGTATATTTAACAGTGAACATATACAACAAGATATTAAACTTTCAAGATGGTTCATCTCACTTGGTGTTATAAGTGTCATCTACACTGAATAGCCGTTGTTACAGAAAATCAGACTTGAGCCCCTGTGAGCACCCAAAGACTCAAGCTGTGCCACAACGGACTAAATTACAATAACAAATAAACTTACACAAGCCTATTAATTAGTGTTCAGTTTGGTAGGACTTAAGTAATGTGTTAGACCATCCCTTGAAGCTGTTTTATAACCCAGCATCAAGTTGGAGGCATTTATGCAATTGAATGCGGAGCAATACTGTTCACCACTGGCTGATTTTATGTAAGGTCTTACATAATTTGAAACTAGTAGAGGGGTGTCAAATGAAGGAAAGTTTAAAGCAAATATGTACAAATATTTTGGACATACTGGAGAACATGCTGAGCAACTGTTTAATCCTCATTATACATCATGAACTTGTCTTTTTAGAGAAACATTTCACAGATTCTTCACCCACAATCTGCAGATTGTTTGGGTTTCCCAGACAATAGCAAATCCTACTAAACCCGCTCTCTTTCTATTCACATTTAAGTCACATTTTTAAAATTCGGTTCAAATTCAGTAAATTCAGTCAACTGAACTGACCCATATTAACCATCTCACAGTGACAGCGACCAATCACCAGATCATGAACAATTCATTCAGTACCAGGAATTTTTATATCATGATATACAACTTCATGGCCTGTTGATAGCCTATATACAATAGTAGTCTGTAAGCTACAACTAATACGCTAATTCAGCTATCCTGGCGTATCCACTGTTTGGACCTGTTCACATACTTCCTACCATATATGAGGCACCATTACCGTTTATTGTGTCTCATATAGCGACAACAATTGACATTTTTGCCATGATTACGGCACTAATCACTATGACAGTGATTACGACACCACAGAACTAGTCAACAACACTTTCAGAGACCCTGAGGAGAAAAGCAATCCATAACACAAAAACATCAGATAATAGTCTTCCATGTCATAGGTGTTTAACATCATTATCTACACTGCTACTTTCCTGTCGGCTAACAGGTTGGAAAGGTGTGGAGCACTAGCAGGTGGATAAGTGGAAGAGATATATCTCTCACCTCCTTTATCCAGGAAACTCAGTGGCTCTGCATCTATGGAACACTCCATTTGTGGACAGGTTTATGGAGATAATATTTATGCTGATAGGAAACTTCCCAAATAACACCAGATGCCAACCAAGGCTATAGTGTATCTGCAGGATCCCCTTTCTCGTTTAGGTCTAATTTGCATTTGGGGGAAGCCTGTCCACATACTGTTGTAAGCTTAGGAACCTCAGTGGTAGCAAAAAGAAAAGTTTGAAATGAATAATCTCGGCCAGATGGGATGTAAGACTAGAACTAGCAAGAAGCGCCAGCTCACAATGCCTTTGGAATATGACATGCTTTATGAAATCATTATTGTAAAACACCCATTCATGAGAGGCGATGTCATGCACCAGTAAAACGGGTGAGACTGCTCAGCCAAAAAAGAAAAAAAAAGAAAAAGAGAAGCACAATTTCCCTAAGGACAGCCCATTGTGCGTCATCCTACACTCCATGCAGTCTAGTGGAATGTTCTGAAAACACCCACATCACATAGCAACCAGTAAATAAACTATAAATAAGTATACATCTATGCAAGTCTTTAAAACACACTCAACTCTAAAGTTGAACCAGGCAGCTAACAATAGCATCCGGTCAAATGAGAGCAAATTAGTATACAAAATATACAGAATACTTCCAGATGCTGGTTGTGATAAATAAATGGTTCAGCTCAACACTGTCAATAAAGCCTGAATATTTACAACTGATCACTTAAACTGAGGAACATGGGATATAAACTCTAATGGCTTTCTTTGATTTATTAAAGTAGTAAACCTCCACTACTGCTAATCAAACTACTAAAGATAAAGATAACATAATTGAATCTGAAGACCTACTGCAACGAGAACAATACCTCCTGTAAGGCCTTTACAAGTTAACTCTCATGTTGGATGTCTCAGTTAAAATATCATAGGTTTTAGAATGGATGTAATGAACAATGTCCAAGCAGAGGTGTGTTCTCAGTGCCTTAACACCAGATTAAGGTATTTGGAGCACCTCTAGGTCACTTTTAATAACCTGCTACTATTGAGGCTGATTAGTGTAGACCCATGGCACATAGAAGCAAACAACAGTTTGCCTGCACTAACAACTAGAGAATCAATAAAAAGCAATGAAGATACTCAAACATAAAACCAATGTAGGCCAACGGCATGATAGCAAATGTGAGAAGTAGGCTAGTCACTTAGAAGACCTTTTCAAAGGGAAAATGTGAAAAATCTCAAAAACAAAATATGAATACAACAAACCTCCACTCAAGTGGATTGCAGACAAATGCATATCTTTAGATATAGATATAGTTGCACTTACTCATTTGCACCATCACCATGACACTCACTCACACAGTGCACCTTACCTTAGGCTACTATCTACAGAGAATCACAGGCTCAGTCCCTGCCTCAGTCATTGCAAGCGCCTCTTGATTAATCACCCACTATGTGGATACTGTTTTTAGATTTGATTTAGATTAAGTGTAATTTAGTATAATTTGTATTTTAGTATATTCTTTATCTTCTACTGTCCTTATTGCTTAGTTGTGTTTTTTATGATATACTTTTAATTACTTTTTTCTGCTGTTAGTGAATGTGTGTGTGATGTCTGTGAGACCTTGAATTTCCCCTTGGGGATCAATAAACTATCTATCTATCTATCTATCTATCTGAGGCCTTTCATCTGTTGAAGGCTAATACATTTTGTCTGAGTTTGGCCAACGCCTAGGTCTATTACCTCACTCGCCCATAATAAAGGCTAAGACGTTCTAGGCCTCCAAGGTGAGATGCCATCACGAGAGAGAAAGAATTCATAAGACACATTGTAACCTAATTGATTCGCTGTTTTCTGACCTCCTTCAATAAAATGTTGCAACAATAGAGGGCAGTGCAATAGAGTTCCTTGTACACATGAATTCTCAAAAAACTGGAAAACAAGACACTGTCACAACTCTCTTCATGGTAAAGTCCACACCACTCGACTAAAGAGACATCCTAGTCAACTCAACAGTAATTTTAGAGCATTTATTGAAAGAACTGATAAGAGGGAATTTCAGACGAAAACATGGGCATGGCTAGCTCTACTCCAGTGACCGGCTTTGACCTGAGCCGTGGCACAGTTATGCAACGCAGATTTCAAATTGAAATTAAACGAAACGAGAAAATATTTCCACGCGTCTTCTTCATGAATATGATCTAGTATAACAGGTCAAGTTGATCTAGATATGAATGGATTCTTTTCGAGGCAGCAATGATTTCATAACAGTCACATTGCACTGAATGGATGTCAATAGGTTATACAACATCATCATCCTGAGAACTTAACTGGTTTCAAGACGCATAAGGAGCAAAAACATAGGCCTACCTTAACAAACACGTAGGTTTCCTATGCGTCTTGAAAAGATTCCTCTTGTAGTAGGATATTCAAAAACTTCAAAAAGTCAATATCTTTCCGAATTTCCTCGATCCAGTTGTCGGCTTTGGCTACTGACACACTGCACTCGCTCAGTAGGCTACGTGCAATGTTCACTCACGGTTCTGCCCTGAATCCTAAGCGGTCTGCATGACCTCAATTCAAACTCCGCCTAACGCTCCTCCTTAAGAGTGTGTTCATTGGTTAAGAGTGGTAGGTTATATGTGGGAATGGACAATTTGAAAGACTATTGGTCTATAGACCCGTCAATCGTTTTACATAAGTATGTCAAACGCCTCACGTGGAAAACCACGTCCAGTGACGACATGCGAGACGTGTGGGCAAATCAGTAGTAGCGACCGCTGCGAGTGAATGAAACCGTGGCTTTGGAGGACGGTGGTTGGTTCAGGGAGGCGAAATACGAACGAGTGTTATCTAAACAGTTATACAAGTGTGTGTGTAGTCAATGTGTATGATGACTGCGCCAAATAAGCTCTCTAATATCGGTGGCATAGCCTACTGTAGAACATTTCCTATTGTCTTTGCTACAGGTCAACGGACAAACAACTGTTGTGCATTTTATCAGAATATTTCGGACACTGATTTAGCCCAGAAACCACTATTTGAAACCATAGCCTAATGTAATGTGGGAGATAGGCCTGTGAAGACAACAAGCAACTCAAACTGCGTCATTTCAGAATGAACTAAAACTGCAGGCTAGACTGCCAGAGACTATTGAAGGTAGGTAGCTGACACGATTACAAGTTGCTGAAAGATTGTTAGGCTAATTAGCTCAGCCAATGTGAGTGGATCACGTGAAGTTGGTCTTAAGCCACGACATCATTTTACAAAGCCAGACTACCTAGTCTATATGGACACGATTTGCTTGACCAAAAATGTAATTAGAATTGCAGACGAAACTAAGACATTAGTGGCCGAACATTTTCTAAATTTGTGATCATGTTAGGATACTGTAGGCCTAGGCTTATCAGAGGTGTGTGGCCGTTTTCAGAAAGTCGTGGCGTAGGCCTACCACTGACACGTGAGATGATCACTGATTTAGCCATTTCATCAGGTCCCCACAGGTGTGTTAACCAAGCACCTCTGCATTCATAATAGGTGCATGATTTTGTACTGAATTTTGTATTAAAATTCGATTAATTGTGCAGCCCTACCTCAAGGTATAGTCCCATACACTTTACACGTGACCTCAAGGTATAGTCCCATTCACTTTACATGTGACCTCAAGGTATAGTCCCATACACTTTCATGAATGTCAGTAAAAAATTATCTTCACATCCCTTCAGCTGTCGGTCCAGTATACGTGCCCTGCTCTCAAAAAACTCAGACAGTAAGTTTTGCAAAAGTGGCCCAGAGCAAGCAATACAACATTTCAACCAATCAACATCTAGAGGCACTTGTGCCAACATTGCTTCTGGAGTGCTGAAAGGAGAGGTGTATTATGGGCTGTTGAGTTCAAATATCAAAAGACTTTCATCTGCATCAAGGACTACAACTTCAACTAGCAAAAGATCCTACCTTAAATGTTTTGGAATTACCGTCTAGTTTACTGAAGGCAAGTGGTTCTTCTGCAGTTCATATAGTCATATGCATACTTAATAGCTTTAATAGTGTCTCCTGGGTAACATAGGTACACCTGGTAATTCTTTCAGATTTTTTGGAGACCTAAGTGCGTGGGCCCTGGTTCAATTGACGTGGAATAACCCTATATAATTCAAAACCATCCAAAACATGACAATCATTTGTAGAGAATGACAAATAGCATACAGACAAAAGGATTCTATCGTCATATCGGAATTTGATGAGCATATATGGCTACATTTCTTGTTGAATAAAATGTGACTGACTTCCTTTATCCAAAATACTACTGTATGTCTTTGTGCAAATACAATGCAATACAAATCAGATCCTTAGTGCATCAAAATGGCCAATGTAGTGATCATTTTGGTCACTCACTCTCTTGTCATGTCTAACACACTAATATTGTTGCCACCACTGTCTCATAATTACATCTAAAGACCAAAATGTTAAGATAGAATCAAATGAAGAACAGCATAGGCAGATAACAAGCTAAAATATTTTCATATGACACATTCATTTCTGCATTTTTAGGCGACAGATGGGTAGGAATTGGCAGTATCAAGTCAGAGGCATGCACTTACACACACACACACACACTTACAGACACAAAAAAAACCTTTTCACAATAGCAGATGGTCATAACTGTTGCCATCTTCACTGCTTTTTCATTTGAATGAAGACATTGTTAGGCTTCTTCTTGTCAGACAGATAGACAGTGACACATTTGTCACAAAATATAGTGACAGTATATGTGCAAGCACAATGGACAACTCAACAGGGATTTACAATGCTGTGTCACTTTTAACTTCAATATATGATTTTATTGCTCTGTATCCTGTGATTGTAACTCATGGCTCATGGAGTTTTTTGCAAGGTAAACAATCAGGTACAACTATGTTTCTGCTTGAGGTATTCAGCTGAGAGATCATTGCTTCTATTCCTGAGGAAATGTGTGGCAGGAGATGTTGCATCTTCTTATGATCACAGGCTCTCTTCGCTGGGCCGGAAATGCTTACAGCTTCATACAAACAGCCAGGGGGACGTGGGCGCGTTGCAGCCACCTGGCGGAAGCACTCCGGCGAATTCGCCGTGGCAGAAATCCTTATGACTCACTGAATTAAGTGGGATCATCCACTACTGTTTGATATGCGACGCATCATAAATAGGACTGGCCAGCGATGAGTACTTTCCCCAGAGTCTGACGCGTCATCAGTGCAAACATTACTCCAGCTGGCCCTGGGCTTATGGAGTTCCATGGACACTGTCCCTCTCCACCTCCACACACTTACCCATACAGTCTTTTTTGTTTTCTATGACTAAGTGGGAAGCGCCATTGGCCACTTGAGAGCCCAACTGATTTGGCCTATTTAGGCTGTCATCACAATATCACACTCAGCAAGGACGAGGGCAATTATAGGTAAGGGTTATTACTCCAAATCATACATATTCATACGCAACATTCAGAATAAGAATGAGAGAAGATTAATGAATGAATAGTATGAAGCACATCAATAAAATCCATGAATAAACAATGTCTGACTTGAATGGAATGACACACACATGCAAACACAGTGAGAATATTTGACCTACATTGTGACGAGAAAATTAGAAGAAAAATGTTGATATCAAACTGCCATGATAAGGGAAAATGCATTCTGGCAGAAATGAGTATAAAGGTGAATATTTTTGCCAGTCAGAAGTTTGGACACACCTTATCATTTATGGCTTCTTTCTTTATCTGACTATTTTTACATTGTTGAACAAAACTAAAAACCCAGAACTATGAAATAACACGTGGGTTTACATGTAAACAGAAAAGGTGTGCACAAATCTAAGTGTTATATTTTAGACTCTTCAAATCAGCCAACTTCTGTTTTGATGACCGCATTTACCACTCTTGTCATTCTCTCAACTAACCAGAACCTAACCATTTCCTAGCAGTCCTAAAAGAGTTCCAATGCACTTGTTGGCTGCTTTTCATTTATCAATTTCAATTAGGAAGCATTCAAGATGAGCATCTCAGGAAGTGATTATGATGCCAGTAGTGTGTACAGTCAATGGATGGATGGTCATTTGAAAAATCGGATTCATGACGCATGCTTTTTACTATTCTATTACAAATCTAAATATGTGTTATTAGATTCTTTAAAATAGCCTCCATTGACTGCTTTATGCACTATACTGGCATCATCATAACCAGCTTCATGAAGTACTAGTCACCTGACATGTTTCTCGCTTACTCTTCAAATCCTTTCAGTAGTCTTCATTAGTGTTTTATCTGCACAGAGACCAATTTCCTCATTTCATAGAGTTGAGTAGATGTCCTCTTCCATAGGCCTACACATCTTTTTACAAATTGTTGGACTGTTTTCAATAATCAGAATCAAATAATCAAACGGTCTCGAATCACCATATGCTATGCTAAGAGATACTCAGGCATTCATGCTGACTCTTCTTGTATCCAGTGGCGGTGCTTTCTGTCACATCAGTGGTTGAAAGACGTTTATAAACGTCATAATGGGCTGGGTTGGACTAGAGGGTGGAACACAAATTCCATTCGGACATCCAGGATTACATCATTGAACGCTTTTACAGAAGTAGACATGAGGAAACTAACTGGAGTTGGGCCCGGAGTGAGTTATGCCTGAGGGCTGAGGCTAACTACTCTTTAAAGAGGAGCGGTGTGTTCCTCTCGCTCTTTGGCACGCATCCTGATGTGCTAGAGCGACAATGCATTTCCTATTGTTGGACTTTCTCTTTCAAAGGCAATACAAATAAGGCATAATGACTCATACCTATATCTGGAGTGTTCTTTCTTCTATGTATGAAAAAATAAATAATTAAAAAGTTATAAATGCACAATCTCTCTTCAAAATACTAGATGCTGCCTCAGCATTATACATTTAGAATGTTTTTCTTCAAATGTGATTTGTTTACGGTACAGTGTCTAGTTATAGTCAGCTGTCCATCAGAGACACAGGAGGCCTACAGACGGTCTCGCACATGTCTTTGACAGGCCGTCTCTGTCCAGAGAGTGTGTTAGGAAAAATGGCTAGAGGATGTTTCGTGATGGAAAGTAAACCCGACAAAGCATGAGTTACATTTAGATTAGATGAGATGACTTGCAGAGAAGAGTAGAGCAGGATAGCACGCAACCAAACAATAGTAATTAATCCCATGTTCCCAGACTTCTGCATGACGTTACTGACCCTTAAATCCTTTGGAGCAGCTTTCCCCCCTCTCTTTTTTCTCTCTGTCCTCTCGTTCTTTTTAACACATGTGCACACTCATGTAAAAACTCACACACATGAGGGACAGTGTTTAACTAGAGGTCTTGATTTCTTTGATTAAATTTCTTCTTCTTTCTTAATTTGATTTTTTTTGTCTCAGAAGATTGTCTTACACAGGAGTTTCTGATTCTAACCAGTTCCTTAGGACTGTAGTGTGTCTACTACTGTTTTCAATTAAAGTCTACAGAGAACGTCTAATACTACAAAATTCAGTTATTTTCAATGTTCAATTCAGTCAGATGCTAAAACAGCTAATAGCACGGTTAGTATAGCTACGTATATTACAAGTGTCTGTGAATGTTGTAAAAGTGATCTGATATCCTGAAAGTAGTATTTGTATGGCAAAACACATTGCTTTAGTCATGACCAAAGTAGCCTATTACTTCCCTCAATTATCCATTATATATCAGTGGTTGGCCTATTGTTGAAGATCAAGATGTACATTGTCCTTTACGTTTTGTGAAGGCAAAGTTGTTATGACTCATGGGTATATTTAAAAGTGGTCTTAATCTTTGCTATTAGTTTAAGAGATTGAAAGGCCACAAGACCCTCATATCTTTACAAAGTCAATGAGCACTCTAGGCCATCATTCCAGCATGGATGTGTGTGAGGGAAAAATCAGGAACAACTGGACAATGTGCTCAATCTATTTTCACCATTGGACTTCACAAGCTTACCAACCTTATGTAAAATCATCCTCAGAGATCTCTATGAGGAGTTTCATAAGAGGCAGCGTGCCAAATCACACACTATTACAACGGATGTGATGTTCCTATCTGGACACAGATATGTGTTAAACAACGCAAGTTGTTTTCAACACATTCGTTTTGAGTGCTATTGTAAGTGACTATTGGTAGAATTGTAAACAATCTCCACAAAAAACACATTAGTCAATGTTTTGGTAGACTCCAAAGAATGTATATTTTACTTACAATATTAACAATATGCAATAGAAAATGTTTTCAGAAGACAATACTTCCAGGATATAATTTAATATGACACTGACAGAAATATTATAAGCATTTGTGTGGTCTTCTTTGAGAAATACACTTATTGAAGGTTAAAGGTGCTCTATGTTGGGTAACGTCTCTTTGATGTTCAAACAAAACAGAAAGTTAGCTCGCTACTCCCTCCCCCTCCTTCCTGTGCAATTGAAACTCTCCTAAACGCGCATCTCATCGGTGATAGGCTGGAACAGTTTGTTATGTTTTTATGGTCCAGGCTGGACCAGGTTGTTTTTGTTGCCGTTTCTGGAGCCTGGGCTGTCCACAGAGACTGTGTTGTTTTTACAGTGTACTCAGGGCAGAGGCAGCTAGCAGATGGTGAGGTGATGCTTGCTGTATGTGACAAAAAAATGTTTTAGCTAAGAAACTGCGTAACATCGCTTAGAGCACCTTTAAAGAAGATTCAAGCTAAAGTGTACCAAGAGTGTCAAGGTGGACCAAAGGGGTTGACGATATGTATGTTGGTGCACATGTGTCCTACGGCCCCAACACACATCCAGATATTTTTCCTGTGCTCAAAACTCTCTCAAGGACAACTATGGTGAGGCGTCATCGCTGCCACAGCTGGCCTTGCCTAGTCAGGAAGGACCTATTGGGTGTGAGTGCTCCATTTCCTCTTTCTGTTCTCCTAATCACAGGTATTCACTTTGCTGCCCGCTTTGCTCTCTCCGCGGCTGGATGGTTGGGGGGCACTACCTCTGCGCGTGAAAAGACCTGTTTAGAAGAGTCACATTAGTGCCAAGGCCATGAAGCCACACGCATCCTGGTGGCTGGCCAGTTGGTAAGCCTTTCCCACTTTGTTTATCATAACAGAGCCCATTTCTCACAAGTGTCTACTTGTCTTTTCAAAAGCAGACATTTACATATGTTAGCCTTCAAATACCTGCTGTCTGTGAGAGTGAACATTTCTGTGAAATGAAAATGGATTGCACCAATTTACGTCACTGCCATACAATTGCGAAGAAGCCATTTGCCTGCCACTGATGGAGTGCCATGTTTGCTTATTTTCTTTTACACAAAATTGTGTCAGACCTTGACTTGTTGTTGATGGACTGTACGGACAACTCTCATGGGTTGCCTGGAAACAGAAAGTGTGATTCATTCTTTGGGTTGTTTTGGTGAATTTGGCCTGGAATGATAGATGGTAATGAAAACTTAGCTTTGAGACTTGCTAGTATATTCAGTATTGAGCTGCACTTGCATTTCCATAGACAAGGCAGTTCAAAATATCTAAACATCTCTCTCATCACACACACACACACACAAAGAATGACAAATTTGGTAATTATCTTTTGTGCTTGCATGTGCCTTTATTAATGCTGTTTTTGGTCTGGTCACATTATAATCTCTTGTACAGCTAAATTGAATGTGCCTAATACATTAAACAGAATACTAAAAGCAGCTATATCTCCCCTTCTCTTTCACTATTTCTCTATTTCTGCAGCAATTTAATCTGAACAATTGTTAACCATTATGGTTAACCATTGTGCCAGTTATTCACAGAGTGCACTAAGAGTATATCTGATACGCCATATGACTGGCTAGACGGTATTTCCCCCATAGGGCAATCATTACACGCTTCTAAATAACGCTCTTCGTGACTCCCACAGGTGATGAGCAATCGGAAGTGATTCAACCTGCTGTCCCCCGCATCCAGCCGCCTTTTGCTCCTGTTTGGATGCACACAGAACCCTGGCCACTCCAGGGGGGTTCCTTTCCACCTGCCTGGACAAGTCATTCAGCAGTCATTGATTAGCATGCATACAGGTGCTCAGCAAAACACTTTCCACCTCTTGTGTCGCACATGGGCTTAATGAAAATGCACTGACAGGAAGTGTAAATGGGGTGATCTCATAGGTTCTATTTTGTGTGTGTGCACACGTGTGTTTGTTGTTATTGGACAGAGCTTGGGTAACCATGGTAGAATTAAACCAACCCAATTAGCACCAATAAATATGCCAAATATGATCTTGGCATTTGGAAGGTTAGTGCGCAATGCCACAGGGAGTGTAACCAAACTAATCCTGCCCCAAAACTGCCAACTGCCACACACACCCTGGCACAGAAAATGGGTGAATAATATGGCATTAAATATTGAGAAAGGAGATGTAAGCACCCATTACTGGTCCCAATCACTGAGTAGGCTTTGCCAGAACAACCATGACATTTTCTAATGCCCCCAAGCAATGACCATGCCTGTGTTTATAACTATTATTACTTTTTTCATCTCTAACATTCACCCCCCGCACTCATCCATTTCCAATATCGGAGTCCAAATGTGACAAGCCATATCCTTCTTGAATTTCCCCTTGGGGATCAATAAAGTATCTATCTATCTATCTATCTATCTATCTATCTATCTATCTATACCCACATAAGAGAATTGCGTGGTGCACAAGGAAGAAACGTGCCATCTGACGCAGATGGTGACACGTTGTGTTTGGCAGCTTCTGAAATTTCTGTCGTTCGCCCACCAAGTTAGCGAGTATGTTGTGAACTGCGTCAGAGGCCCAGCTATTTTTGAACAGGATCATTACTGTGGCACATTTAAAAAAAGGAAATGAAAAAAATCTGTAATATAATTTTTCATCAGCCTTCTGATTTTTTTAGAAGTTTTTTGATTTATGTTTCGCCAAAGTGATTCTCTGACAAACTGATAATTGGCATCTATCAGAGAAATCACAAAAAGAGGGGGGAAAAATAAGTCCTAGTGATGTTCATTAAGTGGGATTCAGTAAACTGGTTGAGGCTTGGAGCACTGTTGATCTAATTGGTGTATCTTGGTCCAGTTAGGTAATTAACCAATTCATTGACTGTTAGGCTGGTAGCCTACACTGACTTTTCTTTAGTCACTGTGGCTTGTTATGAGTTACGAGTATCCTGTTAATCTATCAAAGCCATGAAACAGTATATGTTTAAAGAGCAGCATTCTCCTGAATGTTGTTTCATAGCCTATGCCTGGAAGTAGGTTTAATGAAAATGATTAGAAAGACGTTTTAGTAGTCCCATCTTCAATTAGCCTGAACTAAAACAAATTAGGCTATGTGTTTATCAGAGTTGAGGATCTTATATTAAAACGGCAGTGTACCGTTGCATGCAGACGCAAAGAGAATGTAAGGTCTAATTCCCTTCTCCAATCCACAGCATAATAACTCTCAGGAGCTATTTTGTCATTTGTGGAATATGTCTGCCACCTAGTGGTAGATTTGTACATGGCATAACGTCAAATATATCCGTCTGGTCGATGCTTATGTTTACAGCGATAATTCAGTGGCCTTGGGTTACAAAATGCCTCTGCGAGCCAAATGGATAGCAGCATATGTCCATAACGGAGTCACGCCCTGTTGTTGGTAAAATATGTGTGACGACTATGGGGCTGTTACCCTAATACCCTAAAGGCACACATAAATGCTTGATTATTAGCTTACATTTCAATTCAGTTCAATTAAACTAAAATTATCTTCATGAATGTTTTAAGGTTTGAGAAACCAGTTACGCTTTTCGCATAAGGAAGTAAGTAGACTTCTCTTGGATTTCACAAAAAAGTCTAGGCCTGAAACAGTTCAAGTACCCCTGACTTTCATGTAGGCTAACAGTGAGGGTACGCCTCTGGACTTGATTCTGGCAAAGACGTTGTGCGCAAACGTCACAGCGAGTACTAGTACCCATTTCTGCCAGTAGATGGCACCCGTAGTATTGACAATGTCCCGCGAATTAGCGTGCGACTGATGCTTTCTGGAACTGATTAGGCTCAAGAGAGATGAATCCCAGACTGCTCGTGTGTGGCTCAAGGATATGGCTTGTCACATTTGGACTCCGATATTGGAAATGGATGAGTGCGGGGGGTGAATGTTAGAGATGAAAAAAGTAATAATAGTTATAAACACAGGCATGGTCATTGCTTGGGGGCATTAGAAAATGTCATGGTTGTTCTGGCAAAGCCTACTCAGTGATTGGGACCAGTAATGGGTGCTTACATCTCCTTTCTCAATATTTAATGCCAACCACATTTACCTAAAGTTAGGCAGTAATGTTTTCCCATGCGTAGCTTGGCTTTATCTGTAGTGGAGATCTAAATATTAACATTGATATGTCCAACTTAGCTTTTTAGGTGAAATAGATTTCCCCCCACATTTTTAATGTAGACTTTCTCCGCATTGTCTGTTGCTCTTTAGACGAGTTGCACTGTGCAGGCACTGTGTTTGTAGTCTCTCTCTCTCTCTCTCTCTCTCTCTCTCTCATCCCTTTTTCATTCACACAAACATGGAGGCACACACCCAGTTATGCAATATTAGTGTGTGTGTGTGTGTGTGTGTGTGTGTTAACATTCAAACCATTACCCCCACAAGCAATCAGCACTTCAGAGGGAACTAGCATCCTTGGAATTTTTGTTTTTTTATCAAAGTGAGGTCAAAAGACAGACGCGCAAAGTTATTTGACTTGTTTTGGAAAAAAAAGACAGCGAGAGAGAAAAGAAACAAACTTAAAGAGTCGCCTGAATCTGTGACAAATTGCCGTCAGATCGAGACACTGGAATACGGGGACAGAATGTACACTGCGTGGCGTGCAAGAGAGAGCGAGAGCACCGCTGTGGGGCCGAACCCCACTGCTGAAATGAGAGAGAGACAGCCTGGCTCCGGCACACCGCGCAGCGCTAGCTCACGCTCACGCTCACCCACCCGCTGCCCGCTGCCCCGCGGCCTGCCCCGGCCCCACCGCACATGCTTTCTGACACTTGTCATTGGCTGTTCACCCCGGCCATTCATCTGGAGCCGCACGGGGCTACCCCTGGCGGCGGGACCGTGAGGGGGCAGGAGGAGGGAGGACGAGAAGAGAGGGAGGCTGAGGAGGTTAAGAGGATGCAAATCATAGCCATGTGCACGGTGCAGTCAGCAAGAGGATAAGGAAGTGTAAACTCAAAATATGGAGCGGCCTCAGCAGTAATCCGTTGCAGAACTCAGAGAGATAAAGAGAGTGGACAGTGATAGGGGGAGATTACCAGGTCCCAGGTCTTGGCATTGATTGATTGATTGACTAACTGACAGACAGATTGACAGATTGATTGACTGATTGGTTGAATCATTGATTGATTGACAGCATGTACAATTTCTGCTTCCCTATGTGCAGCTTGTTTGGTGGATGCTCATTGGAATATTCCTATCTTTCATTGTCTGAAGAAGAGAACTGATTTTTGGTTCTCAACTTTGTCTTAAACGATACATGTTTATATGCAGACACACATATGCCTAGCACAATGCTGTACTGCCTTCTGCCACAGAGAGAGAAGGTTACAGCTTCACAAAGTTAGTGGACTTGATTTCTTTGGTTGAAACAAGCGTGTTTGATTTGAATGAGATTTTTTTGTATATGTCTTTGCAAGTTCTCAACAATGGCCGGATTTCTCAAAACTCAGCCTTTCTCCCGTGCCCCCACTGGTGTTTACTGTGTTATAAATAATGATGACCCCTATTCTTTCATTTGAATGGGACTGAGGTGAAATGTGCAAAGTCCAACTCAAACAGCACGCTGAGAACGAGGAGAGGGTAGAGTCCGGCTCGAAGCTCCTGGGAATGTCAAATTAGAAACAAGTCCAAAAATGTCAAGAATTCAATTGTAAGAGGCAATGGTATTAACCAAACACACTGCATTTAAATAGCTAGACAGAACAGTTATATCACGCACCATTGTCTGCATTGTTGTAGCCTGGACACGCATGCTGAATGTGGCGCATCAACTTGAAGCAAAGCCAGATGATCATGGACATGAGATGGCCCTATTATCAGTGGCTCATCATGGAGGAGATGTGCACCAGGGACCTAACCATTGTTAGTTTGTCAAGCACAAGAAAATGACTTGTTATCCTTCCGTTATGAAACCTATTTTTGCAATATGTGAAGAATAATGGATGCAAGCTGTGGTTATTGCATTAGCTACCATAAAACCCGAAATCCTACTGTTCTACCCAGGCTCAGTGGTAACGCAGCAGTAAACAGTCCAGAATGTGTCTCAAAAAGTAATAAAAAAGTTGAATAAGTCCAAGACAGAAAACTTTCAAACAGAAGGCCTACTTCCTGTGAACATGACATTTGGTTGACGTGAACATGTGTTGCAAGAGTAAAATAAATGACACATAAATCTCTCAGACTGGCAAGAGGAGCTGGGCAGCAAGAGAGGAGCATGCCCTTACCTCCAAAGTACCTAGTCATCATCTTTCAGAAGTGGAGACACATCAGTCTAGCTTAGACCTCATGCACTGGCTGAGAATGTCTGAGTCCATAAACACAGCCTGGCTCCCAAGGGACCCGCTATCTGCTCCTGACACACAACTGACACGCTCGCATAGTCCTACATGCTCTTATACACGCTCATATTTTTCCCTCTTCATTTTTCTCTATGCAATGAATGGTAAAAACAGCAAGGTTTTGAACAGAGAGACAAAGAGCGAGAGGTGACAAAGATGTTGTGTGTCACCATGTTTGTAAGCAAGCATGCTGAATAAGCCCACATATTTTCATGAGGCAGGCTATGAGCTTTATTTGCTTCTTCTATAAAACATAATACATGTATTATTATTATTATTATTATTGTATAATAATATTTATTCCATAAATTACATGTAAAAATGACATGCAAAAACAATAACTTGCCTGATCTAAATTAGATTCTGAAAAATTATTCATGAAAAATTATGGTTATGGAAGTTTTTTTTTTCAATTATGAGCATACAATTTTCAAAGAGTTTCTCAAATCAACTCCGATATATCTGCTTATATATATAGGATTTAGTTATTCCAATAAATGTGGCGGAATACAAAGACCTACAATATACTGATTTATATATTATAATAGTATAATAGCCTATGTGTGTATGGAATATTATCATATATAAGGAAAACAACTATATCATCCATAAGTTACTTTTTCTTTTATCAAACTAGTCAATAATGTATTGTAAAGTAAGCCTCTTAGATTATTGTTTTTGTTATGTTCCTTTTGTTTAACTTTTCTCAATACAATGTTTGTTTTAACTGGGTTCATTTGTGGGCTACATTCAGTGTAGATTACCACAATACAGTTGTTCTCCTCTGAGCACTTTCTTGTTGTTAGAGAGAAGTAGTATTACACATTATCAGTGCCAAATCTATGTGGGACGGTGAAACACTGTAGAAAATGTGTTGATAGATTAAACACTCCTGAAATTGAGAATGTATCTATTTTTTAGAGCGCATCGACATTTTAACACTAGATTCAGTCCGTTATATTCAAATAATATAGTGTTATGTAATACGTAATTAATAATCGAGTCCCTGGGCCACCCTAAATACAACAGTTAGCCAATTAATATTTCAAAAAAGGATCAGAAATATGACGCTGTAGGCTACTTGAAATTCAGTAGGCTATTAAAAGGACTGTCTTTTTTGGAAAACAGTATGGCATTATCACACATCAGGTTAAGTTTGCAGTCACCTTTTTAGCACATTTACCATTTACAGAAGCCAAAACGTGTCATCCAGATATTTGCTATATGCGCGGCCATGATGTTGACAGTAGTTTACATAAGCCTACGGAACACAAAATTATTGGATTTAAAAATGGTGTGAAAAGTAGGGTGCGAGCCTATTTATTTTACTCTTTGCGTAGACAAGAAAAACAGTGACAGATTTTCAACTCAGCCATTCTTTACGATTTATGAGAAAATATGAACCTTTATCATGGGGACATCTCGAATCTTTAAAAAGTGGTTTACGTTGCGTTGGAGTTGAAAGGGTTATCAGGTGTTTGATGTACAATAAAATGTAGGCCTACCATTCAGAGTGTTTATCAGGTGTAGGCTGGACTAACATGCTAAAACAGAACTGAAAATGACCAAAGGTGACTAGTCTACGTGTTGCTCACCTGTCAATCAACTATTTTCTGTTTTTAGTAAACCGACAGGAATACAGAGATTTAGATAGTCAAACCAAAGCTAATAGACTGATTGATTGATTGTATATTTTCGTATTACCCAGTTGAACATGTCAAAACACCTCTATAGCTTCGAAGAGCAACTTCCTGGACAAGGGGAACGACGACGGCTGCGCAAATAGGTAGCCAGCTTTAAGCCAAAAATCCATTAGAAAAGGATACTTCTCAAAACGTCGGTTCTAATGTTTCATCAATATTTGAGGCTATGATTAAAATTATTTCACAAACCTAATCAGGTCACACTACCTTTCAAATCACGCGTAGGCCTACGTCTTATTTCTTATTCACAGACTAGCATATGTACTTTTTAAGCGGCAAGCGCATTTCTGTAAATATAAGTATATATACTCTTTTGATCCCGTGAGGGAAATTTGGTCTCTACATTTCTCCCAATCCGTGAATTAATGAAACACACTCAGCACACACTAATCCCGGCGCAGTGAGCTGCCTGCAACAACAGCGACGCTCGGGGTGCCTTGGCACGCTCGGGGTGCCTTGAAGGCACTTCAACCGTGCCTACTGGGTTCGAACCGGCAACCCTCCGGTTACAAGTCCGAAGCGCTAACCAGTACGGCTGCCCAATGTATGTGGCATGATAACTGTGACATTAGACAACTGATGTTATTGGTCAACATAATGATGGCTGACTTTGGAGCAGAATGCCGATAAGCAGTGAATTGGAAGATGGGTCCAAGTTAAAAAAAAAAAAATCTTTTAAAATCTTTTAAAACATCTCAATTTAAAATGTAATATGTGTTGTGCAATTGTAGGCTTGCCGAATAGGCCTATGGCTATCGGTCTATTCAAACTATATCTGGGTTACAAACAGAACAAAACACACCAATAATACTAATAATAATAATAATAATAATAATAATAAATAATAATAATAATAATAATAATAATAATAATAATAATAATAATAATAACAACAACAATAGCCTAATAATAATATTTTTACGCAACAGATGAAAATTGCAGTCCTACAGCACTGCATTTAAAATTAATATTTTGTGAAGTAAATGGAAAAGGATACCACAGGAATTCCGATTGAAAATCGCATTTATTAAGAACTTCGAATTATAAAATAAGTGCTGGTTTAACATGGTCCCAACAATTTAGAAAGCAACACTCGACTTGACAAAAAAGCAAATCAATACGTAAGTCGCGAACTAAAGGGTTCTAACAAAACAAAACTGAAAAGTATTCTATCATCAAACTTGACTTTAAACAAACAGGCAAAAATCTCAAATGATCTGGATTCGGCTACAGACCAGACATATATGCAATTTTATAAACACAACCTAGAGGTAGACTGACATTCAGACAATTACCATAACGTCTTCGTGTAAACCAATTTGCTCATGGGATAATTCTACAAAGGTGTGCGGTTTCAGGTTTTGTACCCTGTTTGCGTAAAACTGTAAAAGTTTTGGCTTTGGCGACTGGTAAATCGATCCTTTGTTCGCTTTTGGGGGTAATTAGGATACAAAACAGACCTTTGTCAAATGCAGGACAACCCGACGAGAAGGGCCTTCTCTGTCGTTCAGCCTGTACTTGAACTCTTCTTGGCAAGTAGTAAATTTCTTAAGACTTCCACTGTGTTTTATGTTGATTTCGACAAGTATTGCTTTTCCAACCTCAGAAATCGATCAACTTCAGAGGTCACATATAAATACTTAAATCAAGATTCAACACCCCAGCATCACCTCTTGCATTTCATTTACATCGAAGAGGCTCCGTTTATATGTCAATCCGAGAGTGCAGCGACGAGTGCTTAGCCTCATGGTCCCAGTACGAGTAGAGCTCGCTAGGCTGACGGGCACAGGCAAACTGCAGGCCCGCTGGGTTGTTGGAAGGGACCGGAGAGGGCGCACCAGTGGCGGCGCTCAATTGCTGGGCTTGGTGGGGATGCTGGTGGTGACTCATTGTGTTGTATGAGTTCATCATGTTCGGTAAACCCATAGCCTGCATTCGGGAATAAGGGTTGTACGAAGGGGCTGACAGCCCTTTGACATTGATGGGACTCACATTGCCACTTGTCATCTGGCAAGACGCGTAGGACATTGGTGCAGGCGGCTGACTGAGCGGCCAGGAGTTGTTCATGAAACTAGACTGGATGTACTTCGGAGGGGACAGGTAGCTGTATCCATCCCCGCCAAAGAGAGATTTTCCAGGTTGAAAGTGAGCCGCAGGGGGCCTGAATGGCCGCTTCATCCGTCGCCTCCTTCGGTAATTTCCTTTCTCGAACATGTCCTCGCAAGCTGGGTCTAGGGTCCAGTAATTCCCCTTTCTTTCGCCCCCGCCTTCCCGGGGCACTTTGATGAAACACTCGTTCAAGCTCAAGTTGTGTCGAATGCTGTTCTGCCAGCCTTTCTTGTTCTTCTCATAAAACGGGAACTTGTTTATGATGTACTGATAGATGCCAGATAAGGTGAGCCGTTTCTCCGAGCTGTCCCGAATTGCCATTGCAATGAGGGCGACGTAGGAATATGGGGGCTTCTGGGACGGGTCCACTTTCTCCGAACTCTGTTCTTGAGCCGGTTCTTCTTTGATAAACTCCTCGGTTTTAACCGTGCTGGTGTCATGGACCATCAAAGCCATTGCGTCATCTTCTAGGTTATGGTAAGATGCCATCGCTTCTGAAACAAAACAAACAATACAAAACAAAACATCAAACAAAAAAGAAAAACATACATCAAGCTGTTAAGTAACAGCTATAAGGTGGTTGTGAAGACAGAGGATGGATGTGTGAGCAAAAATGCGTGGCGGAGGAAGACATCTACTCAACCTACCTTATATTTTGAGCTTTTGTCTCCTTTTTGCATGCCTTTCTACGAACTGGTTATGTGCGCCACCATAAACAGACGCATATAACAACGATCCCACTGTGCTCTCCAAAAAAGACCCTCATTCGATTGTCTTTAGCAACTCCGAAATGCACGTTGTCCATAAAGTTCCCAGTTTTAAGGTCCGACTTAGTTATCCTCTCCCGAGGCACTCTGACGCCTTCGTCAGCTTCGCTCAAGTATCCAGTGGATATATGCGCACTAATTTGTGTGATGCTTTGTTCCGCTTTCGTCATTTCTGTCGCTCTGCGAGGAGAGGGTAGAGTAGTTCCCCAGACCAATGTGAAATTGCCCCGAAATATTTCAGCAATTACTTCTCAATACAAAATATAATTTTCCTTGTCATTTCGGAGTTCACTCTGAGGTAGGTGTGTTTTAACGTTTGGTGATATTTATGGACAAAATAGCCTATCTTGGCATTTATTGCAACAACCAAGGTGATAGACTGAAAACGTCAGCAGACAAGCCATTTTTTAAATGGGCGATATGGTTTAGACGTTTTATTTAATAAACAACAATTGCAGTTCGACTAAAACATTGAAATTATCACTGCGCCAGAGTGTAAACATTTACACGAATGGCTCAACGTTGCATGGGCTCTTAATTGTTGTTGTGAATGCCTTCATTAAAGCTGTTCTTGTTTTTTTCGCCAGACAGATTAATTGCAATTCCATAACCTACAGTGCCATTAGAAACAGAAAGGTACGAAGGAGTAGAGTTTCGGCCACCCATGCTGTCCCCCCGGGTTTTCAGCAGGGCATTTTTCCCCAGCCCACGCAGGTGCAACAGCATTGTTATGTGTGTCAACGCCTCACCGCCGACCTGCCGCGCGCGTCCAAGCTATTACCCAGCTGCTCCAGAAAACTGTATAAGGCAAGGATAAGGAACCACTACTTCAAATTCCATCACTGGGAGTCTTAAAATGAATCGCACTTTTAGTTTATTCATGACCTTTTTATTTGTGTACCTAATATTAAGCTAGGTAAGGTTCGGTTCAGTGAGGGCAAATTGATAATTATTATTTGAGAATTAGTCGATTGAAAATGAAATTAATGGAATGCATCACAAGTTGTTCACACATATAATTATAACAGTAATAACAACAACAATAAAAACAACAATAATAGGAAATAGAAAAACACATATTAATAATTCAACATTTTACTTCTGCATTTAACTCGGTGGCAGTCCGTGTTAGTTCTCCGTTAAATTTAATTTGTATGATAAGTCATTTGCAACAGTAGATTTTGAAAAAGTTTTACGCTAAATTATTGGATCATCTGATTAATTAGGACATAGCCTACAGATATGGCTTATGCGCTCAGTAAGGAATAGGCTTTGAGATGCGATACATTTTGTAATTATACTAGCCATATAAAGGCACAGAAATGTGTAGTATGAAGTAATTTTCAAATAAAAAGCTGGAAAAATACTCTATATGCCGGATAAACATTAGACGAATATTGGGGCTCAGAATGTTCTCAAATGAACGCGGGCATTACAGATTTAAATTCCTGTCTTTACAAACTTCCTGCCTTCCACTTTGAAATGAGGATGTTTATGGTTTGAAGGGTAAGAATGCGGAGGGATCCGCGCACCAGGTCACCAGGACCGCGAATATGTGCTTTATTTGGAGCAGGACTAGTCAAGACAATCTACACGCGCATAGGCAACAATATGCAGATTTGTTTTATGAGTGTTATTAGCCTACATTACAACCTGTTGATTTGGCATGACTTGCATATGTAGCCTGTTTATACCAGCTCTCCACGCACCTTACAATAGCCTATTATCCATAAAGCTAAATTACTTTTACAAAACATCAAGTCTCAGGATATATTGTGGCTTACCGCAAGCAAATCCGTTTCAATTTGATTTCGTTTTTCTTTAAATTAATTTAGATTCCGCACGATGCCTGTTGGTTAACTGGTCAGTATTTCATGTAAAACCAAACAAGTAGCCTTCAATTATTTGGTGAGCGCTTCCACACTGATTTGCCTTAATATTTAAAAGGGGATCTTAAAGTAAGACGGACGAGATTCAGTCCAGATATGACCTTTGCCACCAAGCCTTAAAACATGATTCCAGGTAAAATCATAGATTTTATCAGCAAATTGAATGATACTGTTTGGGCAATCCATAGGCTTACAGTATCTACGTTTGCAGCATAAAACTAAGCATAAAGACTGAAAAAAGATAATTTAAAATAAAAACACAAATACCTTCAAACTGTTAGGCTACTCCTAAAGCCCTAACAGTTCATCTGAACTTGACGATGGCCCTGTTGTTTGCCTGTGATGAAGTCAATCTCTTAAGCATCACATCAGGCATCATCAGCCTTCAGGTGCTTGTACAGGAGATTGAAATCATCAAACAGTTAAACTTTCACCCTCGAGCAGGTCATGCATGTCCACATGGGCCGGCCGGCGTGCTTATAGGAGCGAGGCCTCCTGACTCAACCTTTATTTAAGTAGGAGCTGACCTGTCCCCCTCTGCTGAAAGAGTGGGGTGGGGGTGCGGGCTGGGGGTGGGTGGGGGGGCTTCCTCACTTTGTAAGCCCCACGCTGACCCCTGCCTTAAATTACAAAGCCCGCAGAGCCCCACAGCTCTTCCTGAAGGTGGCCGGGCTTTTTGTCTAAAGCACAGAGGCCGTGTTTACTTTTCTTATCACCTTGAGGAAACTTATGGGAAGTTCTAAGGCATTTTCCTAACAACTCCCCTGTCAAATTATTATAATGCATTGCACCCAGGCCCAGTGAGCGTTGCAGCACAACCATCGGGTGGAATCAGTAGTGCTATATGCGGCATCTCTTTTGGTAGTCAGGGAGGTGTTATTTAGGGTTGTGTGCTCATGTCATGTCCATTATTTAACACTGTTACATTTGGCGAATACGATTCGTTTTTTTTTTTCTGATAGAGTACTGTGGAACCCTATTAATGAACCCAATAAATGGAATTTGGCGTTTGAAAGGGATCAAAACAAGTTTGTCTGCTCAGAGACCTTGTCATGTTCTGGAGCTGCAGGAAAATGGAGAAGCAACGACAGTGTCAGTTATTTTATTCAAAAAAGGCAGGAAGTGAAGTCGTCATGGAGAAGCAGAATGAGAAATAGTGTTTGGCGATTTAATGAATTTCCAAGAGCAGCAGAGATGCGGGGGTAAGGTGTGATCCTTATCAGAGACCAGCAACCATGGGATCTGGGGCCGTACAAACAAGCCTTTGATGGCCACTATTGGAGCTGTGGAGGAAGTGTTCTCACGACGGCTATTTTTGGCTAGACTGCACTCTTTTTGTTTCGCGAGAGGAGCAGGTGAAGCTCTACGGTGGACACCGCAGCCTTTGATGGGGAGGAGCCCCGCGTCACCGCTCACTACCCTGTCACTGCATCACACGGGACGCCAGGCTGGAGGCAGCAGTCACAGGGCCGGTTAGGCTCTACCATAGAGTACACATTTACAGACGTTTGTGTGTGTGATGAAAGTAAATCAAAACACACAATAACCACAGTCATTTTAATAACCAAAATATTTGTAATGTTACTAACAAAAAGTGCACAGATTGTAATTAAATTAAATTGATTGCACCATTATTATACATATTAGATTTAATTAAATATATTTAAATAAATTTAAAAATATATAATAACAGTAATGACCTTAAGGTAAATAAAAAAAAACCTCAATCTGATTAATATCTAATCAATGTTAGTACTTGTAAAATGTACAAAAGAAAACACTTGTCATACAAAAACGATAATAATAAAGTTTGTAGAAAATAAGTCTAATTGAGTACATTTAAAGACAATTACTGTACTTAACACAGAACCTTCATGAGAGTTGTGTTATTTTCCAAAAGTATTGAAATAACAGGAAGTTTGACATTTCTGATTTAAAATATAGAAGTTTCAACAACAGAGTCAACAGAAAATTCTCTAACTTTCCCAGAAGTAGGTTTATTTTTTATTTTTTTTATCAAACCTCAAACTTTGAGCAACTGAAACACCTGACTCCAACTATCACATGTAAGTATTATGCATATTTTAATGAAATGTGAACATATGGCCCTGAGGAGCTGACAATGTATCAGTAGAAAATGTATCAGTAGAAACTGAAGAAGAAACTGACATTTTCTTATACATTACATCACGCCACACTACACTATAAGGCAGAATATATCTCATCTTATTGGTTTAGTCTTTTCTACCAAAAGATTCCCTGGATTTGCATTGGTCCTTGATATCAGACTGCAACAGCATACAAAGGTAAAGATTATTATTAACATGACAGGTTCTGTACACTAATAGTAGCGAGTATTAATTCTGAATACTTTTGAAGCTTTTTCAGTACCTAGCGGTAATAAGTGTCTCCATTCAGTGGAACAGACAATTGTAATTTGCATTTATGCAGGGGGACTTAACCTCATGCCAACCAGTGCCGAATATGAATAGATAGTAAAACAGTGGGGAGAACTTCATCTGATTCGTCAACGGTTAACGTCTCTTTTACTGTAAGGGTTGGTGAACCCTGAGCCACTTTCAGATGACCAATAGAGTAACATTCAGCACTCCTCGTTCTCAGTCGTGAGCGTAATGCAGGCTAGCCGACTGAAAGCTCCGTGGGACATGATAGTGTATCAGGGAAATAACCATTAGCTGTCACCTCACTGCTTCTGCTCAAAGCATAACTGACGAGGAACAGAGCGGTATGCTCACACACTTAAATTAAATCACCTCATGATTGTATGAAAACTCTTTCATACATATTGATGAGATATATCAACCATATTTCCACAGTGAGTAAATAAACTGTCAGGCAGATACGCAGGCGAACAGACAGGTAGGCAGACAGACAGGCAGAGAGAGAGACCGACAGACCGGCCAACAGACCATTAGACAGTCCGATAGATAGACTGATAGTTAGACTGAAAGATAGATCAATAGATCGATAGATGCTGTTGATAGGCAAGATTGAATGAAAAACTCCCCTCTGTCACCCTTGCTTCAGCAGTGTTTTTTGTGTGAGGATTTGGGGATCACAGGGGAGCGTAACATGAGAGAGAAGCTCCATGCAGCAGAGGCGGGAGGCTTCCTGTGTCCGGCCTTTCTGTGGCAGAGCTAAGGGGCTCCTCGTGTCAGGCAGATGATGCGATGTCCTGTTTATGTTGTGCCGCACTGCTCTCTTCCTGAGTGAGGCCAGACCATGCTGTGCACCACTCTCCCTCTCCCTCACCTTTCTCCTGTTCCTCACATCACACGGCACTAAGCAAGGACAATTCAACGCACACATGGAAGATCATGCACAATGAAATTCACATGCATGCATACACACACACACACACACACACACACACACACACACACACACACACACACACACACACACACACACACACACACACACACACACGCGCACGCGCACACACACACACACACACACACACAAATGTGCACGGATGAATACACACATATACACATACATGTGCGTGAACACACACACACACAGACACACACACGCACACGCACACACACACAAATGTGCACGGATGAATACACACATATACACATACATGTGCGTGAACACACACACACACAGACACACACACGCACACGCACACACACACAAATGTGCACGGATGAATACACACATATACACATACATGTGCGTGAACAGACACACACACACACACACACACACACGCACACGCACACGCGCACACACACACACACACAAATGTGCACGGATGAATACACACATATACACATACATGTGCGTGAACACACACACACACAGACACACACACACACACACACACATGTAAGAACTAATGAAGTACTCATTTATAAAATGTGTGTTACCATAACAACAAATTCACATACACAAATGCATGTTCTGCATTTGACCTCTGCACCTCTACACCCACAAATAATATGTTTGGTATATTATAGGTATCATATAGTTTGCATGACTATAATAATAATGATAGTAAAGCACATTTAATGTATTTAATGTTTAGAATATGATAACAGAGTCTAGAGTGTGGGGCTCTCTAATCTTTGTGTCATTTCTACAAATAGAGTTGAACCTCATTGTCATTGTTGGACACACACATGCATTCTTTCAGAGCCTCCTCTTACTATGATGGACAGAGGACAACACAGTGAAGATAACTGCTGAATTGCTAAAACATAACCATTTCCACATCCTCACCATTCAAGCAACAAGGAAACAGCGCACTGACCCAGATTTGGGTTCCTTAAACCCTGTGGTAAATATCCATGACTATTTATCGAAGAGAAACACAGGACATCTCCTTTAAATGGAGACCGAACGGAATGAATCTGTTTGTTTGTGATGTCTGGCATGAAAACGCAAATATATAAATATGTATGAATGTATTTGTATATGGCATGTGTCTGAATGTATATGGTGTGTGTATGAATGTATCTGTATATTCCCCAGCGGAGGCAAATGTGAGAGCTCAGGCTCTTTGTCCACTGCTCTACCTGTGGAGGAGCTAGTGGCCATATTGGTAAGCAGGTCGCTGAGGTAAGTGTATGGGTAGGGTGGGGGGGGGGATACAGAAACCAGGTTAAGGAAGAGCTGGTGGTGCGAAGGTCGCCCCCTGAACAGGGGCAGCCGAGGGTCAGGGAGCAGCGGGACCCTTCTCTGGGGGGTCAGGGCACGGGCCCCCGGCTGGGCCCGCCGCGGCCGGGGCTCGGAGGGGAGGAAGAGGCAGGGGGCGACCCTGGAGTAGAGGGACCCCAGCCTCACAGCTCTGCCCCGGGCCAATGTGTTCTCAATCAGAGGAAACACAAACAAGTGCCTGATTTAAGGGAAAGGCCACGCCGCTCACTGCAGGACCCGTCGGCCAGGCCCTCTCTCCCCTTCTCTCTCTCTCTCTCTCTCTCTCTCTCTCTCTCTTTCTCTCTCTCTCCCCTCTCTCTAATCTCCTCTCTCTTCTCTCTCTCTCCTCCACGCCACCCACAACCCGCCCGCCATACCGCACACCTCCCGGGGAGCGTGGGGGAGGACAGCGGAGGAAAAGGAGGAAAAAAGAGAGGTAAAGACAACAAACACCTAAGTCGTTAACAAGACACAGAGGCGTCGGATTCCCCTGCCTCCCCAGCCCCCACCCCCCGGTCCGGCACCCCCCTGACTCTGTGTCCGTCTCTGACTCTGTGTCCGTCTGTGTCTGCGTGTCCGTCTCTCCCATCCTCTGTGTGCGGCTGTGACGCGGCCTCTGTCCCGGCTCAGCAACACAAACAAACAGGGGGATTAAGGACTTGGCTGCACTAATGAAGCGCAGATGAGCAGGCAGGCAGGCAGGCAGAGAGGCGTGCTACAGGTGAGCAGCAGCTTCGCCACCGCAGGACCGTGGCTACAGCAGGACACAGGAATGCATGGCTGTCTGTGTCTGCGTGGGTGGATGGATGTTTGCCTGTTTGGAGGTGAATTTCTTTACGCAAATGTGTCCTCTCAGATTAAATACTTTCATGTGATAGGTGTTGGATTCTCTGGTTGTTGCGTTGTGTTTTAGTTCTAATGTCTGTATTGAAGCAAGGTGTGTGAAATGTTTGACTGCCAAAGTGTGAAATTTATTTTTTTTATAAATGTAGTATGTGATTTAAGTATAGATGTCATTGTGGCATAAATGCATGTGTCTGTGTTTTTTAAGCAGCCTGAAAAAGAAGTTTGAAGAAGACTGCAGACTTTTAGAGGAAGATAAGGTAATACTTTTCTCTGTGATCTGGTGATGTTATACCAGTGTGTGTGTGTGTGTGTGTGTGTGTGTGTGTGTGTGTGTGTGTGTGTGTGTGTGTGTGTGGTCGGTGCGTGTCTGTCTGCGTGTGTGTGTGTGTGTGTGTGCACGAGCATGTGTGTGTGTGTGAACATGTGAGAAATACAGACATAAAACAGGTAGACAGCCCAACAAGACCTATGAAAGAACTCAAGAGCAATCGTTTTGACCACAGCCCGCATATATGCGGGCGATCAGTCATTTTCACACATGATGTGAAGCGGGGCGCGAGGCCCCGGCAGACACAACGCGGAGCTGCGGAGCACAACGCAGCGCTCAGGTACGATGGCAAGGGGAGCCGCTTGTTATGTCTTACCTAGAACAGATAAGAGCAGATTAAGGTAAAGCAGCCTGGTCCTGTACAGTCATCCCCTCCCCTCGTCCTGCATGGCCTATTGTGAGGAAAGCAATTACCCGTGCACTAGCAGAGATCCGTGGACGGTCAGACCCCCAAGTTGATGGAGCCCATTGTACGCTGTATAAAGGACTTATTATAATATGGGTTGAGACTCTGAGCTGATGTCATCACTGCTAATGTAAAGATTAGGTGACATAGGTGTGATTTTCATTTATTCTTTCCTTCAACTTTTAGGCATACCCTCGATTCAGCTGATATGATTTGGGTTCACATGGATATTCCTAGCATAGTTTAATGTGTCATATTTGTTATAATTATTTTTTGAAAATAAATGTATGTTTGAAAATAATATGCAAAGCAACATGCTTGAAGTTCCTCTCAGGTGTTACTGGTAATTTTGTAAAATCATGTAGGTAATAGTATTGTTAGGGTAAGGGTAGATTATCGATTGGTAAAATACAATAGAAGATGATTCTTAAGTAGACAGACACAGGAAACAGTATAGGCTTGTAAGGACAACTCCCTATGTAAGAAAACACAGTTCTCCCACTGGTTTCAATGCCATCCTCTATCTGGGCTCATAAAATAAGATTGGGTAGACATAACAATTCTTTTCAGTTTGGGATTCCTTTTGCCTTTTTATCAGCTGGTTATAACACCCTGTGCACCACACAACTAAGATATGGGGAAATCTTTTTCTGCGAAATTCTGCTAAGAAATGACAAAAAATGTGAGTTTTATTTATGTGGGATATTTGTAAATAAATTGTGTCTTTTGAGCAATGAACAAAGGACTGTTGAAAATGTGGTTGAACAGCTAGTTGTAAAGGTCATAACCCAGAAGTTGATTCAAACAACCACTCTGAGGGCAATTATGTGAAACAACATGAAATTTCACACAAACACACACACACCTACATGCACACGCGCGCACACACACACACACACACACACTACACCGCACACTCTGAAATACATGCTCTATTGTTTCAGATACTTCACTCTTACTTGACTCTAGCCCATTGTGTTGTCAAAACAATAGGCTCAGGTTCCTCACACAAAGAAATTATTCTCCTAACATTTGTTTTAGTCTCTAAATTCTACTGTTAACACTGTCAAGGAGTGAAAAACAGTCATCATACAGAGAATTTACAGTAAAACATATTTTATCTATGCTCCTACTTGGTGCTGATCATTTACAAAATGACAGGCTTTGTGCATATTTATATTTCTTTTTTTTTTTTTTTATCTAACATCCTATTTCTGAGGAAAGCTCTAAAAATAGTATCATGTTTTGCTTGTATAATGTTGTGTGTATGCTGTTTCCTATAGCCCTATGGCCTTTCACCCACAACTCTTCTAAAAACAGTTATTATCCTCGGAGATTACCAAAATAAACAAACAGGTCAATCAAAGGGCTTTACCCGGCTAGCTATTTCTATTAAAACAACAGACTGTCTCTCACACTCTTAGCATTTTCTGATCTGAAAATCCACGACACTCCCCCGTCTAGTCTACTGAGTGGGACTCTTCCATTGGGCTGACTGGCTATCGGACGTGTGGCTGTTCACTCTGTTCCCGGCCGTATCGGAGAACGTGTTGTGACCCGATGGTGTGTTTACTGAGCCGGCGAAGCTCAGCAGTTCTCAGCTCTGAGAGAGGCATGCTCTGCTATCAGGTGTTGACTCCATGGAGATGAATTGACGAGCGTCAGCTCAATCTAGCTGCTCATGCACGTGCAGAAGAGACAGAGAGACACAGGAGAAGAGAGAGAGAGAGAGAGAAAGGCAGACATAGAGATAAGGAGTCCTTCACCTCTGCAAACCTTCACCTTGCTCCCCTTTTCCCACCCCCCAATCCTGATTCTCTCAATCCCCCTCCCTTTCTTCTCTTCTCTTCTCTTCTCTCACTTTCTCTCCCTCTGTGTTTTTCCTCTTTCTTTCAACACTCCCCCTCCCGCCCGTTGTTCTTCCTAACCCCTTCTCTGCTTACCCATTGCTTGTGGTTACCCCATGATGGATCTTGTGAAGTTGGTTGGAGAGTCAGCCTGCGCACGGTGCATTTGAGCTTAATTGAAGCTTCTATGAGCCGAGCTCTGGTTCTGATCAAAACAGCCTCCTCCGTCCGAGCGCAGCTGAAATCCGAGAGATGCCCAAAGGCCTGTTTTACTCCTTGGCCACTCAAGCACCATTACATGGACTATTACTCTATTACTATTACGGCAGATGACATGTAGCTAGAACGGTTTTACCAGTTGTCAAAACCAGATAGAATCCGATCTGTCCCATTGTTTGTGCGATTTGTCTGTGAATCAGTTCATCACATTCACTGTGGCATCATGTAGCGGCTGGAGGGAGGCTTCTTAAGGATACGGTTCCTGTGGGTGACCGTGTAAGGATGTACAACTGAAAAGCCCATACAAATCTTTTCTCAAGGTGCTTCACAACTTTTTTTTTATCTTTCACTCACCAGCTCATTACCAAAAAAAGAAAAAGGAAAAGAAAACGCAGCAGTGAACAGAAACACAGGTCCTTTCTCCTGATCCTCAGGTGGCTGGCCAAACAATACCACAGACTCGCTGTATCATTTTGTCAAGTTAGACATCCTAATCTTAATGCTCCTCTAAAGTTGCCCCCCACCCCCACCCCACTCCATGCCTGACAATGTGTCCCATGGAGAGGAATGTTAAGCCAGCACAGGAAGCAGCTGAAGTGGTTGCCCATATCAAAGGGCCCAGGTAACTGACAGGTAGGAGAGAGGGAGTGAGGACGTGACCCTCTCTCAGCCACAATAGAGGTGTGCACCTGTGGGGACTCAGGGGTGTTGGAGGGGTGTTGTCTGTGTGTTGGCGTGGAGGGTGGCGGCAGAGCGGAGCCCCCCGTGCTCAGACTTGACCCTGGCCCCCCCCCGTGACCCACTGGCCTGCAGGTGTTTGGGCCCATTGTCTGCAGCAGGCAGGCAGAACCGCCGGGCTGACATCTCAGGTATGTGCTGCTGCTGCCGTGTATGGGGGTGTGGGAGGAACGTGGAGGTGTCAGTTGGACACACACACACACACACACACACACACACACACACACACGCACACGCACACTCTCTCTCACTCTCTTTGACACACTCACACTTACACACATTGACTTAGTGACACTTACTGACACATGTAAACACAAGATACAAAAGCAGTTCTCTTTTGATCGTTCCAGCATGTAATACCATAAGAGCGCACACACAAACTCACAAATAGCAGCAAAAAGAGAACGTACAGGAGGTGGAGGTAACTTTTGGGTAAACTGCAGATTATTTTTGTTTTTTGTTTTTGTTTTTTTATTTGAAAGAAAATTAAAATATTACTATGCTGTTATATGAATGCTGATGTGTTGCGTAAGACAGAGAAGGAAAAATGACCATGTCCATCTATTCCATCTGAGGCACTACTAATGTGATAGTTGTAAGCGGGCAGCCTAAGGACACTGGGCCCAGTCCCAGGAAGCTTACTCTCAGAGACTGTCAGGAGAGAAGCCGCTCCACTGAGACCCTGAGGTTTGGTTTGGCACTGCAGCCAGGAACGTTGGTTTTAGTGGTGGAGCAGATAGGATGGATAGACCAGCGAAAATTATCATTTTCATCCTCTTTTCCAAAAAAATATCTTATTTTCCAAAGAAGATAGTCATGGAGGATTTTTCAGAACATAGAAGCTGGAGAGGACTGACTAAGAGAGCTCTGCACCGTCATTGCCTTTGACAGATCCTGGGCATTTGGCTGTATTTCCTGTGACAACACAGCTGCTTTGCACGTCCAGAGAGGGCAGTACGCAGCCCTGCGCCGCTGCTGCGCTTCCTCTTCCACGGAACACAATGGTTTACCTCACGCAGCACTCGGCGTCAGTGGCGCGGGGCCAGGAGACGCCTGGGAGGGCACGCCACGCTACGCCACGCTCCACTGCAGCCGCCACCCACTGAAATAGGAACGTGTTAGAGGTGCCACTGCGCAGAGACTCCCAGGAGCCTGCTAGTTTGGCACACACACACACACACACACACACACACACACACACACACACACACCAGTGGTGGAAATTTGAAAATGTGTACATCTACCAGCCACTAGCAGATTTTTGGTCAAATTCACCAGCCACTCAATATTAAAATATTACTTTGTGTCTGAAATCTACCAGCCATAATTTCCATCCCTGGCACACACACACAAACACACACACGCACACACATACATACACTCACACAGATACATGCAAACTACCTTATCTATTATTTCAAGTAAGATATTGTTCACACTCATTGTTTAAACACACCACTGGAAGTTGGCATACACTTACATACAGCATTCTGCCTGTGGGCAGACAGTAGGCTACCGTAAAGCCTCTCAAAAGAAAAAAAGAAGTTTTATTTATCTCAAGTTTTCCTATATATGTCAGCACACGGATAAGGCTTTGTGTAGTGTTACTACTCTCTTCCAGTTATGTACAACCCCTTCAGTAAGACACCACAGATGAAGCATGCATTGTTTGGTTCAATGTTTTATTAATCATATCAGATAACGGTGTTTGCTGTGTTGTGTGAGCATGACATATGTCTGAGGCAGTGTTCAGAGCTTAACTACTTTCCAGGTAAGCCGTCTGTCATCAGAAAGTAGTCCCCCACACACACACACACACACAAAAGCAGCCCTCCTTGGTCTCCCCTAAACTAGAGCAGCGATGTAGGGGCAGATAGCTCTAAAAGTGCCCTGAGGATGTTTATGCAGAGAGATGACTTTCCCCTGATAGAGCTGCGTGTAAGCCCAGTAAATATTAACTATGCTCCTCGGCCTCACAGAAGGCCGTGCCCAGCGTGTGTGTGTGAGGGTGTTTTTTGGTCGTACTATTGAAAAGAAGAGAAAAAATGGCTTTGGAAAAAAAAAAAGAAAAAGCTGGAGACTGGAAAAAGCTGAGGCCAGGCCAGGAACATGAATGCGATCCAGGGAGCGCATGTGAGAGTGGGGATGAGAGGACAGATGGCTGGATGCGCGTAGATGGACAAGTGAATGAGCGACGGAGTTGCGAGATGAAATAAGGTTGGGGAAAATTTCCTCCTAATCCAGCTGTCTCAGCTCGGAAGAGATAACGAAGGCCGGCTGGGAGAGAGTAAGACAAAGAGAGGGAGAGAATAAAGATGTACAGAGAGATAAATAGTGAGTCGGAGGGAGATAAAAAGCCGGAATGTCCCCTCTTAGCCCTCAGTGCTGTGAGGCCTTATACCCGCTGTGGAGACATGTCTCTGCCTGCAGCACTGAGCCCTCTCTCTGTCGCCCCCCCAACCCTCTCCCTCTTTCTCCCTCTCCCCCCCACCCTCTACCTCCCTCTCCCTCTCATTCTCTCTCTCTCTCTCTCTCTCTCTCTCTCTCTCTTTTTCCCCCCTAACTCTGTGAAATGGGCCATACTATCTCACAGAGAGGTAGAGTCAGCTCTCATGGTGGTTCCTCCGTCTGCTAGAGATTGGGCCACACTGGCTGACTCAACCAAATCACAGACAAGAGATGGCTGGCACTGGCGCTGATGTCCGCCTCCTCTCACGTTGGTTTCAGGTGCTATTTTGGTGCACCGGTGTGAAAGTCACTTTAACATCCTGTAAATGTTTGTTTTTACACATTTGCAAATAGGAATTTATAGAATGTACTACTATTACTGTTATTATTATGTAACTACATGCGTGTTTAATTCATTTCTAAATATGTTGTCTGACAATATCAAGGCACCTGGTAAGTATTGGGAAATCGGGAATCACTGTTGAGCAACATCATCTTTCCAGTCTCGGTTCATGTGTTTCATGTAGAGGTGGATGGCTGAATCATACTGGCGAAGAGTGAGACCTCAAACACACCTAGACACACACATACACACACACGCTCACACGCAAGCACGCACGCACGCATGCACACATGCACACACGCACACACACACACACCACACAAACACACACAAGCACACAGACACACTCATGCATGCACACAAAGGGATAGATAGTTATGATAGGTAGAGAGAGAGAGAGAGAAGGCATAAAAGAAAAAGATGAATAACAGCCCATACTGCCCTCTCTCCAGCACTGGGATGAAAAGCCCGGGCCCCTCTCCTGGCTGCTGCGGTATGTGGGGTAGGACAGGGAGGATGTGATGGGGGTGATAAGGGCCAGGCAGGGGCGCTGGTGCTTGGGTTCAGTGCCAGGACAGTGTCCACATATGCTGGTATTCGTGACAGCCTCCGAGATGCCAGAACCTGAAGGCGAGGCTGCTTAGCTGGGGAGCTGGGGTTTCCCAGGAGCACCAGGAGATCACCGGCAGAAACGCTACTAATATTTCCCCCCTTTTTCTCGTCAGTGGGAAAGGTAAGGCAGATGGACATCTGCTCAGCTCTATCTGCACACTATTTATTTTCTATAATAAACAGACCACCTACCAACTGTTTTTTGAAGATGTAACCTGGAAGTCTGTGCTTATTTGTAAGTAACTTTGGATCAAAGAAATGGAAATAAAAATGGAAAGACATTTTGGTTTAAATATACATGCAAATGTGGACCATATATAGCATGCACAGGAAAGAAAAAACTATGTGTTTGAATGGAAATAATCATGCTGTATTGATGTGAACTCAGTTCATCATCTCGTTTGCATTTGCACCACAGCCTGATGTGTATCTCTAATCCACATGCTATCTGATGGAGATGTATGTGGAACTGGCGGCCAAACAGAGTTACCTGTGATGGTATGGAAATGCAGCTGAGTGGGGGAGGATTGAGGTGTCTGCTATAATAGCTCCTGTGCATAACTCACTCTCTCTCTCTCTCCCTCTCTCTCTCTCTCTCTCTCTCTCTCTCAGCTGTGGCCTGTAGAGGCCACCCAGGTGTCAACAGTGGTATTATTGGGCAAGGGAACCTAAAATGGCCTCTGCGTCTCCTTTTCTCACACTCTGTCTCTCTCTTTCTGTCTCTCTCTGTCTCTCACTCTCCTCTCCTTAATTCCATCTCTCCCCCTCGGCCGAGAGCAAGTGTTAAAAGCCCCAGGAAGGAATTTGTGCCTCTCAGGGCGGCTGGGCCTGTGGGTGTGAAGCGATGCCTCTGTCTCAGCTGTCAGCTTCACTTACCCAGCATCCCCCTGGGCAACCCTGGGGTTGGGATGGTGATGGTGTGTATGTGTGCGTGCGTGCGTGCGTGAGTGCGTGCGTGTGTGTGTGCATGTACATGTTGTGGGACAGGTGGAACTAGAGGGAGTGAAAAAGAAAGATCACAAAGGAGAAGAGCAACAATGTAGGAAAAGCAGCAATATCGAACATACTTGCATCTAACATACTTAAAAATGCATGTACACATATGTTTATGATATAAAACATGCACATGTAAAAAAGTAAATGTAGGAAATTACATAAATAACTTGAAGTTGCACATTGCCCATGCAACTGATATAGTCAGCTGGTTACAAAAACCTACTTTGTTAAATTTCCACATAATAAATGTTATATCATCACATAATTCTTACAATGCCAAACATCTAAATAATTGGAATGAAATAAAATCCATGAGAGAAATGTTTCTTATTCAATAATTACTTAATGGGTCAAATTAATATAACCCTCAATGATCATAACTCCCTATGAAATATGCCCTGTCAATTATTACACCTCATAAAAACACAACTATGAGAGACTGACAGTAACATGCAGCTCATGCATTGTGCACTACATAAATATGAAGGGAGCAAAACCATTTAAGCTTTTAGACTTCCTTTGTTTGGCCAGGCCGGCTGCCAAATGAGAATCCCTATGGCCGTGGAGCTGGGCCTGATGACAGCCATTGTGCTCTCAGCGTGGTAGCCATTGTAAAAACACACGTATCCTGCGTTGTCCTTTTAAGTGTACTCTTGCGCGCTACTGAGGCTTTCGCGTCCTGAAATATGTCCTTTTTAAGTTAAATTAGCAAGTTATTAGTAGCCGTCTGAAATGTACACCTGCCTAACCGCCGAAATATGAGGCAGAGCAGAACGAATCCGTTTCCCAAAGAAGAAAGGAATTTCAGGGGTCAAACGATCTTTTCCTGAAATGAAATCACAGGCAGTTCTTGTTAGCTCTCTCTTAGACATGTAAAGTAGAACTGTCTCCAGTCGAACCCAACCTCTGCCTCTCACCCCTTCACCTCATTGAGTTAGCGTCAGCAGGGACAGAGTTCAAGCCTGCCACATCCAATAAGGCCTCTCCGTCCGGCGAAGACTGCTGTAGCCCATGGCGACTGCACCGAGCGCTGGACTGTAACCCTCCATGCGCTCCTTCGCTCCTTGTCATCGCTGGCAGCGGCGGCGTGGCATAGATAGCACCATTACCTCACAGAGGGTACTGATCAAAGGCGTGAGCCGAGGACCGTGAGGGGACCGTGACCCTGCCCTGAACACCAGGGCTATGCAACAGGATCTTCAGTTCACCTAAGGTGTAAGGGGGAAGGGGCTTTTGAAATTCATAATACAAATTGGTTTTTCCATTCACCAAATTGCTTTATACATTCATAATGGTTATGATGCAACATAACACATGTGAATGGGCCTCCACAGGGAACAGTTTAAATGCATTTAATATGATTGCTCTTGCGCATCTGGTGGTAGTAACTAACCTTTGGCATGCTTCGGAGTTTATCGGAACATTTAGCACCCATTCAGACAAGAGCGCTCTGGTACAACCTGTTTCGTGTTTAGTCTTTAATGAAATAACTCCCAACCTCTAAATGCATTCCGAATCATAGTGAGAGAGAAAAGCTGGGACAAGGTCACACTGCAGAAAAATATATAAGGAGAAAATAGGGATTCAGTAGTGGCACATAAGAGCTTAAATGAACATGTGTAAATGAGCTGTGATGTGTGAGTGTGTGTGTATATATATATATATATATATGTGTGTGTGTGTGTGTGTGTGTGTGTCAGTGTGTTTGCGACTGTCCATGTCTCTCTCTGTGTGTGTGTGTGTGTGTGTGTGTGTGTGTGTGTATGTGTATGTGTGTGTGTAGTCACTCAGTGAGCGTGTGTAGTGTGTAAGTGTGAGCTCGGGAGAAGGAATTGGGGTGAAATCTGGAGAAATCTGACCTGCGTTTGCTCTGACTGGCCCCTCTCTTTGGGCGAACCCCTAAGATTCATCAAATTGGATCAAGATGACATCAATAATAGACTCAAGCTGCAGCACAGGAGAGACCCAGTGATCCATGTATTGTTTTTTTCAGCTCGTTTTTTTCTGAAGGCACATTCCAACCACGGTCACCATCACATTTATGACATCAAAAGATTTTACACAGATGTCAACACATTGGTGTGCGCAACACTGTTTCATCTCATTGAAAGGCTTTATCTGATTTAGGGAAAACTCCCATCATACCGTTAATCCTATTAATGAGTCATTCTAAATTTGAGGATTGCAATCAGAGTACAAAAGTGATTGGTGACTGTGTACAGATTTCACTGATAGAACACAGGGAGGAGGGATCCTCAAACAAATCTTAAAAAACAACAATTGTCAAATCAAGCACGGATCTCTTATTTTGGGCCCTGGTTGGAAGTTGCTCTCCGACACAATGACTGTTAGACCGTGACACCCCTTATCTAACCCTAACTGTGGCCTATCATATCCAGTTATGAGGATTATTGTGACCTCTTCATGTTACCAAGGTTACTAATCAAATTTCCGCATGGTACTGTGTCTACAGGTCTTTGTGATAAAACAGTCCCCTGCCTTGCCGAGCTTGGCGGCGCGGCCATTCTTGCCTTATACATGATGAGGTCAGTTCATATGTAATTCCTAGGATGAAAGACTATACTTGTGTTTTGATCCAAGAAAAGTAAAAGGAAAAAAGACAGCCTTACAAAGACTCCCAGACTCCAGCTAGTTATTGGGCTTCACGGCCAATGAAAAAAAGCAATCTGTTAGTTTAAGTGGATGAGCTTGCAGTCTAATGTGCTGTTAATGTTCTCTTGTAATTATCTATAATGACCTACTGTGCACAGACAGTGTTGTGTTTGAAAATAAAGTAGGCTTAAAACTATTAATAGCTTACAGAAGACTACTGGGGAAGCTTAATGTTGTCACAATCAGGGGTTCTAAAGGATTCGTGTCATAACCCCGCTCCCTTTCAAGCCTAATCAAACTCTGCTTCTGGGACAGAAACAAACAAACACCCTCTGTAGTGGCCAGCGGAAACGCGAGAATAAATCTAGTAATGAGCGAGGACGCATAAATGTAATTCCGTCCGGCCCCGTCACTCAACGGTCAAATCCAACTTTAGACGAGGAGGCTCAGAACTGGAGGCGCGCAGTCCCATTCATTACCACGCTGCTGTAATAACAGCCGGGCATCCTTCCATTGTACGCACGGGGACCACAACCCACGGCACGGACAGAGACAGTGAGTGACTTCAGAACTCCACTGAACACTCCGAACGTGGAGACTTCCTGTCTCAAGTCCTCACGCAAGCCGCATCGCGACAGGGCACGAGCGTGCGCGCACCGCTGTTCTAATGGCAACACAGGAAATGGCTTTCGGATACAGGGCACATGCCTTCGGCCTAATGGATGATTATTTATTATTTGCACGGCAGACACCCTACCGGTGCAACCCTATTGCGTTGTGTTTGATGTAAATACCAAGAGTATTTGTTTGGAGAGAGCATTTTGTGTCTCTGAGAAGAAATTATTCATATTCTGATGTATTGAAACTGACAGAAAAATGACAGCAATAGAAAAGGTGTGAAATGATGGTGTTCTCACTGGGCAAACTTTTAAGAGGGCTTAGGTATACCTTGTTCACTCAACTTGTTCAACAGTACCATTGCACTATTTTTTTCCCAAAACGTAACCACAGCGAAGCTTTTTAGAAACGTTTACGATTAATCAAGTATGGGCATGTTGGCTCTAAAGGCTGTAAACATTAGTGACTGAAGTCCTAAGAATTGACAAACAAACTGGAAAAAATAACATTAACTATTAAGCTTAGGCTATTGCCGAAGACTAGTTCAGATTTCACTTAGCTAAGTAAAGCAAACATTCACTGTGTGTGTGTGTGTGTGTGTGTGGGGGGGGGGGGGTTGTGGGTGTTTGTAATTTGTTTGTAAATATCAATTTACACAAATAAGACAGTTGTAAATGGCAAACTGATTGATGTATTCTTTGTGTACATTCAAATAAATGACGATACATCTGTGAGCAGAAACATTTTACACCCATGTTTACATTTACTTTAAACCTATTGATTTTAAATAGTAAACATACAGTCTTGTCGGTCTTTGGTATTTTGAATATAGTAAAACACTGGCTGAGGATGGGGTAATAGCCCTCTTTACCTGTGATATATCAAACCTATTTCCAACATAGGCATGCAGCTTTTTGCAGCACCACCAGATATCAAAGGCATATTGCTGGTGTTTTAGTGTGTATTTGTTGTTATAGTACATATCATTGCACCAGTATAATGCCATTTGGCCTTGCGGTAGTATGGGGGCGTTTACACAACTGATTCCAGGCGATCTCCTATTGAGCTCTGTTCTGCTCTCGGTGTTCTGACAATAAGAACACAATAATACTGCAAACAGAGAGAGAACCTCCAGAGTGACACTCCCAAGCTCTAGGCTGGGTAATATTTTACATGTTTAACATAAATGAGATTTTTTTTTAGGTTGATCAGTCTAGTTTATGGTAGACTGTAACTGAATGTGCTCATAATAGCATTCTTTTGAGGGGATGTTTGGCATTACTGTCATTCACATATCAATGCAACATTGATACTGCGGCTATTTCTGTAGTGTTTTGAATGTTGAATGTCCCCTCTGATGTAGATGCAACATGTAGCATGACCATATTCAAAAAATTCACATGCGTGTTCCTGCGCGCGCGCACACACACACACACACACACACACACACACACACACACACACAAAATACACAGAGAGAGAGAGAGAGAGAGAGAGCAGGATGACAGAAAAATAAACATAGTGCAAAAACGTCAGAGTATTCTACACAAACTCCATTTCATAACCCGAAGGTATTACAGATTCAGGATTTTGGTTAAACCTGAATGATCTACAGTTAAAGGAAAACATCCCTCTACCTTGAATGATTCCCATCGGAGGGTAATTGGTGATGAAGGATACATCTAAAGCATCTTTCACCCTGATACCCAATTAGGAACAGAGGTTAAAAAAGGCATAGGCTGTCTAGAGTGCACTGTAACCTGAGAGCTCGGAGAGAGTGTTTGTGAAGGTGAGTGCTGGATCGTATAAGCTCGCTGGAGCAGCTGGACCCCACCAGGCTCTGGTCAGACCCCGGTCAAATGCACATCCCGGCCGTCTGATTGTTCCAGTAGAGAGATGGAATCCAGAGAGGGCTACATTATCAAGATGGAAACTATTTTCAACACTTCGGGCCCTCAAAAATGCCTCATTTTAATGAAAACTCATTTCTCAAATGTTATCCTAAAAACGGTAAAAAATGGTAGCCTATCCATATAAACCATTCTTGTGTGCATTGCATTGCGATTGTTCTGATTCTGGAGGCAAGTTGCTGACTTGTTACTGGACTCAGATACCCTTCCATATTTCAACTCATCTCTGGTCAGCGATCCCACAGCTGTACGACCAGGAGTCAGAGTGCAGTGTGAGCACACAGAGAGGGGGCAGAGTCCCACCACTCGCCTGGCCAGGCCAGCCTGAGATCAACTGCAGACGAGGCATCTCACTGACACCCCCTCCTGGCTGGCAGCGGCACTGCAAAACTACGCATGATCACTGACTTGTGCAAAACACACACAAAAAAATGCAGGCAGTCACAACATTTGACAGTTTTTTTCAAAAACAGAAGTAGAACGTCACAAACTGCATTAAAAGCATTAAAACCGAGAGGGAAGCTGTCAGTCAAACTGCCGCTGTCATTCAAACGGCAGCCAGTGAATAGAGTGACTGAGGCTCGTAACGATCTTATCAGGCGGGGAAGGCTGCCGTTTGAAGGGATCCATCTGGCCCGTCTGGAGCGACGGAGCTGCCCACTGATTACTGCTCACAGCTGCAAGCCCTGGGCAGCTGGATGCTCGGCCGGTAGGGAACTGGGCCACAATTAGCCAGGTTATCAATCAACGGCTGGCTAATGAGCGAGAGGCTGGGGCCACACTGAGCCCACAGGATTTCCCCGCTCCTGGGAGACCAGGGGAAGCACTACTGAAGGCTGCCCACTGGGCCTGGGACTAAAACACCAGCCCTGTTACTTCACTGGGGGGGAACTTAACAGCTTTATTCATGCTAAACCCTGGGATGGGCCACGGCAAGGTTGTTCAGGACAGGTGACCTTAAAGAGATGTTTTTACACTTAATTTCAGTCTTGTGGAGAATGACCCCCTTGCTTTCCTCACTCACCTCTATCTGGAAAAGTATGTGGTAGGGGGTTTGGCAAACATATGTGGTTTTTGCAGAGCTACTGTACATGTGTTCAACTAAGACCCCAAAGTACAGCTGTGGATTGCTTTGTCTAGGCATCATACTACCAACAACACGACACATGGATCACTTAGACACTTCCCAGTCAATCTGAAGTGTGGCAGGTTTAGCATGTAACATGATCAGGAACATGCTTGACAACATCAGTCTTTATTACCATGCAAAGGGTGAAGATGAGCTTCAATCTGGGTTTTGGGGAATTGTAGTGCAGGTTTTTTTCTAGGCAAACCTCACATGGCCAGAAGGATGTATTACTGATAATAGTATACATATATACTGACATAATACATAATACATACTGATAAAAGTCCTTACTGGCATTGCATTGGGCAGAGTGTAATTTAGTGCTGAAGCATGGCTTTCAGATAACAGAAAGACTGAACACGGCATTCTCAAGCTCAACCTTGACAGTGGGTGTGCAATTTCGGAGTCCAGATAACACCCTGCGCTGATAGATAATGGCATTCACAAGCAGAGCAGGAGCTAAGGGCACTTGCCATCCACTGGGATCCCCATGCCCACGTCCACTGGTCAGCATCAGACAGTGACCAGGCTTGAACAGGCCTCATTTCTCACACGCTTTCATCTCATACCCCCTGTGGTGTTGATTAGAGTGTACGAAAGCCACAGATGTCTTTCCCCGTCCGCTCCGAGAGGCGAGCATTTGAGCAGGCGGGAGTTTGGCGGGGCCTTGAGAGAGAGAGAGAGAGAGAGCGCTTGCGGCTGAATGTCACCGTGCCCTCCGTGGGCTCTGCTCTGCCCAATGTTCCCCTCGCCTCCTCCTTCTCCTCCGTCTCCTTCTCTCATCTAATCTCCTCGCTCTGCTCCTCTCCCACTCAGATGAGAGAGAAGTTGAAGAGGAAACGCCAGAGAGGACTCTCCTCTCCCAGCCGGCCACTTGGCTCACCTCCCTTTGACCTCCATACACACACACACACACATTTCACCAGGCCTGATGACTATTTCCTGAGTAGTGTATGTGGATTTTTTTTTTTTTTCAAAGTGAGGTAGTGGAGGCCATAGGAGTTCTAATCTGAACTCAACCATGTAATCCTGATTCACATTTTCATGCGGAGCAATTTCAAAGCAGACTCGTCAAACCAATGAGATTGGTCACAGTCACGTTCGTGTGCTCTTATCTTGTTTGCTGACGGACTGCAGTACAAACACCATTCTCAAATGGAGGACTCTCACCGTCGAGCTGGGCACCAGTTTCTTTCACACCGTGATAAACCCAATTAAAATCTACAGGTGCAGAGTTGACAGCTCTCCACCTCTGAACGCCTTTTCCACCTCTCACACTACCCGATCAGGGGGTCGTTTCTAGAAAAGTTAGCAAACGACGCTTTCTAGAAACAAGCCCAAGGGTTGTGGCAAATGGGATGGCTGTGCCCCCCTTCCCCCACCCCCAGTTTCTCTCCCTAAAATGGCTACATGATTGTTCATCGCTAATAGTTCATGTTTGTACATGTATTACATCGTATTGTGGACAGTAACCATTCTGGATATACAGCATGTGCTCCACTTCCACTCACCCCCTTTCAAAAGGCTTTCTACTATATAATAGGGCCAATAAAAGGCCTAGGGGTCCTAGCCCTATTATTTACATATGAAGATACACAAAGGGATGACAGGCAAAATGTATGATGAAATCCCAGCTGTGTTAATCGTCTGCTGAAGTTCTCCGTATACCTTAGACAAAAGTCCAACGCCTGATGGGGAGTTTTGACACAGGATTATAATGAGGTCCCTCGCTCACCCTATTGTCAGTGACAACTCTGTGGTGACTGGTGACATACTGAACTTCTTCCAATGCACAGGGCTGCACACGAAATCCCAACGAGCCGTGCCATGTTTTGTGGGGCGTACGCTGTGCTATGCTTCAGTACTTCTCTGTGTGTGACCAGGGTGAGGACCCGCTGGGCGCGTTGCAGTGGTGACCCCCATCAGGAACTCTTTTCTGCCTGACCACACCGCAGCCTGTGGGGTCCTGTGTTCGCTCACTCCCATGTTTAGGCAGAACTGCAGTGTTTCAAGACCTTAGAAAAGTGAAACTACATACGCAAAAATGCATTAACATCCCCTGGCAATTGCATTTTTTTTCAAAACCCATCTTTAATATATTTATCCTCGCTGAAGGGGTGAATTCAGTTATAAGGCATGCAACGCCATCTAGTGTCCTGTTGAAAAACCTTCCACGCTGAGGATCCAAATAATGATTTACAATGAAGTGAAACAAGGGAGACATATTGAAACCATAATGCAATGTTTTATTTATTTTTTCTGTGAATGAACAATGATTGCTCTAAGTTAGGACATACATTTAGATAAAGAAATACATACTTAAAGGCAAGGGCAGCTGTCGGAGGCGAGCTGAAGAGTTAGCATATAAAAATTCAGAATGAATGTGTCCCTTAACCCCACCCCGCCAATATTCACGTGGGAAATCACCCATGATGCATTAGTGATTCGCACTGATAACCACAGCAGCTAACAAGTTTTACTGCCTTACACAACTCAAGTAGAAATACAAAAGAAGTTTGGTCTCTTAAATAAACACAGATGGCCTGAATCATAAGGGTGTGTTAGTCATCTAGGAAGTCATCATCAAGGTTTACGTCTGTGGTGTCAATGTCGTCAAGTTCCATGTTGTCAAGGTCATCCTCCAGCTCATCCAGGATCTGGACATGGGGGGAAAAAGGGGGATAAAACTGACGGTGAAACTTGATCTGTTGCGAGTGACACACACACACACACACACACACACACACACACACACACACACACACACACACACACACACACACCATCCCAACCCCATCACCGTTACAATTACCATTACCGTTACCATTAACATCCCAATGCCATGTTTATGGTGCGCGTCATTCCATTTGAAAAAAAAAGCTAGAGTCTTCCCTCTGGTGCCACCACCCCATCTACAGGTGGTGCCACCACCCCACCACACACACATGTCACTACAGTGCCACAACAGGCTTGACCCCATCAGGCTTACAATTACCATTACCGTTACCATTAACATCCCAATGCCATGTTTATGGTGCGTGTCATTCCATTTGCGCAAAAAAGCTAGAGTTAAAGACATGCACTTTGGGCTCTGTACACATGTTAGTGACCCAGCAGCGCATGTACAGAGAGATCAATAAAATCACGGAACACTTCCAGGATGCTGGTCCTGAGTGCTGAGGAGTACCTCGTCGTCCTCTAGGTCGTCTGCTGCTGCTGCTGCTGTTGCTGCTGCTGCTGTGGGGGTCTTCTCTTCCTCTGGTGCCCAATAAAATCAATGGAACACTTCCAGGATGCTGGTCCTGAGTGCTGAGGAGTACCTCGTCGTCCTCTAGGTCGTCTGCTGCTGCTGCTGCTGTTGCTGCTGCTGCTGTGGGGGTCTTCTCTTCCTCTGGTGCCACCACCCCATCTACAGGTGCCACTACCTCTACCACAGGTGCCACTACGTCTACCACAGGTGCCACTATGTCTACCACAGGCGCCACTTCCGCTACAACAGGCGCCACTTCCTCTTCAACAGGCGCCACTTCCTCTTCAACAGGCGCCACTTCCTCTTCAACAGGCGCCACTTCTGCTTCAACAGGCGCCACTTCCTCTTCAACAGGCGCCACTTCTGCTTCAACAGGCGCCACTTCCTCTTCAACAGGCGCCTCTTCAACAGGCCACTTCGCTTCAACAGAGCCACTTCTGCTTCAACAGGCCACTTCCTCTTTACTAGAGCAACAGGCACTTCCTCTTTACTAGGCTCCCTTTCAGCTTTCCTCTTCAGTAGGCGCCACTTCTTCTTTAACAGGTGCTGCCACCTCTTCAACAGGTACTTCCACCACTGCTTCCTCCTCTTCTTCAGCAGCTGGCTCAGGTGTAGGGGCGCTCACAGCGCCCACTGCTGCCGCCACAGGGGCAGCTACTGCTGCCATCACTGATGCAAACATGCTGGCTTTCGCCGCTTCCTCCTCTTCCTCCTCTGCTGCCTCTTCCTCAGCGGCTGGCTCAGGTGTAGGGGCGCTCACGGCGGCCACTGCTGCCGCCACAGGGGCCGCTACTGCTGCCATCACTGATGCAAACATGCTGGCTCCCACTGCCGGGGCCTCTACCACCGGGGCCTGTACCGCCGGGACCTCTACTAACGGGGCCTCTGCCACTGGCTCAGCCTCCAGGGGTTCCGTCTGCTGCACAGACACCTGCTGCACACGAGCATATAGACAAGCACAGATGTCAATCAGCCCTTCACAAACCTATATAACTAGATAGTTTTCCAGCAGATATTCCAGAGCTCCACAGACATGGAAACACTCCACAATTACTCCCATTCCCAAGAAGAACAGCCTAAAAGTCCTGAAAGACCCAAGATCCATAGCCCTCACCTCCCTCGTCACATTATCAACGCCACAGCTTCAAAGACAGATCCCCTTCAGTTTGCATTCCACGCTAAGAGAGGGGTGGATGATGCCAAACTCTAAATATTGAATGCTGTCCATGAACACCTAGAAGTCCCAAATTCTCCGGCTCCTCTTCACGGATTTCTCGTCTGCCTTTAACACCATCCAACCACATGCTGGCTAAAAAAAAAATCTCAACCTGGATAATCAGCTAATTCTGTGGATCATTAAGTTTTGTACCCAAAGAACACAGAAGGTGCTGGTCAATTAAAAGATTCTCTGACATAAGATACATGTCCACTGGCTCACCACGGGGCTGGGTCCTCTCACCACTGCTTTTTATCTTGTACACAAATGATTGTAGAAGCTGCCATCCTGATCGCCATCTAGTGAAGTTTACTGACACTGTTCTCCTTTCCCTGCTATCTGGTTCTGTCCAAGATCATGGGCCTGTCCTCAGTGAGGGTGGAAGAGTGTGATCGCTCTTTTTTGGAGCTAAATGTTTCAAAGACTAAGGAGATGTTCATTCACTTCACCAACCATGGAGGACGCAGGGCTGCCAAACCAATCTGTGAGTTACCAGTTGTAGTTGTACACGAACACAAATACCTGGGCACTGTAATTAGGTGGGTCATTCTACAAAAACGTGCCATTTTAAAACTGTAAAACAATTAATTATAATTAACAATATTTAATTTAGTTGCTGTGATATGACAAAAAATGATTTGCTAGGGGTATAAAGGTCCATGTATTCATACTAAACCGTTCAATACAGATGTGTACCATATAAAGTCTTTAATTGTAATCAACAGTAGGCTTTTTTGCGTGCGGACCATGTTTCAAATGTGGGTTCCCACACAAATATATTAAGTGGTGAACCATATGTCAGTTTAGTCAATTAACGTCAAAAACATTTGACACTTTCAAAATACTATTCCCGCTGCGCATCAGCAATGCTCTCGAGAATGCACACCATGTGGTCTCATCTTGTCAACCACATGGCTAGTAATGACCAATAACATATTTCGTCGACCCTGTTACTGTCAACATTGTTACTTCTATAATACTCTAATATAATAAAAATAAATAAAAGACAAATGTAAAATAATCTCAGATGAATGTAAAATAACCTCAGATGATTGTAAAATAGAGCAATATTCCACTCAAATACATTCACGTATGGAAAAAACATTTTCAACATTCAACATTTTCCATTTACGAACACTCTTAATGTAAACAGATTTATCTTTCATGATCAGAATTGATCTAAATATGACTTAAAATATTTTCAGATACAAATTGATTTCTTTGTAACAGGGTTGACAAAGCACACATGCATGTTTATTATTTGCAAAATAAATAAATAAGGTAACCCGAGATGTCATTGCATATTTTTAAGGATCTGCTTTATCCAAACAGGTGCTTTAAGACTTTTAAAACAGAAGATATTTGGAAAGCTAAATGGCACGTTTTTGTAGAATGATCCAGGCACATTCAGATACAACAGTTCTAAGAACACAGTTCTACCAACTACTGACTAGAGATGCTACCATGTCGTTTGTGGCAAGTCCCCCCACTTGATGGCCATCTTGCAATGCACTTTGGGCAGTTATCGGGCAGCTATTTTGGGCACACTGCGCGTGGGCAAGGCTTCACAACACCAAACTGCGAGATCACAACACATTATTGGCACGATGTATTCACAACATACTACATGATTGGCACGATGTGTTCACATGTCAACTTTTGGCAGCGGAAGGGGCGGGATATGTGTACACAACAACGAACTAACCCCATACATTTCTATGGAGGAGTCTTTGAGTGCTGCGTCTCATTAGAGTCTCTGATCCTACCCCTACAACTACACAGTTCCTGGGGCTTTTTTCTGTTTGCATTCCCGCACAGTAGGAACTCTGAGAGGACTTCACACACATTAGTAGCCCAATTATTTCATGGACATAAAATAACTGACACACTAAAAGCTCATGGTATCAGGAAGCATAAAAAAGAATCAGCCTTGTTAATAACATTTCTTCTCAGTCTCTGCAGCCTTCTCATGCAGTTTTTCATGCAGATGGCGCATCTTCTTACTGCAAGACACGCAAGCTGCTTGACTTGATTCCACTTCCGAGCCTACACAACGACAGCGAATTGCAGCTTGCGTGTCATAGTTTTCTGAAGTGGTTTGTGTGTAGGATGGTAGGATGATTTTCATGTGAAATGCAATTCTCATTTCTTCTGAAAACCTAAATAAATCCGAGAATGCTTATCGGACATGCTTGGTTTTTACTGCAGTAGGCTAACGTTAATCTTAGAGCCACTGGTCACCTGATTAATGTTACATCCAAAGCTAAAATAACTTTAGCATTGGTTGAGTGATGGAGGCTAATTTGATTGTATTTGTAAAACATAAACGCAGTTATACTGAGTATATTGATAACAGCACTGTAATTGTCTCTTTCGACTGTCATCCCATTCACTTCATACTGATCATACTGAGAGGAGCTAAGTTAGTTAGCCACAGTGCATTTAGCTAATGCCATGGTTTGCCAGTGGAAGTATGATGCATCCTTAAAAACACTGGACTGGGACAGTTCTGTTTGCTAAAACTGTTAAGCTGCTGTTGACTCGTTCACCAACACCGTCACATCATTCAGACTATCCGTGGTGGTCCTGTCAGTGCTGTCAGTGAGTGTAAACTGTTACATTAAGCTCACGAAGACTGCACATGAAATAAATGTGCGCATATGAAACAAGTCTTCTGAGCTAACGTTAATTCCCAAACACTCACATATCCTGCTCCTTAGTTTTAGTCTTTATTTTTTTTGCCTTTCAACAAAGGTGCTTACACCAAGCAAAGAAGTGCATGGTTTTCAAAGGCTAATAGTAAAGTAAAAGTAATGTTTTGCTCGCATAGCCCACAATGTAGACATGTGCAATGGGGGTTATCAAAGGTGAAAAGACTATACACTACTTATTTAGTTAAAAAAAAAAAAACATACTGTATAAGAGCCTTTTGTTAGGAAACCAGATAATTAAGCCTATTTAAACAGATAATGTCCACCTTGATTAAAATTTTGTTATGGGAGAAAGTTTTTAAATTGTGTTGGTTAAAAATGACTATTGGCCGATATATTGGTTATCGGCTTTTGACACTCTCAAATATCGGTCTTCAAAATCCCATATCGGTCAGGCTCTACTACGCACAGGGAAAAATACCCTACCCCAAAGTAGGAGCTCAAATACTGATAGGAACTGAGGACAAATACAGAGGAACTCTTTAATCCCCAGTTCCATGCTGTCTGAATGTGTGGCAGTATTTCCTGAGGAAGCTATACTACTAAATTTATGTAATTAATTTACTTTGGAGTAAATTTGGCCTACCTTTTCTCACGCATAAGAGAAATCTCGCTCACATGCAGGGATGCCAATTATAGATCTCACAATCTGAGCAATATTGGAAAATAAATGAGCATGCTTTCTCCACCTTGACAAGAGAGTCATTTTTAGGTGTTTTTTAATTAATGTAAGCAACCACTTTGTTCTGAAAGATTGTAGGCAGATCCTACGCATGAGATTTTTAAAAGTGAAAGTAGGCCTATAGGTGAGTAGAAAGTTTTGGGAGGGAGCGTGTGCACAAAATTGATGCATTTGAAATGCTTTTATGAACTTGAAGGCATGTTATTGTGGATGTGTTACTAAAATATGTATAAAATATTGTTGCGCATGCACCCCTGTATCCAACCCAACCCACATCCGCATCCAACACGTAAGGGATAATGTATAGAACACCGGTCATTATTGGGAAAATAAATGCGGGTCACCCGTTGGATACCCGTGGGTACCTGAACCCCTGCAGGACTCTGGTTGGTGTGTGTGTGTGTGTGTGTGTGTGTGTGTGTGTGTGAGTGTGAGAGAGCGTGAGCATCATCATACCTCGGCAGGTGCAGGGACTTCTTTGGGCTCGTGGCCTCGTGCCTCTTCTACAATATTCCTCTCCTCGATGGGCTGGAAAAAAAAAAAAAAAAATATACCAACCAGATGAGTATGGGAGTCATGTGTGAAAGCCTGTTTGTGTTTGTGTTTGTGGCACCATCATACCTCGGCAGGTGCAGGGACTTCTTTGGGCTCGTGGCCTCCAACCTCTTCTAGAACATTCCTCTCCTCGATGGACTGAAAAAAACACAAAAAAAAAAACCACATACCAACCAGATGAGTGTGGGAGCATGTGTGAAAGTGTGTGTGAAAGTGTGTGTGTGTGTGTGTGTGTGTGTGTGTATGTGTGTGTGTGTGGCACCATCATACCTCAACATGTGCAGGGACTTCTTTGGGCTCGTAGCCTCGCGCCTCTTCTAAAACATTCCTCTCCTCGTTGGGCTGAGGGGGAGAAAAAAAGATGAGTTTGGGAGTCATGTATTGAAGCGTGTTTGTGTTTGCGTGTGTGTGTGTGTGTGCATGCGTCATGCAGCAGTGAGGAGAGGACAGGTTGACACTGACTACATGGGCAGACAGTGGGAAGGAATGCGACAGGAACATGAGAGGGGAGTGTGAGATAAAGAGAGAGAGAGAGAACAGAAAGGAAGGGGTGAAGTGGTGAAGCGGGTGAACGAGAGCAGAGGTGGACAAAGAACAAAGATGTGGACACTCGGAGGGTCACACGGTGCTAGAGGGTAGGTGCCGTGTAAGAGAGGGGAGGGCTGGTGGAGCGGCTCACCGTGACCAGCGGGTAGTCGGTGGCCGGCCGGGTCTTGCCCTGGCTGGTCTCCCGGAGGAACTGCTCAGCCACGAAGGCCTCCTTCAGGCCAGGGAACAGGTTCTCATACTCAGTAGGGTCGGCCAGAGACTCTGCTGCCTTCTGGTTCACCTTAGACAGAGACTCCCTCCACAGTTTCACCACCCTGAGCGTGCGTGCACACACACACACACGGACACACACACACACGCAAAACAGTACAACAGAGAATTGTGATGCTTTATTACAAGGAATCTCATTTCAAATCTTATTTTGAGAGACTATTCTTCGTTCACATTCACATACAGTCACATTTTCACATCCAGTTGGATGAGAATGGGAATTGATGAAAATTAAGTGTTCCAAAACCACAAGTTATATGTAGAAGAGCTACGCTGCGTGAGCTCACCTGGACACCTGGCTGGGCAGGTAAGTGCGGGCGAGGAAGGCCGCCTCAGGTAGGCGGTTGGTTCTGATGAGGAGCTCCAGGCAGTGGTCCAGTCTGGGGAGAGAAACAGACACGGACACTCAGAGGAGAGTGGAACATTTATCTGAAACATTTATCTCTACAGTTTTTGATTGACTGAATCATGACCTAAACCGTTTCAACAGTGATTGTACGGCAGTTCAACACAGGACACCACCTCAGATGTGAGCAAAACTTGACTTCCGCAACTTTTCCCAATTTTCCTGAAGAGTTTGTGGATTACACCCTTGATGACTGGTCCGGATGCATATGACATGTCTTAGGAGGCTGTACCATGCATGCACGCAAACTTACTTCCCCTGCAGGAAGTAGGTCATGAATGCCACGTTGTTTTTGCCGTCGCGTTCCGCTCCCTCGGCCAGCTTGCCCACCATGGCAGCGTTGCCCGAGGCGGTGGCTAGCAGCAGCAGGCCCCCGTAGTCCTGGGCGTGGTGGAGGCACTCCTGCGCCAAACCAAACTGGCACTTGCTGATGGCCAGCTCTGCCAGCTGCTTCCACTTCTGCTCCGACTGTGGGGGCGGAGGTGGGGGTAGGGTGGGGGGAGGCAGAGCCGTGTGAGGAGGTTTGCATTGGACTCGCCACCAGAAATAACAACGCTCACCCACTTTAAATATTGATACTTCTAAAATGCCAGTGTGCTGGCGTGTTTGCTTGAGCATTTTTTCGGTTCAAAGCAAATATGTGGCCCTCTGCAGACGGACCTGTAGATGGTTTGAACTGGCATGGGGTAGATTGAAACAGGGCCTGTGCTCACCTCGGCCTCCACAGCCAGCTGATAGGCGATCTTGAGCTCTCCCAGCTGCAGGGCCAGCTCAAACCTGTGCTCTGGGTCAGTGGACACGGCCAGAGCCTGCTGCTTGAAGCCCTGGAGCACAAGCACATATATACATTCCATTAATCAATCAATTCACCATTCACTTGTGGTCTATGGCAGAGTCCTAATAAGAGATATCCCATCAGAAACATCAACGGTGCAGCAATAAGATACTACAGATAGGATGTTTCACCTGTTTCTCCAGGAAGTGGGCCACGCGGGTCCTCTGTTCTTTGGGGATTGTGGGTAGGACCTTGTCGGCCATGCTAAAGTCTCTGCGCATGACTGCCGTTTGGTACTCCAAAACTGACACCAACAATGAATAGCTGACGATGTTCAGCTCTTTATCGCCCAAGTACAGTCGGTCATCCTTAGGGATGTAGCCCAGCAAGTACATGGTCCTAAAATCACACACACACACACACACTGAAATTAAGACCTCAGACTGCCTTTCCTCCAGCCTGTCCCGGTAACTATATTTTGCTGAATGAAACAGGCGGGCAATATTGCGGTCTGCAAAAGTTATTGTCGATAAGTAATTATTGTGACCGGTTTCTCATTAAAGAATGTAAAAGTATCATAACTGGTATACAAACACAACAAATCATCACAGTCCAAGTGACTGATGTCATTTGTGTGACATTGTTTTTCAAATTTTTTCCGTTATAGGCGTACCTGTCCAGGTGAGCGATGGTGACGATCTCTCCTCCAACATAGTAGTTGAGTCTGTTGACAGAGCTGGTGTAGATGAAGCAATCTCCCACCCACAGGCCTGTCTTCACAATCTCCTGAATCTCCCCCAGGACCTGAGTGGAGCCAGCGCGGACACACCAACGACGGCTACAAGACATCACACACACACACAACACATACGCACACACACACACACACACACACACTGTAGCGCACACACACACACAAGCAACACACACCGCTGCCGCGCACACACGCTGTACACACACACACACACGCCGCGACACACACACACACACACACACACGCGCACACACACACACACAGCGCACACACACGCGCACACACACACACGGCACACACACACACACACACACACACACGCAGGGAAGAAAGGCAGAATATGTTTACACAGCTGGACATACAGCACATTCCATCACAGTTCACACAGTCCAACCATCAACAAGAAGAGCGGGAGAGCGGCAGATCTACAGAGATTTCCATACATCCTGACCCTTATCAAGGAAAACAGTGCAGCTTACTGTGCCACCACCAGCTTATCCTTTAGTGAGCGTGTGCGTTCCAAATCGGGTCCTTACCTCAAAAGCGTCCTCAATGCCGTCCTCGGTCACTCCCTCGTTCGTCTCCTGGGAGGTGGCCACCTTCTCGGACAGGTAGCGTAGGATGAAGAAGGACTCCTCTGTGGCGATGCACACCAGCTCTCCAGAGTCGGACCAAAAGATCTGAGAGGAGAAATAGAACCGTGAGAACCTGGCAGGATGCCAAGGGAGAACCCCTGCATACAGCAATGCATTCTAACCTTACGGTAAAGACTAGTGAGCTGTACACATGGCTCACATAAATCTCTAAGGTACTCTAATCAGTGGGAATTTGAATGTGTTTGCATTAGTACTGTATGTATGTATGTGGTGTGTGTGTGTGTGGAAAACTCACATGTTTAGGCTGGATCTCAATGCGCCGAATCAGCTCTGTGTTTTCCCAGTCATAGAAGGCCAAGCCATTCACAGAACGGACGCCCAGCAGGAAACCACCATAAATACCTGACAACACACACAGAGCCATCGATGAGATGCATGAACATACAGTACACCGGTTAACAGAATAGTCTTGGTTAGCGGTTAGCAAAATAGTCTTGGTTAGCGGTTAGCCGAAATGTCTGGGTTAGCGGTAGGGCTGCACGATTTGGGGAAATATCTCATTGCAATTTTTCTGACTGATATTGCGATTGTGATTTGCGATATGATTTTTGAATGTCAATTAATTGATTCAGTTCCATATTCCAAATGTCTCTTTAATTTCCCATGCTGCTTTACGCGCACAATTTTATTCACGCTGCTAGGCAGCCTGGATTCTATGGACTTCGTTTTCACCTCAACGAAGGAACCAATCACAGAACAGAGGGAGGGCAGCAAGACGATGACGACACACCCGAAGCCGTTATGAGCTAATGTACAGACGCATTTGATAGACATTAAGTGGCCCAATAGCTCTGGGCATTCGTAAACCACGTTTCAAATACGAGAAAATGAATGTCTAGTTCCCAGACCCCATCTCAATGAGATGAGGTCTGACGTTAGCCAGGCTAGGGTTAGCGGTGTAGTCTGGCTCATCTTACCTTCTGCACCAAAGTCAGGCTTAAAAGATTTCTTCTCCTTGAAATTCTTGAAGATTTTTACCACACTGCTGGACTCCCTGATGGCATACCTGTGGCAGGTAGGAGGTGTACACCAGACTTTTAAAAAGCAGAATAACTATAAAAACACCAAAGTGATCCACTTTGTAGGATGCACTATGACAACACTAACAAACTTGCTTATATATTAAAGGTGCTCTAAGCGATGCCACACATATTTTTAGGCCAAAATATTTGTTGTCACTTACTGCAAATATCACCTCACCATCCACTAGTTGCCTTTGTCCTGAAAACACTGTAAAACAAATGCGATCCCTGTGGGCAGTCCAGGCTCCAAAAACAGCAACAAAAACAACCTGGGCAAACCTAGCCCATAAAACATAACAAACTGTTCCAGCAAATCACAGACGAGATGCTCGTTTAGGAGAGTTTCAATTGCACGGGAGGGAGGGGGAGGAAGTAGCGAGGTAGCTCTCTGTTTTGTTCGAATGTCAACAGAAGTGACGTTACCCAGCAACGCTTAGAGCACCTTTAACGTGATTTAGTAAAATGCTGCCAGTCTTTCACAAGACAAGCTGGAAGAACTTTGGAGGTCACATTGGACACCTGAGACGCAGTACTTACTCTGAGGAGTCGTGGGCCCAGACAAACTCCTGTGCTGACCCGAAGCTCTTGTTCCTCAGAGCCATGGCTGTGTAGATGATGTACTCTCCGTCTCCACACACCACAACAAACCTGAGGACACACACAGGCCAGAGGAGGGGTCACACCCACTATGCTACACCAGGGCCATGAGAGCAGAGGGGTGCGTTCAAATGTGCAAGCATAGGCCAAGGTTTACAGCAACCGTTTTCTGCTCGTTTTTCGTTCACCACAAACGTTTACGAACACTTTTGCAAATCAGCTGAGGAGGTAGCTCTCCATGAACATACAGGAGTGCTGGAAAAAGGTTTACCGTGATGGAATGTTTTCACAAAAATGGTTCAAATTTAACAGTTCAAAGAAAACTTGTTTGCCATGAATGTTTACGTCTGTTCAAAGAATTTGAACGCACTGCAGGAACATCTTATCTCACTCATATACAAAATTATGAAGTCATTTTTTTAGTAATGGCAATGTATCTGAATGGTGACTAATGAAATGGCAGATGCTAGTTGTGTGGTTCCCATGAACTCGCCTGCCGTTGGGGTTGTGCTGGATGGTCTGAGGGTAGATCTCACAGCTGCCCATGTCTTTGACAGCCAGAGGAAGTCTCTCGCCGTCCTTAATCTCCGTGTCCCCCATGGCCTTCAGGTTGGCCTGCTGCACCTCTGAGTGTTTGGCCCAGATAATCTTTCCATTGGTGTCCATGGACATGGCTGGCTCCTCACGACCCAGCTAGATCAAACCAAAAGACAAGAGAAGACCCATAAGCCCAGTGCAATTTCAGTTCTCCAGAAAACAATGCAGAAACAAGAAAATGACTGAAAATGATGAACATGTAAGAAAGGCAGCTATTGTGTTATTTTATATTTCTAAAATGCATGACACCTCATAGCCTTAAAAATCACATGTATACAGCTATACAGATCACACATGTATACTATACAGCCATAATTGACATAATGGCACTACTTCTAGATCTACAAGTTGTTTAACTCTAAGCTGGCTACTTGTGTACATACTGTAGAAAGTTTACTGCCATCTCTGAAGGGTCAAGTTAACTAAAGGTGTCTGACATTGTCAGCAAATGCAACTGCCGGACATTACCTTGATGATGATGCTCCCTTCATCATAGCCCAAGGCCACGTTGTTGGAGCCACGCAGGCCGCACACGCACCACACACGCTCCATGCCATAGTTCAGCGTGCTCTCCAGGCGGTACGTACTGGAATGCCAGATACGCACCGTGCCTTTGGGGGAAGAGACGAGACCACACAGATATCAGGTCAGCAACAAGGGGACAAGTTTTTTGTGTGACAATGTGAGAGAGACAGACAGACAGACAGAGAGAGAGAGAGACAGAGAGAGACAGAGAGAAAGAGAGAGAGAGAGAGAGAGAGAGAGAGAGGACTGTGTGTGTGTGTTGATTGGACCATAAACGGCCACAGCAACTTTTCTATTATTGTGTTACATGTTCCAAATGTAAAGCACTTTGAGCTGCATTTTGTGTATGAAAGGTGCAATACAAAGGTGCTATACAAATATTAAATTATTATTATTATTTATGTGTGCGTGAGAGAGAGAGAGAGAGCGAGAGAGAGAAAAAAAAACACACCATCCTCTGAGCCTGTGATGATGATGGGCAGCTCTGGGTGGAAGCTCACACAGGACACGTTCTGAGCATGGCCCTCCAAAGTCTGCACACAGGTCTTATTCTGTGGAGAGAGAGGAGGCAGGAGGGGGGCATTTTAATACATGCAAGAGAGAGAAATTCAGTCTGACCATTTGACCTGATGAAGGCAGGACACCTCACCTGGTAGTCCCAGATCTTCACCAGTCTGTCGTCTGCCCCTGATATCAGGTAGGGCTTGTCTCCTCCGCTGTAGTAGTCTATGCAGTTCACTCCTTTCTCGTGGCCCTCCAGCGTGAAGTTAGGGGAGTTGGAGCCCAGCTGCCATACCTTCAACACATGAGACAGGCAGACACTGAGCACCCCTTACAAACTCAACCACTCATCCTGCAACATCACCGATTGCAAGAGAAAGAAAGAGAGACATGTTGTTTTTCTTTGTTTGTTTTTTGCATCCACACATTTCACCTCTCAGTCCATATCGCACTCATGCACTTCGCTGGCATACTGACATGGACATTTTCGCTCGTTTTGAATAGTTTTTGTAAAATAAATAAGTAAAAGTTGACCCTTCTATACTTGTCCTCCTTTGATCTGGTTATGGCCTTTGAGCCAGGCCGTAACATGCACAGACACACAGGTTTGCATTACTTTCATAATACACACGCAAATATACTGTACGCACTTGAATAAAATAGGATGTGTAACTGACATATAGTCCAGCAGAAACACACACACAAACACACATACACACACAAAGTAAGTTCTGAAGTGCTGGGCTGGCATGCTGCTCCTTCATGAAGTACCTTAATGGTTCTATCCAGGGAAGCACTGGCAAACTGGTTGTTGTCTTTCGGGTTGATGACGATCTGCATGACGTAATGTGTGTGGCCCTCAAACACCTGACTGCACGTCCACTTCTTATCCCAGTCCCAGAGCTTGATGAGCATGTCATCTTGAGATGCGGAGAGGAGAAAAACAGAATTAAGGGCAGCCTTAAAAATCTGCAAAACTTCTGATAAAAGAGGCTAATGACAGCAGTTAACAGCACGTCTGATTTCTGATGTTGCTTTCTTTTGTACCTACCGCTGCTAGTGAGGATGTAAGGCTGTGTGGGGTGGACAGCGATGCAGCGGATGTAGTCAGAGTGTGCCTCAAACATGTGAACACGCTCCAGTGTGTTGTAGTTAAATACACGAATTTGCATGTCATCCTAAAAAAACAAACCCAACAATAACAATGAGAAACCACACAAAAAAATAACTCAAAATGTAATGAGCATAACCACAAAGAAAACAACTTACTGCCCCAGTAATGACCCAGTTTTTCCTGGCAACAAACTTGGATGCTCGCACAGGTAAATCACAGACCTCAAAGGTCTTCACCAGGGTCTGGAAAACAGGTGCCACACACATTAAATACATAGGTAGCAACTATTAAATGGAGTGCAGGGAATGGGTGGACGGGAGTACAGAACTCACTTGTGTTTCGTGGTTCCAGACGCACACGCTGCCATTGTAAAGGCTCGCCAACATCCATGGTTCAGTCGGGTGTAGGTCAACGCTCTTGACGCGGTCTGACCGGGCCGTTAGCTTGCGCTTGATGTCCAGCCGGAGAGGCTAGAAAACAGGCAGACTTTACTCAATATAATAATAATCACACATACGACAGTAACAGCATCAAAGTGCATCGTATAAGCGTACTAGAAGCCTGTGATTTAATCGCGGATACATAGGCTAAATGATATTTCTAATGGGCAAATATTGGAAAACAGTCGTGTTTGTGTTTTAAGACAAATATTAGCAATGAAATATTGCATTATAACAGTGAAACATTGCATTATTTCACCCAAACATGCCAGAACTATACAGACGAAGGGACACGATCACTATCACAAACGTAATGATACTATTTGCCACCGTGGTAAAAAGCGAGTCACTGCGTTTATGAAATACACTGGCTAACTGACGTGTCGCCAGCTAGCAATACTACTGACTTTAACGTTACTCTGCCAATTGAGATATTTGTGGAGGCTGCAAACATCCGATGATTAAACGAAACTCACTTGACTTTATAGGAGATTTCAGGGAAATGTTCATGTGGTTAAGACAAGGGCAATTAGCAAAAAGTTAGAAGAAACAGGCTAGTGAACCTTTAAACCTTCGTTAGCTAAAATGAGAACACTAGCAAGCAACCTAGTTGACAATACAGAACGTAGCCAGCTAATGTTTTGGCATTGATCAAGGTTAACAAATGTACTATTGCTGCAGAAAACATTCTGAGTTTGATATTACAAAATCCAACTTTTTTTGACCAAGTCGGAAATCATAGTTTCAGAACAGCAAAGTGCGGCTAAGTTGGTCTGCTAGCTAGCTAGGGTCTTCAACGTAAGCCAGGGTTAGCCCAATCAAATGACATGAACTAACTTAGCTAACATGGCAAACCTTTACACATCATCGGGGAGTCAACAATGTCAAGTCTTTGCATATTATACATATAATCTAAAGCAGTATTGTCTTGTCTTACCATGATTCCTTTGCAATGCTCGTCTCCTTTCAGTCAAAATGGTGTATAATCACATTCGTCTGCTTTCGGCAGTCGTACCCCCGATTTTTTCCAATGGACAACTAAATGTGACGTGGAACTTCCTGAAACCAGCTAGGAAGTGGTGACGTGCCATAGGATTTAATACTTCTATGGTAGTAGGCCTAAAGCAGCCTAAAATGTCTCTGGTAGGGGCCACTGACCATGGAGGTTAGAAACTGATTCAAGGTGCCAATAAAACTCTCAACGATGATATTTATTCTTTGGTAGTAGAAAAAAAAAAACAGGCTAAATCTACTGTCGTTTGTAAGAGGAGAAGACAATTTGACTTCATTTGAAAAACTGTAGACCTGTCACACAAAATGTTTCACTTAAATAAAGCCCATTGGTTATCAGCATACAGATATCTTATAGGTTAAATAAATACCTAAAGGCTACACATTAATTCGCATAAAACATGTACTTTTTTTCTAAATCAGTGCCTAAGGGGGTTTGCTTGCATGTAACCAAAAAAAGCCATAATTGAAAGATGTCTGTGGATGAGTTTATCACAGTTATAAAGGGGCTTAAGTTTGATAAAACAATATGTATGAATGGACTTCAGAGTAGGCCTAATGAATGACTTCAGACCACTCTGAGGTGCAATATGTAGTCTACAGGAGTAATATTAGGCCTATGCAATTAGACATGTAGGGTGAAGTCAGGTAATTTGGGACACTTTTTGGTAGATCACAAAAAACCTTACAATTCAGAAGAGTACTAGGTGATACATTTTTAACTTTATATGAGTATCTGCTATATTTCTATAAAGAAAATATGCTGTCAAATGAAATATTTTTTTAGCTTTGGGCCGTCAAAGACATTAAGGCACCCTGCCTCACTCTGATGGCATGTTCAGGTAAAATGGGACAGCCAGTTATGGCAATTTTAGCAGATTTTTTAGGTTTTATGTTATTATATCATCAAGGTTTTAGCTGCAGTGCCCTTATCACCATCAACAAAAATCATCATGCCAGGTGATTTTCTTGCAAGTTCTGGGTCCAGTGGTTCTTTGAATTGTAACCCCACCTATCCTTGTTATTTCAGACCAATCAAAATTATTGTTTCTAATAAAGAACATTTGTAGTTACCATATAATAACAACTTTGTTGTCTAATATTTAAAAAGCCCAAGATGTAAAACCATATTTGCCATTTTATCTGATGTCCCAATTTACCTGACTTGACCCTAGGCTAGTCATTAATGCATTCATTCATCCATCATATTAATTTAACATCATTGTCATGCAAGTGTTTGGATGTTATTACAACATTACTGTAAATAAATGTTAAATAGATTTGTTGCCAGCTTTCATGATACTCAAAAAAAGAAGCTGAATGAGCTGAGAAGATGCTGTGAACTTCATTAAGTTGAGCTTCCGTGCCTACGAGATACATAACATCAAAGATCCGCTTTAACCCTCTCTGATAACATGTTTCAGTGTTCACATCTGAGCTGAAATGTTATACTTGTAAAAATGGAGTGGTTTGGAAAACCACTTTTTCAAACAGATTGCCAAAGCCTACACACGTTATTGTTGTAGCACAAGTGAACTATTTAATTTTTTTACAAAAAAACTTTCCCATAGAAAAATTATTTGGTTTTGCTGCCTATTTCATATTGCGGTGGCATTACTGTACTGTCAAAGTTGTGACCTCATTATTTTCTATTTCCAGGCCAAACAGATAACATGCTAATATTCACATATACACTCATGAACTTATAAAGGTGATTTGAGCACTGTCTAACTGACTAGATTAGAGTCTAGTGTATGATTGCACACAGTACAACACATTACATACACATTTACATGTAACTTGCAATTACAAAATTAAGGCACCGATGTAAATTCAGTCCTAAATGAAACACAACTTGCAAAGATCTAAGTCTCTGAGATTGGGTTGTTCCACAGGTGATGTGATTTAGTGACTAGTATGTTAACTAGAGTATGTAAACACATATGACAGGTGAATAAATGGGCTCCATGGCTTTTTCTGTGAGGATAATGAAGGAACAGGGCTCTTAGTCTGAGTTAACGATTGACATTTCTCTTCATGTTCATGTTCAAATGATTTGGTCTTGGTTTTATTTTGCAGTCTGGTTCTTGAGCGAACACTGAATTACACAAAGTAACATCAACAGTTCATTTGGTGGCCATGGCGACACCCTTCTTCAGCCAAGTATTGTTGCCCAGGAGAGAAAGCATGAAGCGAGCGACGTCACCCCTGGCAACAGACTGTCCGCTGACATCAGGGACAGAGTACCCTTCATGAGTCACAATCTCTTTGTCTGTGGAGACAATAACAAAAACCTTAACATTTCATGACTGGTTATCAGATACAGGCAGAAAATGGATATAGGCAAAGACCAGTAAAGGAGTAAATGGAGAAACAGGAATAAATATGGGAAATAACGATCAAATAAATAGGCACACAAAACGACCAGGACAAACAGAAACAATTAACATAACAATTGGAGAATCAGAATATGCAGCTACATACAGTTTTAATTGCTAAGTGATCACACAATGAATTTGTTCCTGTTGTTGGTGCCACTATGATTATAATATAATATAGACAGAAGACTATAAATAGACAATGTACTGCAGGTCACACCAATTCTGTTTTATGTCATACTGTAGCATAAAGCATAATAAGGTTTCCAGAGCATTTTTGCAGAAATCAGATATAGATTTTTTTTCTCTCTCATTTTAAACTATCCATGCATTTCAGCACTGGGAAACACGTCATGTTTGCCACAGAGGATTCCAGACAATGAGGGTGATGTTCAGATGTCACGAAGGCAGAGCAACTGCAGCGCCACACTTGAAATGGCAGTTGCCTCGCTCCCGCAAGTTTTCAAAGGAGCAGTCAGTGATTGCATGTGATTTCAAGCCCATAATATTTTTTGTCACATTCAGAAATCACGCTAGCTGTCCAGTCTGTGAGAACACTGTAAAAACACTCTCAGTAGGCAGCCCAGGCTTCGAAAACTGGAAAAAAGCAAAGTGGGGGCGGCCTGCTCCCCCAAACGAAAAAACGAAACATTGTGTGGAGTTGGAGTTGTATGGAGGGGTGAGCTACCTCTCTGGTGTCTTTCTTTTGGTCCTGGGTTAAAATATAGTGTATAGTGTCTGGCATGTACCATGTTAAATCAGCACTGTGAGCACTATTAAAGCAGGGGGGTCAAACATAAGGCCCGGGGGCCAGATCAGGCCCGCCAGCAGGTTTCATACCCTGATGTTTTGGGAAAATTAGAAAAAAAAGATATTCACATCCAGTTGTCTTCAACAATGTGTTATAAGCAAGATATGATAAATTGATTAAACCTAGCACTACAAACCATCCCCAGGAAGGAAGAAGCAGAAAACTAACATGGAAGTAGGGCATTTTTAAGAGAGAAAGAGCAGTATATGACAGCAGTACATTATTGTGCTTATTTGCTCATAAGTGATATAATCAAAGAACACTCTGATACCCATGCAGAAAAATGATAATGACCATGACAACGACGGCCCCCCACGAGATCTCATTCCAACAAATCCGGCCCACTACCTAATGAGTTTGACACCCCTGTTAAAGGAAAAAGTCTGAAGATGATGACCTCTGCTGGTGAATCAGTGAGGTGCTGTTTGCAGATATAATGGCTCTTTGGGTCAAAGTCCTTAAACATAGTTTTTCGGCCAACAGAGAACTGGTCTTCAACCGATATCATTAAGAATTCTTCGAACCTTGGTGCTATCGTGAACCAGTCAACATTTCTACCAGTTTAGAACCGAGGATGTGTTATCAACAGAGGGTGTTGTATGTATAACTGAATTGTATAATGTCATGCCCTCTCAAGTTAATTTTTTTATTTTTTGGTGACAGCTTCAAATTAATTTTCAGGTTCCTGACCAATTTATTTTTGCCCAGAATGTTCCTAACGGTTCTAAATCTGGAGCAAGAACCAGAACGAAGCTGGTAATCTGTTGGTGGAAAAGGCCTTGGAAATAAAGTCTCTGAGTCAAATGAATCTTTTCTCTCTGCCTTGTGTCTCAATATGATCATGGTCAAGGTCAAGGTAAACTCTATTATCCACAAGTAGCAAATCCATGTGGTCACCGTTACACGCTCCATTGTTATACAGCCTACTGCATTACAATAAAAACATAAATACAAAAAATTAAAACTTTTAAACATTAAAACATAAAAGGACAAGGCAAAGACAGACAAAGCAGAAAACATTGAAGAAACATGACAAGCATGTGTGAATAAGTAAACTAGTAAAGTGCTGATATATACAGTATGCTCATAGTTTAAAATGCCAAAGAGTTTTTAAGTCTATTGTTGTACAGTCTTGAATTTCCCCTGGGGATCAATAAAGTATCTATTATTATCTATCTGTCTAATTGCTGTAGGCACAAACGGCTTGCTGTACCTTGTGGTCCTAATTTTCCTTTGCAGGAGTCTGCCACTTGCCCTGTTGTTTATTAAGCAATTCTAATGAAGAAGGTGGGTTGAATCATTTAGAATTTGTTCTGTCTTTTTTAGACTAAGGTCATTGTACAATTGAGCTACAGCTACCTGATCAACTCCAATGATCCTACTGGCTGTTTTGACTATTCGTTGCAGTTTATTTTGGTCCTTAATATACATGTTACCAAAGGTACAAATAAGGCCAAATGATAAGACACTCTGCAATAGAGCTTTGTAAAACATCTGAACAACTAAAGAATACAGCTGTCTATTCTAAAATGATTTCCTTAGAAAAAACATCCTCTTCTGCAACTTTTAGGACTTGCACTGTATTTTGTGCACATTCGTTAAAAGTCAGTTTATTGTCTATTTCAACACCCAAATATGTGTATGTTGTGACCCGCTTGACCATATTTGAGGGTGGAACTTTAATTCCCTTTTTATTAAAGTCTATGGTCATCTCCTTTGTTTTCTTCACATTAACCACAAGGAAATTGTTTGTACACCATTTAATAAAACCCTGCACCTCCCTCTCAAAGCCCTGATGCAGTATTAGACTTTACAAAACCCACTAATGCTGTATCATCAGCGTATTTAAAATGTGTGGTCTGAGGAGGTTGCTTGACAGTTATAAGGTGTATAAGGTGTATAGAAGAGGGGACAGAACGCACCCTTGTGGTGCCCCTGTGTTTATGGCTTTTAACAATGAGACATGAGTTGAATTTGACTTGTTGACTACGGTCGTCAGAAAGTCAAGAATCCACAAAACTAATCTTGGGTTAACCCCAAGGTGTACCAATTGTTTTACCATCGGGTGGGGTTGGATTGTGTTGAAGGCACTGCTGAGAACACAATCTTGACAAGACTCTTTGCCTGTTCAAAGTGCTCATATATGTTGTCAGTGCATTTTAACCCCTCTCTCCGCACAATATGAAAATTGGTTTGGGTCTAAGGATGGTGTGACCTCACATAAAAGCTGTTTCAGGATTATTTTTTCAAAACATTTCATTGCTGTAGATGTTAGGGCAACAGGGCGCAGGTCATTAAGTTCCCTATAGGTTTTGTAGCGACTTGTATCCAAAAAGCCAATTAGTCGCTGAGAGGCTAAGGTATGGGTGTAGCTGATTGTATGACGCGCTGTACCAAACAAAATATCCGCTGAGATCCAGATGCGTTTGACGGGTTTATTGAAAAAGATAGTCCAACTTAATCCAGTAATCCAGTAATATAAACATGCTCAAAGTAAAAAGAAAATGTAGGCTAAACAGAGTTCAACAGCGGAGCAGCGTGACAGCGGTCAACAAGAAATACGGCCTCCCCGTCACTCACCCTCTCTCTAGTTAGGCTACTTCCGCCCGTGCCTGTGCACCTGCCATTAAATTAATTACATGCTACCGCCCCCAATTACGGTGATATGCAAATTAAACAACAAAAGTAACAAAATATAATAACCCAAGTAACCCAAATATAAACTATTAAACTATATTACTTAACATTACATAATAATCAGATTGTATATAATAATAATAATAATAATAATAATAATAATAATAATAAACACCTTCATGGCTCCTACAGGTTTATTGTTTTTGGGTACGGGCACGATCAGAGATTTTTATTGATTAGAAGCATGCTAATGAGTAGTCAGTCCTTGGTTACTAAGTCGGCTTATGATTAGTTATCATTCAAGGAGCACACATTTTGGTATGTGGTAGGTACTCCATAGGTGTTCTTCTCAGGTTCCATATATGGACGTCCAGATAGTCACTACATGTTTCATACTGATCTGCACTCGACGTGTTATTATTTTTATGACAAGCCCTTTTTGTTAGAGAGGGGATAGTTAGTTAGTATCCATTGCCCAACTTCCTCCTGTGTCAGTCAAAGGAGTTTCTAAGTATCAAGATCTTTGTTTAGTCTTCTGTAGTCCCATGAACCACTATTACTATGTGGCTTTGTTCTATTTTCCACATAGACAATGCTATCTGACTCTGAGAGGCCAAGTCTTTGACAGACTTTGACAAACAATCGTCCAATTACTACTCCTCATGGCTCCCTATCTCTGTGTGGTTGCAGACAGCCAAACAGCTGCAAGCTGGCTATTTGTTTAAGACAGTGTCCTGAGGTGTCTCCAGTGGGTGTTCTGCTCGTCGAAATGAATTCCTTCATTTCTGTAACACATCCTTCACTTATTGACCATCTGTTCTAGAATCCCTTCTTATTGGTTTTCTCTTATTGGTTTTCTGGATGGTAGTTGAACAAGATAATTATAGGGTCGGAGTAGGCTTCACTCACTCTCTTTTTTGTTTTTAAGAGTGCTAGGCCAAATTTAGAAAAAAAGAAAGTGCTGCACTTTGCATACATACATTTTGTTTTTATTGCACATGCAATAAAAAAAATGTTGCATGCAAAGTGTGGCCTTTTCTAGTTGAATGAGATACCAATCAAAGAAGGATTATTTCCTTTTCTTGTGGCATGATAATTTCGTATCACAGTCAAAAGTACCACTCATGCCAAAGTCGTGTTTGCATTTCAGGGTGGCACAAAATCCTCTCCATAGCATCCTGACTCTCTGGTGAAGTTATTTATAGCTCATATCTCTACCCAGTCTTCCCTAATCTGGAATATTTATTTATAGCTCATATCTCTACCCAGTCTTCCCTAATCTGGAATATTTGCTTCTTCCATCCTAAATTAAATTAGGCAGTGCTTTTTGTACTCTTTATAAAATAAAGAAATGGGGGCAGCCGTGGCCTACTGGTTAGCGCTTCGGACTTGTTACCGGAGGGTTGCCGGTTCGAACTCCGACCAGTAGGCACGGCTGAAGTGCCCTTGAGCAAGGCAACTAACCCCTCACTGCTCCCCGAGCGCCGCTGTTGTTGCAGGCAGCTCACTGCGCCGGGATTAGTGTGTGCTTCACCTCACTGTGTGCTGAGTGTCAAAAGAGTATATATACTTATACTTAAATGTTCAAAACTCAGTCTGTAGGCACTAAAATAATGCATATAATTTTGGTGGGGAAAGAAATAACATCATATGATGCTGACAGAGTCAAACATTAATGTAGGTGATTACATGTAAACTGAAAGTTACATTAATGTAGGTGATTACATGTAAACTGAAGTTGAACTAACTATTTTTTTTGCCTTGGATTTAGAAAACTGGGGCCGTATTCACAAAGCCTTTTATCTTACCACTAGAGTACTAAATCGGACTAAAATATTTTAACTAGTTTTCTTCTAAAAGTTATTCACAAAGCCTCTCAGACCTACTCTTAGTAAGGAAAAATGCCAACTCATAAACTAAACTAAGAGTGAGTCTTCGTTGCTATGGTTGATGTCATTACACATGCACAAGCTTGATTGAAGTGACCACCTTGATTGGCTGATGATTATAAAGCTGTAATGATGCCAACTGCCAAAAAAAAAGCTCAACGAAAAAGAAGAAGGGTTCACTGGCCTGTTCTTCTTCTTGTTAGTTTTTTTTTGACAGTTTGCAAACAGAGTGCATTACTACCACCATCTGCTGGACTGAGGTGTAATGGCAAGTGTACCCTGTAGCCTCGTTCTGGCCGCCGGGTGAATAAGGCGAATACGGCTCCTGAACATTTGTCAATATGGCGTCTGCGTGGACAGAAACTTTTGGTGTTGCACGGACGGTCCTGTGCAGGATATTTCCCTGTAGGACTTTGCCATTGTCAGGAGGCCATTGCCCTGCCCTTAAAACTAATAAAGCAGGTCATGAAATTATATGAAAGTGCACTCTGGACCTGTCTTGGAGATTTACATAGACACAATGGCCTCTTTCTTAGTTCAGGCTAAAAGCTTATCAGTTCTCTGACAAACGTACCACTACTGCTTTCAGTTGAACTCTTTGTATTACTGGACAGTGCAGAAGCAAGGCATTAGCCTACATGAGATTCCATGTTATTAATAAGTCATGTGGCCCGAGTTGTAGGTAGCGGGAAGCTATGTCAAGGCTGGGACTTTGACATGGGCGAGATGATCACATGCAACCAGTATTAAATTCTGATCTATCAATCTTTTGTTAATTAACTTCGGCCTGACTCAGCCCACTTTGTGCAACTGACTTCGCTCTGGCCACAGTGTGCATGCACCGTCAGCAAAATACGCTGTCAAACTTGCACCCTTTATGTAATAGATTGATCAAAATTGAGTTATCAGTGACAATGCCATTTTTGAGTGTGAAAAAGTCACTCACAAAGACTTGACGCACTGGAACCAGACAAGGCAAGAAACAATTGGACTTTTATGCAGATGTTCTCTACCGAGGAGAGGACTGTATGCTGGTGAGCTGGCTTAATCATTAATAACGGTATTGTGGATAATTTTGCATGTAATAATATATGTCAGGTCAGGACACAGACAACAATGTATGAACCAAATCATTTCAACAATTTATAACGTTGCATTTATATAGTGTTCTTTCAGGGCTCCCAAAGCACTTTCATTTTACAAATTAATCAAATAATTTCTTTACATACAGTGGAGGAAAAATCGCACGATGTTGCAGTAAAATGTGTTTTGGTTCTGCTCATGCTCTTGTTAAGGGGGGTATGCCCTTGGTTTTGGTTTTGTGTGGCTAGGCTGAAAATGTGTAACACTGAGTGAGAGCCCCTTGACAAATAGTGCCATTTCAATGGTATAAAAGAAAAGTCTGTTCTGCTCCATGGCTGTTACGCACCACAAGACAAGACACAAGTATCTTTGAGAGACCAAGTGACTTTTGAAAAACAGCAAGCACGAGAATATCACACTGAGTTTCAACTGCCTCCAATCACGATTCATAAGCAGACTTAATCTTTTGGTGCTGTAACATAGCCTACTATTGATCCACCATACCTGTTTCAGGTGCATTCCCGAGTCCAGGAGGTCGAACGACTGTCCAGTTGATGTCCTCAGTCTTCTTCAAAATGCCCTCCATTTCATGCATGTTGGTGAGCACACTCCGGATCATTGGAATCAGCATGTTACGGATGAAAAATGGAGCAGTGTCTGAAGATCCAGCTGCAATTCAAATACATGTGGTTAAGCTGTGGTAGAATCGACATACTGTACATAAAGTTGCTCTCATCGTTTCTCTGAGGCCTTCATTTACATTCAGTGTGCTGTGCATCATGGTCCCATTCTGTACTGGAAAGGAACTATGAACCTTATATGTACCCATGATACCTTAAAGGCCACTGTATGTGAAAGTAGCCAACATTGTATTTATTCAAAGACAGCAAGCATATACTCACTACACAAATGTTAACTGTATTCAAGTCAAACTCACACATGTTAGATATAATCTAATTTAAAAGATTAGAAAAGTGAAAACAGGCAGTCAAACTAGACCAGTTACACTAGAATCCATCACTGTCACATCACTCAGGCCTCATCTATGGGACTACAGATGACATTCACTCTAGCCTTACAGTACCTATGCTAAAGGAATGTTTGGAGAAATCATTGGTTACCAAAAATGATATACTGATTTTCAGCCTGCAGTATGCTTTAATGTTTTTTTTACCTCTTTAGGACAACATTATGAAATAGCAGTCTCTACACAGTTCTCTGCACATCAGATGTCCTCAGAATTCACACCACTGTAACTGTCTGGCAGCCTATAGCCTAATTGGATCCCAGTTCTTTTACCCTGGCACTGTGTGTTCACATTTCACCCGCCCAGCTTTAATTAAGAGGAATTGGTAATTCACATATAACAACAAAAGCTGAGCTTGTGAGACTTTGTGTTATAGTACCAAGGCATCATTTTGGAAAAAAGAATACTAGTTTATTATCACTCACGGGCAGTATACCAGGAAGTCATGGTGATGACACGATTGATTTTGGCCTCTCTCATGGCACTGAGGGTGGCATTCATTGACTGGGTGTAACCTGTGACTCCAGAGAAAAATGATGTGGGAAAACCAAGACAGGAGAGCACTGCATCATGGCCCTGGAAGTGTGGCTTCAGGCTGTCCCCGAGAAGATATTTCCCTCCACGACCTAGAGATGAATAAGATATAATGAGTCAGAGAGCTGATCTCTGAATAGCTGATCTCATTGCAGTTTAACATCGCTCAAAATACTAGACCGGGCCAGTGCTTATGACAGATATACTTTTGTCTAAGCTACCCACAAACACTTACTTGTTTCAAATAAAGTCGAAAAGCCAACATAAGCATAATGGTAATAATAACAGCAATGTCAATAATAATAGCAATATCAAATATCAACAATGAACACTCAACAAATTAATTGACAACCTGGATAGTGTTTTCTATAACTGAAAATGAAATGTAGCAGCAAATCGAGAGATATTGGAACAATTGTGGGCTATGTGACCAGATAGTCAAAAGAGAAATAGATTGTGTGAAGCCAAAATCGTTACCTTCAGGTTCTCATGTGACACTGTCATTTTGCCTGGGTTCCTCACCACAGCTGTAACGGTGTGCCCTTGTTGCAGTGCCTGGTTTACTAGGTGCTGCCCCGTCTGACCAGTGCCACCCAATACGACAAGCTTCATCTTTAACTCTATTATTCGTTTGTTCTGGGAAAAAAAAAGAAGTTTGGGGATTTGTTAATCAGTTGTCACGTAGATCGTTCTGTTAGTTCCCTTGACATGCATCGAAAACGAAACTATCTCATAGGTGTTTTTGAGGACATATCATTGAAATCCCTGTTGGTAAAAACGGGAGGCTAACTATCAACACCAGTGTCATACGTACCTCATACAGGAAAGGACGATATTGGGTTTTGCTTTTCTTGATGGACACAGCGCAAACACCTATAACACTAAACACATATGACTTACCAAACCAAACCCATCTTCAAAACGTCACGCAATGCTTTCTGCCACCTTTCGTGCTGGGTCCTAAAGGTCCTAAGGTTCCTTCACAAGTCACTGTCATGAATCACTTGCCTTAAATGCAAATGTGATATTCAAATAATTCATGAAATATTCATACAATACAGTGTCGGCAATTATTTTTAAGAGAAGCAGCAAAGTAATCTAACATTTTTTGATTTTTTTTGGTTATGGTGGGACTTTGCAGAGGCCTTTGTCCAAAGCGACACAAATACAAAAACAACATAATATTTAAAATATAACAGGGAACAGATTAGAATGTTGGTCAAACTATAATAAGGAGAATAGCAATAATAAACAACAATGTAAATTCAATAAATACCCTAATAAAATAAGCAATGAAAATGAGGGGGAAAGCAAATCAATCAGCCTAATATAAAAAACAATGACATGGTAAGACTTAGGAGAATATCAATAATAAACAATCATGTCAAATTAATCAACAGCCAAATGGAAATAAAACAATATTATACAAACCATAACGCATAAGAGGCGCTTAAAGAACTAAGTGCATGTTGAACAGGAATGTCTTTAGACCCCTCTTAAACGACCCAAAACTACCACAGGAACGGAGACTCCACACTGGGCAACTCATTCCACCAGCATGGAACCACTTTTTAAATTACAATTCAGGCCTAAATGATACAATGTTAGTTGGGCTACTGGGACCTGGTGCTTTGGTTTGTAAACAACTGTTTGTTTGGAGTAGCCTAGGCCAACGTTGCAATGACATTTTAAAATGATATTTTAATTTTCAATTTTCAATTTTCACTTGTTTCTAGATGCATACCAGTAGTTCTTTGCAAATAGCTTCTTTGACTTTATAACACAAAAAAATATATATTTTCACTGTATTTTGAATAAATGACCAGCTTCGACCATCTGAACAAGATAAAGAAGCCAGTGCACAGAGGAACCTTTTTTAGTATGTGTGTTGTACTACACGGCTGTATTTATGTGCAGGACGTGAGTGCGTAGCTTCGATTCACAAATTATAAATAGTAGTAAAACGTGCGCAGTGGGTTATCAAGCGCCAGTATACCGTACTTTGGTAACACTTTTTACGTAGCCCCTACTCTTTGCTTCAAAGCTGCGGCACAGACAGCACTACCCCAGCCCATGCCTCACACTGCCGGTGAGTATTGCTGAAACGTCGAGACGCATCTTTGAAGCATTAAAGCACTGACAAATCACAAAGTACCAGACAGAACAAAGGTGGTGAACTAAGGTCGCTGACGATTGCTATGACAACGAAACGTAAGCTAACGTAAGCTTGTTTTATTAGCTGGGGTCCCTCCCTGTTAGGCCTATATTATTTTGCTCAATCATAGTCTATTTTTTATTGTAGACTGTTTATACAGCGTTATTACAAGACCAGTTGTGTTTTTGCAGTTTTCAGCTAAACCAGATATTACTAACCCAATAGTAATAGGCAAGATGGACAAACGCAGGATAACACAAGAGACATTCGACGCCGTCGTCAGGGAAAATATTGATGACTTCGAGATGGACGCCGAAGATGCATTGAAAGAGGCCATCGAGCAGTTTGAGTCCCAGGGTACAGAAATCTTGACATAAACATTGAGGATAGTCCGACCAGGTCACAAACTGTCCTTAACCAATGTAAACTATCGTTTCAGGTGTGGATCTCAGTAATATAGTTAAAGCAGTGCCTAATTCCTCTGACAACAACTCAGGTGATCAGACACACGAGGTCCTCCAGGTACGCGGTTGCATTTTTATATTAGTGGATGAGAGCGGTCATGGGTTGGACCATGTTAAGTAATTTCTCACTTACATTTATGCAACATTGACTTGCATAGGTTGGAATATTAATCAGAACAGTCACTAGCCTGTCCTCTATTTATTCAAAGAAACTTATATCTGTCACTAATTTTCTCTGGAAAGGTGCTGGAATCGCTCCGACTTGCAACTCTGGCACCTTCACTGCCAGCTGACATCACAGAAGACCTTACACGCTTCACTAAACAGTGCTCTCTCGGGTTTGCCCAAAGGCACTTAGCTGCCCAGAAGGATGCCTACCCTACAATCCTTTCCTGCTGCCTGAAGTTGCTAGATAATGACACTGCTGCCCTATCGTCTGCCCTTTCCGCCCTCTCATCTCTGACTGATGGGCAGCCGGACCTACTAGATGAGCAGGGGCGGAACTTCCTTGTGAAGGCCCTGGATGAGCATAAGGAAGACCCTAATCTTACATGCCTGGGGGTGCGCACGGTGCGCCACTGCTGCCTGAAGCACGAACAGAACCGACAGGACCTGGTGAAGGCTGGCGTGCTGGCGCTGCTCACTGGGGCAATCACACGCCACGTCGGGTGCGCTGAGGTGGTTCGGGAGGCCTGCGCTGCTCTCAGGATGATGATGTTTGACGATGATGTCCGTGTGCCATTCGGACATGCTCATGAACACGCCAAAATGATTGTCCTGGAACACAGTGGCTTGAAAGTCATAATTCAGGCCGCTAAAGGTATGTTCACACACCTGGGGGACTGCCCATAAGGAAGGTCTGTCTGTCAGTAGCATTACAGAAAGAACTACCTGCTATTTTCATTGAACTCGGTGGAAAAGGTGTAACTGTGGATCTGATCATAGGCTGTATCCACAAGTCAAGTCTTGCCTTTGTTAACATTGTTAACAACATTGTTGTTGTGGAGCATTAAACCATGGAATTTTTGGAGTGCCCTTCTAGTTGCAAATATGCTGCTGTTTTTTGTTTGCAGAACACCCTCAGAATACCCTAGTCCTGAGTGAGCTGTGTGCCACACTGTCTCGACTCGCTGTGAGGAACGAGTTCTGTCAGGACATAGTGGACCTGGGAGGCTTGAAGTTTATGATAGACCTGCTGGCTGATAGCTTGGATTCCAAGGTGAGAAAAAGACGTTAAGTTTCTCATGGTTTTTTCCATATATTGTTAGTGCTTTACCTTTTAGCCTTACAGTTGGGGTAGATGCTATTAAGTGTGTGTGTGTGTGTGTGTGAGAACTGGTTATTTGAGAACCTGTGACCTTTTAGGTCTTAAATGTAATCTTTTTGTGCTACGTTTTTTCTAAAACATTTTTTAATTTGTTAACAGGAACTTGTAAGACAGGTCTTTAGTGCCATCAAAGCTATAGCAGGAAATGATGATGTCAAGGATGGTGTTGTTGATGCGGGATGTGTGGAGCTCATCGTCATGGCAATGAACAGACATATGTCAAATGCACAGGTGCTTGTCGTCGGATGGAATCTCAGACATGAATTTGGATTGATTTGTAATCTCTATATTGCAAATATAACCACTGTATTGTTTTTGTATAGAATGGCATATCATATAGAATAACTTATATAACATGTTGAATAATGTCTTGTTCTGTAATGAATCCATTTCCAAAATGTCTGGATGACCACCTTAAAGGTGGATATGCTATTGAAGTATTTCATTACTTGTTCAATATACCATGTCGGAACTTGGGATTTGCTATCTTCTCTTAAACCATGGACCAGCCGACTGATTTCCATTTAGCTGATACTTGTTTGTGTTGTTCACCTGAAACAGGTGTGTGATCAGGGCTGTGCAGCCTTGTGTGTTGTGGCACTACGAAAACCCAAGAACTGTAAAGTGATCATGGAGAATGGGGGTGCCCTTGCTGCACTACAGGCTATGAGGACCCACCCAGGAGTAGTCAATGTACAGGTCAGATAGAGATTTCCTTTCATTTACAAATGGATATTGCCCATCAGGTTGTCTGTTTCAGAACACTTGAATTAACTTAGTGAAGCTCTTTTTCAGAAAACATCTGAATGAACTGATATGCATTATCCACTGTCATTTGAGTCCATTTCTGAACACTTTGTATAATAAACAACAGACAAAGTATAGATTGATGTGATGTAAGTTATCAGGCTTGTATCATGCAGCACCTTTCCTGATGTCCCATAAGAGTAATCAGTATTTTATCGGTTCAATTGTGCAGAAGCAGTCATGTATGCTGTTGAGGAACCTGGTCTCCCGCAATAGGGACTTCAACCAGCCAATCTTGGAGATGGGTGCGGAAGCCCTGATTCGCCAAGCACTTGCCAGTCACCAAGACTGTGGAGACGTAGGCAGGGCTGCCCTCCGAGACCTCGGCTGCCCAGTTGAGCTTCGAGAGCTGTGGACAGGTCAGAAAGGCAGCCTCTCACACTGATGAAGGGGAGATCTGAGGGACGTCTCATGGAGAACAAGCATCTGTGATTGAGGCTGTCTCATCCCACCAAACCATACTGAGGCCGAAGCAGCTCAGACTTCAGAGCACTCTGTGTAGTCTGAATCTAGAATTGTAACCCTTCACGGTTAAAAAGGACATTACCACAACTTGTTGAAGGTATATTTTTTGTCTTCATTGTTATATTAGTTGTTTCTTTAAAGGTTGAAAGTGTCCACGCAACACTGACACTAACAAGGATAATGCTTTTGAATTCATGGTGACCCAGTCCTGTGCAACACTGTAGACATTCTTGACCAATCCTAGAAATTAAATATCTTTTTTTTAATCATGTTTTTTAAGTGCACTTATTGTCATTCATTTTTTCTTTTACTTAAATCCATAACCTGCAGTTTACAGCTAGTAAAGTCATATGATAAGGCCAATTGTGTCATTCCAGCATGTTTCACACTTAATAAAATAAACTAGTATTTATCTCAAACGTGTAACTACTCAGTTTTGCTCTTTTGTGTCTACTTTATTCATACCATACTTGAAAATGTAATGAGGGGGTGATTGCTGTGTTTTATTTCATGATCGTGTACACTGCCAGGATGAGACAGACGAATGGAAAACAAAACATCAGTGTGTAAAAATGGAAAAATGGATGTCTTGTTAGCCAGCTCTTTGAGTGCTATAGCCTACTGACCGATGGCAGTTGTCGCCACTGAGCAAAGAATGAGCAAAAGTGGCAGTTGCGACAAATATAATTCACCGCTTCAACCATCTCTGGTAGTAGTATTATATAAAAACTCACCGAGTAAATTCGATTAAGTCAGATTTTTTTAAGAATCGAACTGCAATAGTCCTCATTGCCATCGGTAAAAATTGATTATAGTCTATTATCTGTAGTTGTCGGCGTGTAAATGCGTTTATTACAGTACGTTGTAAGTTAAAACTAAAACTATAGAATGTAAAGAGTAGCCTACACTCTGTGGCTGCATGCCTCCAGTTTATAATGGATGATCATGGCTGAGATAGAGGCTCCCGTCCCGCTCCGTCCTCCTCACGCCCCTCAAATGCACCTATCCCGCGATGCCTTCCATTAACTACATTTCCCACAACCCCACCAAACTCGCCCTTGCAAAGCTTGCTTGCTTTGCTTTCGTCTTGTGTGTGTCACAGCAGATACTAAACAGCATGGAAGGGTGTCAGCCCCTCAAAGTCACAGTTGGAGCAATAGAAGGGGAAAACTGTGGTTGACAGCCCCCCGTGAATCGAGAAAAGTTGGCAATAGACCGCCATACGACTTTTTTCCTACTAGGATATTAAACGAAACTTTGCATAGTGAAGCCTAACTCAGGAGTCGTTAGATAGCCATCTGGCTAACTGGTAGCTAGCTTGCTAACCTGCTAGCCATCGTAGTTGTCGTAGAGTAACATTAACTCAGTTGGAGCACCCTTCATTATAACGTTAACTGATAGGATTGCACTACGTTTTGATCTAAATTCAGGAAGGACATAGAAGCAAAACTTCAAAGGGATCCACAGGTGCCATCACATTCCTGGTGAGGTAAGTTAAGGTTCTCCACAGGCTAAATTAACGCCAACGTTACTAGATTATGCAAGCTAATGTCAACGTTAGCAAGCTTTTAATAACTCAGTGAAGGCTGTAGTGTCTAGCTAACGCAGTAAGCCAACACCAACCTGACAACGTTGAAGCCGAAAGCCGACAGTTTCACTTTAACGTCAAATGTTAACTGTGCTTTGCAGTGATAGAGAGAGAGACATATGTACATGCATTATTTAACGCCTTTTGCTTATCTTCGATTTTGGACAGTTGGTATGTGTTGTCAATACATACCCAGGGTCGGGTTAGTAGGCTACAGTTTGACGTTACCTGGACTTTTGACTGGCCGGTGAAACGTTACGAAACATGAGGTGGCATATTTTACCGGTTCTGTGTAAAATATAACCATTTCTTCTACATGAGCAAATAACAGTTGGGTTTAAGCTGTAGCTCAATAAACACCATACAGCCTTGATTGTTGAGCCTTATTAAGGTTTTTTGTCTTGCAATTGAACAGTGGTAAAGGAATGTGTCATAAAGGACTTGGGAAGTGTGTAGATAATAGGACCTGTGTAGCTGGTGAACCAACTGCATCTAGGCTATATAATCTTGTATGATCTATATAATGAAGGGTGATGGTGTGTAGAGAAACTTTTCCAGGACAGAAATGACTTCTGAAACTAATGACAAGGACTGTCACATTTGATGATTGTTTGGGCTCCACTGGGAATGAGACGGTTAGAGGTCAATGGAGAGAGTAAAATCTATCAGGAGTGGAAAAGCTAAAAAATGGAACAAGATCAACGAAGGTGGTTTGGTGCAAATGAGGGATGAGAGGGAGGGTGTTGTCAGGATGCAGAGAAAGTAACATTAAACAGAATAGGATCTTAAGACAAAACGGGGATTATGCAGGGAGAGGACTGTGGCAGCATAACGGACCTCAGAGGCTGAAGGAGAGAGGGAGGAGAGAGGGACTTGAAAAGAGACAAGGGGCAAAAGGGGTCGAGCTGTTTGCATGGATTTTCCACAGCCTGTTTTGGCACAGCCCATAAGGATGCCAACCTCAGTTGCCTGACTACGCATGCTGCCACCACGGCCCTCCTGTGTTTGCTCAGTGCCCAGTAGGGATGGGCGATATGGACAAAAAATAATATCTCGATATTTTTTGTGATTTTGACGATAACGATAATTAGTCGATATCCTTTAAAAAATAGTTTTTGTTAAAGTCTGAGTTACTTTACAGCTCATTATTTATGAATAGCATCATTACAATAATAACCAATAACCTAACCTGTGACTTTTTAACCAAATCAACCAATGCATTGTCACTCTGACACATTTCCAATTCTGCCCCCACTTGTGTGTGTGGCAATGACATGGTCTCAGCTACATTAGAGAAGATGAATAGGCCAGTTTCCCAAGAGAAAGTCTGAAGCTGAAGTTCCTTTCAAACCTTTACATAGGATTCACTGTAAAACTAAGCAGACCAACAGAGTACATCTCAGTTATTTCCTTCTATGTTTTGTTTAAGAGCAATCATGTAGGCTAGCATTCCAAGTTACAGAATAGAAACTAATGCGTTAGCTTATGGCTAATGTATATGAGAAATCCCATAGAGATGCTAACGGTTAGCATAATCGGTAAACGTAGATTTTTAGAGCGAACTTCAGTCCATTTACAAAAGAGTTACATGAGAATAGTTCTTTGTTTACAACTGACTCAAAGGCTAATGTTTTCTCTCCATATAATACCTCTCATCAATGCTACTTAAACAGAACTGGCCGCATAAAATCCCAAGTAGGCTACTCTCACTGCACAAAATAAACATTAGGTGTGCATGGGACCCACTAGTGATCACGTGACACTTGCTCTGCTGCAGCCAGGGGCTTCTCCCGCATACATCCTGGGAATGTATGAGTCTTCAATGCGTGATTTCGAGTGTTTTTCCCCATTAGTAATTTAAATACTCGATCATGTCAATTTGCATTACATTGTTAAAACAACAATCACGATATTATCGCAGACGATATATATCGCCCACCCCTAGTGCCCAGACACCCTGGCTCTCATCTCTCCTCTGCTCCACATGTCTGCTAAGGACACCTCTCAGAGCATTCCCTGTCCGTTAACAATTAACCGCACTAACTAGCCTGCTGATCTGGGGTCTGCGTCTTTGAGTTAGTGAGTCTTGCATGGTTACACCACCTGTTGTTGTAACCCATGGCACACCTGTGTGCTTTGATTTGGTTCCCTCCCGAACACACCCTCACTGACTTCCTGTCTGAAGTACAGATCAGTTCATTTGGGGGTTTAGAGCCAAATCAGTGTACAACACGCACAGACCAGTGTTTCCTCTATGTTTATTTGGTAGTGGCAGCCCCCCACGGTTTAATTTTATTCCCCCACGGTATCAGAAATGGGGCAGACGTACAATAGTCGCAGTTGCCTTTCAAAATTCATTGTGCAGACCTGTTGTAGATTCTCCAAATATACAGCTCAATCACAACTGAAAATAATGCCTCATTGTGTGTGAATAGAGGTGAAAACATATAATTGTTTGTGTTGCAGCAAAGTGTCAGTTGTCAGTTCCGTGGGGGACACTGCAGACACAAACACACTTAGAGAAGTGTAATTAAAGGATATATTTACTCATTTAATCATAATCACTGAAATCTGTTTAGTTCACCTACTGTGACTTAAATACCTTTCACTTAAAGGGCAGCACTCCATAAGTGTTTGTTTGTTGACAGTGTGCATCACAGAGCGGCGGTCTTCCACTGTGACTTATATAGCCAGCACATGTAGGGCAGGGGAGTGGAGCAAGGGTCACTCATTTCTACTGTAGAGGCACTTAGAATAGGCAACTCATTGGCGTACAGTGGTTTATCTCTTTGGAAAAAGATGAAACGCAATGCAAGTAGCAAAGCAGAAGTCTAGTCTAGTGGTTAATGTTTTAGAATTTTGAGGAGTTTATCAGGCTTTCCCTGAAGGGTATCTTTTGAGATTTTTGCTGTCCTGTCATTTGATTCTGAGTATGAGCGTGGTGTAGAAGTGACTGGTTCAGTGCAGGGAGTCGGGTGACGCCAAAGGATTTCCAAACTAGTGACCCAAGACAGCTGGCTATTCCCATCTGATCAGTAGAAACATCCCCGTTGTTTTTCAGATTGGTCTCCAACAGTCCCAGCTCAAATTACTTGCGCAGGATTAAAGGTGAAACTTTGTCAGAATAGGATAGCAATAGTCAAACCAGGGTTATTAATTGGCAGTATGGCCCAGCAGTGAAGAATTTATTCTATTATTCAAGGTTCTAGGAAAGCTAGTTGAGGTTAGACGGAGAGTGTGTGTGTGTGTGTGTGTGTGTGTGTGTGTGTGTGTGTGTGTGTGTGTGTGAGGGTGTGCGTGCTGTCAGATCACGGTGTAATTCTGAAAAACTAGCTAAGATGGAACTGTTCCATTACCTGAACCTTGACTCAGTGCCTGAATTTTGGTGACATCAGCACCACCCATGTGGCACTTCAGGCGTACATTGGTGTTTTGGTGACATCAGCACCACCCATGTGTACGGTGTACATTTTAGGACATCCTCAGCTGTCAGACTCAGGTGTCAGACATCAGATGAAAAGGCATCAGGTCTCAGGAAAACCGCTGTCAAGTTTACGGAATTACACAGTCATGTCTCAGACATCAGATGAAAAGGAGTCAGGTCTCAGGAAAAGCGGAGTCAGACGAAAAGTTCTCAGATAAAAAGTTATCAGTCAGGTTTCAGACATCAGATGAAAAGGAGTCAGGTCTCAGGAAAAGCGGAGTCAGACTAAAAGGTCTCAGATAAAAAAGTTATCAGATTCAGGTTTCAGACATCAGATAAAAAGGAGTCAGGTCTCAGGAAAACCACTGTCAGAAGAAGCGGAATCAGACGAAAAGTTATCAGATGAAAAGTTATCAGAGTCAGGTCTCAGGAAAACCGCTGTCAGAAGAAGCGGAGTCAGACGAAAAGTTATCAGATGAAAAATTATCAGAGTCAGGTTTCAGGAAAACAGCTATTTCTGTTAACTGGTACAACAAGCAAACTCATTTGTGATCGAATAGGCTACGAAATAGTTGTTTTCTGAAAGCTAGTTCACTCGTGTAGGCTAAAATAAACCCACGTTTAGGGACCGTTCGTTATTTATAAACGGGGTCACCGGAGGGATTTTGAGTGCTTCAATCAAAAGTTGCATGACCCTCCCCTGCCTGCAAGAAAATTATCAACGACCCTCCAGCAGCCTTTTCAAAAAAGACATGCCCCTCCCCAGCCAATTGTCGATACCTTCCACCCACACTATAGAGCGCTATGAAAACACATCAACTTAAGCTGTCGTTCTAAACTCACCCTCTGCTTTTTGATCTTACACATCACACTTCACCAAGATGGTGGCCATTTCAGTAGATTTACTCACTAACATTGTTGTGGAAACACAATAAGCATGGAAACTAAATGCACACTTCCTGCAACTGCATTAGCCTACTTGAAATAAGTTACTCCTCTAGTAAGTATTCACATGAAATAAAACAATAAAACATTGAGACCATTCAACAAAGCACACTGGGTAATAACAAATTCAGCACATGAACTTGTTGCTATGGACTCGTCTCTAGGCTTCCTCAGTCATTGTAAAGTTGCCGAAGCTGAACATTATCCAAAACTCAATTTCTCAGACGAGTGTCAATTTGGGAGCTTGCTACACTCCTTCCTTCTCAAATGACTTGAATGGCTTTATAAGCATGCACACTGTTTAAAGTTAGGCTAGGCTACACGGTAAACTACAAGTAAACCAAAGTTAAATTTAGCTTATTTAGGGCTGGATAAAGTTGACCAAATGGATATAGGCTGTTAGGCGTGAATAAAGTAGGCTACTTTGTTGCTCCAACCCTTCCAAAGTTAATGGGGACGGATGTTGACATTTTCCGTATTTTGCGTGAGAAACCCGGAAAATCTCCCTTATTTTCATTGTTCAATGTTGACAGAGCTAAGGAACGAAAGAGAACGTTATATGGCGACAGAAATCAACAATCAAACAAGCCACTTTGATTTTTTGCTGTTTTCATTAATACAAAAGATGGGTGACCCCCCCTCCTAGACAAAAAAAAGTTAGGTGACCCTCCCCTCAACAAAGAAAAAAAGATATGACCCTCCCCTATTTTCCTCCGGTGACCCTGTTTATAAATAACGAACGGTCCCTTAGTCCTCCAGTTGCCATGGATACTACAAACAAATCCATCTGAAAAACCATAACGTGAACCAAAGATTCTAGAGCGGAGTTTATTATTTTGTTTTGGCAAGTAGCCGTGTAATAAGCGGGATAATGTATAGAACGCCGGTCATTATTGGGAAAATAAGTCCCGACAGGGCGAACCGGACCCCGACGCGCAGCGGAGACCTGATGCCTTTTCATCTGATGTCTGACAGCTGAGGATGTCCTAAAATGTACACCGTACATGTGGCATTCCAGGCGTACATTGGTGTTTTGGTGACATCAGCACCACCCATGTGGCATCCCAGGCGTACATTGGTCCATCCACTCTGCATTCCCAGAAGTGGGTCTGCTTTACCAAGATCTGATTCCTTTCATACGGAAAATGACCCTGTCCCAAGGATGACCAGAGGCGAGGACTGCTGCTATCTTGCTTGTTCCCCTCTCCCCTATAAATAGCTACTTCACTTCCCATGTTGATGCCCATGTTCTCAGAGGCACACAGCATGAGGATATATGAGGCAATGCTTGATTGAATTTGCATAATGCTTGAGGAAAGTTCCTACAGGGTGTCTATGATGTCAAACAACTGCAAATATTTCAGAATTGTGGTCCCATTGAATTGTGTCATGTTGACCTGAAACCCTCACATGAGGTGAATCTGGCATGCTTGACTTGACTGCTTGACTGGCAACTGACAAGATGTTAACATAGGCTACCTGTTCTTTGGGATCTACCTTAGTCTTTTGATATTGCTGTTTACTGTGCTGGCCAAGCCCACTTTTCCTGTGGTCTTTAAAATGACTAAGTGCCGGGTTGAACCAAACCCATGAGGAAATAGTTAGTATTGTGCTTTTTGAATGTGTGCTTTGTGTTCATCATCCTGATCTGATCTGTTTGTTTTCTTGTATGCTTTCCTCTGTGCAGCGCCAGTCGTGTGTCCACCCTGAGCCGCGTGCCCGCGTGCCACCCTGAGCCGCGTGCCCGCGTGCCACCCTGAGTGTGGGTGTGCATGAGCGGCGGAGCGGGGGCATGGGGAATGGGGTGCAGGAACGCCAGGCGGCACTGAGACAGAGCGAGGTGCTGCCCCTTCCCTCCTCCAGCAGCAGCCAATCAGAGGTAAGACTTTTCCGCCTCAAGACACGTCCACTGTTGGTGGGATGAATAAATAGCAACTCAGTTTATAGCAAAAGTAATTATGCAGTTTCTCTGCTTTGGGTGTTTTTTTTATTTTATTTTTTTATCTAAAGTCTAAGCTGACATTCTCTTTGACAGAAGCCATCAGCTTGAGGTTAACAGGTCAACACATAAAAATGCATGACTGTGCACGACTGGTTTTCATTCGATCATTTGTCAGAGGAAGAATGGCCTGCTTTTTCTTGATGCATTTTTCTGTGGCAATGTTCCGTGGTGAGAGTTTCCGTGGTATCAGATTTCCTCTCATTATGTGTACTTAGCTTTGTGGGAACCATTTTTGATCTGTGCCAAGTACCAACTGGTTGACTCGTCTGAAGCATTGAGCTAAGAGCTGATCCCTGATCATTTAACTGCAGTCAGTGAGTAAAAGTAGTAGTCAGTTAGTGCAGGTAAGGGATGTAATCAAGAGCTTTGGGCAAATGTGCAAAAGCCCTTTTTGTGGATGCCCTCATCAATCCCACTGTTTCACCATCAGCCCAGCATGCCCCATTCTTCAGTGTAACCTGAGTGATGTCTGTATAATACACCCAGAGCCTCCATTGTGTGAACAAACAGTAGATTGCAATCAACAGTCATGTGATAGCCTATCACAACCAGCCCATCTGAGAATGTCCTAAGAATGACTGTTGTTGCTGTTCAGGATTCTTAAAAGCCACTCCTCCCAACAAAGGCGTAGTTGACATCTTTCACTTAACGATACATTTATGACCTTTATCGACAAACATCATAGACATTTTTTTGTATAGAACAGTTGTACAGTATGTTAGGTTCCAGGCACAGAAGAAGAAGTTACAAATATTCACAGTCACATGATAAATCAGGGTTTTATGTAATAATCTCATTGTCATCCAGCAGAGTTTCTCTGACCTCTTTCCTGTGGCTGTATAGGGAGTATGCTAGTTTGGCCTAGTGGAGGTTGGACTCTTGATGATCCCTTAATTTCCTGAAGCCCTTGTGCTGACAGAGTCCCTGGCGCTTATAATAACTCAAATTCAGAGGAACGGCTCCCATCACGTTGAACGTCACCTGTTTGTGTGCATGCACGCCCTGGAAAGTGTTGGAGTGATTCACACTCTCTTGGTGACGCTGTTTGGTGTCAGACTCTTCTGCTGGCTGTTATTCTGCTGCTTTTCACACACGGTCACATTTTATTTTTTATTTCCTGGCTTTATAACTTGTGTAAAAAACGTCAGGCTCTTCTCCATTTGAACCCAGATGCTTCGCTCCACCTTCAGTCTCTCTTTCTCTCTAGTTGCACTGTGGGTTGGCTTGGTTTCTCTTCTAGTGTTTGTGTGCGTATTTATTCTGAGGGTGTTTCAGTGCTGAGGAGGAGGAGGAGGAGGAGAGGTGTAGCCACTGAGGGAGTGAACTGAAGTGGAGCAGCGGTATGCTCCTCATACCAGGAGGAAGAGGAGGAGAGGTGTAGCCACTGAGGGAGTGAACTGAAGTGGAGCAGCGGTATGCTCCTCATACCAGGAGGAGGAGGAGGAGGAGGTGTAGCCACTGAGGGAGTGAACTGAAGTGGACCAGCGGTATGCTCCTCATACCAGGAGGAGGAGGAGAGGTGTAGCCACTGAGGGAGTGAACTGAAGTGGAGCAGCCACTCTGTGCAGTGAGCATGTCTCCTGCTCTGGCTGTCTGCTGTGGCGCAGAGTCTCTGAAATGGTTTTCACTTGGTTGCTCAGATCAAGCCACCTTACACCTACCACACACACACACACACACACACACACACACACAGGAGATGTCCTCCTGTGTACCACCTGTCTTATGTAAGCCAAGCTTTATAATCTTCTACTGCACACATATCATCCAGTGGAGATAACACGTAATAACTTAATGCAGATGACCGGGCACAACTTTCTTTGATAGGCCTACGAGTAGGTTTACTTTGTATTTGGAGTGTATGTTTGTGTTTGAGATGTGACATTCTTACCCTGCCGGATGCTGATTCTCATGTCTTTATTTGCACAATCAGAGGTGTTCATTGAGAGAAACACAGAATCTGTGATTGTTCAAGTAGGCTATGGCTTTTCACTGCTCAGAGAGAGCCCTATGCAGCGTTGTTGTGGACTGTTGTGGGTTTTTTGGATTAAGGCTAGTTGTGGTCACCGTAAATGAGGCCATGGTCATTCCTGTGTATTTACAGGTCTGTTTCTCCTGTGGGCTAGTACTGTATGTATGAAAGCTGCTTAACAAATGAGGGCCATGGTTGATCCATCTAAACCCAACACTATTTGACAATCAGTGACCTTGTTTTGGCAGTAGTTCCATTCCTTAGCTCTCTAAGAAGGTTTTAGAATACCCCAAAAACTAATTAGCAGTCTTTCCCTTATGGTGTTTTAGACATGTTTTTAACCTGGTGCAGGTGTCCTATGAGTGTTATGTGTGTGATTCTGTTCTTCTGTGGTCTTCATGTGGTTCTTCCTTTCTCTGTGTGTTTAGGGTTTTAAACAGGGTCGCTCCATGGTGAACTCCCTGCTGTCTGGAGCCCTTGCTGGTGCTGTGGCCAAAACATCTGTGGCCCCTTTAGACAGAACCAAGATCATCTTCCAAGGCAATGAGACACACTCACTCACACACATACAAGCTCTTTCATGATAAAGAAGTTGTAACCATTTTGACATTTTTGTGACCGTTTTGAAATGTAACACAATTACAGCCCAAAGTTTTACTCTCTCTGGTTTTGTTTTTGCAGTGTCTTCAGCAAGATTTTCTGCCAAGGTGAGTTGAGAGAGACACATTTAGATGTGAGCGGATAGGCATGATCAAAGCCCCGACTTGACCTGGCAGCTGATATTGGTTGGCATCAGGCTCTGAATGAAGAAACTGTTTCTTGAGTGGGTTGTGTGTCTATTTTCATGGGTATGCTTGTACCGGAAATGACTGAATAATAACGACTGTATATTTGCCTCTGTTTTTAAATATCTCTTTATACTGTATGTATGTGAATGTTTTTGTGTGTGTCCTCAGGAGGCCTACTTGCTCATCTACCGCACCTACCTGAAGGATGGCTTCCTTAGCTTGTGGCGGGGCAACTCTGCCACCATGGTCCGTGTCATCCCCTATGCTGCCATCCAGTTCTGTGCCCACGAACAGTACAAGAGGCTGCTGGGTGGTTACTACCAATGCCAGGGCAAGTGAGTGTCACCTCGACCCACGTAGTATGATGCAAGACATTTTCCACAGAAGGAGAAAGCAGCTAATTAAGGGTAATATAACAGATCAACAGAGTGCTCCACAATATGGAACGCAATAACGCTGCAAGCATCAGAGCTGCATATCTCTGTTGTACTTTGAGTTGAATATACATTTCAAGACTTTCAGAATTTCAAGAAAAAATCTGTTACAGAATAATAATAATAATAATAATAATAATAATAATATTATGTTAAAATGTGATGCAACACAATCCAATGCATTCGGCACTATGTAGGACAAAGGACTTTATTTTCCTCAGTGAAGATTAAAAAGTCAGTGAGTATGCCAAGAAGCACTAAATGATCCTACACAATGAACACAGTAGTGTCACGGGACACTTTAACACCCTGCAGTGTGTCCGATCAGAGCAGAATGGGATGATGGCCATATCAAATGCTATCTCATGAATTGCAGTTTAGTAACTATAGGGCAATAAAGCTCCACAAGTAAAGCTTAGTGAATAAAACAGTGCAAGTCATACCAACCAAGTGCAAGTCATACCAAAGAGTCCAAGGCACACTGTAGTGCATGTGCATGTCATATGTCCTTGAACTCAAAGACACGTGGCTTTGATGCACTCCTGTAAGCCCAGTTCTTAAAAGCTTGTTAAAGTTAAAAGATATTTTTTTAGTTTGCCACCAGAGTGTTTGTTGTTACAGGAGCGAGGAAAACCTTGCCTATCGGCTGTAATGGGAGTGTTTTTTTTAAAGCTCTGTATATGGAAACGGCAGTTGCTACTGATTTCTTTACCCTCACTTAGCGCCACACCTTCTGTGGCTTTTGAGAGGTGAAAGCTATATGGTGATATATAATTGACCACAAATGCACTGACTGCAATGTAAGACCAAGATATGTTACATTCTGTGATTTGTAAATTCTTAGTAGTTCTTGCTGAGTAGCTCTTTCTCTGTCCTACCTGAAGCATGACGGACCACAGTTGATGCCAGAAATATGACTTAAGCCTCTTAAAGCGTACACAGTAAGTTTTTTTTCATGGCAATTCTTAAGAGACACACCTTGAAAAGTAAAAAAAAGAGACCGCGTTAGCGTTAGCCTTTGGCCAGCCCTGATGCTGTGAAAGGACACATTGCTGAATGGGTTTTGTTCACTGCCACGTCCATTACATGTTGTTCTCTTCATCGTGCTTGTTGTCTTCTCAGGACCCTGCCCCCCGTGCCACGGCTGTTGGCAGGCTCCCTGGCGGGCACCACGGCCGTGTCGCTCACGTACCCGCTGGACATGGTGCGAGCCAGAATGGCCGTCACACCCAAAGAGATGTGAGTGTGCCCGTGGGCAGTGGGTGCCAAATGTTTGACAAGCCCTTCATAGTGTACAAGCCCTGTTATGGATGTGCATGCCACATACTGTACGTTTCTGGAAGACTCATGATTTCTTTGTTGACACGTTCACACTAGGATGTTCTTTACTATTTAGTGCTACCTCAAGTACGCAGTATAACCCATGCACATACTCCCCCACAGTGAGATAACAGGGCTCTGTGTCCGAGTGGTCAGTAAAGCATTTGAGTCTCATTATTGGAATAGCAGTGCACACTGTGGCTACTGAGCAGTGAACACAGGGTGCTGCTAGCATACACTAATTGAAAGCAGTCATGAGAAAATGCCATCATACCCAAGATTGTGACAGACTGTCTCTAGAGATGGACTTTAAAATGACCCCTACCCTTATCTTATCCCCATAGGTAAGTCATTGTGTGTGTGTGTGTGTGTGTGTGTGTGTCTGTGTGTGTGTGCGCATCTGTGTCCTCCACAGGTATAGCAACATCATGCACGTGTTTGTGCGTATCTCTCGTGAGGAGGGCCTGAAGACTCTGTACCGGGGCTTCTCCCCCACCATACTGGGTGTGGTGCCCTACGCTGGGCTCAGCTTCTTCACCTACGAGACCCTTAAGAAGCATCACGGAGGTGATTCACCAACTTGTACCCTGTGTGTCTGAATGAGTGTGTGTGTTTAGGAATGCACTGAACTTTTTAAAGGAACATTCTGGTATTTAGCACTTTGAGTCCCTTTTCTGGTTTGTTTTGGATGAACTAAAGTAGTGGACACAGAAATTGGTCCTGTCTCGACTTTGCTGACTCGTTTTGAATCGCCTTTACTGTTTCAGAGTGGCTGCCTACAGACATGCACAAACATGTCTTGAAAACAACCCTTAACGTTCGTTTTCAAACTGTGCAACTCACCGAGTGGTTAGTGGTGTTCATTGATTATTAAAATCAAATATATCGGCGCAATGTATGATTTCCTGCCATCTTATTTGCTAGTTTCCAGTGGCGCAGTAATATCAACGTGCAATAAGTCTTCCAACAGAAAGCAATAGGATTTTACAAAATGCCAAATAAAACACGACAGAAACTGTATTTCGCTACGCTACTTGTTTTGGAACATCAACAAACACCACTAACCACCCGGTGAGTTGCACAGTTTTGAAAACGAACGTTAAGGGTTGTTTTAAGGACATGTTTGTGCATGCCTGTAGGCAGCCACTCGGAAGTAGTCAAAGGTGATTCAAAACGAGTCAGAAAAGTCGAGACAGGACCAATCATCAAAATTTCGGTGTCCACCATTCTAGTTCATCCAGAACAAACCAGAAAAGGGACTCAAAGTGCTAAATACCGGAATTTTCCTTTAAGTTGCATGAAGGTCCAAAGGTGGTTCAAGGTGTATAATGACCAGTCCATGCAAATGGTGTCCTTTCCACTGAACCTCTCAAAAATTCTCCATTTAGGTTTCCTAAAGCTCCACTCTTGAGACCTTGAATTTCCCCTTGGGGATCAATAACGTATCTATCTATCTATCTATCTATCTATCTATCTATCTATCTATCTATCTACCTGTCTATCTATCTATCTCTGTGGCTAATGTCCTTTTCCCCTCCCTCTTCTTCTCTCTTTCTCTTGCTTTCCTCTTTTCTGTTCCCTAGAGCGCACGGGTCGTACTCAGCCTTACTCGTACGAGCGGCTGGTGTTCGGGGCGTGCGCCGGCCTGATCGGTCAGTCGGCGTCGTACCCGCTGGACGTGGTGCGCCGGCGCATGCAGACGGCGGGCGTGACCGGCCACACGTACGGCACCATCCTGGGCACCATGCGCGAGATCGTGCTGGAGGAGGGCCTGGTGCGCGGCCTCTACAAAGGCCTGAGCATGAACTGGGTCAAAGGGCCCATCGCCGTGGGGATCAGCTTCACCACCTTTGACCTCACGCAGATCCTGCTGCGCAAGCTGGGCTACGCGCCGCGGTAGTGAGGAGAAGGGAGAGAGAGCGGGACGGACAAGCGGAGAGGAGGAGAGGAGAGAGAGAAGAGGAGTGGGCGAGAGAGGAAGCAGCTCAGGGACATGGAGAGCTGTGTTTTAGCGCCAACGCTGCGCGAGAGGCCGGGCTGCCGAGCTGATCCCAGCGCTGCCTGACCGCCAGTGACCGTGCACACGCACGCACACACACACACACACACACACACACACGGGTCAGTCCATGCTCAGTGGAGGTCACTGACCAGTTAGTGTGTGTCCAGTTGCTTGTGTGACTGGATGTGACAGTGAATTGCAGTTAGTATGTTCTACGTCCTTGCTTTGTCTATGGCCAGGAACAGTGTGTGTGTGTGTGTGTGTGTGTGTGTGTGTGTGTATATGTGAAGCTAGGCTAGCTAGCTAGGCTGTAAGTGAATGTATGTCTGCCTGCACAGCAGTTCTCCTCAGCAGACCGTGTGCAGTGCAGTCCTGTCCACCAAGTGCAATACTGGCACCTCCATGTCACGCCATGTGTCCATCCACACACTAGCACCGCCCTCTTCACGTCTGACCATTACCCATAAGCCCCCCAGCCCATCTCCCACACAGCACACTGAACTCACTCTGCACATCAGCTCCCTTCTCCCAGGTCTTGGCATTCTCAAGCATTCTAGTTCAGTCATGTCTTGTTTTGGGGGGGTTTGCCTTCTGGTGGGAACTGTGGATAAGCCTTTGGGAATGAGTTGACACACGCACACACATTAGTCTTCTTAGTCACTTACATGCGCACACACACGGGCATACACACATACACATGTTATTTGCACACACACCAGTTTTGGTGTGTTAAGGTTCTTGTATCCTTTCAAAGCAATGGTGAGGTGGTGAGGATGATATAGTTCTTTGTTTGATTTAGTGTTTTTGTTTTGTTTTTGTCTAAATAATTACCAAAGGGAAAGATGGTAAACCATAGTACAATGTTTCCATTTAAACAGAGACAGATTTACCATACTGTCTCACAAATGTATAGCTAACATATGCATTAAATACTGAATTTTGCAGTATGGTGAATTGATGCTGTAGAATGTGGATGCGCACACAAGCGTGTGTGTGTGTGTGTGTGTGTGTGTGTGTGTGTGTGTGCGTGTGTGTGTGTGTGTGTGTGTGTGTGTGTGTGAGAGTGATTTGTGTTTGTGGGAGTGTGTGGCTGTGTGTGTGTTTTGAGGGGGGCAAGTTGCATACATGCAAATTTGTTTAAGAAACCTTTCAGCTCTGCTGTAGCGGGCTGGCTGAATAATGTGCAGATGGCCTATGTTTAGATCTCGGCCTTACTGGATCATTGCAAGCAGGCACATAGCTTGAGTACTTGCAGCAGGTGTGGGGTTGCTGAAGGAAGGAGATTTATGTGTGTGTCTGTGTGTGTGTGTGTGTGTGTGTGTGTGTGTGTGTGTGTGTTAGGAATAGAGGGTGAGTGAGAGAGAGAGAGAGTGCATGTGTTCTACAGAGGACTACATAGCTGCTGACAACTCCAGACCAACACTCTCTGTACAGAAAACACTGCCACTCTTTTTGGTCTGTGAATGTGTGTACATGTTTATTGGTTTATGTCCTTGCCTGTGTGTAATAATGTTAATCTCTGTGTGTGTCTCAATGTGTCTTTATAGACAGCAATGCATTCATAAGCACACAAATAATCACACATACATGCTAGGCCTTTGTGTGACTTCAGTGTGTTGCACTAGTCTTCTCTTTGACTAAAATGTAGTCCAGCTCTTTCCTGGACCCCTCCTAAGTGCCTGGAAGAGCAATAGTACAAATGTACTCTTCACTAAATGCAAAGTGTGGAAGTGTATGGTGGTACACTTCAGGTTTTCTCTGTGGATGTTGTCCTCAGAGTTTTCACTTGTCCAAAAGAGTGTAAGAGTGATTGGATGAGGGGAGGGGGGATTGTGAAGCGAGGTCTAACTGGAAGTGTAGCATATCTCTGCCTGCCTGTGTATCTGTCTACTGGCTTACATCTAATCAGACAAGCACTTCTGCCAAAAGCTTAAAATGAGTTTCCTAACCTGTAGTTCAGGGGAGCGCATAGATACTACATATGAAATTCCATTCACAGATATGACTGCATATCTCCTATTGAAATTCTGAGGCTTTCATTGTCTCCCTCTGGCAGTGTATTTTCGAAATGGCCTGTAGTTTGGCTGAGTATGGCACAAGTATGGACAGGACTACTGCTGCAATAGCTGTGGATTGTGGGAAGTGCTCAGTGATGTGCGCTAAAAGGACAATAGAGGGCGCTATCTGCTCACCTCAGTTTCCGCTCCACATAGGAGGATAGCAAAGACTCGGGTAATCTCAGCACCTACCACTGAAGTTAGCCTACAGCATGGGCCTGAGCCACTTAGCCTACAGCATGGGTTTGAGGTTCAATTTACTGGCGACTATATTAAGTGGTTTTTCCACAGCAACATAGACTGATATCAACATAGAGTGATTCTTGCACACCAATAGAGCTCCCCTAAACTGACAGTCAGCTGTGGACCTCAATTGGTAAACGTTGGGTTTGGTTGCAATGCACCCTTGAGGATAATTAAACATCACAATTATTTGTGAAGTATTAATTGTCTGGAGAGAGTTTAGCATTATACATCTCCTGCTGCAGCATTGTGGTTGTAAGTGTCATGTAACCAGGTGTTGTAATTCCAAATTGATACAATTGTGTACTTACTACATTATCTGACTTTACTGAGTAGCTGAAAGAATACTATACAATACTAAGCTTTTAATGCAGGAAGTACATTGTAACAATGTGTAATTGCAGTTCTGTGTACATTGTATTTACCCATAACAGGAGTGATGTAATATGAAGTGTGATCATTAATACTGAGTCAGTGTTTCCCATACATTGACTTATTTGTGGCGGCCCACCACAATATCAACATTGACCACCACACAATGATTTTCCTGGTTGTACTAAAGTGTGCTTAAGTCTGGTTAGAATCATAACCACACTGCACTAATTTAAAAACTGTTGCATTCAGGTTAATTCTGCAAACCTACCACCACAAATAGAATTCAATTATGTGGGAAACACTGTGAGTCCTGTCAATCCAGACTGAGAACAACAGACTCTAGGACTGCTCTCAATCAGATGCCCCTCTGGCATTGGACCAGGGCTGATGCCATCTGATCAGCAGGTGGTAACGGAGCTACAGAAAAGATGTCTAAACGTGCATTGATTGAAAACAGTATTATGAGCTGACAATCAAGCAATGCCAAAGCACACGTTGCTTTTTGTTTGCTCCCTCAGTGGCACTCTTTGGGAGGATTTGTGAAGCAACCATATCAATTGCTTAATGTAATTTGATCAGGATATAAAAATATAAAAAAAAGAGAAAGAATTGACATAAAGTAGGCTAAGCGGTACACCAGACAAACCTGACATTACCAGTATATTGGTATCTGTTGTGCATGACTTCTGAAAATAACTAATTTTCTTGCTGTTGACAATTTCTACCTATCTAAACATTTATCAGAGTTTATCACCTTCTTTGTTTTGATGCATCTATGCTCAAAGCTGTTTTGTAAATTTGTAAGGTTTTGTGCCAAGAGAATGTATATTAAAATGATTAATATTATATATGATTTGTGTAGCTCTTAGTGATTTGAATAAAGTAGGTGTTTAATTTGAAATTAAATATTGCTTGAAAATTTCATTTTTTTATTAGTTTTTTTCAATCCCTAACAAGCGCTTACCCATACTTCAGATACTTTTTCTAAGCTCTTAACACAGACTCACACCTACAAAACACAATTGGCCAAATGGATCATTTTCTTCTCAAAAACACAATTTGTTAAATATATACTAACACATCTTTCTCTGCACACACTAACTTTACCAAAACACTAGAAATCTGACTCAAAATTAAGTTATTCTGTCAAAGAATAACACTTGTTTTCACTTCACAAGGTACATGCAGTCAATCAAAGTACACCAGGTTTCAAAATAATGGCTATTGTTGACATTACAAAAACTGCATAGACTTTTATGTTTCAGTTTTACAGGTATTTGCATGCAAAACATGCAATCCACCGTTTTTACACTAAATTTCTTGGTTGGGAACTGTATTCACATGTAATTCTCACATTCAAAAGCATTCCAGTAAAAAGCAAATCAGTTTTTTCCCTTTACAGGAGGTACAGTAGAAATATTGTTTAGGCTACAGTATGATAGAACAGAACAAGTTTTAGGCTACAGTATTATTTACAGTGAACAAAATATCCATGAAACACACAAGAGCATTCTGAACAAAAATACAAACAAAATTACTGTATCTAATCTCTGTGATATTCAGGGTTAGGCCACATGTTTTCATAAACAGCATCTGATTTAACCTATCCAAGGCGATGGGATAAAACCGCTTGGTAGCAGAAGCAGAGGTTTTTATACTGTATCTAAGGTTTGGAATATTGTTTTTGCTATTGAGATGTGTGTGTTAACATTCGTGAATACTGCAAAAACAATCCATAATTTTGTTGGGAGGTAGCCTATACCTTGTTTGTTAAGAAAATGTAAGCATTGTGGAAATGTGTTCACTGACTGCATATTGTGTTAAAACGACATGAAATATGTGAATGGTATGGCCACAAAAGACCGATGCTGTGCTAATTGTGTTAGTGTTAATTGTTGTGAAAATGTGACAACTGGTTAGACAAACGCTTGTTAGCGACTGAAAAAAACTACTGGAATACTCCGTTCATTTGATGAAAAAAATATGTTGTGCATGAACGTTACCCCCTCACAACACAAGATGGCGCAACAATCAAAGCAAATAGTTAAACTGCACCCATGTCATTTTGGACTTGGCAATGGGGCCCGAACGGCGGACAATGCACGTTCCCTTACACAACATTTTGCATTAATGTGTTCAGGTGTTTTCCCATAAACTAGTTTGAATTTTGAGGCGAAGAAATGCCTCTAAGAATTAGCCTAGGTCTAGAAGACCTTGCCTACAGCAGCCTACGTTTATTAGACTCGCTCTTTAAATTCTTTTATTTCAAGAATTTCAAGAACTGTCAGCTGTGCATATCAAAATAATTCACCATTGAATAGAGTGTTTTACACGCTATCCTGTTTCCTTCCATACAGAAGACAAGGCTGCGTTTGCACGAGAGAGGCCACTAGGTGGCGGCGTGGAGCAGTCCTGGATGTGGACGTGGGTTCTGGCAGCATTGCTCCCTCATCTCTCACCATGGACTTGACCTTGACACTGAAGACCTGCAGCTGCCAGTGCTGTAGTCTGCTATATGTTTTTTCTTCAAATAATTCACATCATTATTAGTTTTACCGTACATTCCTCTTATAGGTTAGCCAATATCATACCAAACTATTTAAACACTGGCTTTTTTTGTCTTAATTTATTTTATTTAGGCCTATAAAAAAAATAAAAATGAAAGAACACTATTAAAAAACACAAAATTAAAGTTAAGAGTGGGAGAGGCTACTAGCTTCTATTAGTCAAGGAGAATATGCCTTGCCTCTAGTGAAAAACAAACTGAGAGCATAAGAGTCAGGTTGAATAGAGGTTGGGGGATGGTCACAATCACAAATACAGCGTGAGGAGGAGAGGTGATGGTGAATGCCGTTGCCATAGGTACCTGGAATGATGCCAGGTGACGAGAAGGCAGATTTGCATGTATTCTAATTTGTTCTGAGATGATTTAGTGCAGGCACATTGGAGAATGGAGCACAATACTGGACACTTACACTCTGCTTCCATCTCAGCTTTGAAAGGATGGAATTGAAATGTATGTGGCTGCCATTTGAGGCTTTATCAAAGGCTTTAAGCAGGATGTAGTGAATTGTAGGATGTAGTGAATTTGCAGAATTCAAATAAACAGGCTGCTGCCATAATTCTGCCTTTTCAAGCACAGGATACAGGCTACCACATGTTCAGACCAATGGTATGCCTACAACTAGGCTGGATAGACTATTGTTTAAATCAATTTTGTAAATTGGACCGAAAGACACTTTTGTGAAGCATAGCTGTATGCCTAAACTAGCCTTTGTGTGTTTGGTTAATAGGCTAGACCTAAATAAGATCATTTGGATCAGTTGTGAGATTACAGTAATGCTTAAATTACATTCCTCATGGCATTATACACATGAATGGGCATAGGCTAGCAAAGCCTACTGTAGGCTACACAGGAAGTGAGGTCATCAAGGGTCTTGGACAGGACTGGAGGTTTTCTATGAGGGCGGTTTCAAGGTTTGACGGAAAAGACATTTCTACATGTCGTGCAATCATGAATTACAGTGCAACCATATTTGACAGAAACACATAATTTTCCTTCTGCGTCCTGATCAACCCAAATATATTCTTGGTAGCAGCATTTAGCCTATTATGCTATTTTAAAGATTTCAGGTGATTCATAATTTTGATCCATAATATTGGCCTAATTTAGGCTATTTATCTAACAAGGTAAATATCCCAGATACATAAGATAAGTAAAATAAAAGTCAATAGTTCTGTTTACTGTCAAAAAAGAGCCTGCAATAGAGTGCAAAATAGCTGCCAAATTATTGGCAACGACGGGTAAAAAATTACAAGTGTCCTTGTGTACAAGTGAGCTTGTTTAATTAGCCTACTGACTGCGATTGCACATGGCATGATTGTTTAAAAATGTTCAGCTGAATAGGCTAAACAACCTGAGGCTACTTAGGCCTATCCTGACAACGAATTCACAGTGCTATTAAGCCAAAATTCTGACCCGAAAATGATCACGACATTTCCTCACAGTCAACCGCACTAACTCACCTCCAGCAGTTTTAATACAGAACTAAACTGAGGAGAATTCTCTACATTGGCATTTTAATCCGTAAAATCCCCTTCATAAAAATACGATTAAATTAACATGTAGATGTAGGCTACATTTAATAGACATTGGGTTATATCGGCAAGAAAACATTTCACTTTAAATAAAATATTTATTTTTAAAGACCATTATTTTAAATCTTGACGAATAGCCTATAGGGTAGGCCTAGGCCTACTTTCCCCCTCCAGACTGGACATGACGTTTAGCCTTTTTTAGGCCTAGGCTAGCCTTGGCTGATAGTGTTGGGATTACCTTAGAATGTCGTGGAATCATTGAAATCGTTTTTTTTTTCGTTGATATCATGCCTTTTCTGTAGGTTTACCTTCTGCTGTGTTAAATTAAATAACATAGCCTAATATTTCGTCAAGCCTTTAATATCTCAATTTTAGACTAAATTAAATTATGAAGCAGTTGGCTAATTGTGTCAGTGCTCTGATTTTTATGTGTTTGAAATAGACTGTTATTTATAGCCTTATCGAAAGAATCGGCATGATGAAGTCTCTTAAAAAGTGTTCAAAAGCTGAACATTGACATTGAGCCCACCGACTGTAAATTTCGCTACTGATGCGCCATTGGTTGAAAAATCATGTATCCTAACTAACTGTTCTGAAACAGTTAGGTCCTCGTCGTTCACTTGATTCTTTTAATTCACTCCAGTTAAACCGACAGCATTTGTTGGACGAACAGTTGCAGACTAATGAGATTATACATGCTAAACTTAACACAACAGTTACCACGCACTGCGCCTATATGTGGAACTTGGCACTGGCAAGAATGCATGACACACTGCACAGCTCCTGCAGGCGCGCACACACGCACACGCTCTCTCTCGCTCTCTAAATAATTACAAAGCGTTTCCCCCACCATATTAAGAAAGAAAATCAGATTCATAAGATTCCATTTTATGTCACTTTATTGATAAAATAACACAGATATATCACTTCAAAAAAGCAGTCAATTTTTTTAAATATAGCGTGAATGAAGAAAAATAATGTATTCGTCATTTAATATCAGTTACAATTACTTTAAAAAGGAGCACAAAAACATGCAAAGCAAATAGTAAACGACCACACAAATGACAGCAATAAAATGCTGTTAAGGAGGTGGTGTTTTTCTATCTTATGCCAGCTCCTTAGGTCCACAAAATGTAATATTGGGGTCAAATATCTGAATATATTGTGCCCACATTCTAGTAACAAAGAGCCTAATAATATGTGGATTCTGGAATATGATTTGGCTAAAATTAACTATATATAAATACTTCAAATTTCTGCTTTACTGATTACCTGATGGTTAATTATTTCATGAGAGATGTAGTATATCACTTACTTACCTTTACTTACCCATCTTTTCTGATGATCATCACCTCATCAACGAACCAACCAATTCATATCCAATACAGGACATTCCTCGGAATTGTGATTAGATTTAGAGGAAAGTGGAAAAACTGTTCATACATAGTAGATTCTTTAATGTATCCAGAGATGTTTGAGGCCAATACACAGATTGCCAGGTAGGAGTTCAGTACACAAAGGCATGTTTTTGTACATGTCTGGTCTTCTTCTTGTAAGCAGTTGGTATCCACCGTTTTTGTTGCAGTGCTGAGATGGTTGTTTAATGGAATTAGTGCATTCTTTCTGTGATAGTTTGCTGTAAAGTAAGAGACTTGGTGCTTTGTCATCTCTGCTCTGGTATAGTCCTCTCTGCATCTCCAGTGCCACCTACACTTTCCCAGCAAACCTGAAATAAACAGACAAAAAGACTCCAAATAAATCTCAAATACAAATAACAAATGCCATTTTAAGTGTGTCACATCTTTACAATTCTCAAGCGGTCCTCTCATGATCGAGTAGTGCTATTATCAAAAAGCACTTTAGAAAATCTGGGAAAGGCTAAATATATTTAATTATATGTAAGCAACTGTCATATAGCTTATAGTATGATTTCAACAGCACTTGAGCATGTCAGGACTTATGATAAAAATCAGGATGGAATGGTGTCTTGATTTAGAAAGTATTTATTGATTTAGAAAGACACTTATTTTCCATAATTTACATTAAAGAGTATCAAGACAGGAGCATGAAGAGTCCTTGCAGAAAACATGCAGATGTTTTCACTGATCATTTTGTCTGTCAGTGTGTCATTTTGTGAGGATATTTTTAATTTAAAGAATGGCTGTATCACATGTACAATTTTGGGGACCATAGATCTATGTAGCATTAGGGCTAGTGTGACCACTTCTTTAAGGAATGCTGCAAAAGTGATTCATTGATTTTTACTGTATAAAAGCACACACTACTACAAGTGCTTTCAGTGCAGTCCATTGTAATATTAGGAAATCAGCCATCAGGTTATTCACACACACACACACACGCATACACATATACAGTCTCTCTCTTGCTTTCTCTCTCTCACCCAAACACACACACACACACACACACACACACACACACACAGAGAGAGAGAGTGTGAGAGAGAGTAGCCTGTATTGTCCAAGGGATGACCAATGTGTCTTGAACAGGTTAGTAATCACATACAGAACAACTTTCTTTCTCTCTTTTGATCTTTTTCTCTCTTGCAAACATACATTGGGTACCCAAAGATGACCTCACAGTCTATGTCCACACACACACACACACACACACAGAATCTGGGTCCTCTTATTGACCCCATGTTCCGGTTGGTGTGAGTGTGCCAGAGAGGAAAGCAAATCCTATGGGACACTATTAACATCACCTCTGGGACAATGAAGATGCACACACACACACACACACACACACACGCACACACACAGCCAGACACAAGGCTAGACACGCTGAGTTTGGCATAAGGTCTATTCTAATATTCATGGCTTGTGTTGGCAAACGTTGGTAGAGCTCTAAGGTTGTGTTGGGTTGTGTAATGACTTGATCACTCACATGCTAACCCTTCTGAGGACGAGAATGCCACATTCAACTTCCTCACTCCCCAATAGCTCTGGCGATTGTTCAGAAGCACAGATACACTTTATTTCCTTTCATTTGTCAAATGTGACTCCGTGCTCCCCAGATTAATCCAAACATCCTTTTCAGTGTAACATAGTGCCAATTTAGACATTTTACCATTAGCCTTTTTGAAGCCAGACAATTTGTTTTATGAATATGTTTTACCTTCATATTGTCTGCCAGATTAAGATTTTATTATATTTCAATACCATTGAACACTAAACTAAATTCTACCCTCTGTAATGTGTCAAATGTCTTGAAGCTTTAGAGAGCTTCAGAGAGCTTTCTTAGTGTTTTCCAAATGATTTGACGACACATAATGTGTGTGTGATTAGGGTGTCTAGGTTTTAACTGTAGAGGTCTCCCTGTCGCAGACAAGACAGCAGGTCAGACAGAGCCTATTCACACACTGCTGCAGGCGTGTATCATTAAGATAATGTATTCAGTATTAAGAGGAGGGAGCAGGAGTGTGTCTGGGCGCACTGTGTGTGTGTGTGTGTGTGTGTGGGGGGGTGAATTAGTCTGGAAGGGGCAGAGGAAGAGACTGGGGGTAGCTGAGTTTGGGGTGGGGGTTGTTGGGGTGTCTGGATGGGTGAAGAGGGTCTGGGGAGCGTCTGAGGACAGGGTAGGGTGTTGAGGAAATCTGGAAGGTTCTCCAGACCAGTGCACTGGTGGACCATAAGAACCAGTGGCAGACTGGGGGGTTCCCCATCCACTAGAACCTAGAACATAGACCACACACACCCCAGCAAATGAAAAGCCGTGAGAAAGGCCCAGTGAAAAAAATGTGAACATATGTTTTGGCCATGAACTTGAACTTGGCACGGCATGATATTTAGTTACAATTCTGATTTCCAAGTCCAAGCACAGTGCTGGACAGAATGATTAGAAACGGATTAAAACACACACACACACACACACACAGATATTATTTGGAGAAAAGCTATTTCTTTCTGTGTCTTTTTACCTCAGTGGATATTGTGTCTGTGCAACAAAGCTGTGGGCCTCATTCAGAATACATGTCATTGGATCACACCTTACATGAATTAAGTGATTGTGCGAGAGCTGCAGTGAATGGGTGGCCCCAGACACCAGTGAGCCAATAGCATGAGGCACTGCCTCTGCCGTAGCCAATGGGAACCAGTGGGAGTGGAGGGGAGTGAAGGGTCACATGCTGCCTGACAGACAACCCCCTGTATGGAGGGCTCATGTACGGCTTCAAATCCTAAAGCCAACTTAATGTACACACATTTCCATAGAGATATATTTTTATAGCACTAGTGGCAGAAGGAGAAAAAAGTAAGAGTGACAATAAGGATGAGAGAGAGAGAGAGAGAAAGAGAGAGAGAGAGAGAAAGAGAGAAAGAGAGAAAGAGAGCTAGCCTCCTGAGCTACATATTTTAGTGAGAGGCTCCATGCTCCAAAGATACTGTACAAAGACAACCAACCACAACTGAAACACCTCACTAAGCCGCACGCACGCACACACGTTCAGTGTTGGGTCAGATTACTTTGAAATGTAATCCATTACAGAGTACAGACTACACACCAATTTTTGTAATCAGTAACGTAATCCATTGGATTACAAAAATAATGTAACGTAATTTGAATACTTTTGGATTACTTTTGGATTACTTCAAAATAAAAAACTCAAAAATTAAATAAATTGAATGAAAAAGACAGAGCTTACAAATACATTGAATAAAACAGGGCTTACAGATAGCAAGCGGCACTTGCTGCGCTTGCTGCAAGGTTGTGTTGGGTTGAGCGAATGGCCCAAAGATTTGTGTTGTGGTAATGCTATTTCTGCTACTTTATAGTACACATGTAGCCCCCACTTCCCCTTTTCAACACAAATTGTGTGTTCATGTCTAAACCTCACTCCTGATCTGGGTCATGGCACCAATGCCTTGTGCTGATTTGCATGGCTCAGCCCTGCACTCGCCCGGACTCAAACCACAAACAGCAGCACCTTGGATTCGAGAGTCAAGTGTACTAACAATCGAGCGAAACATTGGGGGGTGTCCTCATTTTGGCCAATTTCTCCTCACTTTATAGATAACTTGTCCTCCTTTTCAGAGTCTGGTTGGTGGTCACCCTAGTTATGCGACATTATAGCACACATGTATGTAGCCTTATACTTCCCCTTTTAAGCACAAATTATGACTATCAACTGGTCTTGTATTTCTGCACAGAACCACTCAAGTGGAAAAAATAGGCGTCCATTTTATTCTCTAGCTGGGTCGCAGTTGGGTGTGCTAAAAGGCAATAACCCCTTAAATTATGACTTCTGGCAAGTTTTGTCCAAATAAATGACAGATTGAGACTTATAACCATCAATAATATAACCATCAACACATTTAAGGCATCTTGCTGTTAAAAAAGATGGCAATTACAAAGCATGATTATCACATATACTGTAGCGTGACCCGTGTTATTTGAATGAGGGGCCCCATTTAGATATCAGGGTGAATAATATATTCAGGCCCTATTAAGACATATCACATAACATAACCTATGTTATTTGACTGAGGGGCTCTATTCCGATATCAGGGCTGGAGAACATAGTAGTGACTTCACACAGAGTTTTGGGTTTGGGATCCCTGAACACTTGGGCCCCTGGGCCTAGGTCCATTAGGCCCGTTCAGTAATCCATCCCTGCTCATAAGTTTGCCTGTTTAGATATGTTGAATTGTTTTGGAATTCCTGGTGAGTGATATTCCATATGTAGTCTTATTTGAGTTTTAATAGCCTACAGGAAATGTTTGGGATAAAAAAGCTGATTTAGAAAGTGTCCCATGCCCCATTGAAAAAAGTATTTTGAGTATTTTCAAAATACAAAAATACAGTATTTTATTTTGATACATTATGGCTACAGTATTTTGTAGTTCATTTTGATACATTTAAAAAGAGAGTATTTGGTATTTTATTTAAAAATAGGCTACATCCTGATGTATCTTTGCCCATCCCTGTATGTATTGAAACACATTAACAAAATGTAATCAAGTATATCAAAATGTCATCTTAGACAATGTAACTATAATCTGATTACACATTTTTCTTATGTAATCTGGTCTGATTATAGTTACTTGTTTTTTGTAATCTGATTACATAATCCAGATTATCAGTTACTACCCAACCCTGCCACACACACACACACACACACACACACACACACACACACACACACACACACACACACACACACACACACACACACTATGTTCTATGTGTAGAACAAACAGAGATACCCATCATTGTAGTTTGAAACATTACATCTAACACTGCATTTCACACATAATGGAAATCAGCTTTTGGATTGGATTGCTAACTCATTTATTAAGGCTATTGCATAACTGTAACATGAGAGAGAGAGAGAGAGAGAGAGAGAGAGAGATGAGGGCAAAAGAGATAGAGAAAACTCCCATAGGGGACTAGAATGAGGACACTGTCTATAATGAGGGCAGTTTATAACTCAGTATCAGCAACCTCTTTCCACATACTCTCTCTTTCCCTCTCTATCTCTCCCCCCCACACACACACACACACACACACTAGCCTGGGAATATCCATACAAACTTTCGGCAAATTTGGGATTTGCTTTGCAGGTCCGTCTGGCCAAGAAGTCATTGAAACCCATTTCCAATGTCCCTAAAACATAGGCACGCAAATGCAACCGCTAATCCAGCATGGACACGTATTTCTTTGGAACTGAGTAAACAACTGCATTTAAAAGCTTCGTTGACAAGATTTCTACACTTTTGAAACAATTTTAGAAATTAATTTTCTAAAATTTAGAAGGTAAGAGTTTAATGTACCAATTTAAGTTTAATTTCACTGCTAGTTACACCCCTGCTGGAAGTCGTAAGTCAATGAGCCTTTTCCAGACTCGCTCCCAATTGTACAATTGTGACTTTCTGGGGGTTCCCAGTCTACACACACACACTCACAGTATCTTCCTTTCTATTTATTCACAGAAATAATCTGAATTTAGTCTGTCAAGAAGCAAAGGTTATGTTTACGTAAAATACAATGATTATCCCATGAGTGTTTCACAACACTAATCTGGCTCTCACTGACAAATATGTTTGTAATCTTCTTCAGTTCAAATGTGTAGATGTACACACACACACACAAAATACTGGAAATCAAATTTACCCCCCCTCTCTCTGTGTGTGTGTGTGTGTGTGTGTGTGTGTGTGTGTGTGTGTGTGTGTGTGTGTGTGTGTGTGCACGATATGTGAATGACAACATAAAAAAGGTTCAAATAAAAAAGTAAGAGAAAGTGAAGAAAAGAGAGAGATGGACAGAGTGACAGGAGGGAGGAGGCTGGACTCAGCGGGGTCCAGAGAACTCCAGCTGAGCAGACATTTTGTTGACACGGCAACAGAGTCTCAAGCACCATTCGGACGGACAGTTTCATCTGAGTGGAGGAATGAGGAGGAGAGGAGGGGAGCGTGTGAGACAGAGAAGAAAGAAAAAAAAAGAGAGAGAGACCAAGACAGAGTGAGACTCACAAAAGTAGTGCTACTAAGCTTTATTTCAGCATAGGCTGACACGATTAGGCTTGAGAGGGAGAGAAAGAGAGAGAGAGAGAGCAAGAGAGTGAGAGAGGTACCATATTCACCATGAGAAGGGGTGGACAGGTCTATTGAAGTGATGTGTGGAGGGGGGGGGGGTGTCTCTTTCTGCTAAGCAAATGAAGCTGAAACAGCATAGTATAAAGGAGTGCACCCCTGTGACGGAGTGTACCTTCTCAGCCATTCTAGCGCATCCTCTCTGGGTGAGGTAATGCATACGCCTCTTAAAGGGGCTCTAGGAGAGAGGTGCTGCTCCAAACCACACATGCTTCACAACAAAGGAACACAAATCTTTATCCGCTTTTTGTGTCGGGAGAGAAACGACCCACCCAGAGGTTCGTTCTCATGATCTGACTCGAGCATAATTGTTTCAGATTTTGGTCCTTATTAAAATAAAGAAACACCATCAGTAGTATAAGTACAAGGAAACAGCTTGACAAAATTGGCACATGGGTCCTTCTCCTCTGCATTAAGAGTGCATACGTCACCTCTAATTACTAGCCATATTTGTTTTCCGTCTATACAAGTCTGAGAAAAATCAACAAGATGTAGATATTGTGGAAAAAGGAGCTCAATCAGTCCTGACACCTGGAGTTTTAAAATAGCCCATGATTTAAAATAAACCCATGATTGGCCTTCTCTGCTCAGTCATGTACAGGAACAAAGACTACTGGGGAACGCTACAAAAAAAATCTATTTCTGCTCTGCTATGAGCCAGCACACACACACACACACACACACACACACACACACACACACACACACACACACACATTCTTGCATGGCAAAGTCTGAAGCTCTGTTTGCCACACAATTTCCAGCTGATTTTCATCAGTGCTGTACAACACAACACAGCAGCCAGTCAAACAGAACGATGATAATCGCTAAAAAAAAAAAAATCAAGCACTTCAACTCAAGCACTTCAATCTCTCTCTCTCTCTCTCTCTCTCTCTCTCTCTCTCTCTCTCTCACACACACACACACACACACACACACACACACACACATAGATGGAGTCAGAACAAAAAAGTGCAGTGTCAATCAGGAAGCCATGCTCCTTAAGACAAAAACGTGGTGGGTTATGTCATCTTGACACCTCGCCACCACGAGAACTGCCATGTCAAATAAAAGAGGCCCTACTATCTGGCAGTCTACATGGCATTAGCAGACGAGTGGGTGGGGTGGGTGGGTGAGGGGTGGACTGCAGTCGGCCCTAAAAGCCCTCGCTACTCTCTTCCACCCAGACGGCTGCCTGGACTTCAGCACACAATAAGTACCCACACTGGTTCATTATCACATGGCAACCACGTATTTGCATTCGTTTCTCAGACAACCAGACCCCCTCTCTCTCCCAGCCCTCACCCCTCCTTTGACCTTGACCTATGGGGTCCTTCTTCACCTGCTGCAGAGGCATTATGGGCCCTTTAGCTGTCTCGCCGCTGCCCGGCTGCAGGGCACATTTTTGGGGTGTTCCCACGCTCCACGACAGACCACCCCACCCCACCCCCACTGCACTTCACCCATCCCCACGTCAGCCGCCCCAGCTGCACCCTGCCCCAAGTGCTGGGGAGCACTGCTAGAGCTGCAGCCGTGACGGGCGGGTGGCGGGATATTCATATACTGCAATGTGGGGCCTCTCCGCCTGCTTTGTGTCTGTGGGTCAGATGGCTGTCTGGGTTACCCTACGATCAGTCAGACCAGCTCTGGGGAGTTCACAGGAGTTCACGTTCAAGACGGTCCTGTGTGTGTGTGTGCGTGTGTGTGTGTGTGTGTGTGAGAGAGAGAGAGTGTGTGTGTGTGTGTGTGTGTGTGTGTGTGTGTGTGTGAGGGGCTGTCTCTTGGTGTATGTATATGTACACATGGCTTTGAATGAGGTTTCCTTAATATTCCAAAAAAGTAGGCACACGTAAATTTCTTGAAAAATAAAAACATTTTGTTTTGTCTAATCACGGTTGTATACCATGGTTTTTGATAGTATTGTGGCATTGATTTCATGGCATGGGATTTGATAATAGCAACATTTCCTTCATTTGATTGAATATTTCGACAGCTAAATCACCTAATGTATCTATAGGTAGTTATATAGAAGCCACTGGTCTATGGAGAGTTGGGGGTCTACAGATCTCCATATCCTCTCATCCACCACTCCACTATTCCCTCACTAACTCCATTGTCATGTGCATGTCATTCAGGTCTCCATCAGAACCCGCCCGCATCCACCCACCCCACTAGCACGTCATTCAGACCTGAGCTGCCTCACAATGCACAGGGTTTCAGATTCGGCCAAAAGCAGTGATTTAAGAGTACAGATGTGTGTCTAGCCACTGAACTAAAGTCCCGTGTCTCCTTTTTTTTTAGAAAAAAGCATGGAGCGGTCCAGTCATTCACCCATACATCCATGTCCTCCACCCAATCACAGACACACACACACGCACCCACACAAATACATCCCTCCACTCATGAACTAACATTGACGCTACAGTGTGACTGTTCTCTGTGACTTATGATTCTTAGTTTCCTCAGCGTTTGCTTCTTCTTCCTGCTGAAAAGGGATAGGCTAAGAGTGGCCCATGCCTTGAGCTGATTGGCTGCGTGCTGCCTCCATATTTCCTTTGTGTACAGGAGAGATGCATTGTGAGGTATCACATAACCAGGCTACTGCTGGGCCACACAGTGGGCACACACGTACACGCATGAGAGAGAGGCTGCCCCGCTGTTTGCCTGCGCATAAATCAGAGCGAGTCGCTACCCAGCCGTGAATGCTAAATCGCCCGTTGATTACAGTTTTTGGCTCCCACGCTTTTTTGTCTCTCTCTGCTATCACTGGTTAGGCTTACGAGTCACCGTGACAATGCATCTGTTTAAAATGATGCATGGACATATGGGGCCACCCCCAACTCGTCCAGACTAAATATGCAAATGGCACCCAGCCACACATGGACACATACGCAGAGCCAGACACCATTCATTGCCTGATATCCCCAGATCCACCCCTCCCGCTCAAACCCACCCAACTTTAATGGCTTCAGTCCTGGACAGACCCCCTCACCCCCCACAACCCATCTCCAGCTCTCCGCATCTTAAGAACGAAAGCGTTCACAGGGCTTATACCTCCTCTTTTTCTCTTACACCAGCCAGCCACACACACACACACACACACACACACACACACACAACTCTATTCCAGTGTGTACTGTGTGCCGTTTCACACAGATAAAACCTTATTGCAGCAGATTGATTTCTTTTGACATGGTGGCATGCATTAAGTATTTGGTTATGTTTGCATTTTCCACGTCCAGTATAGACCATAACGGCAGTTTGGGTGTATATCAGCTACCATTCAGTAGATACAATTACTTTTAGCTAACTTGATTCTGTCTTAACTGACTATTGTGTGCTAAACAAAAAGGGATAGATCAGCTGATGCTACACATGCGGACCCACAACACAGACCACACACACACACACACACACAGAGATAGAGAGATTAGAGAGAGAAAGAGAGAGATGAAGGTAAAGGTATCTTTTAAATTTAGATTTTTTAAACATCCCTCAAACACAACCAGGTCTGTGGAAAATACACAAAACTGAGTTTACAGAGATGATGGAGATTCTGCTGCAGCACAGCAAATACAAACCAGTTTGAGAGGATGTTAATTTCTCCATCATTAACATCATCAAATCCCTCTCCCTACTCTTCATAAACACAGAGACAAGCTCAGTAACATCTGGGCAAATACAAACACCTGTACCCACAACACACCCATACATTCTCTCTCTCTCTCTCTCTCTCTCTCTCTCTCTCTCTCTCTCTCTCTCTCTCTCTCTCTCTCTCACACACACACACACACACACACACACACACACACAGATTTACATGCTATCTGAGCAGCCGAACACACAGATGAGCACGGCACATATTCGCTGAGCTGAAAGCACACAGCAGAAGGATGAGCTATTTATATACGGACTGCCCCACTTTTAAAAACACACATGCAGATGGGTCTCCATCTCTACACATACAGCAGAATTTACACAAAGAACTGCTGCATTTAACATCTAAGGTCAAGACACACACACACACACACACACACACACATGCATATGGCACCGTTAGATAGACAGGAAAAGCATCCTCATTACCCTTCTGCCTTAGACCTACAGATGCCTCTGAAACACTGTTATTACACTGAACATGCAGAGGAGAGAGAGAGAGGAGAGGAAGAGCCGCCAAGAAGACCGTCTCGCTTTTTTATCTCCTGCCATGTGATTTGCATGTGGACGCCGTGTCCATGAATGATGCACCCTCCCTCATCTCCAACCACATACCAGCTAAATCAATGCATATGCAAATGCAATTAGTGCTGATTTGCATGGCATCAACAGCTGCACAGATGGCAAGCGAACACAGGAGGCGGGACGCCGCCATCTTTTGGAGGGAAACAGGCAGGGATCGCTGGGGCAGCCATTTTAGCAGTTGCCATGGCACTATGTGCCCAACAGCTGCCAAGCACCCAGCTAGTGCTAGCATGCCAGCCCATTAGCTTGAGTTACAAACTAAAGACTCCAGTACAGTGTCACTGACAGAGCACCGTGTATCTCATTTGTTTCTGCTCATGTGTATACCACAGAGGAATGCTTGATTTGATGTGTGGATGGTATTAAGACATTGGATGTGGTCAGTCTATGGCTATTCTCTCCTCAATTATCCTCCTAAAACATGGAGCTAGCTGGTGCAATGCTAGCTGGTGCGCTATTGTCTACTGTCACACCACTGCAGCTCCACCCTTAGCATAAGCCCTGTGTTGTATTGAGCCCTGAATGTAAGGACACAAGCTGTCTCCTATGCGTCCTCTGTCCTGCCCATACAACATGGCGAGGTACAAAGGACAGATGGCGAATGGCCTTGTAGTATCATTTGGGCTACATATCACACTGTAACAAAGCAGGTGTCTCAGATGCAAAGTAGCGTTTTTGTTTCATGGAGGAGGTACATGACAAACATCCACCCTGCATCTCCATTCTCTACCCTGCATTCGTTCTGGTACTGGAGATCGGTTTGGGGCTTTTCGGCTGACTGATGACATGATTTACTGTTACTGTCGTGTGGAAGCATTGCCCTTTCCTTACCTCATACTGTAAAAGCTTCTGTCGGTCATCCTGTCCTCGGTCTGGTCAGTACTGAGTGGTGCTCTTGGACACTACTCTGGGCAGGTGATTTTCTGGGTGGACTTCTGGATTCTTCGTGATGGTTTGAGGTTTGGTCGTCCAGTAGAGCAACTCTCACAAATAGGTTCAATCTCAGTGTGAACTCTAACACTTGGGTGCCCCCCGGGGAGAACTTGGGGAGTTTATTTCTGGAGTGTTGTTTGTGTGTGTTAGTTTTTAATTGCCAACACACATTTTCAGGATGCATTATAAATTTTACAAAAACCGAACAACTTTTTCCAAAAGCAAATGTGGATGGTTACAGAGCTGATCATAGAAAATGCCTTTGGCGAAGTCTTCAACACTACACAAAGACCGATTTGGGAGTATGTGTTCTCAAGTTTCTGTGTGTGTGTGTGTGTGTGTGTGTGTGTGTGTGTGTGTGTGTGCACACTTCTCCAGTCTAGTGAGTTGGTGTGTGTGTGTTTAGCAGCAGCGTGCTCTAGAGGTCTTGGGGTCTTCTGCGCTGGAGGCTACAGTTGAGCAGTGTGGTGGAGGCCCCTCTCTCCGTATTGATCTCTGCTGCTCCACCGCTCCACATGGGTGGGGAGCTGCGGGGATCCAGCTGCACCTCTGCAGCCCACTGAGGGAGCTCCTCGCTTGGCCTCCAATCTGCGAGCGGGCCCTGGCGATGCCGCGGTCGGGCTGGAGGCAGGGAGAATGAGAGCCTCCTGCGGTCCTGGACGACTAAGCCAAGCTCCAGGTGCCGCCCTGCTCTCAGCCCTCCACCCTCCACCTCTCCACCTCTCCGTCTCCCTCCTGGTTCTAGCCTTTCCTCCCACTCTGTCCTTTCATCCTCCTCTTCATTCTTCATTCTGCAGAGAAAAAGAAACACAGAAGGGTTTTCATTTAGTTCACCTTTAACTCTGAATTCAACATGCATGCATAGAAATATACAGAGCAGGCATGGAACAAGAACATATCGAGAAGCTGCAGAATGTATTTGTCCACTTTGCCTTAGTAACATTAAGATGAGATTTATTTTTGGCACATGATTACATGTTTACTTAATGGAGAGTAGTGTTAAATAATGTCTCAAAGAAACTGAAGAGGCTTGAATGACTGAATACATTTTGTAGATCTTTTACTATTTAGTTATCTATGTATTTTATTTCCCTGCTCTCTTTTCAGTTGCATTAGAATGTTAAAATTCAACATGTCTCCCATAAACCCATGTCTCCCAATTTTTTCTTTTCCCTCCTTGCCTCCTGGTCTGACCAATTTGGGAGAGAGCATTATGTGAAATTATTGAAATGGGCCCTGCATCCTTTTCTCATGTTAATAGGGGTTGGCTACATTCCTTCAAGGGGGCCTCCACTGCTTTTGTCCTATAGGAGCTGAAAGAGGGGGTGCACAGGGGTGCCCCTGAACAAACACAGAGTGAGGGTACACCCCAAACAAAAATGAGAGACATAAAGTAAAGAGATTTAGAGTTCTGGACATAAGAGGGTATCTGTATGTGTTTGTGTGTGCGTGTGTTTTGGGGACAAAAGTGTCTACTCTAAGGTCTGAGGGTATGAGTATGTTTACTGTGTGTCTACTCCAAGGTCTGAGGGTATGTGTATGTGTACTGTGTGTCTACTCTAAGGTCTAAAGGGTATGAGTATGTTTACTGTGTGTCTACTCTAAGGTCTGAGGGTATGGTATGTGTATGTTTACTGTGTGTCTACTCTAAGGTCTGAGGCTATGGTATGTGTATGTTTACTGTGTGTCTACTCTAAGGTCTGAGGGTATGTGTATGTGTATGTGTACTGTGTGTAAGTGTGTATGTGTACTGAGAAGCCATGAGTGAGCTGAACATCTATGATAGCACAAGCACTGCTGCAGTCACCGCTAACTGAGCTGAACGTCTATGATAGCACTGCTGCAGTCACCGCTAACTGAGCTGAACGTCTATGATAGCACTGCTGCAGTCACCGCTAACTGAGCTGAACGTCTATGATAGCACTGCTGCAGTCACCGCTAACTGAGCTGAACGTCAACTGAGCTGAACGTCTATGGTAGCACTGCTGCAGTCACTGCTAACTGAGTTGAACGTCTGTGATAGCACTGCTGCAGTCACTGCTAACTATCTCATTGTAGTGGCCAACACACAATGAGACTTCAGTATGCATCTCGCTAGAACACAACCACATGCACACATGTTTCTCTGCACCAAACATCTCTCTCTCTCTCTCTCTCACACACACACACACACAGACACACACACACACAGACATCATCAGGTCACTGAAATGGTTAGCTCACCACGGACCACCAAGCGCAACAATACACACACAATGACATGTGTTGTGCTATTCATACTAGTCTGGATAGATGGATGGATGGATGAATTCATGGATGGATGGATAGATGGAAGGATAGTAGGGGTATAGAGATGGAGGCCTATAAGATGAAAATCAAACAAGATGGAGATAAAAGACTGAGTTTGTCTTTCTGTCATTTCTGAAAAGGGGTGCTAGGCCCCTGGCAAGAGAGGGGGTGGGGAGAAGGTAGCAAGTGTGTGTGTGTGTGTGTGTGTGTGTGTGTGTGTGTGTGTGTGTGTGTGTGTCAGCTCCAAGTTCAGGTCCACTGACACAAGGTCATGGGAGAGTAAGGGGAGAATAGCTAGTGCCTATGTCATTGAGACTCCTGAATGACAATCCAACTATACTCAAGTGCCTACCACCCTGCCCTACTCCTCTCACTGCCTGCACACCACAATCTCATTTATGAATTCTGGTGGGATTTTGTTACATTTTACACTTACACAAGTATAAACTAATACAAAAAAATCTATCAAGGATGTAGCATTTCTTGTTTTAGAACTAATTTATTTTATAAAACATGCTAAATATTTTATTATTTACAACAAAGCAAAAACAGAAATAAAGTTGACTTGTCACACTATGACAAATTAAGGTCTTCATTCTGCGGCGTTATCGCAAAAATGAATTAGTTAATAAAATGGGCAAGACAGAAATTAATAGAAATACAGTAGATAGAAATTAAAGGCAAGATATCCGAGTGAGGTTTGCAGTGGAAGTTTTCAGCTCAACTGAACATAATAAAGCCTTGCCAATTAGCGAGTTAATTAAACCAGAGAGAGAGAGAGAGGGCGAAGGAAATGAGAAGTTGATGAGAGGCTCTGGGGAAGACAGAGAGAGAGCAGCACAATGGTAAAGGAAGATTGGTAATCAGTACTGATATTCAACTATAGCAAAAAAAAAATCAGCTCTTTTATCTGAATGGGATCTGATAAAGAGTGGAGAGAGTGGGCAGAGAGAGAAAGCAAAGTTTTGGGTTCCATTGAGCAGTATGAGGATCTGTGCTGTTCTGGCTATAGAGTGACTCTCCCTGCCTCTCCCAAACGCACAAACAAATGCACCCATACACACTCTGTCATGATACAGAACACTATGCACTTGAAATTATAAGAAATATTTTCATACATGAAAATATATATGAAGCAGCAATGCTGAACTGGTTCTATTCAATACATCTGAGGGAACAAACATCTTGGATAATGTTAATAACATCCTGTTTTTCAAATGATACATATATTTTGTAAATGTTTTCTTCGTGTCTGCCAGACGAGGTGTCCCCGCATAAGGTGGCCCACCCTACACAAGCCCAGCGTTATTTGTTTTTCCCCTTCTTGACTCGCACAATTTGTTACCATGGAAACAACCTGTCCTCTTCTTTGCTGCTCTCTCTCTTTTCAGGCCTGAGGTGGGACTCCAATGGAGGGAGAGAGAGAGAGAGAGAGAGAGAGAGAGAGAGAGAGAGAGAGAGAGAGAGGGGAGAAAGAGAAGGATAAGGAGAGGAAGATAGAGTAAGGGAGATAAGGAGGAGGATATTGTCTTGTCCTCTCTTCTGTGTGTTGCTTAACCCTTACGTGTGGTGGTGTCATGTACCTGCAGCTTTCTGCAGAATACAAATCTTACAGTCCCTCAATTCTTGAAAGAGTAAAAACTAATCGGAATCCCGAAATGGTTCTGTATATAATAAAGGCATACATAAAAGAACGAATTCAACATGCAATGTGCAGAATTGGTCTCTCTAAAATCATGCATTTTTACCAATGACCTCTCCTGTGCACACACACACACACACACACACACACACACACACCCCTCCCATTCTCTTTAGGTCTGTAGTCTTTAGTACTCCACTGTATCCTTGTCTGTCTGTGTGTAATGGTCTGAGTGGGTCCTATCTACTCAGCCTACATCTGCGTTGAGGGAGATGGGTGACACAAACACCCCCTGCCAGGATGAGGGAGAGACACCACCTCTCTACCAACAGGAGGGTGGGTACCGACCCCCGTCCGTCCGTCCGTCCACCGTCAATGGTACCGGGCCCTTCATCTTCTCAATTACAGAAGACAACAGAGGGCCAAGTCCCAAACCACAAACCACTCACTCACTCGCTCGGTCTCCCACTCGCCCTTTCCCGCACTACTGCGTCTGACTAGCGTGGTTGCGGTGGGGATGGAAAAAAAATGTTCTCTTTGGAGGAGCCCAGAAGCAGCAGCACTAGAGGCGGGGAGCAGGGGAGTCATTTGGAAGACGGACCAGTGAAATGAGAAGTGTCAGGCTGACAGAAATAGCTGCAGGAGAGCTAAAGGAGAAACAGAGGCCTGGAGGGACAGGTAGGCAGACAGCCGCACTGGAATCCTCTGGGCTGCTCGAGACAGGAGGGGAGAGAAAGAGAGAGAGAGAGAGAGAGAGAGAGAGAGAGAGAGAGAATTCTGCCATGCTACCCTTTCTCTTCCTTTAAAACCAGAACCATTTTTTATACATATCATTTATTTAACTCTCTATTTATTTCTCTTATTTCTCTATTGTAAAAGATATCCAGAAAAGGGAGTCAGTTAGTTGATAATAATGGTGAAGTACATGCATATGGATATATTTGATGCTTTGAAATAATACAATCTTAAAATCTTAGCTTTTAAGGAAGATTTAAGAATAAAATAAAAATGCAGTACAGTAACCAAAATATAACCATCTTAAGCCCCTAAACTCAAGAAGCAGAGGCTTCAGAAGCATCCTTCCTCAACTTCACTGAATAATGTAAATAGCCACTACAGGTCCTCACAGTTTATTGAGTTCTAAAAAGAGCCCATTTAAGAGCTGCCTTCACCAGAATCACTTCACTACACAGTCTGATGATGACACATAGCCATTGTGAAGACAAACGATATTTAAACATGTAGCAAAGTAATATCTGTGATATGTTTGAAAAACTGTGTCAACTCGCTCAATTAAAAGAGACAATCAATTAACAAAATGAAAAAGCAGGATCATGTCTTGCCTGGATTCTCTTTTGACAAATAATTGTTCACTCACAGAAATGAGTGTCTGTCAGGCTGTCAGACATAAAAATGCACTGAAGGAGCCTTGCACTTTTAATTCTGCTCACGGCAGGCAACAATGAGCCTGCAAACGCATCTGCGAGACATGAATGGAGAAAAGCAAGCTGGAGAGGCCGGCATTTAGACAGCAGCAGTCTCCTCTAACATAGTATATTAACAAGCTATACACTCTCACACAATGCACTCCCTGATTGCCACAATGCTTCCTCACATTGAACTAATTAGAGGCAGCCCTCCCCTCCACCGGTGTCTCCTGAATTGGATGAAAGGAACAGGAGAAAGAGGGAGGGAAGGACGGAGGGAGGAAAGGGATGCAAACAGGAGGAGGTGAATAGGAAGAAAAGGAACGCGAGGGGAAAGCAATGTGTTTACTCAAAGGCCAAGGCTTGTGTCTGAGTTCCAGAAGCATAAAGAAGTGTAAACAAGGCTTGGGGGAGCTAATTGAGCGTGAGACCACTCTGGGCTGGGCTTTCTGCTGGGGACCGTAAAAGGAGCAGGAACATAAAGCTGCAGCCGGTGTTTCAACTCCAGCTGGAAACCGGTTGCACTACACGTTATACAGACATGTCAGGCCCCTCCTTCTCTGCAGTGTTATGCTGGATGGTATTCCACCAGATGGAATTATGAGGAGCAAGAGATTAATTAGGACGCCTGTCTGGGCCAGTGTTATTGAAGTGCCATCTCATCACTGCTCATTAGTGGTGACATTTTGTTTGAGACTCACACTGTTGCTAGCAAATAAATAACATCCGTTTATAGACTAATCAGTTGCAACAAAATGAGACTACTTGATATTTTGAGACTTCTAAAACTATTCTTTGTGGTGGGCTTTTCGTTTCTAGTGAAGTTTCTTGTTTAGGAGGCAAGTCCTCTGGCATGACCTTTATGAACTGTCCCTCCATAGTGTTTTGTGCTTTGTAATGAAATTCCACTTGGTAAGAAAGGTGGTGGGGGAAGCTGGAGAGAGACCTCGCCACCCATTATTTGGATATAGATCACAGATCTTATTGAATGTCTAACAGAAAGACATTCCTGCTAAGTTGCTAGGTCTTCCAATAACACCACCCATCCCCCGGCGGCACACACACACACACACACACACACACACACACACACACACTCCTTGTTTGAATTAGCCCTCTTTTATATTATGTTGAAGAGAGAATGTGTCTTGCCCCCCACCATCCCTCATCCCAGACACGCACACTCAACCTCACACACACACACACACACACCAAGTCCAAGTTTGCTTGGGAGTGTGAGAAACCAACAGTAAAGATCATGGACAAAAGGGGAAGTGTGGCTCACAGACTTCTGTAGCAGAGCTGGACTGCAGATAACACATTAAAACATATTAAAATATGTTCAATTATTTAATATAACTGATGTGTTATTTAGATCTGTGTATGATTATTCAATACAATCGCTTCAACTTAAATGGGTTAGTGCAGTATGCGGGGAGACCCTAATAATACGCTTTGATAAAGGTTGAGTGCTACTTTTTCCTTCACAATATGTGGCATGTTCAGTAATTAAAGTAGGACAAGACTTCAGGCGTTCCACTCTGCCCAAGCCTCTACAGTACCAGAATAGTAGGGTGCTCAGTATCGGGCCACCCAACTGCCCTTTCTTCAGACAGCTCGTTAATGTGCACAAACTCCATTTTGCCCCCCCCTCCATTCTTCTATGTATATATTAGCAATGTGACTTGACCCTTACAGACCCAACTACTGTTCTCTGTCTTGCTGGGCGTGGGAAAAAGAGAGCCACTCTTTTCACAGCTGCTGCGTCCGTTGCCGTGCACCCGTGGAGGCCAGTCGCACATCACCATCCACCGCACCGGCCCCCCTGGTACCCCTCTACCCACCCACCCTCCATCTCCTGTCTGCCCCCTCCTCCCCTCCTCTGGGCTCTCCCCTCCTCTTCAACTTTCCCATTCACTGCCTAGCCGGGCCCTTTTCACCAACAACCCCACACACACACACACACACACTCTCCCCCACCCTCTTTGCCGATCGTCTGGCTTCATAAATACATCTCATTATTCAAGCTCTAGTTTGCATAGAAATGTCAAAGGGGCCTCTACCTCTGTCTAGCTGAGCAAAGCCTGGCATACTCAAACAAGTGCTAAGAAGATGAAGAAATATTTAGCGAAAAGCTAAAAAACAAATCCCAAATACACCATGGATTGTGTTTAGGCGTTTGTCTCTGTTTCCCCTCCCTCCCTTCTCCCACTTTTACTTCACTCTTGAACATTTATCAAACCCTGACATCACTACCGTGGACTATTCTCCATCTTTCTTAATCTCTCTCTCTCTCTCTCTCTCTCTCTATCTCCCCCCCTCCTCTTCCCCCTCCATTCCCACCTCCTACGATGCTACTGGGGGAAGCCTGGCTATCATCTCTTGCATGAGTTTGTAATCTGTATCAAGAGGCGTTAGTCACAGTGGTGTTCCCCACAGGCCCTCGGTCCACAGCTCAGCCTGCGGGCCCCGGGCTCCAGGGCCGCCCGGCGCACTCCCTCGTCCAGACTGATCTGCACTCGGCTCACGTGGGGCCGGCCACATCATTTAAATCAACTCATGAGAACAACCATGCGGAACACTTTATGCATACAAATCCACCCATCTGGGGGGGGGCGATTCAGTAACTGCTTCTAAAAAAATCTCTCTTTTTCTTTCTCATCTTTTGCTTTTGAACATTTCTACCGACATCTCAGACTGTGTATAACTTTTTAGAGCCATCAAATTTGACCTTGCCTTGAGCACAATGGCATTTAGCATCTGCTAAATGAATAAAAAAATTGTAAATGGTGATTATGCACTACACATTATTCCAACGTTGCTTATTTATTTTTCTTCAGTGCTACAGCTGAACATTTTGTGAATGATTATCTAAACTCAAATGCTACATAATATTCTTTAATGTTTATGCTGCAGGCATTATCTCTATTCCCAGGTTTTAATCATACATTTTTGCAACTTGTGCTACTCAGCTTGTAAGAGAATGCCTAATAAGATTGATATGGTGGACATGTTGTTAGTGCAGAGCAACAAAACGAAACTGAAAAGTTAGTTGCTTTCATACAAACAGTTTCTCAGGGTACATGGCTAAAGGTAACAATTATATAACATCCTTAAATGTATGACATTATAAGATGAAAGGAAGATAAAGAGAGACCAACAGAGAGATAGAGCAGATTCTATTGAAATGATCATGTAAACTAGAGAAATAGAGAGAAAATTAAGCAAACATGGAGGAAGACAAGAAGATGTGTCTTCTCTTAGCCTGCGGTCACGGACATTAAATCTGTTTCATTAGCAACCAGTTAACTCAGAGTTTGTTCCATACACCCTGCTGTACACAATACCTCTGTTGGACAGCCTTTATTATTAAAAGAACATTGCTTCTGAGAAACACTTAGTCATCTTTAGGATAGCAAGTCATTGAAATACAAGGAGAAATTCCAAATGTACGCTTAATGTTTGTTCTCTGACTGACATCACTACTATAATCAGTATGGTCTTATATAGCTCACCGTAAATGTTAATAAATAAATAAACATCAGAAAGGCAATCGTATGCCAAACATTTCTGTGGAAACTATTCCTTTCAGTGTGAGTCTTATTTCCTTTCCGTACACACTGCTACACCTTGTCTTAAGCAGGAAGTGAAAGTTCATGGGCTGCATCCCATATCCATGCACCAACAAACAGGCTCGTTGGCTCAGCACCCCCGCACACGGTGAGCGGAATAATACCCACAGCATTAGTCTCAGGGTTTGGCTTACTGTCAATTTAATTAAGCTCCCTCTGCACCCACTTTCCCAACTGCACAATTAGACAGAGGAAAAAAAATTCAATCAGTTTTTAAACGTCTTCCTTTGGGATCTCAAAAGTTCTTCTCTGTTTCAGTTTTCTAGACTCTTTTTTCTTATAAAAATCATTTCATCTCATCAAACAAAAGAGAGAGAGACGGAAAGCGAGAACAAAGTCTCTTCAGTAGGCTGCGACATGGTGGTGGTGGAGGGGGGTGTAGGTTGGGGACATTTGATGAAAAGCAGAAGTAAAAGACATGCAGGGAGCCAGTGATGGTGTGTATTTGTGAGTGTGTGTGTGTGTGTGTGTGTGTGTGTGCGGCGGGGAGTTTTTGGTGAAAGACTCCAAAACTCCCCGTCACACCCCCACCCTTCACACCCCTCCTGCTCACTTTCCACATGAGCACACACCTTAGGCCTCGGCGCTGCCACAGAGCCTCTCAACACTTAAAGGGATAAACCACAGGCACAAGGACCTGCCGAGTGGACTAAACAAACACTCACCCTCACTACACTCTCTCCAACAAAACCAGCCCACTGGCAAACTGGATCAGACTGTTTAACTGTCCAGAAGAGAAAAAGGATACAATGACATTTATTGGGGGAAAAGAGGGGGTGGGGGGTGGGGGTGTCCTGAGAGAGGAGAGGTATGAGGAACTGGGATGGAGGCAAAGGATTTTCCGGCTCCTTCCAGATTAATCTGCACGGACAGCTTTGATTTCTCAAAAGTAAGGATTTTACAACAAGGACCATGTATGTTAAATAGCCTGTTGCTTCTTTGCTATAAGACTTGATATGAGGTTTGGAATGTTCAGCACTACCTCACTTTACCATTTACCATTTCCTTGTTAAGAGGGAGGCACCTCACTCCTGTTCAGCACACCGGTGACAGAGCTGTAAAAAGAGACTCTTTTGACAATGCAGTACCTGTGTTGTAAAGAATGCTGCACCCTTTGGGTCAGGACTGCCAGCGTTACAGGTCCCAGGTGCCTCTGCCTTCCCCCCCTTCAGCGTCTCTCCTAAACCTGCTGGTAAAACAGAGAAGCATGGATTAGTATATTACAGTTTTAGAGTTTTCAGGGTATCCCAGGATATTTTCAGGGATTTTTTCAAGGTATGAAGCGATCTTAGGTAAATATGTGATAAGGCTCACTAGTCACACAGTACTGGGTACGTGGTGTGTAAAATAACATTGCATTGGTGAAGGTTTTACCACCCTATATACCTTTGTACACATCAGTCAGTGTTTGGTCACTTCCAAGAGTTTGTCATTATTTTAGTTGTGCCTCAGACACAGTGCTTTCCTGTGGTGTAGTTTCTTAACATGCATTCAAAATACATTTCTAATTCTGAAGGTTATTAAAACAGTCTTCATTTATTCTTCAAAAGATATCTTTCCGGTTTAGCCAGACTTTGTGTTCATAGCCAGATTTAACATATCATATTTTGGAGTTTTGGAATTATATATGGTTGATGGCTCTGTAATATATAAAAACTAAAACAACAACGACTAAATACAGTGTGAAATAATTTTCAGGTCGGGAAATTAGGTGAGAACTTGCTCTTGTTAGTGACAGTAGCAGTTGAAAATACATCTCACTTTTGTTGCTGAGGTCTAACCTGGAATTTCACTAACATTTCAATCACCTAAAAACATGCAAGAGTTCTGGATGTGTTTCTTACATGTAGCTTTGCTTAAATATACATGTATCTTTCAGTACAAATACAAGTGCATGGGAGCATAAAAGCCTCCTCTACTAGACAGTGATGAAATTACACTACATACTAAAAAAGCGGCATAGCCTTTCAAATGTTTCCTGCAAAGACAATGTTAGTTTTAAATCCTTCTTGTAAAAAAGACCCCGGTATAGAGACAGATATTGAAGAGTACATACAAGATGGAGTGACAGGGATATAGTAATTCAGACCATGGTAGCCAGGATAATACAGCCATAAGTCTTTGAGTATATTGCCCTCACTCTGAAGGCTGACCCAGTTGTACTTCTATTAACCTTATACCGCCCTCCTAAACTATGGACTGGCTTTCGACCAGTTTTCTGAACTTATGTCGCTCATCATCACTAGCTATGATGGGATAATTGTAAATGGCGACTTCAATATTCATGTCAATAAGACAACTGATGCTAAAAGCCAGTAAGTTCCTTAATGTGTTGGACAGTTTAGAGCTAAAGCAGCATGTTACAGGACCCACCCACAACCTTAAGCAACACCCTCGATCTAGTCATTTCCAGAGGGATAGAAGTCACAGACTTATCAGTAAATGATATAAATATGTCTGATCATCATTGTGTATCTTTTAATATTGTACTACATACTCCAAAAATTCATCCAAAATTGCAATCAAATCATGACTCTTGGACATTAGAGCAGAACAGCAGTTCATAGCTCTTATAGACTCCATAAATTTAGATATTTTACATCATCCCATTGATCAAATGGTAGAGGCTCTTAATCGTGAATTAGGCGCTCTGCTTGACAGAGTGGCACCCTTAAAGACTAAAAAAAGGCCCTGTAGCAAACTGACACCTTGGATGAACGAAAATATCCATGATCTAAAAAAGATCATGTAGGAAAGCTGAGAGAACATGGAGAAAAAAACTAAGTTACAGGTTCACCGTGCCATTCTAAAAAAAAAAATTGCAAATTATAATAGAGCTATTCGGAATGAGAGGAGGAACCACTTCTCTAAGGTAATTGCTGAAAACAGTAGAAACTCTAGGGTGTTGTTCTCTACCATTGATAGGCTATTGCATCAAACACCTTTTGACACACTCAGTCAGGCATCCTCTCTAAGATCTGAAGAATTTTGCAGACTTCTTCAAAACAAAGTCATTTCTATAAGGGAGGCTATTGGTAACACAAGTAATATGTTTGATAGTACACCCAAAAACAGCCCCCAAAATTAAGGTCCTTTAGCACTATTACTCAATCTGAGCTTGGTAAAATTATAACTCAAACCGGCTCTTCAACATGTGTTTTAGATCCAATCCCCTACTACATTCCTCAAAAAGTATATGAAGGCTTAGCTCCCTTTTTCTCAAGGTAATAAATACCTCATTAGAAACAGGTATATTTCCAACTGCTTTTAAAACCGCTGTTGTGAAACCTTTACTTAAAAAGTCAAAACTTGACCATACCAATCTGAGCAACTACAGGCCTATATCAAATCTATCGTTTTTGAGCAAAGTACTTGAAAAAAGTTGTTTGCAATCAGTTAAATACCTTCCTCAACGAAAACAGTATCCTTGAAAAATTCCAATCAGGTTTTAGATCAAATCACAGCACAGAAACGGCTCTAGTAAAGATAGTCAATGATCTCAGACTAGCTACCGACTCAAACAAAGTCTCAATCCTTATTCTTCTGGATTTGAGTGCGGCATTTGACACCATTGATCATAGCATCCTAATTCACCGCCTTGCAAAGTGGGTGGGTCTCTCTGATAATGCTCTAAACTGGTTTCAAAACCTACATTACTGGCAGAGATTTTTATATCAGTCTAGGAGATCATGTATCTGAAAAACATGACTTGCCTTTTGGTGTGGCCCAGGGGCTGCCTTGGTCCCCTGCTATTTTCTCTATATATGCTCCCATTGGGAAACGCCATAAATCAGCATAATGTAAACTTCCACAGCTACGCAGATGATACCCAATTGTATCTTTCTGTGGAGCCAACTAACCAGATGGCCTTTGCTCCCTCACTGCATGCCTAACCTCCATTAATCAGTGGATGAGCAAAAACTTTTTGAAACTAAATGATGACAAAACAGAGGTACTTCTGGTTGGACCAAAACTAAAGCTGAGATATTATTCTTAGTAATCTGGGGAACTTGGCACACCAGGTCAAACCAAAAGTAACAAGCCTCGGTGTCATCTTAGATGCAGAGTTAAGTTTTAAGCCCCATATCAGTAAAGTTACTCAGACAGCCTATTTCCACTTGAGAAACATTGCCAAAGTGCGCCCTTTTTTAACTCAACAAGATGCAGAAAAGCTAATTCAGCCTTTATCACTAGCAGGTTAGACTACTGCAATGCACTTTTCACTGGTCTTCCCAAAAACATCTAAAGAAATTGGCACTCATACAGAACTCTGCGGCTAGACTTTTAACTAAGACTAAGAAGAGAGAACACATCACCCCTGTGTTGGCTGAACTGCACTGGCTCCCTATTTCCTATAGAATTGATTTTTAAGGTTATGTTAATTACTTACAAAGCTCTGAATGGCATAGCACCTTCATATATCTCTGAGCTTTTAATATCTTATCAACCACAAAGGAAACTTAGATCATCCAATTCTAATCTTTTAATCGTTACCCAAAGTGCCCCACAAACAAAGTGGAGAAGCGTTTATCCATTATGCCCCAAACTATGGAACACCCTGCCTCTGTACATCAAGCAGGCGAGTTCAGTAAATATTTTAAAAAAGATCTGAAAACATACCTGTACAGGAAAGCTTTTAGTTAACTCATCTTATCCTGTAGACTACATTTTCAGATTATTCTACATCTGCTACTATTGGGGCGAGCCAGCCAGAAGCGGATGGGCTCCCCTATTAAGTCAGGTTCTGCTCAAGGTTTCTTCCTGGAATATGGGAGTTTTTCCTTGCCACAGTTGCCATATGGCGTGCTTGTGGGGGGTAAGAGGGTTAAGGCTGCCAGTCTTATGACGTCATTTTCTATATTTTTGATATGTTGCTGAGTATAACATAAACAGCAAAGAAAAGTGATTGATAATGACTGACTGACTATTATTGTGTTACATGTTTCAAATGTAAAGCACTTTGAGCTGCATTCTGTGTATGAAAGGTGCTATACAAATAAAGCTTTATTATTATTATTATTATTATTATACTACTGTAAAAATGACAAACTCCAGACTAGGGTTGAACCTCATAGAGCCTTAATGTCAAAACACAGAAATCGCAACGCTCGTACTCAAAGGCTGGTTACGGACAGAGCCTAGCGGAGTCCAGCGCCCCCGAGCCTCCTTCTCGTCCCCACGGTTTATCGGTACCAAGGCAGCAGTCCCCGAAGTCTGAGGAATTAGTTTATACTTTCGGTTCTCTAGCTTTATGATATTGGATAAACTCATACAGCTAGATAACCAAAGACAAAAACTAACCCATGCATCTTAAAGGGGCCGTTCAGATGGTGCTTCTGTTGTGGTCACATGGAGCCAGTGCACTCCTAAGTGTGTGTCTCGCTTCAACCAATTCCATCTCTCTCTCTCTCTCTCTCTCTCTCAATTCAACCCCCAAAAAAAAAAAAAAAATAAAAAAAAGGATAATGTTATTCATTGTGAGGGGACAGAACTCAATAAGTATGAGACAGAAAGTCTCTTTTTAAACCTAGACAGAACATAATTTATTGTACTAATTACTATAGTTTAGTTCACACATCTCTGTCTCTCTCTCTCACACACACACACACACAAACACACAGAGAGGAAGTTATTCACTTTATCAAGTAGGGCTAGGCTATAGAAGGTGTACAGGCTGTAAGGTTTCAAGACTCACGTCCTTGCGTAAAAAACAGGTTAATTATGAATCAATTTCTCCTGAGTCTCTAGTCAAAGCAAGCTACACGGTTGCACTAGTCTACAGTCATCAGTAACACAATAGCTATATACAGCGATTATATGTATATAAGGTTTCGAAAAACCTTCAATAGTTCTACCCCTGACGTTAGCCTACTTCAGTACAAAAGCATCGTCTCCTAACATACACCTCATAGCCACTGTGAAATGTCGAACTACCATCACTAGTCACCATCACAATCCAAAGTCTCCAAGCTCTTCAATTAAGTGCTACAGCCCTGTTTGAGCTCATATTGCCTAATCATCTTGTGATAGTTTACTCACCCATCTACCACGTTCCAAAAACCCATAGAAAGCACCATGGTCTCTCTTGTCTTGGTAGTCTAGATAAAACTAATCGGTGCGTCATAAACTGTGCTATGCAGGCCCAGTGTAGAGCGCATCCAGAGCATTCTTGCTTAGCGTCCAAACATGGATGGAGGAGATCAACCAACCGTTCAGTTCGTCACCGGGTTGTACTGACAAAACTAGTGTCCTACCGGCAAATGCACACCACGCAGTAGGAGCGCTCACGATATGTTAATATTGGCCGGCCCCCACGGTCTGTTTCCCCGCCCCAACACAGACACACACATAGGCGCGCACACATACACGCTCGCTACATGTTTCGTGTATCGCCAGCACATTATGAGCACCACCACTGTATCATGTGGTGTCGGCTGAAAATATTGAGCGCCCTGGACTTGAGAGCAGCTATAATAAGCTGCGTAAAAGCATAAAAAGGCAGAATAAGATTCCCGGGGCTCCCAGACCCCCTCAATCAGGCCAGGAAGGTCACCTCGCCCACAGAATAGTGATGGGAGCGGCCACGGTCATCATCAGAATCAGCTCACAGACCTCCTTCACTGAGTCTCCATGCAATTCAGTTTCAAAATGAAGAACACATTCAACATCTTCTCAACCTGAACCTAAACATGTACATCCAGTCAACGCGTAATAAAATATCTAGGCTGGAAGTGTAAGCGGCCCACATTTGTGAAACATGTATGGTGTGTGTCATTTTAATGGTGGGCATGCATTAATTAAGACCGTGAGAGAAAACGCTCCTGGAAAGAGCTGTGATTTGCATAAGAATAAAGCCCCTGACAATGACCGTGCTTTTGAACTTGCTCTGAATAAAAATGTGCAAATAGCCTACACATGTTGAAATATTAAGCGACTACTGCGCTTTCATACAAAAATGACCAATGAGGAACGCAACTCCTCAAAACTAATTGTCTGGTTAACGCCAGAAATAATAGAATTAGAAAATGTACTATACATCTTTAAATTCTTTCTGCGATAACAATTCTTGTTTGGCTATGTTTATGATACACTGACAATGCTGAAGCTAAATAAGCTAAATAAAATTACAATTATTATGGAAGCAGATTGCACATGCTTAGCCACACACACACACACACACACACACACACGATGATAACAATGCAAATTAAATAATTGTAACATTACTGCTGTATAATGAATAATGTGGGGCTGAAATGGGATACCGAGTGAGTGGAATCTCCCAAAATGTCCTTGCTTAGGGTGCTGCAAAGAGGAATGTGCCACTACAAGGAGGGCAGGGGTGGGGAATAAATCAAACATTTGAATAATACACATTCTACCTCGCCTGCCTATTTCACTGTAAATCCACACATGCGCAGACATCCTTGTCGTTTAATGACACAGAGGCCTTGTGTACATAAAGCTTTAACTGAACACGTACTGAATACCGTTTTAATCATAATGAGAGTTTTCAGATAGTCAATAAAGTTACTATGTATGCCTCTACACGTGGAAGCCTGGAAATTAGCTTGGTAGCTTGAAAAGATGCTACCACAGCAGAGCGGAGCGCCATATGGGTATCATTGGATAATGTTTAGATGAATAGGCCTTTTTTTCCAATTTTCGAGCACACATAGGCTTTATCAAAACTAATTCAAAGCTAATTCAAGACAGTGATGTCTGTACACGACTATTTTAAGGTGAACACGGCAACAAACTATTTATAATGATGGTTGATGGTTGAAGAACAACTAAGCATCTATTTTATAGGGTGTGTGTGTGTGTGTGTGTGTGTGAGAGAGAGAGGGGGGTCTGTACAGGAGAATATATATATATATATATATATATATATATATATATATATATATATATATATATATATATATATATAAATAATGGAATAATATTATCATGTTATAAAAACAGTGCTTCTTTAAACATTAAACTTGTACAAATATAAATGTGAATTGAATTAGGCTACACTTCGTTCATTGTAGCAAACTTTAATAGCATTAAGTCCACACTTTGTCTTAATTTAGCCAAAAAATATATAAAATAATAGAGTGATCTACAATAGTAGGCTATGATCTAAAGCTTTACACTCCAGCCCTGTTGCTTATTTGGATATTATAAGACTTTTAAATAAAATACCAAATGCCGAAAATGTTCAGTGCTTCACAAAACAACGACATAAAACACACACAAAATCTGAGACACAACATTTCACTGTTTTAGTGTAGGCTATTTGGGTCAATAAGTGCAGCCTTATTGGGCTACTTGGCATAGCCTAACTCCATGGGATCTGTTAGGCCTGTATGAGTAGCCTAACCTACTGAACATGAAAACTAATCGTTTGAGCAAACCGCTCTTATCCAAATTAATTTCCCGTAAATCTATCGCCTATTTTTAAGGGAGTGTTATATTATTTCGAAAGGTTGGTTTTAAAGGTGACCAAAAACAAGTCTCATAAAATACAAAAATAACAGGAATATATGACTATATTGAGAGCATTTATTTTTTGCCAGTAATCCACTCCACTGTGGGTCATTCATCTGAAGATGAAATGTGTTCACGTTGTGTTTTTCAAAAACACATTTTTCATTAAACTCTTTTTCCATTGTGTGCTTTGTCTAGGGCTATTCGTGAATACTCGACACCACACTAGGTCTACTATGGGACCAAAAGCATAAAGTGAGGGCCGTGAGTCGTCCATGCAGCGCCCTACAGTAGCCTACAACCAGCTGCAGCGCGCGCTGCACAGGCCTGTTTGGCGGGCTCTGTCCTGGGTGCTGAAATCTAGCTTGCTATCGTAATGTGACGGAGCGTTGCTGAGGGTACACTGGGAACTCGTTCTCATACAGTTGTAACATATATTGGTTTGGATAATAATTGAGATATTCGATCTGTATTCGATTCGAGGCCTATACTCATTGTCTTAACATGTTCCGGTGTAGGCCACTTGTGAATTTGAATTCTAAAAGTGTGTGTGCGTCTAACCGACGTCTGTCGATTTTTATCACTTTTTAACCTTTGGCGTAAAAGTAGGCCTAGTTATATAATATGTAACGTATATGATGATAATATGTAATTTACACACAGTAGTTACATATTAGCAATGTGAATTAACAATCCATGTTACCAATGGATACACATAACCTATACATTGACGCCACTATAGGAATTACAAGATTTGTGTTGGTGATCTATTTTAGTGAAGTATTTGTATTTGTGGAGGGCCTATTTATGCTGTAGTGTGCCTAGGCTATTTATGAAGTGACGCCTTATATGACACCTACATAAGCCTAAACATGCTAGCTCTAGACCTACTAAAGCCATACTGACTAAGAGGAAGGCTCCCTTATTTCAGAATAAAACACTGGTATTCTCGTTAAATCAATTATATTCTTAATGACACATCAGTAACTGAAACACATTGCAGGCAGGTGTAGGCCTACACGATAGGCCTACGTCTACCTGTTGCTCAGGGGTAAAAACACATGGACTTCTTGGTGTCATGGACTAGCAAACCTTACCCAGCCAAAAGACCCACAATTAGGTCTAGGCTACTTAGATTCTATTTTGATAGAGGAGAAAGTTCATATATGAAGTGAACCGGCTAGTAATTAAAGCAATAAATTATGTTCTGTTGCGGTTTAAACAAGTACTTTCCTATTGACTCATACTCAGTGAGTTCTGTCCCCTCACAATGAATAAAATTATCATTTTCAATTTTGGAGAGAGAGAGAGAGAAAGAAAAATCCTTGCATAGTTACCAGAATCCTCTTCAGTCTATTGTTGGCCTTCTCTGAAACGCCTCTCAATGGCGCCTGAGAAAACTCAGACAAGTGACCGGGAAAAATTAGCCCCCAAAGAGAGAAGTCAACATCAAGTTCAACAACGTGCTGTTGCTGATTTGCATAACAATATCGTCTGGAACCAAGAGGACCCACGGACAAACGGGTCTGGGCTAGACCTCGCCCCCTCCTTCCCTCCCTCAAAAAAAGCCGCAACACTTTCCCATGCCCTACACAATCGCCTCACTATTGTAAAATTCAATAGGCACGGCACTTGTATATTTAAGCAGAACATTACTTTTGCCGTCATCATCTCCGACCTAATAATAACCAACTATGTAGGCTACGTCACCGTGTTTTAGGGAAAATAAAAGTATGTAGGTTCTAAATGAGCATCATCAATACATTACAACCTAAAACAAAATGCCATTCCATCAACTTGGTTACAGATCAGACAGACTGAACTGGTTTGAACTATATTCCACCGTATAGTACAAGTCAAACACTTGAGCTTTGGGTTTTAGGCTACTTGAAGAGTAGCATGGCGACTTATACATCGTTGAGTTAAACTGTGAGTGAGCGAACTGAAAAGGTGTTCATGCAGGAACAGATAACCTACTTACATGCAAAGTCTGTCCAAATTATCCAAAAATGAAGCACGATCCTTGGTGAACCGGGAAAACAAGAGTTCTAACGCGCGGCATCAAGCTTCAATTTGATTCCGGTGTGACACCAAACTGACACCAAAACTGCAACCATCCAGTCAGAACAAAGTAGCCTAGTGACAGGCCTACTGAAGTATTTAAAAATACGCTTCTTGTCTCGACATGGACAAGCTAAGATCGTTGCTCCAATTCGGTCTGCTTCGAAATGGATGTGTCCAGTCTTAACAGGGGAGGCAAAAGAGAAACAGCGAGATGGGTTGTGATCCGTTGTTGGTCTCTCCCATTGACTCACCATCCTCCTCCTCCTCCTCCTTGGTTTTCTGGCGAACGTGCCGAGAAAAATAAACGACACGGGCTTTCTGTGGTTTTTGTCAAAACTCCGCATTTTTTGTCCCTCCTCAACATGGGTACGACTTCCGCTCCTTGTCCTAATCTAAACTGTATATCGTTTTTGTTTCCTATCTCAGTAGTGAGGAAGAAAGAGAGAGGGAGTGTGCGGGTTCCGTAGAGCAGAGAGGGAGACAGAAGGAGAGGCAGCAGCGGACGCAAGAGCATGTGTGAGTGTGGGAGAGAGAGGGGCGGAGGGAGGTGGGGGTAAGGCGACCTATCAATTCTGCCATGTGGAGAACATTTTCAGAAAATAATATATGACGGTCCATATAGCGTCAGTCTAATTTATCTGGGCGAAAATCTAAAAGTCTACAAGATATGCCTATTTTCTTCAGTGGTGGAAATAAAATGTAAATCTAAGCCTATGTGTGAGAGTAGGCTATTGTCCAACTAAAAGACCTTGATAAATTCATGTTTGAACCTTAATCAAACAAGGCTCCCGCATTTAATTGAGTTCTATTACTTACGCTGTGTTTGGTGCCGTTTTGGCCCTAATGTAACACACATGGGAGACTCGTTGATGGCTGACGCTGTCCCTTTGCTTGTTGGAGGTAGTCCTAAATCGTGCGCTGGCGCAAGGTGGGGCATAAACTCACGGCATAAACAGGTAGTCTTTAAAGTTGAGATGTGTCAAATGCCAGGTGCATACTAAACGAAAAGGTATGCAAGAATATATTCATTTGTAATAACTAGACCCTCTCTCCCTCCTTCACACACACACACACACAGATGCGCACTTACGCACGCACACACACACACACACACACACACACACACATACCTCTCTCTCTCTCTCTCTCTCACACACACACACACACACACACACAGTGACCTCTTGAAATTCACTTAATTCGTCTAATGTCTGTACTTGTTACTTATTGCTTGATTGTCTGTACTTGTTACTTGTAGTTTCTTTATGCCACGCTTAAGGTTGAATTTACGAAGGTTAAATTTAAAAACATTATAATAGGCCACTGCATCATTCGACATGGTAACGTAGGCTATTATTTCTTTCCTCAATAATAATTCAACAATACTGAACAACATCCAAAAAGATCCATAAACCTTAGGCTACCAAACCTAAACGCAGCATACATTTCAAATACCCTAAAGTGATAGCCAGTATTGAATACACAGCTTGGTTGCGTTAAAAAAAGACCAAAAAGCCCCACATCCATATGCTTCTGAAATAAAAAGCCACAATGAATGATGCTATCTAACGGGCATATATTCAAATACGCATCGCAGTGTGGTCACGTGGGTATTTGGAGGGCGTGGGGGTTTTGCATAAGGTATCTACATCATTAACAGGCCAACGCCAACACATATACGGCCAAATCGACTTAAGTGCATGATACATGTTAATGGATACTATATGTATCCGCTTATTATAGGCATACAATTGAAACACATTTAGAAAAACAGTTTAAAAAAATGTTATTCATCTTTATAAATAATCTCAGCTAACACTACACATAGGCTTCTGTTGCCATACTGTAAAAATGCGACAGAAATATCGCCACCCATTGGTGGTGTGAGCGGGCACTATTGACGAGCTTTGACGCTATTTTTGACCGATCACCTGTCAACGACGATTGTTTATACAGGTTAAAGATGTCCCCCTTTTTACATAGAAACTAGGCTACTGTCCTAGCTGTTCTGTCAACGCTCCGGGTATTTAAAAGCCAGCAAAGCAGAAATACACAATAGCATGATTAAGCCTATAGTATAGTTTTGGTAGCTGAAGAAGATTAGACTGGGCTACAACCAAACGCTTAATAATGAGAGAGAAAATATGATTGTTTGATCGATGTGTTGAAGAAGTCTAAGACAACAGTGCTCTAAGATTTATACAATAGGTCAAGGTATTTCAAAAGCAGACGAATGGCAAACATACTAATGTTAGGCTATGATGGTACACTACATAAAACAGGCATAAACAATGCTATCCTCACTGAAAGGCCATTTCCAAAATTAAACTGAAACAAAATACATGATCACGTCATTGGCAAACTATGGCGTATAAAATAATGCTTCATAATTTCTCACAATGTAGCCTACATCATTGTAAAAATACATTTGGAATCTGAAACTAGGTTAAGCAATGCAGACAATTACAGGCTAATATTCTGTTCCTTTGGCTAGTAATGTTATGCGAGGTCTATGTGAGCATCTGAAAGGAAAATATTTTGGAATGTGTGAAGCATTCCTGTTACAATGTCGTGCGATTATTCAGGCGAATCATTGACCGTAAACAGAGTCACTTGAAACTTGGAGATGGTAAAGATAATTTTCACAAATACTCAGAGAAAGTATTTCAATGGTCATTGGGAGGAAATCAATAAAATACCATATATGTTTTTAATGTTCACTCATCTTGACTGTTATAAATAGCCAATATCGACACTTTCTTCATAATCTCAGTAAAGGTATGCTATATTTTTTCTTGTCGAAATTCACGAATCACGAATAACACAACTATTTTTTACTGTTGATGTTACCGCAGGCTGCAGCTGTGTGATCTATATTTCTATGAACATATCAGAATTGTGTTCATTTAGATTTTGCAATAGGCTGCTCATAATTTGTAAAGATATTATTGCTGAAATAATAGTATTTTTTATAATAATATTTTTTTCATCTGAAAGGATTATGCTGTGAAAGAGAGATGCAACGCTGCATAAGATATGTGTGTATATGTTGTGCATTGCTTATTGACTGCAATGTAAAAAAATGCATGCAAGTCAGATTGATAAGAGATGAAAAAGAAACTTTAAAATCACTAGTTATGAGTGAACTTTCCTCAGTTTAACCAACTGATGCTGCTCAATGCATTTTCAATGGCTTGCCCATGTTCTGTTCAGTTTCACACTATAGGAACAATATCAAATACAGTAGTTTGAACACGAAAGTAGTTGGTATATATTTTGCCTAATGAATTCGTTGTGGTCATATGAGCCATTGGTTCTAAGGAGAAATAAAATATTCACCAGATAACTGGTGAACTGTATAGACAATCAATACCACTTTAACATTTAACACAATCACAAACATATTTGTACTAAAATGTCGGCCTAGATGTTTAATCTAAAAGGTAGCTGTGTAGTTCCAAATTAGACATATGTGCCTGACCAGACATTGTCAATGATAGCACTATACCCTAACATGAGCCACAGCAACTCAGTATGACTTATCTTGCCAGTCCAATCTGCAAGAGATTTATAGTATTTGGTTTAACAGTAACCTGCTGAAACAGTGGATTACTGTAATTAATGTGTGTAGTGAATTATTTTACTTTATTTTTTCTTTTAGTCTATCTTAGATGATTCATAAATCTCACTGTGGATGCACTGATGACAAAAACAAAATTGTCAGTAGGATTCAAAGTTTGTACCTGTTGAAAGGGTTGAGATATTTTTCTTGATAGTTTTAACCAATTAGTCATCCTGAAAAGGTCAAATGTCTTGTAATGCATTTTCTCCTTTTCTCTTTCCATGCCCCCTAATGGCACAGAATGAGCAGACAAGCTTAAAATAACTCATTCTGACTAACTCCAGGTCCTAGAAATAAAGGAATAGTCTAGAGATGTGTTTTAATCTAATCTAAATCTGCAACAAACGTTTTCTCCACAGACAAGAATGTTGATCAGTCTCTGTTCACTAAAAACAGAAAAATCAACGCCTTCAAAAAATCTGTGATACTGGAAGTTAATGGACTAGTGTAAAATGCCACAAATAAACAAATGTTTTTGGAGAAAAATGTCTTGACCTATCCAGTCAAAGCAACAACACTTATAAGTATCATGGTGAGTGGTTCCTAAACCAGCTCCCTTAGAGGGCACGACTGTGTGTAGTTTGGTAATGGGCTATCGAGTGGCATGCTTTTATATAGCATAAACATTTGCATGAACCACAATGAGTTTTCAAGCTAGAATGACTTTAAAACTAGGGAAAGCTAGATAACATACCTGGGGCCCTAATTTAAATGATGGGCAATGAGCAAATTCCCTGAATGAGCAAAGTGTCCGTGCATGAACAAAATCCATCCTGTGTGCCGTAGGCATATGTCACATTTGCACTGGGAGGAACAACATTTCAATCTGCACTGACACAGCATTTTGTTTTTTATCTTTGCAAATATACACAAAGTAGGCCTACTGACAAATAAATGAAATCTGGATCTGAAATCTGTTGTGTGGGAGCGCTGGGCTGACCCACCAATGTTTGTACTTCAATCTTGCTCATGGTACTACTGTACATACACTACAGATTTGGTATTAAATTATAGCTTTATTTAGACTTTGCACTTTGCCTGCCATTCAAATGAGGTACCTGTCTGTACTCAGACAGTCTGAGTACAGACAGGTCTGTGGAACAGATTGACTGTGAAACAATTTCAGATTGATTTGCTCGCCGCTCGATTTGGCTTGAAATACAAACATCACCAATAGGAATAAATGTGTTTTTCACATTCTATTATTTTAATCTTTAGTATTGTATTATTAAATCTTCCCACGGTGAGAATAATTTGCCTGAACATAGCTGTCATGGGCCTATACCATTTTAATTGGCAAGTATTAGCCTATATGGCGATGCTCCTTTTGTTCTGGAAAATATATTCAGTACAGTCTGATTTACCTCTATGCATGCACCCTGATGCATAGGTCTAAAACATGTGACCTGATCAAAGTCAACCTTCACTTTGATACTCCTCACCTGAAGCCCTCAAGGAGTGGCTATATGAGTCAGCCATTTCCCCTGTGGCTACATGCATATTTAGATTACCCACATCAGCCATTTTGCCACTGTGTATTTACTGTAATACTGCTTTCTATTACTATGCCCAGGGAGAATGCAATGCTGTCTAGTCTTGAAAATGTTTCTTGTTATCCATACTCCTTTTGTGCAGTACACAAAGAGTGGACATATGCACTGCTTTTTGAGCTTTTTCTAGGCTGGTCAAACTTCAACTAGCATACATTTTGTGGTGTAGGCCTAGGCTACTCCAGAAGCATAACTTACATCTAAAGCATAAGTAGAGAAATACATGAAAGCATTTTGAGGTGAAGAGGTGTGCTGACGTCTTGTAAGAGTCTGTGAGATTGATTTAACCAGGACTATGGTTAACATTTAAATCGAATAGTAAAATATTCCAATGCCATCAATATTCAAATAACCTACTGTCACCTGCATATCAATTCTGATTAATTTGTTTAGGAAGACGATATCATCGCCGCCTCACTGCTAGCATGCAGTAAGGTCGTTCGATCTCTGATAGGCTTAGCTACAGTTCAGAATCCGACAGTGTCAGAGCCAATCAGCGCTTCAAGAGAACGTTTGGTAAGGAGAGTAGTTTAGGCCTACTAATGACAAGGATTAGAGTGACTAATTGCGTCCCAGTTTGGCTCTATTCATACCCTGTATTTGTGCAACGAAAAGCGCGTAATGTTAGCTAAAAGGAGATACAAGGCGTATTTTATTCCATGCTAGGTTATGTATGCAACTTTTTAAGAAGAAAATAACGCGTTTAAAAAGTAAGTTAATGTGTAGCTTACAGAACTATTTTAATTATAGGCTTGCTAAATATTGAAGAGAGAGTTATGATGATAAACGAAATTCAAGCTAAAGAAACATTGATGTAAACTTAAAATATTTATTAATAGACCTAATTAATGCACACGTTCTAGCCTACAATAATGAATGTAAATAATTGCTAACTCATTGAAGATAATCTTGAACGAAAACCATGCTAAATAACACTAACGTGTTTATCAATGGGACTAATTAATGTAAACAGAAATATAGTTCTAGAGGATGTTTCCGCCACACATTAAAAATATAGTCCAAATAGTGTGAAATAGTTGCAAAACACATTGAAATGACCGTATTTGTCAACATCGAGCAAAATAGATATGAATCATTGAGGGCTTTTATAAGTGTTGAGTTTAACTAAATAATAATAAAAAATAACTTACATTTTTTTCTTTGCACTGCTAGAGATGTTGATTCGTTGCTTTCCATGTGAGAAAAGACTGATTCCCGTGCAGCCTTTGAGTTTTAATTCGAAGCAGGCTGGATTTTATGATAATAAGGCTTGACACCAACTTGTGCATCATAATAGCAGGGGTCAGATTCGCGCCTTGGTTCCCATGCAGTTCCTGCGGTCAAGTTCAAGCTCAGAATTGCAGCCATGCCTTTGCAGGGACTTGTGGCGCATTGCCATGCAAGTCGCGTCGCCAGCTACACACCACGAGAGCGATTGTTGGCCTTAGAAAATCACACAAGTCTACCATGGGACATGCCTTGTGCCTACATAAAGTAGGGCTATTCAAAGTAAAACTCCGCAAATCGAAACGAGAACTATTATGCACGAACAGCAATGCCATAGCCTAATATCAACATCAATACAGGCAAAATAATCGAATTGGCAATGCAATTTCATTTTTATTTTTCTAATATTGTTTTAGAACTAATTAAGGGACAAATTATGGCATCTAATGTCTACACCCATTCTTTATTTATATTAACTCCATA